>NC_057936.1:9635294-10374044 GCF_018555375.3 Anguilla rostrata
GAGATGAGGATACACCCTGGACAGGTCGCCAAAAATATCGCAGAGCAATTATTATTATTATTATTATTAGACAATTGTCATCACAGATACGATTTATTTATTTATTTCTGATTGTAAAATTCTCATTGTTTGGCTAAAATTTATCTGACCCACAAACATACAGTATATACATATATAGTACATACTTCCTCACTTTAAGGAAATCAATACATTTTCTGTCATTAAATCCTAATGGGTCTCCCTTCTTGACTTCTCCTAAACAAATGTCTTGAACGTTCTTATATAATTTGAAAATCAATGTTGCATAAGGAAATAAATATCGCACCCCATTAGCATCCCATTTAGGACTGTTGCTACATAGGACAAAAAGAACAGCATCTGCTGAAAATGAATTACCGCAAGAAATTACAGAAGGTTTTTGGAAGAAGGCCACAATCTTCGAAAGTGTCTTTGAAAAGTAGTTTGGCTTGATACAATCGTAAATAATGAATAAATGGGGAAAGCATCAAACTGGAAATATTGGAAAACAATCATGCACCATTTTAACAGGGTTAAATTTGTTTTATGGTGTGTCAATCTTACATACACAGGGTTGGGGAAGATAGCCTAATGTTCGGTCTTCCATTTATAAAGTACTAGAAAAGATTATTTACCATTAGCTACCGAATATGCTTCTTGGATGACAACAGGGGAGAGCGGGGCAAAACCTAACATGGGGTAAAATGTAACGTGGACACCCTGCGGGGTTAAACTGAATGAGTTTGTTTGCCTGTTGTCAGTAATTAACCAATTGATTGGATTTGTTCAACTGAGACTGGTTCTTCCCGCATTTATTTAACTCAACTTTAACTTCAGGCAACGTGGTGACATGTAACATCGACTAACACACCTGTTTGGGTCGAACTGACATTAGACGGTAACCAGAGAATAATGTACAGTCTTGTGATAGATTTTCATCGATATAGGTAGGTCACGAAAAACATATGAATGTAAACAAAAATAAATTAAAGAGTGTTTGTAACATACAACATGAAATCGTACTGAACTGCCTTACATTGTGTCAACTTTTAAAGCTATTAAGATTGTTAGGTGTACCCTGTGCCACATTAACCTCAGGGTTAGCTACATGTAACATTTCACTCTTGGTACTTTCGGTCAGATTGCTAGTGAATGGTATGTCCCATAAATTTCATTGTGGTGTGTAATCATAGCCAAGGGATGCAGGTTGTTTGTATTAAAAATTAGTCATCTATCACTTGTAATATTTTCAGAATTGAGACAAATACAAAAACTGTTAGTTATTTTCCCGCACTCCCCTACTGACGGAGTGTAGCACAGTGGGTAAGGAACTAGACTTGTAACCGAAAGGTCGCAGGTTCGATTCCCGGGTAAGGACACTGCCGTTGTACCCTTGAGCAAGGTACTTAACCTGCATTGCTTCAGTATATATCCAGCTGTATAAATGGATACAATGTAAAAATGCTTTGTAAAAAGTTGTGTAAGTCGCTCTGGATAAGAGCGTCTGCTAAATGCCTGTAATGTAATGTAATGTAATACTAGCTATACCGCAAGGTTTGCCCAAAGAGTTGCCCAAGATGGGCTCGCTAATGTTAGCCATGCTTTTAGAGTTAGTTTGACCTAACGTTGGTCTAACTTGGTCCAACTACCTGTACACTATAGAAATGTCGAGGTGGCTCTACTTAAAATAATGAGTAACCTGGCTGCTTTAAAATCTTGTGTTAGGCGAGCAACGGATTTCCAATTCTTCATACTTCTTCTGCAGGCCTATGAACTGAATGAAGTATGAAGAACTGAAGATCCATTTTTGCCTAACTCAACATTAGAAGACAGTTAGGTAACCGTTTATGCTACACCGTTGTGGGAGATTGAACCTACATAGCTGAATTATGCACAATATCTACCCATTCTGGCAGCGCTACTTTTTAAAATATATTAGTTATTTCTTATATTGTTTTACTATGTTTTCCCTTCCCCACAAGAACACTCAAATGTTAACATTAAGCACTACATTGGCAGCTGACGACTGCCCATTTGCTGTATTGTTATCTGGAAATCTGACAGGGGAGAGCGGGGAAATAACGGTTTTTGTATTTGGCTCAATTCTGAAAATATTACAAGAGATTACAAGATTGATCATTTTTTAATACAAACAACCTGCATCCCTTGGCTATGCATACACGCCACAATGAAATTTCTGGGACATACCATTCGCTAGAAATCTGACCGAAGTAGGCTACCGAGTGTGAAATGTTACATTTAACCCCGAGGTTAAAGTAAAAACGAACACAGCGTGGGGTACACAACAGTCTTAATAGCTTTAAAAGTGAACACAAAGTTAGGCAAATCAATAAAATTCCATGTTGTATGGCACAAACAGTCTTGAATTTATTTATTTACCACATTTATATATTTTTGTGGCCTACCTATATCGGTGTTAAAGCTATCACGGGAACCAGCCACGTTTGATCCATGTCTGTTTGATCCAAACAGAAAAGAAACAGCCACCTGGTCACAAGCATTGCTAATAAGCACACACCAGATTGGTCTATATAGTAGGCTAGCTTATTTGGTTTGAAAAAGTTTACCCTGGTGTTAAAGTCCCTGTGCGGCCTCCCTTTTCTTACATTTAAATTGTTCCTTTAGTTACCAAATTACAATATATATGCATTTTTTCTACTTATTAGACTTTGAAAAGATAAAAAACCTGCTTTGATGTAAAACCTGAATTTCCCAATATAGCAGACTCAAGACTAGGCAAGGCGTGTCAGTTCTGTCCTAATTATTTATGCATTCACTTTTGATTGACAGCCCGTGCTGCTCACGCCCACTGACCTGGATCAGCGCTCACTCCACGAAACGTCAGTTGTTCGCTAACGTTAGCGAGCTATCATACGACCGTAATAATGGATAAGGAGTACAGCAATAACAGCATTAGAAATATTGAGCCGTCTATTTATGAGGCCATCGCTTACCGCCTACAATATAGGACCCTAACGTTATAGGATAACCTACGTTAGCACTTTTTTTTTTTTTTTTTGCGGCAGTAACGTTATAGGCTAACAGTCTGGATAATAAAGTAGGCTAACGTTACACTCGCCAGCTAAAAATTATCGATAGCCAGACAGCAAGTAAATTGAAGAGATGAGGTTAACGGTAACGTTATAGTTTGTAGGCTTGATTCGATTAATAGCAGAACGTCATCTAGCCCGAATGGATACTAACCGGAACAGGTCCGTTCAACTTGGCTTTGAACTTGGGAGCGCACACTGCATAAATATTCATATTGGGTGAGTGTTTTGGCCACCGCACATTGGTCAATGCAAATTAGAAACATTCGCGACGTCACGAATTTGGTCTCAAAACCACCAATACCAAATACTCCACCAGGCGGCTATGTCGAGCATTGTATGGTTTTTAGGGGGGCAAAAACCTAATTAATTACATAGCTGCATGTATGAAATACTTTTAAAATCAATGTGTAAGAAACCTTATAGTCTTTTGTTATAATATAAGCATTTTAAAATCATGACTTTGACTGCACAGGGTCTTCAACAAACAAGCAAATCAGCTTTCTTTATCGATTTGGACGTTACCACAACTCCATAATTACGAAGCCGCCTGTGCTTAAATGTTTGTGCCATGTGTTTTGTCAATATATAAAGCCCCGTGCTTCATAATATGAGGATGTGGCTGGTCTTCCCACTGGGAATGTCTTTCCTTGATTAACATTAGTAGGCCTATGTACAGAAAAAAAACCCATATGTGCATTATAAGGTGTTTTAATTTATTACAATTATTCTGCCCATCAGTTACAATTATACCGACTAGGTTTGTAGCCTACTCTCCCCACTTCTTTCCTGTAAAACGTATTTATACACAGCCACATGTTCAGTCCTACGAGTTAGGATGCTACAAACTTTCAATAGCTGTCTAGAAGTTGATTTAAACTGCAGATAGGCTACGAGTAATGTTCAGCAGCATGGTTCAAAAGGGCCGGCGAGCTTATATATTATTAATGGTTCGTCTAGTCTTGAATCACCCAACGATGATAAATGCGTTTTAAGCTTGCAAATCGGGTCTTTCGTCAGTGTAGCATTTCATTTTACGTAATTTACTCATACAATGTTCAGTAATTTCTAGGCCTACTCATACAGCTGCCTTTTACATGTAGGGAGCCTGCCCATCAGCATACCTACAGTTCTGTCCATGTATTACCTTGATGCCTTTCGTGGACTTTCCGTTAGGCACGCATTTTCAGAGATTTCGTCCTGTAAATTAGATCAAACCCACGTCTTAATTAAGGCACGAACGATTTCTAGTATAGTTAGTAAAATGCAGTTCCCCCAATTAGTCTGTTCACCAAACTGTTAAGGAAAAAGGGTCATTTAGCTGTATGTTTTTCATTAGGCTATAACATTCGATATGATAGCAGCTCTATATAGGCATTATTCATAAGCACAGACGTGCACTTGTTGTAGATGCTAATGTGACATTAATATGATCAAATATCCTATTTCTAAGCGCAAAACCTTTTTTTTCCAAACATAATTTTTAGTTTCGTTTCCTCTGATGCTGTAGCCTACTCGATTTTAGCGTAATTTTACGATTTACGATTTGATTTTTTGTAAGCAGAGCATACGTTGGAACCGAACACACATATAAAACGTAATTAAAGCCCTGTTTTCTTACTCGTTGTTTATTTATCACCACCAGAACTCAGTGCACTTCGAGAATTCTTAAAACTGTGGACAGAGCAGCTATTTTAATGACAGCCTCTTCTGATTAATTTCTGAATTTATTTCTGAGTGACTTCACCACCTTAAAAAAAAAAAAAAAGTGCTGTAATTCCTACACCGTTCAACCGATTTGGGTCAAATTGAAGGTATTCATATTCATTATTTAATTTCAACTCCAATATGCTGTGGTTAGTCACTAAACCAGTTTACAATTACATACATTTGGATTCCTTGACATGCACACACTAACTTTTTGTTAGTTAAGTGTTTAATGTTATCAATAAATGATTTCAGCTAATTTGCTGTGGTAGACTGCTAAAATAACAATAACTTTGTCAATGTCCAAATATTTATGGACCTGAATGTACATAGAAAAATGACCAGTGTTAAATAAACCGTAACAGAGTTTACATGAGTCCAAATGGGAACACACGTACACTGTAGGAACAAATCTAACACAGAACATGTTACTGTGTAGAAGCAGACTATTTTTGTCAGGTAGAACAGATACTTGGCGAAAAACGCTTTGCCAACTGTTTGGGGGCATTTACAAGTTAAATGAGCTTGATTTGCTTTTGGGCTTCAAATGCTCTGTATTAAGAATGCCCAGGTAGTGAAAGTGGAGTGCACAGTCTAAGGACAAAATATATAACTTCATTTAATTTTAGAGGAAGAACCTACGTCACTCATTAAGAAATTCTTTTGATTGGTTTTAGAATGCATATTTGTATACATTTAAAATAAGTTAATCATATTGAAAATATTTTAGTAGACTAAAGATATACAGTACCCACGGTCCATTTTTTTACAGACAGATGTTGGCCTACTGTTGCAGTGTAACAGTCTTTTAAGGGGAATGTTTAAATGTTACATTGCTGAAAATGTATATGCTGCTTTGTAGTCTTTTATGTTTAGAATAATACAAAGACTTCAATGGAAAAATACATCCATGCTTCATGAATGTAGCCACTCAGTTTATATTGGGTGCACAATACAGTGACATTGACATTTTGGATTTTGCTTTAATACAGCTTCTCTTGTTGTGCGGTGTGCCAGATGCTCACACGCATATGGTGTATGGCCTTGAATGAAAACCACAAAAATAAATCTTCTGAAATCAGCAAGGTGCAGATTCTGTGGGAATATAAAGAAAAACAAGTCAAGGGGATTAAAAACAAGGTGTAACAGAAAAGAGACAAGGGCATTGCAATGACAGTATGTTCTGGCTGATGGACAGTAACAGATGCAATACTAAATTATATGCCCACTAATTAATCACTTCTGAATTGTTATTAGATATATGTGTGCAGATGAAGTGTAAATAATCTTATTTTAGGGAAATTAAAGTACCATCAATGTCAGTACTAATTTAAGGGCTAGTGTCAATGAGAAGGATGCTCAATTTGGATTTAATTTGTTGTTTCTTAGAAAGGTATGACCGGCACTTATGACAGATGTTTCAAAGTATTGGTGTTTCAAAGTCTCAATGTATTATATGGGCACTCAATATGGGCACTATGGTATTTGCATTTAAATAGTTAATGCATTTCACATATGTATTTCATCATGTTTAGGAAGGATTACAGTTTTCAGTGATGATAAAGGAAGTGTTTCAAAGTGTATTTAAAAGCATTTAGCAAATGTACACGGTGCTGACAGGATACAAAGTGCTTTGTCTCACAGTTCAAAGAAAGAGTTCAACCGTGGTACACAAGGTCTTAGGATGCAACACGTCCTTAAAGTTCGACAGCTCATATTGTTTAGCATAACAGCATTACTGCATGCTAGGGACATAATCATTACAGCATTGTCATTTTGTAATTATGTTGCAATCAATCTTGAAAAAGAGAGACATATAATCTGACATGTTCATGAACTTGAAATTGAATGCGCAGATTCAATGCTAGCTTTATGGGCAAATGGCAAATAGTAATTTAAATCATATCAGCAATATGTTCGGGACTTCTCTTATATCAGACTTGGAACTCAGGTTTATTATCATTGTAATCAATGTGTAATCAATTTCTATAATTTAAATAAACATATATGTCATTGTTTTAGTGTTTTTCATTTAATTACTGAGAACATTTTTGAATGTCTGGGAATGGAATTAGCAGTTGACATAGGAAAATGAATCAATAAATCAAATGTGATCCAATAATAATGAGGGATATCTAACAAGAAAAGAATGTAGGAGTGTGAATCGTTAAAACAAAAGTAAGGACATACTCTCACAAAATGGAAGACACACAAAATACACATATCAGTAGGTTGGGTCTCAACTGACATTCTTTTAACCAATTGGTGCATGTTTAATATATTTGGGAAGAGTCAAGCAATGAAGTTAAATAATCTTATAGATGGTTGGAGTAAACTATTAAGAAATCTTTGGTTTGGTAATTACACAACATACATACATACACACACACACACACATACTGTACACACACACACGCACACACACATGCATGCACACACACACAACTACATGCACACACCCACACACACACAACATATAACCATTTTTATCAACACAAAGTAAAGATATACTGTGAGTTAATGCAATCTCCTGAAGTCTAACACCACAAACAAGAAGAAACAAATCCCCATTTTAAAATCTTTTTAGTACACATAAGATCCTGTCTGCAACGAAACCTGGAATAGACTGAAGGGTTGTGGAACACCCCTCCCCTAAGCTCTGCCAGTGTTAATGTAGCAACATAGATACTGAGCTTTCTGATTACTTTAGAGAGTGCTGAGCACAGGAGTATGATCCTGGAGCTTTCGTCTTGCATCCTGTTCCCAGGGACAACCATCAACTGCCATGCTCCTTTCCTGCTGATCACTGTGCTGTGGCCACAAGACTTGACTCTTCACGGGTCAGCTGCATATTATAGTGTCTACTCCAATTCTCAAAAGCATATTATAGTTTTCATCATTCCTCTTCAGTGACATGGGTAATACTTGACAGTAGAAATGACACATTTATAGATATCACAAGGACAACAGTGTGTGTGTGCGGTCTATTCAGGATAATCAGTGTCTTGTGTTCACAGGTGAATTGGACAAACTGCAGCGCACACAAAGTACTGGTATGGTGGGTTTGTCCAAGCTCTTGAACTAGCCAAAATTTCTGCTAAAAACCAAATAATTCCAAAAGCAATGTTGTTCCCGGGTGTTTCTCTGGATTTTCACCAATAAATGGTAAATGGCCTGCATTTATATAACGCATTTTCCAGAAACATCTGCACACAGCACTTTACAATGAATGCCTCTAATTGACACACACACTCACACACCAACAGTGGCACAGCCATGCAAGGCACCAACCAGCTTGTTGGGAGTAATTGGGGGTTAGGTGTCTTGATCAAGGATATTTCAACATGTTCAGAAGACAGTATCAAACCGACAACCTTCCAGTTGCCGGACGACCGCTCCACCCAATGTCGCCCCCAGTTGAATGAAGCTGCAGCAACCCCAACCAACTCTCCCTGTCACCACCCCTTGCATTACAGGTGAGCTATGGTAGTTGAACCAATTACTCAGGTGGGTTCACGGAAAGGTAATTAAATTTGTAAGGTGTGGTTTAAATCTCAAAGCCATTTTTCTGTGAAACATCAGTAATAACAAAGGGAATTAACATGTTCAAAAACCTAATTGCAATTAATCGGTTGGCAGAAGAATCCAATTTACAGTGACCACGTGGGAATTTACTTAAATGATAGCATCCAGTATGGGTCTGTCATCCTTTGAAACAAACTGACATTTATCAACAAACCTTTAGCTGCCAAAGCAAGAGACATCAAACGCCTTTTACTCTATATTCTGTACCTTCATCTACAATGCTGTATCTTTTTTCCTTGGAAGCTATGCTAAGCTATATATATATATATATATACGCACAAAACACATTTTAAAATTTCTTATTTAATTTATTTAATGAAAAAATTTATCAAATGTCCATATCACCTGTGTGAAAATGTAATTTCTCCCATAGCTACTCAGTCAACCAATTAACCAAATTTAATTGATAATCAGATTCAGCTGATTGAACACAACCAGGCTTGATTGTAGCCAGTCCCGTTGATCTAAACCTCACTAATGTTGAACCTTACCATCAGAGTAGCTACCACAAGGTGTCTACGAGCACACTATGCCACGATTAAAGTAAATTCCAGAAGAAATGAGAAAAAAGTTGTGGACATAATGCCAGTCCTTAAAATGATTAAAAAGCCATTTCTAAGGCTCTGGGACCATTATTTTGAAATGGAGAACACTTGGAACAGTGGTGAATCTTCCCAGGAGTGGCCGCCCCCTGCCAAAATTTCTCCAAGGCCGCAGCGACAACTGATCCAGGAAATCACAAAAGATCCAAGAAGAACATCCAAGGAACTGCAGGCCTCTCTAGCCACAGCTGTTCATGACTCCACAATAAGAAAGAGACTGGGCAAAAATGTGAGAATAGCAGGGTGAAAACTGCTAACCAAGAGAAACATGTAGTTACATTACACTAGTTAAAAAATTGCATGCTGTATATCAACACACTTTGTGGACAAGCTCTGCTGAAAGAGTGATACAAGCGATGTGGACACAAACGGGACACGTGCATACTGGAAATGCAGCATGCTTTATAAAAGTGCAACATCTGTAAGTCTATTGCCAGTACAGTATACTGTACAGAGCACCTACTCTAGTAATTGAATTAGGCTCTTTGAGAGAAAATCTGAATCTTAAGCAATCTGCCCAGGGGTGAGTAGGATACAGTACAGTAGACATATACAGGGCTGCACCAATTGGTGGGTGCTACACATTGGTGGTGGGTGAAGTGAGTTCCCCTTCATCACTGTAAAACACTTTGAGCGTTCATAAAAAAAAGTGCTACATAAATGCAAAGATTCATATGAATTCATTCATTCATTCAGTTGTCAAAGATCTGTGCTGATACACCTTGATGAAGAGCAGGCTGATCGATTTATTTTCCTGTCTTTTGTGGCTTTAGGCAAATGCAAATATTTCACTTAAAATATAGTTTTTTTTTGTGATTAATTTAAATTCAATTCAGTTCATTGTCAGTTCATTTGTATTGTTATTCACATTAGTTTTGATCACATGAAGATGCATTTGCATTTGTTTCACAAGCTAACAATAACCAGAACATCCCAAGACCAAACCTACATTCTTTTCATCCATGTAAAACTTTGTTCCTAAGGTTTTCTCCTGTTTGTTGTCCCTGTTTATTTTGCTGATAATATAACACTCATATTTTAGTCGTCCTTTGTGATGGCATTTGATATTATTCAACTGTATGCAGGTGTTAGTGGGACCACCCAAGTTCACCATTATTCACCCACACTTACCGTCCCTCTAATAGGTTGGTGGAGTGACCAGGTAAGTGGGCAGAGCAGACTGGTTTTTTGATGGCTGATCCTGGCTCTCTCGGATTGGGCACATCATCCTGGGCCAAGTGAGATTAGAAAGAGTGGGATACGCAAAAGTATTGTGCATGGGGTTCTGGAGGTGAAAGGTAAAAACACTCTTGAGAAGGGTTCCCTCAGGGCCCGGGCATCTGACTCAATCAAACACCCTGCGCACACTTTTGATTGGATTAAACTAATCAGGCCCGAACAGGGGATGTATAGACCTCTTATCTGGGGAAAAAACATTGGACTGTCTTCTTTGAACAGACCCTACAGAAATGTTTGTTAATTTCATTTATTGCGGGCCTTGTCAACATGGCAATCTTCCATGAAATCATTAAAAAGGGCTCCTCGACTCACTGAAGGCATGCAGTGTTTACATGCCACAAAGATAGCAAAGTCTTTGATGTTACCCTTTGTTATAATTTTTTTATTTGTATTTCTGGAGCTAGAACAGATCATCATGAGCAAGGTGCTCAGTTGTACAAGACTGTGAATAGTCACCCAGTTAACTTTACAGGAGTGGAAATATGGGGCAGTGGCAAGCTTTGCTTTTCTAAAGCAATACAAGCATATTCAATGCTAATGGTCAGCTCAGAGACTAATTCTACGACGGTTTGTGGTACAATTTATGATTATATCCTATTTTCTTTCTGATGGCTGTTATGACACCAGTCGTAAGTTTGTGTTTACATTTGTTCCCCTTGGTCGTTTCTGTACCCAGTTGCTCGGCTTGAAAAAGCCACCTTTTACCGCCTACCAGCAAAGACTATCTCTTCGAACTCGTGGTTGCTTCGTTTGACTTTGCGTATTTGACCCTATTTTGGTTTGACTCCAATTCCCGTCTGGCCATTCTGGTTTGCTTGCTGATCTGATCTCGTGTATGACCATTGACTCCTTTCCTTCGACTCCGACTCTTGCCTTAGCCTTTCTAGTTTGTTTGCCCCCTGATTTCGTGTTTCTGACCATTCGCTCTCGTATTTGTTTCAGATTCTCACCTAGCCTGATTTGTTTGCTGATTGGATTTTGTGTTTGATCGTATGCACGTTCTTGACTTCGATTCAGGTTTAGCCCTCTGCTCGTGGTACAGTGCTCTGGTTAGTTTGTGTGTTCCCAGCTGGACTAAAAATCCTTCCATCGGGACCTAAGTTTGTTATTTTGCTTTGCCATTGTTCTCTTTTTGTATTTGAAGCTACTCTGGGTGGATCTAACGCACCATAGGGGTATGCTATTCGGGCTTTTAGTTTACAACTATCAGCTAACTGTCCGATGTTCAAGGTTCAAAGCCGCCCTGTGTCCAGTAACCTTCGAAGACTAGCCAGAATTAGATTTGGCTAGGCAGATAGGCACCAGAGTTACTGATTGGTTTGCAGTATGTTTTCCTACCAATTTCCCTTAATATTCACCCTGTTATGGTCTGACCATAGACCAGGTCGTAACAATGACAAAGGACTTGGTTTTTCAGCAGAAAAAATATTTTCCTTATTTATTTATTTTTGTAATGGCATTGGTTATTGTTAAATGTGGACCATGCTGCATGTGTAATTGCAAAGAAAATTAAATGGAACCAGAGCACAGCTGGAAGATGACTTAGAGGCATGTGGATTTGCACTGTATAAAAAGAGTTCTATATTTTCAAATATTTCCCAGAAACCATGCCTCTGAGAGAACTCACAGGCACCTGATTCTGATGAAATACATTCCACCTAAGTCAGTTCCTCAAAAACACTTGCATATTGTTGAGATGCAACTTAGACATTTGAGTAGATCCACTGCGACTGACAATCTCAAATGTCTTCTTCAAGACCAGTCAGAAATGAATATATCATTGTGGCTATCTTATTGGCCATGTTATTATCATGGATCGAATGCTCACTGTTTGCTGGCCAATCACTGGACATAAGCATTTCAAGGAGGAAATACAAAGGATAAGGATATTTATAATCTTACAACAAACACAATGCATTGCTGAACTGACTGTCAACCTTTTCTTTCAAAGTACAAATTAACATCTTTTTTTTGGACATACCAGTTGCAGGCATTAATATTATTTTGTAAAGTTATAAATGGATGTCATCTTAATGGCATCTTGTTCACATTCAATGCCATGAAAAAGTTTTTTTGCCCCTTCCTGATTTCCTCTGTTGTTGCATATATGTAACATTGAATGGTTTCAGATCTTTAGACAAAACATAACAGACAAAGGGAAAAAATATTATTATTATTATTATTATTATTATTATTTAATGTTAAAAGTTATCAAACACCCATATCGCCCATGTGAAAAGTAATTGCCCCCTTAAACTTAAACTCAAGCTTAAAATAACTGCATCAAGCACGTCCTATAATTTGATATCAGTCTTTCACATCCCTCTGGAGGAATTTTAGCCTACTCTTCTATGCAGAGCTGCTTTAATTTGGACAACTCAGATGACTCATTTGTCCATAGAACATTCTCCCAAAAGACTTGGGGATCATCCAGGTGGTTTTTTTGCCAATTTGAGATGAGCATTGATGTTTTGTCTTGGTTAGCAGTAGTTTTTTCTGCCTTGCTACCCTTCCATGAATCCCATTTTTGCCCAGTCTCTTTCTTATTGTGGAATCATGAACACTGATGTTAGCTGAGACTGGAGAGGCCTGAAGTTCTTTGAACGTTCTTCTTGGATCTTTTGCATGACTTGACTTCCTGGATGAGTTGTCACTGCGCCTTTGGCAAATATTTTGCAGGCTGGCCACTCCTGGGAAGATTCACCACTGGTCCAACTGTTCTCCATTTGCAGATAATGGCTCTCACTATGATTCACTAGAGTGCAAGAGTTTTCAGTATAGGCAGTATACTCCAAATGACATGCAAACTTTGTGAAAACGAACCATTCAGCAAACACGTTTGTGAACACCGTGGTCAATATACACCAAATGAACTCTGTGTACTTCATTTTTTGTAAAGCTGCTTACTTCCTAGCATTACAGCATTTATTTATGCACCCTAAACAACATCATTTGTTAAAAATTACAAAACCAATGTTGCAATGCTATTTTGTTGAAATAAAGGACACAACTGAATCAATTTCAGCAGTTGTATTTTTTTTTTTTACATTATAGCAGTTTTGGTTTAAGGCTCAGGGAAAAAATGTATCAAGGCATATTACAGGCAAAATGACAAAAGCACAAAAATGTATGAAACAAGACAACACAAAAAGGAAATACAAAGTTCAGTCCTTTAAAAGAATTTCTTCACACACACGGACTGCACACAGATCAGTTACATTTCACCCAGTTGTCATGTAATCTGTTCAGTTTATTCAAAGTCTCAATTTCAGTGAAAAACTGAAAATATGTCATTTAAACCAATCACTTTGAAACTACAATGCCCACCGTTATTCATCCTGACCCTAAAATCTTAATCAACGCCATCACAAGATTGCAATGAAATTATTGTGTGTGCAAAATTATTTTAGAGCAATTAATCAAGAAATATGTACCAAAGCTTAGGTCATTCAGTTCAACTGAGCAATGGCATGCCAAAGGAGAGAATGACACATTCGCTCAACCAACCAAGGTAGTGCTCCCATAACCACAACAATGCTCGCTCAGAACAGTCCAGTGATGACATGAACCAGAAAAGAAAGTTGAACTCTGCCCTCTGGCAAGTCAACTGTGACGCACCCAATTATGTGATATTTGGATGGATGTCTGCAAACTTGGGGTCATGGACACACCACAACATTCAAACTGAAAAGACAACCTCTTTTTGTTTGTCTCTTGTTTGAAAACCAATCCAACAAAAGCTTTGATTTCATTTTGAGTAAACTGGCACCTTTATAAACGGCTTTGTAACCCTAGACTGATACATTTCAACTTTTTTCTCATCTCTTTCCTATGGTTGTGGCACAGTGTGCTTGTATAAACATTGTGGTGAGATAAATTTGATAAATTGAAACTTAGCTAAAGCTACGTTTTTGGATTCTCTGAATCAATTTCTGATTGGCTAAACACTATTTTAACATATTCAGGATGGTCTGCATCTATTTTTAAGACTGAAATAATGTCTGCATTGACCCATAAATTAAAGGATTTTTTCCCCATACAAAATCAAATGTAATCTTTCAGAAGTGCATCATCTACATTCCTCCTGCTTGTAAGAATGTCTGTGTAAACATTTCCACATTATCACATTTCTGTGGCTTGCTTATTTATGTCTCACTTTCAGCTTTGCAGCTTGCTTGCCTTGTCAGCATAGCAAAATTACATCCTTTACCTGGTACATTCAAAACATCAGTAAAGCACATTTGAATGCTAACACCTGAGCCCTCAATAATTAACAGTCAGAAGTGCAGCCAATCAGTGTGACAGTCTGAAGGGTAATGGTTCCCAATGAAGTGGTGCACCCAGCAATATGGCGTAGGGAGGCATTGTAATCTGCTGAGCCGGCATAGCTGGATTTCACCAGTGGAGCACTCACACGAGAGTGCACCAGAGACAGCATGGCCACTACGCCAAAACATGTCAGAGCACTCCAGAGAGCCCATTGTCTTTCTTGAAAATGTCAAGCGGTAATTGATATTTCTTGCTGAGAACTTTATCGCTGCGCTATGTTTGGCGAGTTCTCCTGTGATCCGGCTTTGCATTGACCTTTACTGGCTCAATTTTTTGCGCCCACAGCTGAAAATAGCTGGTCAGGTTTTCAAAGGGGAGGCAGCTGTTTGAGCCACTCTCTTTTCCTGTCCTTTGGCTGCTTCGACATCAATTGCGTATTTTCAGCAGTGCATTCTACAAAACCTCTTGCTGCTGTTATGACTGGCAAATATGGTAGCTTGAATGTCTCCTTTTATAATTTTAGTATTTTAAGTAATTTGATTTGTAAACAGATCACAATAATATTTTTGCCCATGCTCAAGACAATACACCAAAGCTTATATTGTTTTCTTACTTATTGTCTATTTCCTTAGCTGGGCATATAAAGAGGCAATTTTGATATGGTGCCATTCCCAAGGTTAAAACAGTAGTATACCATGTAATATTTTAACCTGCAACCTTCAGAAAGTAAGCCCATACTTAATCCAATGGCTCAAGAAAAAGGCATTGGCCCGCCTTTTACTTCAAACCACCACAATGCTGGAGGAAAATAAAATTTCTCATTGGATTTGTTTTCAGTATTAATGTCGTAGAGAAAAGGAAAGAACCTAGTGAGGCAGCATCAAGGTTTAGAGAAGACAAAGGGCAAACTTTGCAGTGCTGAGGTGATGCTGTGACATTGTTCTAGAATTGCAATTAGGTACAAGTTAACACCTGTGAAAATACCACGGGTGTCAACATGTTTTATTACATTTAATCGCAGAACAGAACATTTCTCTCCTCAGTTATATCTAAAACACAGGGTGGGATGTACACCTGAGAAACTGAAAAGAAATATGTGGTTAATTATCAGTGATGCTATATGTAAAAGGTTCCTGGAAATGACTCTTAATGAATTAATCCACTAGATTACATTAAACACTTTATCTGAATATCTGCCTGTCATACACCATCCAACCTCCCATAAATAGTACACCACACTGGAATTGGTCCAGGACACACACTGAGCTGAGGTGGGCATAGGGCCAAATTAATTCATGCCTTTACATTTAAAAGCAATATATTTTAATCAAACTCAAATTTCATAAATGAAACAAAAGGCAGAGTGTCAGAAGAGTAAAGTGTGCTGTTGCAGCTGTAGGGGCACTAGCCTGTCCATAAAGTTGGTCTTTAAAAGAAGGTGCAAAAAATATATTTTTCAAGGCACATGTCAAAAAAAAAGGAAAAAAAAAATGCCATTATGGCATCGGTCCCCATTTGACTGATACCTACCAGACTGAATTGCAATGCTGATGTCGGTGCCTCATTTCGGTGCTAATATCACGCTTGCTCTGTCGTCTCAGTCAGGGACAGCAGGTACAGTTACAAGCTAGCTAACGTCGAAATCGGTCAAAATCCAAAAAGCGAAATGGTATTAATTATAAGCATAAAGTGTCATATAAACAAATAAAACAATTAGATTTTTCAATTTGCAATAAAAATACTTTTTTAATATTGTCATTTTCACTTTATTTTAACAAAGGTGTTGGGCGCCGGTACTATTTTTAAAGTATCATTTTAGCATTGGTATCAGCAAAATAGAAATTATACCCGTAACAAATCGACAAACGATTGCAATTGATGGGAGGGCAAATTGGGCTTGATTTATCCTGTAGTGTGCACCAGGCATTAATTTGTGTTACAGATTTGCTTCTGAATGCTGTTGGCATACCTCAGCTTAAAACCTTCACACATATCAATTCATATGAGCAATGACTGCCCTTGCAAGCACCTTATGAGGCGTAAGCGGCAAGTGTTTGTCAAGCAGTTTTTACATTTTTACCGATTTCTATTCAGTTTTGGTTTTAAGGACTGCTGAGACACTATCAAATGGCAATGAAAAATAACTACTGTATCCATTGATATAATATACCAAAGAAAAGGGCTGTTTTCTGTCAGCTATATAAAAAAGGAGCAATAGTTGGAATAGCAAATGGAAAATGTTAAAGAATCAAGTGCCAATCTGAAGATGCCAGACAGCAGTAGAAGATGAGGAATTTATCAGAGCATTGAGAGATTATTTAATCCATCAGCAACTACCACTGCAAACCACAATAGCATGAGAAATAGAAATAAATAACCAGGCACCTTCAAAGACACAGAGTGTGGGTGGTGGAGTTACAGCAAATTCTTTGTAACCCAATAGGACAACATCCAGCTCAGGTGAGCGAAGCCACACTGCTCTGAAATTATTACTAAGGTGGGGATGTATAGCGTGATTCCCGCTTTCAAAACTTGTATGGTGTGAATGAACTGTCAATTCCAACTCCCCTCATCCTCTAGTCCTTTACCTGTCACTGAAGTCATACTCACTTAAAGATTCTTAAAAATCATTGCATGTCTACTGAACGTAGCTTAAATGTCCTCAGTGGAGCAGAGTGAGGTGTAGGCTATGTGCATAGTAGACAGTGCTTTGTCACGCAGTGCCAACCTGTGTCATATGCTCTGAGATGTGTGGTACCCTGTCCAAGTCTGTCAGAAAGGCAAGGTAGCAAGTCTGGAGACATTTGGCCCTTGGCCATCTTTGTCATAATGTCATGTAATGATGAGAATTACTTATTGCATACACTTGCATGTTTCAAAGTAATAACAGGTTATTTCCTAGAGCAAAGTGTGCATGTTTGTGTATATATGTGTGTGTGTGTGTGTGTGAGAGAGAGAGCGAGAGAGAGAGAGAGAGAGACAGACAGACAGACAGACAGAGAATATTGAGCTTGATGTTTTGTTGGATTGCTATCGTACCTCACTAAGAAAAAAGATATGCTTGGAATTTTTGAAATATGTTTTTTAGACAAAGTTCTTGTTACATGACCTACTGTGTTTGGTTTCCATCTTACAATTTTTATTATACAATAAGGTATCCTCCAGTAGCGAACATAGTTTTTTTATTATTATTCAGCAGAGAATGAACTCAAGATTGAAAGGCTCTCAATGCTAACACATATTGACAAAGTCAAGTATGGGCATTTGTCTTTATATTGATTTCTGCCTGGCTGGATTTGTGTCTACATTATACAAATTGATAAGTAGTTGGTTGCTGGTATGCAGCTCTTAGGAATCATGCTTTTCAATCCTCTTATTAAAGTGTGTTGTGTTGTTGAATTATAAGTATGAAAGTGCTTTCGAAAGTGTTTTGCAGTATGTGCATGAATCATTTCTCACTGAAAACCCATTTACTCTGCATATACCATACATACAGTACCTGTTTTCCAAACCCCAGTGAATATAGGCATGTTTTAATGTTGCTTTTCAATGGTCAGAAGATCCAAAAAAAAAAGCACAGGAAGTTGTAGGTCAGTTGCAACTCCTGTAATGTATCATATATTTGCCAAAAACACCCTAATAATAATAATAATAATAAGAAGAAGAAGAAGAAGAAGAACAATGTCTTGCAGTTATATAGTGCTTTGCAATGATAAGGAAGAAACACTCCTCAACCACCACCACTCTATGCCTTGTTCTAGCTCACTTAGAGGTGTTTTTATCTATTTTTTTCCCCAAGAGACAGAGTGCCTTGGCCTGTTTCCTTGGTGCTGCACACATCCTCAATGATTTTTGTCTAGTGTTTGCCTACCTGCCTTACGAATGAGCACCTGTCACTCCCAGATCCAAGTAGTGCTTATTTTTTAGATGATTGATTAACATAATCATTTTGAAACTCAGTAACCCAAAGCTTTCAAAACATGTTCATGGCATTCTTTGCTTTATTACAAATTATGGTGTCCCCAATTTCCAAATAAATGATTAGCTGCTGAACACTGAGAAACACAGACACAGTTACATTTATATTAGCATGAAAGTACTCAGTGAACTCTGACAAAGACAAGACTTAGACCTTAATTTGACTAGCCAGAGTGACCTGCCAGACGCTAACACTGAGGGGTCTTTTATTGAGCATATCAGCATTGAAATATCCAACATATAATTACAGCATGGTTAGCATTGCAAGGCCATTAATTACCTTTCTGAAAAAGTCTACAAATTCCAGTGTTCTCTCCTTGTATTTGGATAGATTGTTTTGCCCCACTTCCATGGTAATTAATGTAATTACTGCTTTTCTTTTTTCTGCTCTCAAAGGAAATGTTTTCGTTTCTGTCATATGATTGCACATTCAGAGGAATCACTGAAGTTTATGATATGCTTGGACTACAGCAAGCTAGCTATCTTAAACTGCAAGAGCACAATGCTGTTCCATTCGTCATCATAGAGTATACTCATCATATACTAGCATGTACGTAAGAAGAGGAAAATTGGGGTGTTAAGTGATAAATAAATGTGTTTTGAATAGTTTAAAACAATGTAGCCAAGATATGAAGCTAGATCTACATCTGTAGGCTACATTTTTTTAACTTACTCAACTATCCATCCATCCATTATCTATACCCGCTTATCCTGGGCAGGGCCATGTGGGGTGCTGGAACCTTTCCCAGCGTGCATTGGGTGAGAGCCATGAATGAACACTGGACAGACCACCAATATAACACACTATGAGAATTTCTAATTCAATTTTTAATTTAGAGTCTCCAATTAACCTACCTGCATGTCTTTGGACTGTGGGAGGAAACCAGGGTACCTGGAGGAAACTCACATGGACAAGGGGAGAACATGTGAACTCCACACAGAAAGGCCCAGGCCGGATTTGAACCCAGGACATTCCTGCTGAGAGGGGACAGTGCTACCCATGGCATCAATCGTCGCCAATGTTTTAGCGACAATGGTTATGTGCATCACTCACCTATGGCTCCCACCTTGGTTTCTTCAATATAATGCAGAACAGAACCTCAGCAGAGATTACAAATTTTGTAAAAGATTGTCTCAGACAGAGGGGTGGCCAATCCATAGGCCATGCACTGCTCAGATAGAAAGTGCCCATATACTTCATATATACTGTAGGCCTGGGCTCCCCAACCCTGTTCTCGAGGATCTACCATCCTGTAGGTTTTCACTTCAACCCTAACACACCGCACCTCATTCAACAGCTAGAGATCTTGGTGAGTGGCTAATTAGTAGAATCAGGTGTGCCAAATTAAAGTTGAAATGAAAACCTACAGGACAGTGGATCTGCAGGAACAAGGTTTGACAGCCCGTCTCTAGGTGTTCAAAATACAAAATGAATCAGTAATGGCCCTGTATTCTTTCTGATGGCAAACGCCTCCAAGTAACGCCGTCAGTTTGGCCCATACAGGCCAAACTTTGGCCCTTCAGCTCTCTCTCCTGTGTGGGGGGCCAATGCTGACCTCCTTGAAAGGAAGAAAGGCATACATCTTGCCAGGAGAAGCTTCAGTGCACACCAACCCCATAAATCCCAATGGAAAGTTGAACTTTAAAGGCAGGGTAATATAGGATGCGGCTGATAACATTGTGTCAGGGACACTCACAGTCCGTGTTGGTTTCCATTCCCTCAGAATCCCTTGTCACGCTCCCTTGCACTTGCTGCTTAGGCCCCAATTATTTCCCCATGCTGCTGACATCTGTGAGTCTCGAAAATACACCTTGTTGAGGGGCTGTTCAGAAATGGACTCTGTTCAGTCAAAATGAAATTGTGCTTTCCTCTGATAAACAAATGTAAAGAAAATTGTATTGTTTTGTGAAAGTTTAACATTCATTTCAGTATCTGACAAGCACAGGACATTGGACAAAATATAAAACTTGCCTGTGTAATTTAAGTCAGTGTAAAATGTACATTGTACCTAGAATAATCTTTGATTTCTATGTAAAAATAATTTTTATTGATTTGTTTAGACAGTAATGCTGGGATATAAATAATTGGTAGTGTAATTATGACCAGTGTATATTAGTCTAATACAGATACATACTAATCTGAAATATGACATGGCCTACAGCACAATATCCCCATTGCTGCACTGGGCGTTGTCTTACGCCAAAGAGAAGACCTCCCCCTATTGGTCACACCACCTCCACCAGCTGAAACCACGTTTTCCCCAGAGGGTCTCTCGTCAAAGTCTTTACATGTCAAAACTTTGATTTTCTAGCAGTTAATCCATGGAAGAATATGTTCTAGATCCACGTGCTGCTTGCCTCTTTCCCACCATCGTGATTTTGAGTATGACTGCATATGAAACAATGTGTACCTATAAAAAGGAGACCAGTGCTCTCAGCTGCAACATTTTTCCCATGCCAGAAATTGGTCCAGCAATGTTATCCTATTAGAGACAGCAAGAAAAGACTCAGCCGGGCTATGAGAACAAAGCCCGTGTTCCTCTTTAAAAGTGCGTCATTAGCATTCATTACAGTCATATAAGCCAAAGTAATTACAGACACGAGAGCAGGAAGGAAAACCAGTTTACACTGCTAGTAATTTGATTTGCATCTACGCTAATAACTTCTTTTGTGTGTGTTTATGCGCCGTGTCAGAACACAAGTACCATTAGGCTGCAGGCTGTATTGAAAAAAAAAAATGTCTGCGCGAAAATCAGAAATTGAGCTGCCTTCGCTTTCAGCTTTCAAATTAAAATGTCGCCATTTGCCGGAGTCCACATTTGATCATTCACCAAAGCGGTACATTTTGTGAAATTCAAAATGGGTCATTGATGGGTGCCACTGCTTTTGTGGGCAAATCAGGTCAGTGTCAGCTTTATGATGGTTTCTGACGAGGGGGGAAAGCGAAAACCTGGCTGGCACAATGGTGAAGTGAAAATGATTACACTCTTCCTTTATTGTCTGTATCATGAACAGCGCGTTTACTGGACGTAAACAGAAATTATGCTGCGAGTGTTCGCAGGCTGAGACGGAGAAGTGCTGGCCTTGCACGTGCTTGGCTGTTTACCTTCTAATTAATGCTCAACTGTGGCGTGCTGTCTGGTAGCTGAAAGTGCAGGTATGAATGGGATTAGACAAAGGGTGGTAGTTAGTCTTACCTGTTGTTTACCCTTTGCTAAGAGAATAGCTCTATGAGGGGGAAAAAAAACCCAAGGGAAAGTTTTTGTTTTGATTCACCATTCATTTTTTTACAATCAACTATAAAATCTTTCCATGGAATTTATCTGAAAATGCTTATTTGTGTGTCATGGTGAAGAAAGATGAATGTGTTTGTGTCCCGGTGCAATAAATTTGTTAGCACCAAATATACTGTAAATAACGTTTTTGAGCCATTGTGACCCTTGATAAGACTTTATCAAAACCTACATGCAAATTCGATTTTCACATGAAATCTGAACAGCTCGCATCAACATGTTTTCCTTCATTCACTTTCTGTGTATTTCAATCACACTATAATTTTATTAAGAATGTATTTTTTGCATTGATTTATATAACTCAAAATCACTTCGAACACCTCCCCGTCAATAGTCTAATTTGGATATTGTAAGGTATGGTACTGTAGTTGCCTCACTGTGGCTGTATGGTCAAATCTTGGAACTTTCTTTTACACACTTCAAATTGAGTCCATTGTTTTAACATGCTGGCAGTCAAAAACGAATAGCACGCAACGTTAAATCATTTCATCGGTTAACACTGTTTTGGGGGGGACTAGAGATACTGTTATGTGTGCATTACACTGAGTTTTGCATCAAGGATAAGTTTATATGAGCCACATCAATCCATCTGTATCCCAGCTGAATATGACAATTATGTGGCGTTTTTGCATACCCTTAGAGACACCTCTCAACTCAAAAATCAGCTGAATGCCATGATAGATGCTGCTGCATTTTAGGACACAGCACATATTTCTTCTGGCTTTTTTCTTCTTGAAAAAAAAAAAAATGGAATCCGCCATCAGTGTGACCTCTGTTGCAGGATGACTTTGAAAACTTCACTGTTTTTTTTATAATCACTTTTGTTGAAGTAATGCTTTTCATCAACAGCATAGTGCGCCATCATGGAATCAATTTTCTCATCTTTTCGTGGCTAGGTTTTATGTAGTGTCACTTTGCCATACCTTTGGTTCTGCAGAAATGATAGCACTGGTTGAAAATAGTGTCTAATGTTTAAATGTAAGAAACCTTCAATGTAAAAAAATATTTCTCCACCCTTACAGCTAAGATTAAATGTTTCTTTCTCTGAATGTTTGGGGCTTTAGACTGGTTAACATTGTGGACCATTATATGGCTTAATGTATTTGAGTCCTGTGGCTTTGGAAAAGGCAACATTTGCACGCAAACATGAGGTCAGGGTGGAATTTTTAAAGAAGCAAATCTCCACTCAGTGAGAGCAAGAGCACGCCCCCTCCCCCCCACCCCCACAGATTTATTTCCGCAGTCTGCACAGTAATCCACATAATTGAAGTGCACACTTAGGCAGCTCCAAATGTAAAGGGGGGAGACACAAGAGAGGGGCAGGGACTGAATTTGGACACGCATAGGCAGGTATCAAAGCCGCGATTAAGCTTTTGCCCATAATCCATTAATACATCTAATTATGCTCACTGAAAGAAAGGCAGGTGGGTGAGTGCAGGATCTTTGGGGAACTGGCTGTGAAAGTGAAACGAAGCGCATTTGATCGGCGATAATGAGCCGAGATGTAGATGATGACTTTTCAGCGTTACGGTCTGAGCGGGCCGTGGTTTTGGTCTTATACCACACACAGGCATGCTCAGAGTGAGGTGGGGACTAATTACTGTTTGCCTCCTTAAATATTGTTTTGGGTCACATTTAGGTTGGTGTTTAAGCCGCTCCTGTAATCCACAGAAGAACAGGTCAGCTCAAAGCACACCCTCGCTCTTGTTTCATTTCCCACTCCTATTTTGCTCAGACAATATAATATTCAGTGCACTGTCTTACAGAGGTCAAAGAAGGTTGCCGTTCTATAATTACATTCACATTGGGTGTCACTTGTGTTTTTCCATTATGATACCTTTTCATTGTTAGCACTGCTTGTGTTCTAGACACACCAACTTTCCCTGTTTGCACACCTCTGCAGTATCCAGGGGGAAAGGAGACCAGGCACCTCGGCTGTTTTTTGATAGTTGCCTGCCTGTGAATACCAGGGAAGGCATTCCACAAAGCGGATGAGGTTGGGAGGTTAAGACGGGGCCTTTGTTGTCATACAATCACATCCTATTTACCTGTCGGGCCTCTCTTTCTTCTCCACGCAACTGTGACCCAACTGTGAAAACCAGGCCTTTGTCTCCATGACAAACAGCTGCCACACGTTCTGATTCGCTTGCTTGCACCACAATGGCCGCTAGCTGTGGGGCGTGTGGACTTTTTCTATAACGAGGATCAGTTTCCTCAAGTGAAAAGATGTAGGAAAAGCTGCCCTGGTGATGGACAAGTTATGACTTGGGCCTGGTTAACCACTCTGTTGTCTGTGCACTCATTACCTACCCTGTTCATTCTCTTACAGAAAGTTTTCCTAGAACTATATTTTTTTTCCTCAGTCATGAGGGCTTTCAGTGGAAATATGCTCATTGCTGTTTATAAGTTCAAGTCAAAAGTTCTGTTTTACCATTTCAACCTACAGTGGTTATTTTCTGCCCGTCTGTTGGAAGCAAGACATGAAAATTGTTTACCGTAGGAAGAAAACAATAAAGCCCATTATACCTATGATAGTCCACAACAATTTTCTTCAATAGTTTGACATTTTAATAATAATAATTAGTATTGATGGTAATAATTAATAAAGCTGTAGATTCATAATTATTTGCCTGATAATCATAAAAATATACATACTCTATACAAAGGCATTCTATTGTACAAGTACTGAAAGGACTGAAACCTCTTCCTGCCAAATATTAACTCACAAGCCATTTCATTGCCCAACAGAATGTTTATGATTTGACATATTGTATATGTTTAATACCCTAAAGTCCTAAGTCCAACTCAGTTTAATAGCATGAGCAAACAGGTAGAGGCTTAAGGTAACTTCTGATTGTTGCATATTAAAAGTTGGAAGGGATCCTAATCCTGATGTGTCAGAGGAACTTTGGGACTTCATTCCATCCTAATTCTTAGCCTTTTCACACCAGCCTCCTAGTGGCCAGGATGCCAGCATCTTTAAGATTGCTGAACTCAGACATTCAGTGCCCCTGCAACCAAGCTATGAAAGGAAATGACAAACTCAGTGTTCTAGCTTTATTGGTAGATGATAAATGACAACTACGCCACACACATTTCTAAGTGCCACCATTGTCATGTAGTTTGTCCATTTTACAAGCACAACCTCCCTGCAGTCTCATCTGCAAAAATACGCCCCAAGCATGAAACACTGGACAATAGCATTTAATTGGGAGTTCATGAAAATCTTATCATAATCTTTCACAGTCAAAAATTAATATTTCGTCATAGCAACAATATAAACCCAAAAATAACCTGAAGGTATGCCAATATAGTGGTGAAAAACAAGAGGAATTCTTGTGTAATTATTCCACACCATTGTACTATCAATATCTGCAACTAAATATGGAATAAATGTGCAACCTTTCACACGTAAACATGTATAGTTTAACCTGATTTACATTTGTGTTATATCACTCAGTATTTCTTTTCTAACTAAAAGAGAACAACTTCATCGATTCTGCTGTGGCACTTTATTCTGACCTGAATTATGCATATAAACTAAGTGTGCATGGTACAAGTGGCTTCATTGAAGTCATTTTCCAAGTCTCTATGATGCACACATCTGGAGTTATAAAGACTTAAATAGAGCACCCCCTAAATGGATGAGGATTGGCCAGATATGGCATCTGTGCAAAGGAGTTAATTACTTCTGAACACACTATTTGGCTTAATAAATGTCAGTGACCTTGCCTTCGTGGCAGTCAGGACAGGCCAGTCAAATAGATTTAGATTTATAGATTTCTGGACCCCTGACTCAAGAGTTTGTATTCTCAAGAAGTTATCAGGAGATTCAAGTCCTGACCTTGCACAGATAGACTGTTCAGTTGAGCACTGCAATATATCGAAACCTTCATGTTCAGTGCCAGCACTGCATTCTTTGTCAAAAGGCCAACTCTAACTGGGGCATCCCCACTGCTGGCACTCCTTTCAGGTCATACCTCTGATTTGCCCATGGCAAGCCAAGCGTCTCAGAGGCACTGACGAGCTTAGAAGCCAGTTGAATAGGCCAGGGCAGGACTGCCAGCCCTCAGGCCAGGGTGCATCGCTGTACCCTCCCAACATGGCTTTGTAATAAGTGAGCTTACTGGTGTTTAGTCATAATGACGTTACAGTCATGGCAGTCTAAATGAGGGCCACTGAACAGGCCAACAAGCTAATGTGGAGTCTTTAAGGCATCGGCTCTGGCCTTTCTGGTGTTAAGGATGTTGCGTTTCAGCATGTCAACAAGAGGTAGCTATTGCTGTCAGGGTATTCCCCATTGGTGACTAAGGTCCCCGTGTAAGTGCAGGGCTTTGACTCCTTTCACTGGAGAGGAAAGGGTTAACAGAAAGCTGACCTATCATCCCCCCTTGGCGGGTTCCCCTCCTTCCGAGCAGTTCTCTTCCAAACAGCGGCTCCTAATCCACGGCTAATAGGTGTCGCCCTGGAGGGAGAGCCGCGCTTCTACACCTGGAAATCCCTGCAGGTGTTGGACTGTTCGGCTCAGAGGAGTGCTCAGCGAAGCATGCAGGCTACCAAAGGGTATGGCTGCACACAAGGTCACTCTGCCTCACATGCTGTTTTTTTTTCTTTCTTTCTTTACTTTGCATGAGGCTATAGAGGCCCACAAAAGGAAAGCATACAGCAGATAAAATAGAACTTGCTGCTTGAGAGTTCAGTCATGTTATGTCATGTCAGGCACACACAGCTCTGCATTTTAAATGCCTGTCCTCACACCACACTCTTAAACATAAGGTGAAAGCATGTTAGCATGGGCCAGGAGCTGCTTCAATCAGTGTTTCACAAAAGACTGTTGTTTGAGGAGTTGTGCACATCAACCTTTAAAAAATAAGGTCCAAGTGCAAGTGATAATAACCCCTTTCAACCCTGTTTGGTTTTCTCTTCTGCTCTAATTAATACAGTGCATGCTGAAGGCCATGGACACAAATGCCTTTCAAGCATAGTGAGGAAAGAAAGGACAGAAATGGACTTCAGACAGGAATGAAACCAAAAGGGACCGCGTGACTCCTGTCTTCTTCAGAGTACCCGCTGCATCGTCTCTTACAATCAGGTTCTGATGGGCCACTAATTAAAGTGCTTTATGGTCCCCAACATGTAATTTTCCCCTTCAGCTGATAAGTGATTTATGGTATCTTGCATCAGGCTTTGGGAATGTACGGAGCTCTTTCTCATGTGCTGCTCTTAATTGATGACCGACTTGTTGTTTCAGACAATTGCTGTGGTTTATCCAAGGTGAGTCGGGGCCTCCCTCCTCCTCCGCACCTCTATGTGAATTTTTTCAGTTCCGTGTTCCAGCTGGCGACCATCCGCCCAATAAGTGAAATTCATTATTTTTTCAAGATGTGCTCGAAGAGAGGAGCTTGGACAGAGAACGGAGCCTGGAAGCCAGCGCAGCTGAGCCGCGGGGTGGAGTGCTGCTACTCACCGCTCCCCCCCCCTCCAAGTGAATTGTCATGGAGGCCGCCCCTCCCCGTCAGGACAGCACGATGTTAAGCAAACACAAATCACTGAGCCGTGTCATTCCCAATCTCCTGGCAGTAGTTTTGTTAACAAGATCGGGAGCGTTTGATAAGTGCAAAAGGCAGTGGGTGGCGAAACCATTATCCAACGCCAACACGATGTCATTACAGGCTTTTGTCGCCACTGTCACGCTAAAGTGGTTTGCCCTGTGCTTATTGGCAAGATCTCCAGACATTGTTCTCCTGGAGTAAAAGTTCCAATATCTGATTCCATTCCAGGCTCCAGAGATGATTCCAGCAGTGCTCGTCGGAGTAGCAGTGCGTCTTGTTTTGGGAGAACCTTCAGTTTTCCCACTGGATTTTTATAATAATTAGCACCAGTGCAACAAATCTGTGAAGTTTTTTTTTTCAAGTTAATTTTGGTTGCTTTTGTAATTTCAGCTTTTTCACTATGAGCACAGAAATCCATCCTGAAGTTTTTATAAAGCATCCACGGCAATACCTGTACCTGAATGAGCATTTGAGGGGGAATAAAGAAAAGGTCATAATCCTAAAGAGAAAATGAAGATTAATATTAATATCAAATCAGGGGAATGGCAGAGGAGTCAGCGTTGCGCGAAATGCCCAATCTCCTGGCACATGGCCCTCAATGCGCCCGTATTAATATCAGTTGACCTCTTCAACTAGCCGATTAGGCTCTCCTAGCCGGCATGAATTATAGAGGACGAGTCTGGGTCAAGGAGTTGCCAAGGATGGCTTCCTCTGTCCCATCATGCAATCAGGATCCGTTTGCTACTGCTCCAACAAACAGTGCGCAGAATCCAGTTCAATTGCCACAATTATTTATTTATTCATTATGAGAAGGCGGCCAAGACAATCCCTTACTTTTCATTGGTGCGCATGTCCTGAGGCGAGATCTCATTATGTAATTGAGTTGAAATTGATTTTAAAAGAGCATTCGGCATCAGGGCAAGTCTCATCAGGTGCTCCTAATGTGAAAACAGTCATGTACTTACCACACACAAATGAGTTGTGAAATGGATCTGTTCCAAGTTAAATGTGGTGTGAAGGTGGAGGACACAGCAATCTTGAAGTTCATTTAGGATGAATTAAACCCAAATATCATCCTATATAAATTTCCATATTTAAATCATGTGTGTCTACCTTCTCTATATTATCTTTTCCCTCCATTTACTTTTTTTTGCATGTGTGCGCAGGTGTCTGCATTCTTGAAAATACAAATATAAACACAACTGGGTTCCTAATAGGTTTGATCCCAGATGTCTTTTATATAACCTGAACAACAGTGTTGACTGGTTTCTATTCTGTACAACTAGAGAAGATATGTTCAACAAGTCTGCACAGGTAGTAATAGCATAACAGGGAAGTTGGAAACAATTTTTTCTAACTGTCTCATTCCCTATTTGATGTTTGTACATTTTGTTAGGTGTCAGTCTTGTTGGGTAACTTTGTGTTTCATGTCAGGTCCCCCTTGCAAAAGAGATTTCAATCTCAATGGGGTTTTCCTGGTTAAATAATGGTTAAATAAAAATAAAATAAAAAATTGTATTACTGAAGAAACACCATTCCAATAGCAGTGAGATTGGCAGGGTGTCCACTCCCTATTCCCAGTGGGGGATTTACTGGACTGTGAATTTTACATAGCTGTCTTTCAAATATATAATGTAGTAGAATTCACTCAGATGAAAAGAAGTTAATGTTTCAGAAAAGTGGTTTTGTTTCAGCCCACAGTCATCGTTGTGTTGTTTCAATCACCGTTTTACTGTAATTTATTTAAAACCAAAAATAAAAGAAGGGCTGAAAATTAAGAATAGTTCCAATGATGTTTATAAAGCTTAGTCATAGAAAGAAATATCCTAAAACAAGACAAGCGTGACTGCTTGTTATTCATTCTAAATCAGTTATTCACATTCCCTCTGGTAAGTACTGACAATGTGATCATGAGTGTAACCAGGACCTAAAAATACAGTGGTCAGGAGGCTCAGCTGGGGTAGGATGCTGGGGTGTGGGGGAGGGGTGGCAGGGGAGAATGGGGGGCAGGGTAGGCTGGGGCATGTTTTTTTCCCCCTTTAATTTACTCATTGATTTGAAGATGAAATTTAGGGTGTAAATACATATGGCTCCAAATTAGACTCCTAAATGAATACCAAGCAATGTTCTCATTAAGTAATGAAATTAAATATAGGCTTTGGAAATAGACATTAAAAAGCAAAAATTCCAAGGACATGATCTGTGTCCTCAATGGTAATTGCAGCCTTGAATGTGATTACAACTGATTGTCACCTCCATATGTGATAATAAATATCTCAATTTGGATAACTAACATCAGACTTCATCATAAGAACACTTAAGATGATCCAAGCAAGGCTGTCTGTCCTAACAAGTATAAAACTCTATTGTGTTCTGCTGTCTCACAATGCGGTGTTCACAATGAGTGTTCTGGTCAGGCAGATCTGTCCTTACAAATTGTATTCATTTATTAACTAAGCAAACCATAACAAAAAAAAAATAAATTCAATGGTGAGTTAGCACTCTGGAATAAGGTCAAAATATGTGCTTATTTACATAAACAGTTACATACATATAACAGTTACATGTTATCACAGTTACACAATATTTATTCTTTCCTGGGACCCATTTAAGGGTTGTAAAATGTATTCCAAAAATCCACCCTTAATTGTAAGACCATGTTAAGCACAGGTTGTTTTCAAGGTCTATTTTCCTCATGTAATTGTGCAGTACTGGCTATTCAATTTATTATTGCTGGCCTGCATCACTGGTAACACAGCAGCATTATAAAAGTGATAGAAGCAACTTTTAACATGGATGTACACGCATATGCTTACACTACACATTTTTTTGCATTTAGAAACTCTTGGAACAAACTGTCGCATTCAATTGTTTAATCTCTCTTTGGTAAAATAACTTTCCTTTTGTAGACTACACTGGTGCCGGTTCTCCGCTCCTTGCAAAATGCTTGATTAAAGAATGTATTTACCGGTGGAATGAATATGTCTTATGGGATTGGTCTTGCATGCAGGACATCTCTACCTTTCCTTGATGTTTGTTACTCATTATTTGGTCTCTCCAGAAATTCTGCTGTTTTTTCAAGTATGGAATAAATCTTTCATTATCTTTTTATGCTTTTTAAAAAACAAATCTCCCTACACAGTATTGTATGTGTGACAAGACAGAATGTTTTGAACAGATACACATTCACTCATGTGTATTATAACTTGTGAAATGTGACTTGTGCTGTAGAGATTGCTTTACATTTATATAACTGTTTCTGAAAAATATATATAATTATACAATATTGGAAAACAAGATGTTAACTAAAATAACTATGAGATGAGGCTGTGGTGACACTGTAGTGTCAATACTCAATTTATTTCATATAGTGTTTTATGATGGAATTTTTCTGTATTAAGTTGTGCATTCTCAAATTGTATAAATTAAATACTTATGTTAACTGCACAAACACAACCTTGACCAGATAATGAAATGTACACAATTGTTGGATATCATGAGTAGGAGACAGACTTTAATTTACTACTATTATAGTGAAAATTCTTATTGTTCACCCCTGTATAAAAATATGTGGCTTTTTTAATTCAGACATGCTTTTTTGTTTTGCAGGCAGTACAGAGTGTCAAAGGTTTTTGTAACCAATGCTCAATGGTAGGAGGAAATAACAGACTAAACTTATTCCACCCCCTCCCCAACCCCCCCGCCTGCCCCCCCCACACACCCCCCCCCCCCAACACCCCCCGTTTTGAAACAGTAAATAGAAACACAAGGACACAGAGTGTGAAGGAAAGGCAAGAGGTTCTTGGCCCTGTGGGAGGATTTGCCGTTGAAAATATTTGGCAATCAGGAATGAATCGAAACAGATAATAAATGTTTTGGAATCTGCACACCCTATGGAGCGCGTTCTCTCTTTATCTGATGCAACCTTCGGGTTGCTCTGCTTTATCACTGGGAGCCCGCTGCACGCCGCACGCCGTCGCGTGCTGGCAGAAGTGCTTGGCTGCAGTGCCCTCTTGTGGTCAGGACAGGAAGCAGCCGAGGAAAGTCGTCTTCCGGAGAGGCCCGCTGGAATCCTGAGTGAGCTGCATTGACATCTCGACTTCTTCCCAATTAGTCCCAGGAATTCCTTTCTCTGTGCTCACCAAGGGTTGTCGAGTGCATTCTATAGAGAACAACAGCAAAGGAGGACATAAAAGAGGTGGCAGCAAGTATAAACTGTGTCCTGTCAGAAAAGAAAAGCCAACATTTCCATGCCGTCTTTTTGCTCTGAGCATTGAGCAAAAATGGACTCAGTAAGTACACTGCTTTTGAGAAATAAACAGATGTCTGACATTTACTCTTTCTGAGCTTTGTAAAAGGAAAAAATGTGATCTTATCATTGTGTAAGCTGCACAGGAAGCTGACCCAGGGGTCAAATTGGGCGGGAAAGGAGCACACTGCCTTTCCACCACGTTCACTGCATCACAGAATGATTATTTTTGAACATGAGCACACATGAGGTTTTGTACTTGTAAGGGTAGATGGAGCTCTGCATTCCTTGGCCTAGCTTTTCAGATCATGACCCTCAAGTCAGCCAATCAGGTCAAATCCGGCAAGGCAGTAGCTAGCCCCTTCAATTTCAACACAGATGTGAATAGTACGCGTTACAGTTATTCGTCCATGTTGGAGGGGCATGCTTTGTGTGAGTGGACAGTTGTGTCGGGGCAGCATTTGATTCAAACATTATCATGAGTCCAACAACAAACACAACAGAAAGGCCGAAACAGTAACATTTGTCCTGAGGAAAACTGATAGTTTGTACATTTGGACTAAATGTCCCTTTCATTCACTAAACCTTTTATATGTATTTCTGTTGCTGTTAATAGGAAAGTAAAGGGATACTCATTATACATGCATTCTGGATTCAGCCTTTGTAGAGGTACGTGTTTTTGCAGTGGTAGATAACAATTGTTCATCTCGTACACACATTTTTTGTCTCTTAGTCAAACGTAAGCAGAGAGTATTTTAAATATCCAAAGCAATATGACCTGACGTCATATTCAGTCTAATACAGTGTCAACGCTGTGTGGCTCCCCCCCCTCCAGTCTAATGGCATCAAGGTCTGTCTGTACAATGATACAGCTATTAGAAGCCCTTTTTTGGTGAATTGCATGTAATATAATTTATTTAACATTATTTTCTTTTTTACATACACATAAAGAATCTATGGCAAAACTGAGATATTCATTCTTAAGCCATGATTGCGCACCTGGAGCCAATCAGCTGATATAATATATTCACAGATAATTCAGGTTCTAATATTGTAATTTAATTACATGCAGTACATTTTGTTTAATTGTTTATTTTTTAAAATTATTATTTTCCCTAGTTGCACATATCTTTTTTTTTTTTATGAAACTGCTTCCACAGAACAGTAAATCCATCACAATCAAGACAGTAACTGGACTATAATCACAGATGTGCTATTAGACTGACTAAATAGTTTTATATTCTTCACATTTTTTTCCATGTCAACCTCCCAGAATAAGAAAATTTAGAAGTCAGAAGAAAGGCAAAAGCTGACCATTTGGGTTTGGATATGAAGTCTGTGCTAGAACTCAAGATAGGTTTCTCACAGTCTATTTCAGGACAGTTAACTCCAAAGTTCTTAAAGTTCCTCTGGTGTTCAGGTGAGATTGTCACTTTGCCTTTATGTGAGAGGGAGGGTCAGTTGGCCTGGGGCCCACTGAGTGTTGTTTTGACTCTTCGCGTTTGTCCATCTTCTGCTCAAATGAGCCTCATTTCCCTGCAGGGGGAACTCGAAGAGAGGCGATAGGATTCCGAACTGACTCGTACTTAACGATGATGAACAAGCGGTCATTAGCAGCTCTTAATGCAGAGATAGATAGTGCGGTCATTAGCAGCCGTAATGACCACTTTAGAGAGCGTCGCTGTTCTAACTGTGTGTTTTGTTCTCCCTCCTGCAGCGCGCAGTCGACTGCATGCTTCCTTCCGACAGTGCACGTTACCTACTTTCACCCTGCACACACCTAGACATCATATGCCTGGGCACAATCGGCCGATGCAACCTGTACAAAGGAAAGGCAACCAGAACTATGTTTCTCCAGCACTGCGATAGGTGGAAAGTAGGATAAAATGACTGTTCCCCTGCATAGTTCACATTTCCGTTATATACATGCTAATTACTTATGCATGAAAGCACTGTAGTCCGGGAGACACTGGTGCAGCTCTGGCTGTGCTGTAGGTCTTCAGATCTACACTTTATGACTCACAAAAGAAGCCCTTGAAAAATGTATGGGTGACTATATTTTTCCATCAACAAATAACACAATCATATCATTTCTGAAGGACACCAAAAAGCCCTTTTGCCAATTTCCATTTTATTTTCCGTCTCGTTAATGATGCTTTATGTTAATCAGCACATTTGTGATGCCTCTTGATTTTTTTATTCACAATTTTTGAGGACATGGTTCAAGATTCGATATGGATATACTGATATTGACGGCCTTGCACTTTTGCCTGATTTTAATACCAGTTGAACAATCATTAGCAGTGCATTCTATGCGATAGATGACGTTTCTCTCTTTTTCAGAAACAAACCTGTTTATTCTCAATGATATCTCTTGCACAGAAAAAAAAAAATCTTTTGAAAGGACTTCTAAGCAAATCTACCCAGTTTTGGTCCTTTTAAAATCCAAGGCTTGGGAAGCAGACTATAATAGCTTAGACCGCTCAAGGGAGACAGTTTTTCTCTGCTGCTAGTCATCTTTATGATACTTGTGAACACAGAGCTTCATGACAAGGGGCTAACTTAAATCAATTTAAAACAGCTTTTGAAATTCCTTTCGATATGCCATTGTATGTATTTAGAAAAGACCAAATGGAGAAGCTGGATTGTAAATAACATCTGTCATATCGTCTGGCCCCCTCCCATGCCTGATTTTCGTCACACTCACAATAAGGTATTGATCGATTTGAGGAAGTCCATTTAGGTTTTGAAATAAAAAAAATGAAAAAATTCTACCCTGGTTAAAAAAGAAAGGAAGAGAGAAAAAAAAGCAAAACCCCGCAGGCAAATAAACACATTTAAGGCACCGAGGATAGAGGCAGACAAGCCGTGTTAAGCTAGGATGATTCATTTGAGCATGTCTCTCCTTCTTGTAAGCGCTGCTGCATTGTAGAGAAGATGCAGAGCAGCTTTAGCAGAAGAAGAGACTTAAAAACACGTAAAATGTACCAACTACCAAAAGTCTAAAAGACACACCATTCAGTGGCAGCTTCTCCCGAGACATTTTTGCAAGTGGGGCGCAAGCCCGCTTCGGCTGGGGATCAAAGGTCACATGACATCTTTGTGTGGTCAGCGATAAATATATGACCTGTTAAAAGATCAGGAGGCCCGCGCATCTGTTTGTTGGAAATGTCGACAGCTATCAACCTTGTAAATGAATTGAATTAATATATTCATTGGACATTTCTTGAAATAGAGGCTGGCATGTACACATGGACCCATTTAATCCTTTAAACTGTTACTCAGGACTAGCTATCGGCAGTTGTGAGAATGAGTCCAAATCTACGGACTAGCCCTGGTCACCTTTGAAATACACACAGCCTGTTATCTGTACAGATGTTACATTGCTGTGGGGTCTGTGGGTACATGGGGTGCTAACCTCTTCCCCTCCTCTTGAATGAAATGCGGAGGGGAAAATGGAGGGAGGCAAGAGATTACGGAGGGTGCAATAATTGTGGAGAGGTATCAGAGTCGGCATGCAGTGATTCTGCAGGATTAAGACAAGGAGAGAGGCTAATCTAGGATTGGGAGCTCAGGCTCCGTGGGGCTGAGTCGTCACAGAGCCCTGGGGCTACTTGGACAAGCTTAACTGCTGGAGTTGGGTTAGCTGGAATAACACCCCCCAAAACCCCTCAAACCCCTCCACACCAGCCCACATAACTATCACCATTACGAAACTGACATCCACCCCCCCCTGCACCCCCCCAAACAAGCCACACAGCTTTAAATTCCGGAAGTCACATGTATTTCATTTACACTCAAAAATTCCCCAGTACGAAAAGGAAAAAGTCGAAAAAGTGGAGCAGGAAAGTGACACCTGACAAGCAGACGGCTGCTCAAACTCGGCTGTTTTGACGCAGATGAAAATTTCGGATTTGGTGGTTCGCTGCAGAAGAGGTCGGTGTTGCGACCTTTTGTTTTGTTGCGGTTTTTCGACTCCCCAGTGCTCCCGGGCACAGTTTTTCTGCATTGTCCCCTTTGTCTTCCACAGGGGAGGTGACCCTGTGTCTCTGCGTTGTATCAGCAGCTTGGCATTGTGCTCAGGGGGGATTTTGGCACTCAAATCATCTCCACACCAGCAAAAAACCCAAAGTGGCAACTCACTGTTCAGTTGGTGAGACATTAATCTTGCTCTCCCATTCTCCGTCAGAAATGCGTGTATTGTCATCGAGCGCTAATGTTTGCCTCTATTCGGTATATATACACATATATGTATTTTTTGTGTCTGGGGGAATCAGTGGAGTGCATTGTTCCCGAATCATTGTAATATCTATTTAAAGTGGCAACAGCACCGCAGCCGATGCTCAGTATTCATGAAGCATAAACCAGCCTTAAGACTTAGAAAGCTGAAAAGGCTTATCCTCATATTCTTAAACTCTCTTCTTTTATGTGGGTCTTAGGCATTAAGGATAGGATTGTGAAGAGCAATTGTTGGAGTGCTGCTGGAGTGAGTGAGTGTGTATATGTGGGTGGGGGTTTTTTTTATTTCCCGGCGAAATCCTTTCCTTTCTCTCAGTTTTCATGACTGTAAATATTAACCGCATACTTAACTCTTAACGGTGTATGGGACAGAATAATGTGCTTTTAAGGATACATTATGTGAAAGATTTTCCACTTCACACAGTGTTGCCGGAAAATAAGAAAAGGCTATTTTATGGGCCCTGAAAACAAATTCTCCACGCCAGAAAAGTGATTTTGGGAAACAGATGGAACTTTGCAATATAAAGTCATCCCCAAACAAGGAACAAAATACTCTAAAAGTCACAGGGAAGACCTTTCAAAATTGCCAGTGTCGCTTTTCTGTGTCTTATGGCTATATCTCCAATCCATGGTCTGTCTTTTTTCTTAAGAAAAAAATTATTTTGAAACTGCTAAAGCATTTCAGAATAATTTTTTCTGGACACAATAGAATGCCACTGCAGAAGTAGGAAAGACCAGTGAGCATAGATACATCATCCAGCTATTGCACTGAGACAGAATGTTTTAATTGCTACAGCACTTGCTCATGTATATAAAGCCATTATTATTATTATTATTATTATTTCATGGCCAACCTTTTTATTTTTTTCTTCTTTTTAAGTTTTATTCTTCTTCATTAATTGTGACGGTTGAAGCCTATGCATAAAGACAAATCTCTTAGTAGACTTCACAGTCACTTGGAGGCACTCATACAGAAACATCTTTCTCAGGGCAACATACATAGAATTCACCAGTTTCACCCTAAACGTGTTATTATCTGTTAACCCAAAAAGGTCCTTGCAAGTTCCTAACTGTTCCTAACTGTCGAACTGTTGTTCTGAGTCTCAGAATACATATTGAAATACAAGCCATGGAATCACTCAGATGTCAGGGATGTGCATCCATGGTAAATATCAACTCCTATTTAAATATCATTCATTTTCATATTTTTGTTCTTTGTCACAGTTTCCCATTCAGTTTCAACATTCTTTTGTCCTTGGTTCACAATAAATATTGTCTGCTTATGGGCACTGATTTGAATAGATCTGAATGCAGCAGAGGAGTATGATTAATATGGCAACTCTTATGCTGGCATTAAATGGAACAAAACAATTACGCTTAATTTATTATTATGGAAATATATCCACAATTGCAAATTTATATTTTCTGCTCTTTGATGTGTTTTATCAGTACCTGGCCCTGTAATCACTGCTTTTAGCTATTATTATTATTCGTATTATTATTATTATTAGGGGTCCAAGCAGCGAAGCTGGTGGAACCCTATTGTATTTGTTAGGAGTATTATTATTATTCTTATTATTTTTCTCCGCTAAAAGTGTCTGAGGCTCAGCAACCATAAGTCCTACAGCAACCAAATTTTGTAGGTGGGTTCCTATGGCCCCCCACTACTCAGGCACTACAAATCACCTATGTCGGCCAGATGGTGGCGCTATAACAAAGGGTCATACTTTATGAGGCCATAACTCCATAAGTCAGATCAACACAAAACTTCATCGACTGATGCATCTGAATGTGCTCTACAACTTTACTATTGGGGCCACTTATGTCCGCCATATTGTTTGCCCACCATTTGGACTTTTTTTTATTAGTTGCGGTGCTGAAGAGCTGTAGCTCCACATCTAAAGTGTTACGACATCTAGTAAACTTCTTTACTACTGCAAACGGCTAGAAGACATCCATTGCAACGCAGTATCTGAGTGTGAGGGAAACATAGTCAAGATCTTGATCACGCGCAGCACTTTAAGGCTGAACACACTCTACATTTCTTTTGCATTTGTGCCTCAACTAAGATTTTGACAATGACACCAGACAGGCGATATTCGCTACTGAGTTTTAACTCTGAGGGTATGATTTTGGTACGGATATGTTGAGAGGACCTGACTATGTGATTCTGATGAGAGAATGAACCTTGAGATACACATTCTGACTTTTCTCTATAAATGATTTCTCAACCACCAATACCTCCTGTATTCTCAACCACCAAAAACCTCCTGTCATCTCTCAATCCACCAAAAACCCTCCTGTCATCTCTCAACCACCAAGAAACCCTCCTGTCATCTCTCAACCACCAAAAACCTCCTGTCACTCTCAACCCCAAAAACCCTCCTGTCATCTCTCAACCACCAAGAACTGACATGTTCAAAAATATCAGTCACCCAAAGTAGACATGCTTAACTTCTCAAAATGGAGCCCACCTCAGTTGAAAGACATAGCTGCTTTAATGTTCAAACCCAGTCTATGCAAAAGGATATTCTTGAGATGACAAACTTAGAGGGGAGGCGTGTGTATGGTGACAATTGGAAAGAGCTGGATGTGACCCACTAGCAATCCTATATTGGGTTGTTTATTTATTGGGTTGTTAATTTGAACATTGTAGGAGGGTTGAAAATTGCTCCATAGGGGGAGCAATAGTGCCAATGATTGGACCCCTCCCAACGCCGCTTGCGGCTTTAATTATTATTATTATTATTATTGCTGCTGTTGTTGTTGTATATTTATGTATGTGCATATATATGTATTTTTGCTGGTATACTTATCCATTAAAACAAATGTAAAATGAAAAACAAAATAAAGATTTAAATACTTTTTTTTTTAAAAGATTGCGTCCTTGACTTCTCACTTCTGCATATATGTAGTTTGCTATTCACATGGTAAAAACATGCTGATATAAATACACTGAAGATGCCTCACTGTTTTAATATGCTTAAATATGTTTATTCATGTATCACTCTAAAGAGAAAGAATGGGCTGATGCTTGTCGTAGCATTTCACTTTCATCCACAGCAGGCCGTTCTCTGCTGTGAGCTTCAATTCTGCCCCCAAAAGGTGGGGTAATCTGGGAGACAGCCCCCGCCTAAACGCCAAAAATAAAAGCTTTGCCAAAATAAATTGTAGGGAGCGGGAGGTGGCAGTAGGCAGGCCACCCTGTCTCAAGCCAACTGCGCCGTGTGGACCCTTAAGGCTGAGTTAACAGGAAACAAATTGCTCCTAATTGTCAGGAGAATAAATTCTGACCGGGAGCATTTGTAATTCTGTCGGCTGCCAGTCTCCCCTCCTCCATTCACTTGGCTCGGGAAGTTTAATTGAGAAAGCGCGGGCTGTAAATTGTAAATCTGAATGTGGTATGGATATTTTAATCAGCATTGACTCCTTGCGTGGAAATTAAAGGGCTCTCCAGTATCGGGCCTCCGTGTCAATGAAGCAGATCTGAGCTTGGCGCCAGGGGAGGGAGCTCAGCCAGATGTGATGGACTTTCTGCTGGGTTGAAGACTCCCCATCTCCTTCTTGATGTTTATGAGGACACTTGTCACTTGTTCCACAACTACTTGGACCTGAATCCATGGCAAATGCTCACACAGTTTGAAATCATGACCAGGACCATTGTGACAGTGTGTCTCCTGAGTCATGAGACAAGTGTTCTATGTTTTGTTTGAAGAATGGGCCACAGGAGTGCCATTCCAATGCTGCCTTCTTTGGAGACCACAGTTCTATTTCTGCAAGCCTTGGTTTTGTAGATGCTACCTATCCATTTACAGCACATTTCATTGCTCACAATTCAACAATAGGAATATAGTAGTGCAGCTCCTTGCCAATTCAGGGGAAAGCATTGCGGCCCTTACTCATGCAGTACAGATGCATGTAACAGGACTATGAAGCTGTACAGAGACATTTCAAGTCACTTCAACGTGCCTTACAACATGCCTCATTTGTTCATATTTGTTCAAAATGTACATATATTTTGTATCATTATCAGTTGCATGAGGTCTTTGTGGAAGCTGATGGCATTCTGACTTTTTGGTTTTATATCTGCCTTGGTAAATGTATGGTACTGAAAAAGCTAATGAAAAGGTTGCATTTGAAGACGTACAAGCCACATTAGACTGGCATGGCAGCTGTTTAGACTATGATGACAGATGGAGGTTTACAGATGGACCTCCATGTCATCAGTCCCTAACATTCCCACTCAATCACACTAACCACCTTTCCACTCCTATCCACATACACGCACAAAACACACACACGTAAGAATTTATTGCTATACTTGTGAGGACTTCCCATTGACTACATTCATTCTGTAACCTCTAACCCTAACCCTAACCCCAACCACTACATGCCTAACCTTAACCCTAACCTTAACCTAATTGTAACCCTAACCCTAAGTCCTAACCTTAAAACAGCCTCTTGAACTTTTGGCGACCAGCAAAAGGTCCTCACCTTGTGTAATTTTCCTCATCTTTCTATCCTTGTGGGGACATTTGGTTCTCACAAAGATAGTAAAACATGTCGACACACACACAGGTTTTATTAGCAATATTTCCTTCAGCTTTTCGGTGAGATATTGTATTAGTGCTCTAGAAAAAAATTCTAATCATAGCAACACCCAGACATTGCAACACCCAGCAATGATGTATTTGACAAAAGGTATTAACCAGAGATTATGGACCATTATATGTTGTCCGCTTGTTTGCAACCCTGAATTTGCAACCCTGAATTTGACCTCCTCTAATTCTCAATGTTGATGTTCTGCTTGTGTCTGAAAAGAAAAAAACGGCATTCCCTCCATCACATTTGAAACGATTTGTCGCAGGGGCCACTGGTAAACATGCAAAGACTATCCAGTAGTTAATGTCATTTGCAAAAGATTTATCATCAATCTGATTGCTTAGTAAAGCAAATCTTGGCTTTGGCCAACTATTTCACTATTTACACTATCTGATAATGAATGTTAAATATTTACTATTCCTATTATGTCATGCTATTTTTAAGATGCTTATGTATGATATTGCCTAAATTTATGTTTTTAGTAGCATTTCTGTTTTTTTTAGCACTATTATATTTGTTGGCATCAAATCTTCTGGCTTTTCATAGTTATTTTTGGACATTGCCCCCAAAATATCAGGGGTGTCATATCAGCAAGATTTATAGCGTGCTGTATATAAAATAACTTAGAGAAAATAATCAGTCTATAATTGCATTGCATTTATTTTAGATTAGGGAATTATACGTTTGAAAATTATTTTTCCTTCATAGAAAGCCCAAAGAAATAATGGCAGCTACTAAGCAGATCATAGCCCAGGGACTAAAACAACATTGTGCATATTCTAATATTTTGCATCCCACCGGTAAGGCATTGCCCTTTTCCGCAGTATTAACAAGGTGAATGGGGTACAACCAGTACTAGGCCACATTAAAGAGAGAGATGGAATGAAAAAAAAATCTAAAGCCTAGAGACTGTGTTGGCAGAGATGAATTAGAGGACTGGAAATAACCTTCTTTCTGATATAGCCAGTTGGCCCTCTCTTAAAAAAAAAAAAAAAATCATCCTCAACCTCTATCTTTTCCAAAGGAGGAAAACCAAGCTGGCAAGAAAAAGAGGGAGAGAAAGAAACATGCAAAGTGAAAGGGCTCTAAACTAAAACAAGTTCAAAGCGAGCCTCAGATTTCACGACTCCTGCAGGCAATTTAGATTATCCATTAGAGTGACGCAAGCAAAAATAATATACTTGACCCTTTTGTGCGTGTATTTTGAGAAGTTTGTTATAATGACGAGCCTGGTAATAATTCACTGTACCTCATGTATATTAAGTAGAATTTCGCTGCCTTTTATGATAAATTGCCAGGGTAACAGGGGGACACCTCTTTTGCATTTCAATGCAAGTAAGTGTCAGATTCTTATTTCATTACCGGCCGACACATTAGCGGAGGGATTTTAATTTGCTTTTTTCCTGCAGCCGGCTATCCTCTGAGACCAGGTCCGGACTCAAAGGGTCTGAAAGGAGGAAAAAAGGTAGAATGAAATAAATAAATAGAAATCAGTGTCAAGCACTTTTTATTGCGGTTCTGAAGCCATCACCAAAAAAAAAAAAAAAAAAAAAACTACGCGCACATTTGCATACCTTCATAGGGACTGGTAGAGTGTAAAATAATATAAATCACATGGCTGTCTTGCTGAATAGACGAAAATCAAGGTTTAATTCATCTCCCGATAAAAATCAGGATGTAGTTGAAACTAAGACATGCTGAGCAGAGGCAATATTCTTCTGAATTATGCGCACGGTCAGGCTTCCTGACAATAGTAAAAAGTCAAAGCACAGCCATACCTTTTCTCTCAGTAATAATGCAATTCACTAATCTACACCCGCTAGAGGAATCCTCTCTGCTCCACTAACTTTGAGAGGTTGATATGCAGGTACTTTGAATGCATACATAATTAACAAATTGCTTCTGCTTTTCTCCCACTCATTTAATCTGTTTGTAGGGAACCCAATTAATAATACATTAACAGAAAAAAAAAAGATTATCGAAGATGAAATGAGATACTCTCCACTGAGGTGGTAATTATGTTCCTTGTAGTGCTCAATAGACAGGCTGGAGGGGGGGGGACTGAAATATATATATATATATATATATATATACTGAAACCTGAGTACCTCTCACATTCACAAGTTCACAGAATATAAAGAATCTTTTCAAAGGTGAAATCCTTTGCCCAAGTGGCGTTATTACAGGTCATTTAAATAATTTCAAGGAAAGCTGGTTGGAAATGTTTGGATGTTCACTGACCCCAAAGGCTAGCCATTTGTTTTCGTATCATCGCTGCCTTGAAAACGCCCAAGTGATCCGCATGTTCCTCTTGTCAGCCAGCATGTCAGCCCTCGTGGTTGTCAAATTGGACATTCACTTGCCTGTAAGAGAAAATAAATACCTGTTTGTGATTTGTCTGTCCCTCTCAGTCCTCGTTTCCTGACGAAATGCAGGACATGCACACAGCATACTGCAGAGTGCATAGGAGAGATGGCCAAAAAGCAGGCCTTTCCTCCCATTGAGGACCTGCCTGTTACCGCCACGTTATTCATCTTCCCAGAGAGGCTAATTTATAGCTGGCAGGTGAATATTTGTATTATGACTGTATGTTTTAGTGCATCAGTAAAGCTCGTAATTCAATCTTAATGGCTACTTAAGCTGAGCTGAGCAGACGGGCGTGCTTCTTAACACAAAATGAACTAATAGTCACTGAATTATGACTGACAGAGATGACTGATGGCGCAGAATATCTCCCACTTCATTACACTGGCTTCCGCAGCGAGACTGGCCCCCGGCTGCTGGCCCTCGGGGCCAAATGCTCCTCTGCTGCTCCTTCATATCTCCCCTTCTCTTTCCTTCCTCTAATTATTTGCTTAATTGAATATGTTTAACCACTTAAGTGTGCTCATTCTTCAGGTTAATGATTAAAGATATTCTGCAGCTGAATATATATTAGCTTAGCAGCACCGAGCTGAACGTTAGCCAGCTCGAATGACTCGAACAAAACAGCCGTGGAGAGTTTGCAGTGGAGAAAAAGCATTCATCGATGAGCAATACATAATGACGAAAATGTGATAATGACCACACTACCATAAAATATTTTTGCAAATCTTTTATATGCACAAACGTTTTGGGCAAAATCACCTTCAGCGTGTCAAAAAGTGGCAAAACGCTCATGCAAATAAAAGATATATAAAAATAATTTATGTTAGTGCAGTCCTTTTCTCATTTGTGCATATTTAATGTTTGACCGGCACCCAAGTTCACATATTGTTGAGTTGAGAGCATTTTTTCCCTTTATTTCTTAGCTACATAATGATACTAATATTTAAGTTAGATTATACTTTATTGTCAGAAATGTGTCTTGCGTCACAAGCTGCACGTACAGTGGAACAAACATACATTGATACGGTAAAATAAGGCAAACAATACAAACATTTGTAGCTGTATTACTTTTGTAAGGATCTTGTGTTTCAAGGAAAAAGTAATCTTTGTCATCACGCCACAGCACTCTGAGGCACTTATGTGGGTATTATGAGGATATATCACAAGTGATTTACATTGCTTAGCCTTTCATGGACTTTGTGTATGCTGTCAATGCATTGAATCTGCAGGATATGTGTGCCCTATATCAGTGCTGGGATGTGAGTCTCCTTCCACCAGTTCTGCACTCCCCATCCACAATAGCAAACCCAACCCCCACCCCCAACACGCCGTACTCAGCACCCTGATTCAAACGGGTGCCATATCCACTGTCTGCTGCCATGCCATTAACCGTAGGCTAACAAAAAAAGTAATTGGAAACTGACGGCAGCCAAAGCTTCAATTAATACGCCAGCAAAGTCCCCGTTCTGGGTAATCCATCATAATGGCCTCATGTTTTGGGGGGACGTTCCATCGTACGCTTTTGAATCTCACCTCCTAACACAGAATCCCCGATTCGTGATAATCTCCGTTTCCTTAATTTTCTCTCTGTCTCCCTCTCCGGTGAAGGATGCAGTCTCCATGCCTTGCTCACAGAAAGATGGTCGCCCTCATGCAAGCGCGAGTGGTAATTGACAACCGCTGACTTCACGACACGATTCTTAATTATAACTCAAGGGTACAGCAGTCTGATAGGTCCAAGTTCAGAATTACCATTGAAAGCAGTTAAGGTTGTATTTCTTTTCTCTGAGAAAATTAGAATACAGTCTGTTAATAACAGTCAAGATGTAAAGGTGTTTGAAATGATGGGAGACTGCTTAGACCTGTATGCATGCAACTGGTTTACAATACTTTTTGGCTGATGCTTTATGCTTATTTGAAATTGTCTTCAGGTACCACAGTCTGGCAGAGTGATCTCTCTATTAATATCATAGATGGTTAGGAACTAATCAGCCCTGATGTTGTTACCTTTTACCGAGGTAACAGCAGATCCTGTTCCCCTTTATCATGTTTGCCACCATGGACTGCAGTTTTATGTAGGATAGTCTAAGGAGAGCTGGGTTTCAAAGAAGGCTTTGTACCACTGTCTATATTGAGCTTTTCTGAGGGTGGATATGGAAGGGGGCGTGAAACAAACAGACAAAATGGCCTTAAAGTGCTTAGAGCCTCTTCCTTCTTTAATCAAAGCACACACACATGCAACACAAAGGGCTACAGTAGGACCAGATCCTCTACATCCACTTTAGAGCAATTGTTCCTTCCTTTGGCTGTGGAATTCTTGTAAAGGACACATTTTCCAAAGCTGAAAATCATATAAAACCCAGGATTGTTTAACTTTTAAACTCTTGGGCAACATGCGGCATAATCCATCCACAGGCATATGCATATGACAGCACCCTGGGAGCTGATTTCCAACGGCTCTTTCATTCAATTAATACTGTGTTTGATGAAATATTATCATTTGCAGTCCACTCCCTGATGAAAACAATCTCATGAAATTTGACTTTTCACGTGTGAAAATCACAATTTCACGTACGCATTTAACATTTTTAGATACAAATTAAAATATTCACGTGAACTGGACATTTTTAAATGTAATTGGCTTTTTTCACATGTAAATGAAAATTTACACATGTGAAAAGAAAATAGGTCACATGAAGTCATGTGAAATTTGTATCTTTGCATGTGAATCACATATATTCACGTTTTCCTTTTTTCACATGAACTACAATTCACACAAAAAACATGTGACATGAAAGCATGTGAAATTTGCAGCTTCACATGGGAATTCCACATTTTCACATGTGACTGTCTTTTTCAAATGTGAACCACAACATGACTTGAAATAAATAGCATTAAATTACTTTTTCTGCTCTCATCTTATATGTATTTTTATACCTAACATGTGAACTGTTCACATGTTGAGTGTTCACATGTAATGTCTGTGTTCTAGTTTCATTAGTACACAATACACAACAACTATGCCGTATATGGAGTTTTGTAGCACCACCATTGTCATGCCGTTCATTTATCTAGTATCTCCCTGCAGTTTCATGTCCAACCACATCCCCACCCATGACACACTAGACAGAAGTGTCTACCTGGACATTCATAAAAATATTCTTCCACCACTAAAAAATCGTATTCCGTCATAGCAACAAGATAAACCCAACAATAGCTCTAAGATATGCCAATACAGCAGTGAAAATGCTGCTTACTGAATAACGAAATAAACAAGACAAATCTTTATACTGTCAATATCTGGGACTAAATATGGAATAAATATGCAATTTTACATTGGTTTTATGTGTAGAGATGTCCCTTTCGAGACTGTATATGAGTGGTCATGTATTGTCTTGGACAATCCGTTTGTGACACCTGTGTACCTTCCAAAATAATGCGTAATAGCACACATGCTGTTTAGTGTTGTCGCACTTTGTAGTATAATCTGGCTTGATTGACCATTAATATATCCAATAGGTGACAGTATAAGCCCTAAGAATGTATAACATGTCTAATTTTACTTTTGGAAACGTTTTATAAACCTGCATAACTAAAAGTTGAGAATCATCATTGCCGCCTTACGTACTCACTCTGTGGTAGCAGTAAAATTTTATCAATCAGTTCGTCTTATTTTGTAAAATAGTATTATTATTGAGGACTTCTGAGCATAGATTAGCCATATATTTGCTGATAGACCTAGCTAATATAGTTTTCTGGAGTCAGAACAGGAGAACGACAGCATTGATTCTCTGTCTCTATCTACTGAACACAGATATAATTTCATCATATCTATGTAAGTATTACTGCTCAAAATATTTTGGTTATATACGTTATTTTTTAAATTGTGATTTTTTTTGAGTGACTTTAAATAGGTTAGTGTTATTTTATAGTGAGGATATTTCACACTGTAATGTAAGCATTCGTTGGTAGCTTCAGTAGGGTTTGTGTTTCATGCACAGGATGTGATGTGAACTGGAACATTGCCAAAATGTGGTGGACAGTTAAATATTGTATTGATGTCGTCCCATCCCCATACCAGAAAACATTACATACTGTTTGTATGTACAGAAAAACATACAAGAGTTAATGATTACAGATTTAGGTACTGTACCCCAGTGTGTGATGTTTTTGCATTATGTTTTTTCATTATTTCTAAATCTGATATCAATGTTTCATCTTAAACCTTCATAAGGGACAGACGCAGGTAGCTATGATTGGGCACATTTAAAAAATTCCCTTTGAATTATTGTTATTTTATAATAATAATAACATTATTATTATTATTATTATGTATCCAGTGGAGGAAGGAACAATTTAAGTGAATTTCTGTACCATCACTTTTATGTTTTTGAAGTTATTAAGCACAATGTTACATAAGTAAGTACACTGAATATTTGTCCTGGATACTGGAAGGACAATGTTCCCCCAATGTAATCACGAAAAGGTCGAGACTGAAGTAATAGAAGGGACTGGGGTAATATGCTGCTGTTCCGATCAAGAATCCAATGATACTGCAGTCAAGATGGATGAGGAGATTGTGTTAGTGAAGCACAAGGGAAATAAAGAGGACCATCAAATTCATAATGTATTAGCTTTTATCTGATAACGATAACTATCCATTTGCTTGCAATATTATGTTTATCTTGAATGAGATTAGCAAGCTAGCAAGTCAGAAATAATTAAGTTGCTTGCTAAGTAATGACTACTGTACAACAGTTGATTACAAGACCCTTGCAAAATTGTAAATATAACCAGCCAAAACTGAATACTTCAATAGGGTGTGCCACAATAACATTTAAAGATACACTAGCTCTGTATGGTATACAATGCAAAGGACTGGCCATTGATTTCATATACATATGTACTGTATGTGTGCTTGTGCATGTGTGTATGTCTGTGTATATTATGTGGGCATGCATGTACAGTATGTCTTAATCGGTTACTTGTTTTTTATTTACTAAAACTTCAGTATTATATCTACAGACTTATTTAAATAATCAAGTGTTAAAGAGTAATTTGCTCGTTTTGATGCCTTAATGCACTGAAAAGATTCCACTAGGTCTGAAAAGCCTGTAGCACTTTTTTTTCTTTTTTCTTTTTTTAGTTGTGGCCATTCCTATTTTTAAATCATTTGATTATTTACTTGGTGCTAATTGTTGGAATGTCTCCTGGCTCCACAGATGAGAAGCAAAGCAGAGCTGATGAACACCGCTAAATATCCACTCACATGTAATTTTACGAAACTTTGATGGGGAATGAAAAGAAGCTGGAATCTACTCAGAAGGGCACAGTCGCCTGGAGTGGGTGGTTTCTGCGATCCCCTTGCCCTTAGTCTAACATTCAGAGAGCGTGTCCCTTTGTTATCAAACCCCTCTCCTTGGCAATTATTGCAAACTTCGCTTCCCCTGCCCTCTGGAGCATTAGGAGCTGAACGGCCGGAATGTGAGAATAGCTACATTTATAATTTTTTTCCCCCCTCCACTTTCCATAGATTAATTTTCCAGGAAGCCCTGTCACTACTGTAGAGGGAAGTGAAAGAAAGGGAGAGAATGTGGAGTGGGGGGGGGGGTTGGTGGTGGATAGAAAAAGAGGAGAGATTGGGGCTGTGGTGCGCAAGCCTTCCGTTATTCTCCTATTTCTTTTTTTTTCTGCCTTGACAGATCATTTTCCATGCAGAGGTATCAGGGGGTCTGGCCGATAATTGGCATGCAGATTGCAGCTGATGGCGTGGTGCAACAGAAGAAAAGAGCCCGCTAGTTAGAATAATGAGTCGGCCTCTCTGATGGATGGGCGAGAGAGGAGGTCATACAAAATGTTTCAGACAAAATTCCTACCCCCCCCCCCCCCTTTAATTTTTTTTTCATATTCCACAAAGCTGTAATGTTTCATTATTCCCCCTCCCCCTGCCCCCGCCTCCTTCTCAGGAGCCAGAAAGAGAGAACAGCCGTTATTCTTTCTTTCCCTCTCTCCCTCTCCAGTCCTTTCTCCTGCCCCTTAGAGCAATATTGCGCGGAAGCCGGCAGTTGGTATAATAAACTGTTTCATGTACACAGAATTATGGCAATGTCACGGCTCATTAGGAGCTGGGTATCCTTAAGCGTTCAGAGAGTTTTAATTACAGTAAAGGAATTAATTGTTGCCTTTCCGTGGGTCTCTCAGTTTACTTCTCATAATCCACTTCTGTCAGCAAGCAGGCAATTAGTGGTAATACCAGCAGCGACACAACAGCAACAATTTTGTTTCTGTAGCCAATAGTAATCTATTGTATAAATAAGGAATGATTCAGAATTTAGAGAGCTGTTACACCTTTATTTGTCCTTCTCTCTCTGCAGCACATTGGTTTTCAAATAGAACAATGAATATGAGATTGTCAACTTAATTTAAGAGTATTTGCATCCATATCCAGTGGCCCTTTTTATACATAGTCCCCCCATTTCTGGGGACTAAAAGTAACTGGACAAAATAAGACTTCTTAAATAAAGTCATCATATTTAGTACTTGATTTTTTTCGCCAACTGGCTGGAGTCTGCAACTAATAGTTATATCACCAGACATTCTGTCTCTTTGTCAGCTAAAAACAGGAAGGCTACAGTAGGCACATGATCATCAAAACTGGGTAATTGAAGATAGGAAAAATGTCCTCTGGTCTGAGGAATCTCGAATTTCTGCTACAACATGCAGATGGTAGGGACAGAATTGGGCAAAACAGCATGAATTCATTCCTTGTGTCAATGATGCAGGCTGGTGGTGTAAAGGTGTGGGAAATGTTTTCTTGGCACACATTAGACCAATTAATACCAACTGAGCATCATTTGAATGCCACAGAATATGTAAGCCTTGTTGCTGACTTTATGGTATGGTATATGTATGACTTTTTTTCAAACGGAGACTTTCATCATGATGAAAGGCACACATCATTTCAAGTTGGTTCCACAAACATGAAAGTAACTTCAGTTTACTCCAATGGCCTGCACAGTCCCTAGATCTGAATCTAATAGAGTACCTTCAGTGTGATTTGAAATTTGCAGCATGAATGTTTGGCTGAAAAATCTGCTGGAACTATGCAATGATATTTAGACGGCAAGGACCAAAATGTTTCCACTTTCCAGCACCTTGTTGAATACATGACACAAAAAAATCCAGGCTGTTCTGGAGGCAAAAGGGGGCCAATGAGTATACAGTATATATACATCTCAACAAAAACACATTTTCACTGTACAAAAATGCTCCAAAAAAAGTTACTCATACAAACAAAGCACTGTCCACGAGTCATTATAATTTGCTAAATCTAGGCCTGCCATTAAAAGTGTTGATATCAACATGCAGCCAAGTTACAACAAACAATATTGGCTAGCTTAGCTCACACAAATTAAACAAGCACTATTCCAAAGCAATGATACCCTATATGTCAACTAAATTATTTAATGTGACTTGGTCCTGTGTTTTTTCATCTTTAAATTGTTTTTCACAGGTCCAACAGTTGTATTGTTCACTGGCTAGATAGCTAGCTAACCTGAACATTACAGATCATGTGCAGCTAGCTAGTTAACTGTAGACAATTTTTTTAAACTGTAGTTAATGTCACTGGCGAGCTAGCTATTGTGCAGTATTTTTAAATTATAAGGTAACAGCATGGAATGTTGCTAGCTAATGCGGTGTTGGAATGAAACATCCAAAGAATAGCTAGATAGCTACTAATTAGGCATCCAGCTAGATTAACATTATTAACGATTTCATTGATACCATATGGTAGCGCTGGCTAGCAAGCTACACTTCAGTAACGTGATTTTTCATTTTAACTGAACTGGTTAGCCATGTAGCTGGTTTAATGAAGATGTGTAGCTAAGTAGCCAAGCAGCTTCATGAATTAAACAAACATGCCTATGTAGCTGGCCGCACCATGTTTTGGTTAAAGAGTAATAATGTGAGTTGTTACAAATTCAGTTAGAGGTTTTATGGCCTACCTTCAAGTCATATAGCTGTTCATGAAATTATGTTCTGTGAGGTTTGCATGCGAAATGATAGAGAATATATTTAAAAGAAATATAAATGAGGTTCCCACAGACATTATACAGCTTTAAAAGGAATATTTTTATTTTATTTTTTGGGAATTATTGGATAGCAAGCAAGCTACCTTGCACACAAAACCAAGATGAGGACCAGAAAGTTATTACAACAACTTTTTGCTTGCTATTGACTGTCCTGCAATGGACTAGTTTCAAGATGAGATGTTGTCTTTTGGTAGATGTTGCTAAATGCCTAGTTATTTAATTATTAATAGTGGTATTGGAGCATTTGTGATGGTGATGATCAGCAGGAAAAAGAACAAGAAGGAAAATTCGCTCAAGACTGAGGCTTCATTGTGTGGATGTGTGAAGTTGTTTGGAATTCTGTCTGTTTATTTGAGGTCAGAAGGTACAGAAGGCAATGTTTTAAGGGCTGAGTCTGTGGTCAGTGTTGTCATTTCCGTAGGAACCCCTGAAACTGTATGAGGCATGCTGCCCCACCAAGCCGTAACTTTGCCGAATGGCATACCTACCATCCCAATATATACTCATGTATATACTCACCCACCTCCTCTCTTGACAGTGCAAGGTAGGCTGCGTTGGGCTGGTCGATGGGCCAATAAAGCTCTGCTGCTTTTCTTGTTTTGATCCTTGCCCCATGTATATGATGACCTGAGGCTGAAGAAAGCCTAATCCACTGACAATCCACTTGCCCCTGGCAAGCCTTGCAGAACCCAACAGGCATGGTCATCGAGGGCATTGTCTGCTTCTGTCAATTATGGTAACCTGGACAGACACATCACGTCCTTTGTAATCAGTTCAGGTTCTCTTCTTCCTCCTGTCTGAGGGCAAAGAGAGGGTAAGGGACTTCCCTGAGCCTGCTTCTCAGACAGGGAGTACCTGAGGGCACAGTGTGGCCTAGCAATGGGGGCTTCCTACATAAAGCCAGCTGTCACAACGACATCCCTCTGAACACTGTGTTCAACTCGACTGCCTCTAATCCCTGCAGCTACAGATAATTAACCTAGTCTGTCATTTTCTCTGACACCTCCTTTCCTTTTGATCAACCTCCCAGCCAGGTAAGTAAATAGAGGTATTAAGGCACAAGCATTGTGTCGCTCAGCCCCAGCTGCCAACTCTCTTTCTTTCTCCGGCATTTCCACCTTTGGCAGTGGCAAAATGCAAGGTGTTTCATTTTAGCTGCGTTTTCATTTGCTTGTTTTTTTCTCTGCTGTCAATGTGTTTCTCTCAGACCAGTATCGAGAATGGTTGACACGTGACGCAGTATGACAAGCTTAACCATGTTCCACAAGAATAAGTATTTAGTTTAAAACAGCAATGGCGAGGTCGATTACCAAAGCACGTTGTCGAACCACAAACTGGAGGGTCACTACCCTTAAGGAAAAGAACAGCCCCCCCTTGAGATAGGAGCTATTTGACATGACTATGGCCTGTAAACTGTGCTGATAACGTTTGAAAATACTTCAGAAGTTCATTCAAATCGATTATGATCTTTTGACAAATCTGATCAATGAAATCATGGGCAGATCTGGATCTAAAATAAAAAAATAATCAAAATAAATGACGGATTCTTACAATATACCTGTGAACCTGTATTTTGAAATGTAACTGAAAAGTACTTTGTGAATGGTAATGAAACCTACATTTAACACATAAATAAGAGAAAATGTGTCACGTTTCTATTCTTTACATGTTCTTTGCACATTGTATCACATGCTGCAATGTAAAAGTATTGTATTCTGTCGCATGTACATAAAAATCTTCTGGTTAATATCTGTGTGCAGACTCATCACAATAATATTCTACTTGATTAATGTGATAAATGGAAGGTTTATGGCAGGCAGCCATGCAAACCTTTTCAGTGACCCAACAGTGTGTGCCAATCGACAGTTTAGGAACAGCTGAATTAGATGCTGATTCAGGCAAGGGTATGAACAAAATACTCAGTGAAACGAGATTGATTTTCTAATCGATGACATTGGTTTTGCATCACTCAGAAGAATTAATCAGAGCCTCTCTCAGGTCCTGATAATGAATTCCTAGTTGTTCAGCACTGTTGACACGTGCACACTTACACCCATGGATCCTTTCAAATGTCATATTCACACTGTATGAATGTTTTACTTAAGTTTGGGAAAAGATGAATTCTGTAAGAGGTGAATAAATACAGGAATGCCATTTAACACTAATTTCATATTCAACAATGAGATTTTAAAAAATCATACATGAAATAACTAAAACAAAATAAACAAATAAATAATAATAAATAAATAAATAAAAATGCCACTAATGTTATGGACAGGTATTAAAAATTACATTTGATGATTACAGATACAGTATATCATAAAAGTACTCCTATATCAGATGAATAGCCTGTTGATATTATCTAGACCAAACTAAAGTCCATGAAAATGCAACAACCCAGAACGGTTCGTCCGGCAAAATCAGGGCGAAGACAGTGCTGGAAAGACTGCTCCAAAAATCCTCTCTAACTTTCGTCCGAGGTTCCAGTTGTCCCAGAGATCCCTCAAACCGTTCCATCAGCTAGAACAGAGGGGACAAATTCACCATCTCATCCTTATTCATCCAGGCATGCAGAGGAGCTGTATACAGTATACAGCAGATCAAAGCCTTAATTGAAAAATAATTATAGGCACTTAATCATTGAAAGCAGTGGGCTAATTGAAGTGAAAACAAGAAGGCAAGCGGGGGCCCTGTGAATCGCCACATAAAGAGGATATTGTGCAGCTTGAGTCCTTAATAAGGCATCCTCTTCAATCCCCATTGTCTCCCAGATTAAATTGGAGAGGGCTATTAGTGGAGTTAATTGGCTCTCTAATTTAGATCTCGCCAGTGAATGCATGACGGATGTTAGCCCGTCAGCCAATAATGTGAGCACTCTGTCAATCCCCCTGCTAAGGCCTGATTGGTTAATTATTCCAGGATTGTTGAAGTTTCTGCTCATCCCTCAACACGGGGGCGAGAGTCCAGCCCCGCTCGACACCTCCCTCCCCTGGGCACTTCAGCCTGTGTGTTCGGCAGTATCTCCCAACAGGAGGCCAATGATGGAGAGGGGATGGGAGCACTGAAAAGTGCGCTCCTGTTTGTCTCCGATGGCGGGACTGGGGAGGTGTACCTGATCGCTACGACTATCAGCGGCGCAGGTGACTCCTCTCTTTTCCCGGATGTGGTGTTGTCACACGGCGAGCCAAAAAAACCACTTCATTCTGCCTCCCGCAATCGCACTTGAGCGACGTGACCTGCATTTGGGCCTAGTAGTTGGTCTGATGGGAAGACTGCCATTGCTCTTTTATTGAAACAAGCATGTGAACCAAACCCATCAGTAAGCCGAGAGAGGTCATCAAGCTGTTAAGTATGGCTGTCCATCACAACACCTCTTGTGTTGAAATACATTTAACCTTTTTTTTTTTTTAAATTACAAGTGGTAAAGCCCCAAACTGTCAAGGCCAGTTTCAGCCAGAGACAATCAATACAGAGGCTGTCCAAAGGCCAGCTGCGCAGATTGATTTGGACATAAAAATCTGGTTCCTGATTCATTTTGTTTTCTCCCAGCTCTCGTGGTTTTTGTTTTGACGGGTTGATATATGACCGTACTGCAGCGTCTGGCTTCTCATCAGCACTGATGGAGCTTGTGAGCAGGCCTGGGGTGCAAAATCAGTTGATATCATTTTCAATTGAGAACGATACGAAACAGAACCTAAAAGCACTGCTGGACTCAGGGAAGAATGAAAAAGGGAAATAGAGGAATATTATGAGGGGGTGTATGCAAATATTACTGCTGGTCAAGAGCATTATTTTGTTATCTGTTCAGCGGCCGCTCAAATGCTCTTTTTCAATCTTTGCGAATGGTTGCTATGTTTAGTTGTCCAGTGGCAGGTAAAACCGGCATTTTTTTCTAAAAGGCTTATGACCGTTTACGTGCAAAGAGCATCTTTCATGAAATTCTGTCTGTCGTCTCTCTGACCCCATCTGCATAATATTCAGACAACACCTTTACACGTTGAATTATAGTTTTAGTTAAAGTCCTGAGGCCTGCGGAGAGACGCAATAACACCTTTTCACTCAGGCTCATTGCGTTGTGCAATAGGAATCATTTTCATTAAGCCGAGGGACACATTTGTCCCCAGCTGTGTCGCGTGCGCGTGTGTTTTTAAACTAACTCTGCCCTCTAGTGTAAATTGCAGTTCAGCACAGCGTGAGCTCTGATACTGACTTCTTAATAAGGGCAATTTTGGGGCATGTGGGCAGAAATCCAAAGGTAGAAGGCTGTAAATGCCCCCTATTTTACCATTTTCCCAGGTGGCCTTTCATCATTCAACACTCTGTTCCGTTTTGTGTTCTTCCAGTGCAGTTCCTCTAATAGGCGGCAGTGAAAATGACCCGTGTGCAACAAATGGGAACCTGTCAAAGCGAGCGAACTGACAGAGACATTCAAAGTCATCACCAAAAACTTTTGCTTGCATTCAGCAGTGCTCATTCATAGACGTGCAATGAATATAAATGTTTATTTCAGCACAGCAGAGAGGGCAGGTGGCCAACCTTGCCGGATGAGAAATGAAGCAATGTATTATTCAGTTTTTACTCAACTCACTATGAATAGACACTGATAAGAGGGGCATGGCAGCCTACATTTGCTAGTGCTGCCACTGTTGACTGATAGATAAGAACTGGAAACATGACCACCCCTGATCTCAACCAGGAATGGGTCTCCTTTAGCTGTTATGTGCCTTTCCACAACACTGCTAAAGTCAAGGCATACTTCTTGAAATATGTTTTCACAATGAACTGCACTTATTACTAATACTTGTGTGTACCTACTGTGGGTGGAACTTCCAATTTCCTTATTCTTATCATTACTAGTTGCTGTGTGAACTGACCTGAAAGAGAACTGACGTGGCAGAAACTACACAGTCCTGAAAGGTGTGCATACCCATGTTTACTTTCTGTCCGACTATTTCTCCTAAAAAATCCCTGTGGCTTCTGTTTTGTATGTTTAACTTGACTTCAATTTTCCTCTTTTTACACACCACAGAAGAGATAAGGTATTTAAAAAGAATTCTCCCATATAAATGTTATTGAAACCTGTGCAAAGCATTCGGATAAGCCAGTAGAAGCTGGCAGAAATGGCATTCACAGGTGCTTTTTACTGTATCGCTCGAACTCTTAAGTGTTTTGTTAGCTGCCTTCTGAAAGGTACCAGGTGAACTTGTGTCCATGCTGCCTATCAGTAGAGAGGAACCAGGCCACAGCATGTGACAAGCTGTCAGCCAGTGAGTCACACATCCGCTGCCATTCCTATTTCACCAGGCTAGCTTAGGCAAAGGTTTGGCCTCTCTTCGTCAAGATCTTGATCTAAATGGTGAACAAAAGAACTTGCTTACCACTTGTCTAGATGCTTACTGCATTTACATTATTTATTATGGTTGCAACCAACATTACCAAAGGAGCAGCCCCAGACTGGTGTAAGGTGGTCATCTCCATCTATGTCTGCTCTGTACCTGATAGAGCCAAATAAATTTAATGAAATGGTCTACACCATCTCTTCTTACCATTTCAAAGGGGGGTGCCCCAAGGTTCTGTGTTAGGACCTATACTGTTTTCTGTCTACATCATGGACTGCATTTATATAGCGCTTTTATCCAAATTTCATCAGTAACTTATCCGACAGCTTATCCAATGCTATGAACCATTTTATGCTGACGACAGTTATTTATTCTTTTTCCTCTGTTGTACAAGCCCTTGAGTTTCTGCAGTCTGCATTTGATGTGGTTCAGTCCTGTCTCTGCCAACGTTTGAGAATAAATGTGGACAAAGCCAAACTTATGGTGTTTACCAATGCCAGAGTGTTACTATTTGTCTGTCCAAGACTGGAAACTACGTAAGGGATAACACTTGTGTTAGTATCAAGCTATAAGTACTTGGGTGATTGATCACAAACTGTGCTTCTAATGTCACACTGAGAATCTTGTTGCTAAGCTCAAGATGAAGCTATGTTTTTATTTTATACATAAATCCTGCTTCTCCTTTCAAGCAAGGAAATACTTAGTGTTGGCAACTTTTCCCCCTCTATTAGACTACAGTGATCTGGTCTACAGGAATGCATCAGCCCAATGCCTGTGGATGCTGATAACTGTGTATCACTGCTTTATGTTTCATCACTAGTTGTAAATTTCTCAAATACTATTGTACACTAAATGCTAGAGCTGAGTGGTTATCTCTTGTAGGTATGTGTTTATCTTTTCACTTCAAACTAATGATTGCTTTTGTTTGTTATATAATTGATTCTGACTGTACATAGACTCACCTATAAATGACAAAGTACACATAATAGATTTATTAGAATTTTCTGAACTTTAAATATCACCATAAAAATGGTGAAAGGAAGAGTACCACTGAAAGGTACTAACCTTTTTGGAGCAACACTTGTCTCAACAGAGAACACATTTTAATGTAAATACAAGGTTTAAAACTATGGTTCCTTCTCAACATTTCATTTGTTACAAGAATGATGTGGTCATAGCTGTATTTTGATATATAACAAAATAGACAAATAACAAAATATATAGGATGCTAACCAAGCAGAGCTTAAGTTAAGATGACATCGGGGAAGGAAGTCAAGACCTTTGAAAAAAAAAACGAAAAGCAAGCCGAAACAAAACTTCGCTTCTCAGTCTCGTCGAAATTCACCCTTATCAAAGTATCGCATAAGCCAATGGAAATCTACCTTGAGTTTCATATTTATTTATTCCCATCACTCCTCCCCCACCCTTACCGTTTAACAGTCCACTCAAGTCCCGCCCAACGCCGAATGAAAGAGCTAAAATGCAAACAGAGAGGCGTTAGAATTGTGCAGTACACTTACGGGAGGACAACCATATCTGATTCAAACACTGCAAGTCAGAAGAAGAACCAAGTAGCATCAAGAGTCTTTATAGTAGCAGAATACATTGCCAAACAGGTGGGATTGCCTGCCTGATCACTACCGTAAGCTTTAGTCAGAACACCGAGAGGTCACTATGGCAGTTACTCTGTGCCAAGTGATGGGGTTTGTGCTGAGCACCTTGGGGGTTGGCGGGGTCATTGCGGCCACTGGGCTAGACCAGTGGAGCACCGAAGACCTCTACAGCAACCCGGTGACGGCGGTCTACTCCTACTACGGCCTCTGGAGGTCCTGTGTGAGGCAGAGCTCTGGGTTCACCGAGTGCCGGCCATACTTCACCATCCTCGGCCTGCCAGGTAGGAAGCCATCACCTCTCAGGTGACTTTGTTTCATTTGAATGATCTGAGGATTGAGATGGTTATTTTGGAAATGAAAAAAACCTAACTTTAAAGGGTAATGTGAAATTCATGAAAATCTAAGTAAAAAACCCGTGTTCAGAAGTTGTCTACGATCATGAAAATGCACTTTTTTGTACGTCGCTTTGGATAAAAGCGTCTGCCAAATGAATGTAATGTAATGTAATGTAAAGAAAGCATTTAAGCAACAATACTATCAACACATTTAAAAAATGGATCATAGCAGAAAAGTGTGGAGTTTGTTAGTACCACCCAGACTAATTAATTATCTAGACAATAAAAAAAAAACATCACACAGAGTACAGGCATGTTGAGCTACATCTGAAATAAGATTGAGCTACTGCAGTGCTTAACTCCATGTCACGCAACTTGCATTTTAGTACAACGCATCTTTTGAAATGCATATCATCCAGGTATTTTTTTCTTCTTCAACAATTACATTGGAAGTCAGGATAATTTATTTAATATAATCGTGAATATAAAAGGTGGCACCATACATAAAAAGCTTACTGAAATACAGTAAAGATCACTCTTGTGATTTTAGGTCTCCTTGAATTTCACACATTTATTCAAAACCAAATTTTGGCAGGACTTGGTATCTCACCTGAGATAATGCAAACCTTTTAAAGCTGCATAGTAAGTCATGAACCAATTTTCAACTCATTGTAAATCATTAAATAATAGGTATATTCTTCAGAGATTCTTTCTTGCACATAGCAACTATTTTTGAAGGTCATACTATTGTAAAAACCATGAATAGTGCATTGAAATCAGAATCACAAAGGCAAAGTGAAGAATGCCATGTGTGATGAAAAAAAAGTAACAATAACAATAATTAATTAAAATAGCACAAGACTGAATCCTTGTAAAATAATAATAATAATAGCCTAAAAACAATAAACCACACCCTCTCTTAGACAAGTAAGTGAGCGGGAATAGCAAAACCAGATCGAAACTGGCACCAAGGCATTACAGTGTTCAGTACACACAAGATAAGCAATGTTCACTTTGGTAGCGATAAGGAAAACGGGACTGACCTCCATTTCATGACTACTTCAGCTCCATACCACCAAGCTAGTGTTTATCTCTATGAGGCATGGCAGCCAAAATGGCTCCTACTATGGTTCATTTAATTTGACGCATGCATTTCGCACTTGTGTGGGCTTTAATATAATCACATATGGAGCTTACAGAACCAGTCTTTTACACTGACAAGTACTTATACCTATTCTGCACAGTTGAGTTGGGTCAACATACAATACCAATGAATGGCAAGTCTTCTTTTTAATGTATTTTCCTATGTTTCTCCCTAATTTTGGATAAAAATGAATATTTTTATTAATGTTGCAGCTGCAAGCTACATGCTTCTTATCATGCCACAATTCAAGTTGGGCTTGCACAGAAATAAGTCAGAGGAAGCCATTTCGTATGTACAGTAGCTTGGGCAGACTTGCTGGCACCTGATCAACCAGTGGGGGTTTCTGACGCACGATGAACCTAGTTAGCTGATCCTGTTCCTGGGTAATACAGGAATATGGAGTTGGCAGGAAATAAAACATTCATTGTGAAGATTTCATTTATTTTCCAACTTGACAGCAAATCTTTTCACAATGTGCTGGTTGTTAAATATATTAGCTAATGTAACCAGTGTCAGATGTTTATTTCAGCTTCCTCATTTACAATACAAATTTTTGTCACTCATATAAGACACTGTCTTCTAGTGCCTTAAAAGTGTATTACATTTACAACAAGATCTTACTTGGTCAACTCAATACCGCTGAAATATTATAGAAAAAAATGTTGTTGTTTATTTGGCCTATAGGTCTCTTCCAAGCAGTGAGAGCCTTGATGATCGTGGGAATCGTTGTTGGAGCAATTGGCATCCTGATTTCGATTTTTTCTCTGAAGTGCATTAAAATAGGATCCATGGAAGATACAGCCAAGGCTAACATGACCTTGACATCTGGGATCATGTTTGCTATCGCAGGTACGTTCTTGCTCTCATGGGAATAGCTCCCTGTCCCTACTCCCATGGCTTTGCTATCTTCTTTTTAACGTGCATCTTGTTTTATGTTCCTCAGGTGTCTGTTCTATTGCTGGAGTTTCTGTTTTCGCCAATCTGGTAGTGACTACCTTCATGATGACCACCTACAGCACTCCATTTTTGGGAATGAGTGGACTGGGCTCTGGGGCGTTAGGGGGAACTCTTACTCCCAGGTAAGCAGGCTAAGGAGCAGTCCTGTGGACTACTTTTCGATGTATACAAGGGGCTCAATGACAACAGCTAATTGTTATTGTATGTAATTTTCATTTGATCTCAATATTATTTTCCTCAGGTATACATTTGGAGCCGCCCTCTTTGTTGGCTGGGTGGCTGGGGGTGTGTTGATTGTAGGCGGGGTTATGATGTGCCTGGCCTGTAGAGGATTGATGCCAGAAAAGACTCGGTATGAACTGCACATCCTGTTATTCTTCAGTCACATTGAAATCATGATCTTCACAGAAAATATGAACACAGCTAATCATTTTCGTGCTTTGTTTTATTTTAGCTTCAATGCTGTAAGCTATAGAGCGCCCTCCCACAACACCAACTACAGGTCTGAGGACAGGAACAGGCCAGCCTATGACGGGTCTTTCAAGGAGGATGGCAGGAGATCCAACCAAAGATTTGACTATGTATAAACCCGGTCGATTTCAATTTTAACATTAAAATAGCATTTGGCAGTAGCACTGGTAATTCAATTAATGGTACTAATGTGCACCAAATGTTCTTTAATGTATACTAATGAATACCTTATATATGCATATAATTCTAATATACTGTTTTGTAATAGATGGTTATTGTTACGGTTTTCGGCTCTCACAACCCACAACATAAATGAAGCGGACAACAGTATTGAATTGCGAATTAGAATAACAATTTATTTTCCAAAGGTATAATCAAAGGTAGAATCAAAAACACACTCTGCCCACGCCAAGCCTACTGCCAAGAGGCCTGACGTGCAAAAAGGTTAAAAAGGGAGAAGGAGAGCACAAGAGAATTGATGCTGAGCCCCTTTAACAGGTGCCGCCAATTATCCACTTTGCCCCCTCTCACCACTGGTCCACACCTATTGATTCTTTTTTCTCTAGATTCCTTGGGTTCTGCTGAGTTCAAAGCCCTGTCAATTTCCGCCATGTTGGTTTTCCATCTTTCTGACTTTTATGAAAGACACATTTTAAACATCTCCTATTTCTCTGAGCAGAGTAGGCTGACCAAAAGTTTCAAGTTTAGCCACTTGTGGGGCGAAATACATTTCTTGTTGGGGACCATTACAGCAATGGACCCTATCAAATAATGTGCCTTTTTCATTGGTCATTTCGTTTTTCAGCCTTCTTGGCTGGTTTTGTTGAAAACATATTTAAACCTCTCCTCATAGAGATATTGCTCAATCTAGCTGCAATTTTTGGGTATTACTTCTTTGGTCATCGTCTTTAAGTTGCTAGGAGCTCTGTCTCACACAGAATTTGACGAGCATGTTTTTCACTTCATTAATGAATGAAAAGTAGTTACACCTCATCGCACATGCCACCATTTTGGCAAAGATTCAGGAACAGGAAGTGAGGTGTTTGTCCAAAATTTCAAATATATTTTTGGCGAGAGGCCCTGGGGGTGTACAGACTGAACGGGGCAAACTCAGTAGTGCCATCTAGTTGCTAAAACCAAATTGGCCATATATCTGGTTCCATTGCTCCTGCATCAGTAAAACTTGAAATTATGCGCATATCAGAGCCCAGAGAGCAAAAGTGTGTCGAAGGTGCCAATATACCCAGTCAGCTGACTTGGATATTTTTTTCAATTGTAGTGCTTGGCCCCTTCATTGCTGCTTTGAGCTTTCCTTATTAATAATAATAAGAAGATTAAGATTATTATTATTATTATTATTATTATTATTATTATTATTATTATTCACAAAAGAGCAGAAACTAAAATGTAATATTCACATCCTGTAGTTATGGGAAAAATACTACTTAACACCTCCAGGATCTTCATGTGGACATGTGGTAAAATAAAGTTGATGTAATAAATTAATTTGTTTACATTAAATGCGATAGCTTGTCTGTTTGTATGTATTTACAAAAATTCTATTACATTGCAATTGGCAGATTTTTACTACAAGTTATAGAATTGTATGTAACTATATGTAACTAGTTTTATCATACTGTGCAAAATGTAATTTGTACCTTGAGTTGACATTTTATATAAAATGGGGAGCAAAACTAATTGGACACTTATCCGCTTTCTTGGCCAGCTGTGTGGCCAAGAAAGCCTTTGCATCATTAGTTAATGCACAAGAAAGCTACCAAAAGGTCTAGAGTTGATACTAGTTGTGAAATTTGCATTTGGTTGTTGTCTCTCAATCAAATAAGTGTCAATATCAGTAATACAATCTACCATGAGTCTGAGAAATCATGTAAAAACCAATTATTTGATACATTGTTGGGAAGTAAGAATGCACTGGTGAGCTTGTGGAATGTTCTTGACTGGCCAAGTCAATCACCCGTCCTGAATCCAATTGAAGTATAGGTCTGGCAGAAGATCACCATGGAAGATGCCCAGCATCTGATGATATCTATGGGTTCCAGTCTTAAGGCAGTCATCAAATGCAAAGGATTCTTCAACCAATTGCTAAATTTGATTACTTTATTTCAGATTGTTAATTTGTCCAATTACTTTTGCTCCCCTAAAATGGAGGGACTATGTATAAATATGGAATGTAATTTGTACACGGATCATTGGAAATTAATGTAAATATCCTCAAATTAAAGGTGACAGACTCCACTTTATTGTTGTCTTCTTTTTATTTCAAATCCAATTTGCTGTGTCAAATTAGCTGAATATTCTGAAACCTACCACTGATTTTGTGTCACATTATCTGACCTTAAACATTCTTCTTTACTCTCTACCTTCTTGCTTTAATTGTCTATTGTTAAACATAGCTTAGATACAAATTCCCATTCAGTCCTGACTTAGAAATGAAAACATTTAAAATGTATTTTACACACACTTGACACAATTTTGACAACTTCAAGATTTCATAAATATGGTTGTGGTGCTAATGTGCATGTATTACCTGCACAATATGAAGCATGCGTAAACTACTTGTGACCTGTGCTTGGTTTTTTACGGCACCAACATTCAATTCAATTCACCTTTATTTTTATTGAGGATTTTACAGAAACACTGTCACAAAGACACTTTACAGTGGAAATACCAAAGAAATTTGGACAAAAAAACAGGCCTGAACCTCCAAAAAGCAAACAATTCAGGTAAAAAAAATAATAAATTCCCCCATTTGAACAGTGGCAAGAAAAAAAACTCCCCAATGGGAAAACACAGGAGGAACCTGGCAATGGAGAGGGAGCCCATCCTTAAGATAGAATGACATGAGATGTGCAAACTAACATCGACATAGATGCTGTAGACAAATGTCAATTTTTGTATAGTATTGTATGCATTTTGCATTCATTTTTAAAAATTTAGTTTGATCTGATATTACTTTCTCACCTTCAAAAATAATGTACAATGGTGCAAGATGCCAACGAGCTGCTTGTCTCAGCTGCACCAATTGTCCCCAGCTGTGACATAAATACGAACTATTGCATTCTCTCCAAATTGGGGGTTGTGGCAGATGCAACAGGCCTATGTTTGAAATTAGTCAGAACACATCACTGCACTGGTTGAAAAAATTCTGCCCGACCAGTCGCAACCATTGTGCTAAAACAATAGACGTTCAGGCACTGAACTACCGCAGATATATTCACGTTACAAATGCTATGTCACTTACTAACATTCAGTTGTTATTTTGTTTGTATTTATTGTGTACTGACCTTAACTAAATTAAAAAACAAGCAGTCCTCAATATAATAATCAGCAAACACCAGCAATATCTTCTCTCTTGGTGTTAATCGATTTTATTTCAATTAATTCTTACTGACCTTAACTAAATAAAAAAACAAGCAGTCCTCAATATAATAATCAGCAAACACCAGCAATATCTTCTCTCTTGGTGTTATTCAATTTTATTTCAATTCATATGAAAACAACAAACACATAGTTTGACACACGGTGGAGAAAATGTTTTCAAAACAACATACATTTAAATTATATTAATATGATTTCAGAAACATTGCACAAACCAGTCCTTATACCAAAACACAGTGAATAATCATATTTCATATTTTCAGTTCTATGTTGTCCTTGCTTAGCAGGGGACTGAGCAACATAGTTGGTTAAAATCTTTCATAATACCCATATAAAAAATAAATATTCTATAATTTCATCACAAAATTATTTTAGATAAAATTTCACCAGAACTAACGTTAAAAACGTTCATTAGTCATAAATAGAAATGCTTGGCCGAAATAATAAAATACATTATTATTAAACTATTGCTTACATTCATCCTTGTACTCTGGACTATATTGACACTACATACATTCTGAAAAATGAAGATGTTATTTAGTACTTTTTTGCATCAAAACTATATCCAAGACCTCTTTAAGTTTATCAAATTTTTAAAAAATGCAAAACTAGTGTCTACATTATCAAACAAATCCCCACAAAGCAATGTGAGGACTGCACATAGAAAAACATGGTAAAAAAAGGTCTGATCAAAATTCTTCTGGAAATTATGCACCAGGATTTATCCTAGATTCAAGCAAAGTCTTGGATTCAATCAACCTGTCAAGTAATCCAAGTGATATTTGAGTGCTATTGAACATATTTTTTACACTGAGAAAAACTAAAAAGCTCACATAAAAGTACAAGTACAACGTATTACAAGTGATTTTTCCCCTAAAGATGGATTGGTGGTATGCAGGGGTGAATGGCACTGAATGCAGGGGTTGTGCTTTCATATTTATGCACCAGCACTTTTCAGACTTAGCCATTTTCATTACATCCAGGGAAGGGTTACATGATAAACTGACAAGTCGTCTCTCAAAATGCCAACCAAGTTTTTTTCCTCTCTCTTTTTTAATGGTTTAATGCACCCCAATTTTCCTCCAACCTGAAATGCCCAAAACTATGAAACCACAGTCATTCTTTAATCTCTGCAGCCAATATGGGAGTATGTACTGTAGAAAATGGTTTCCACCAAAGCATTTAATGTGACCAGCTGCTTCTTTTCACACCACAGCTCACAAGCCAAGTTTGTACAGAAATGAGCTAAAGGAAGTGTAGCTTTAAGGAGCCCGATTGACCTGCGGGGGTCACTAGAGAGCAAAGAGGCTTGTATCCCGGCTGACTGAACCCTCCCTAATCCTGGGTGATGCTACTGAAAATGATGTGCGAATTATCAACCACCGTCAGTACTGGCACAGCCAGGTCCCCAGACTGTACGGCCCATCCAAACACTGCTGCTACGACTGTTTAATATATTTATGAATTATAAATTGCATTTGGAAGGCACTTAGCTGTTGTCCAGCAACCATAGTTCCAATTCCCTGTCTTTCATTGTTTCTATTCTTCTACCTATGATTATGTCATCGTACATGTCCGCATTTAACAGTACAGTATGCATACGGTGAGGGGTCCGAAGCCCTCACCAGCCCCCTCCCCTGCTGGCTGACGAGCTCCACACGCTGGTCCCTGGGGACCCTGCCGAGTCTGCACTCCTGCGTGTCCTCGGGGCGCGGCCAACCGCCGCCTGCGGCGAGATGTCTTCAATAGAAGACAGCTCCAGGTCACTGTCCTCATCAGACAGCTGGAAGAGAGGAAGGGAGGTCAGTGGGCCATAGCGTATGTGGACAGAGAGAATCACTGGTCGCCATTAGGACTCAAACCTGCACCACGGGTCTGGGTCTGTGGGACGAGGCGGTCGCCGGTGGCATCACTCTCGTCCCACCCACTGGCTTGGTCCTGGGGGAACTGAGCTGTCTTTCCAGGCTTCTCGTCAGTGACTGGACCACAGAACCTGCGCAAACGAAAAAGGCATAACACGCTCTTCACCGGCACACATTCAGGTTCCAGATTTCACATTATGGGCATTCAGAGCACATTTTTCCACACAGCTCAAAAAGATACTTATTACAAAAAGGTACAGAAACAATGACCGATAAACCTAACGGCAACCAACAGATAAACATTGCTGAGTGCAGAAAGTGTTGAAAATGTGGATACGTATAATAAACGAATGTGGGAGGGGCGGGTATCTCAGTTATTACCATGTCTATCAAACTACATAGCATTAAAAAAATTATTGCGCTCAGATGAGACCTTGTGACTTTGGCGTTCTGTTGCTGACGGGGCCCTCTGATGGCTCGGAGTCTGACCAGTCATCTCCAGGGTCCGCGGCGAGGTTCTGCTTGACCCCCGACTGGACCACCCGCACCGAGGGCATGGATTTGCTCCTGGGACTGCTAATGGGGGCGGCGTCCCTGGTCGAGTCTTCCTCTGAGCTGAAGGGAGGAGTGCTGGGGGAACACGTACACTCCTACTGAGTAACCCTGCAGATCCGGCCAATGTACTACACAACTGTATCAAACTGACAACAGAAACCCGCACTGTACTATCGCTGCATGGGTAGGTTTCGGGTACCTGTTCCTCTGTGGACGGGTTCGAGGGGCCTGGAGCGGTACTGTGGACCTTGGGGCTGGCTGTGGAGCCTGGGATTGCACCTGTTTGGCGGGGGCCTTCACAGTAGGGCTCCTGGCCTTTGGGCTTTTCTGTTGCTTAGGACTGACAGGTGTCCTCCCTGTGAAACACCAGAGAGTTGAACTCGAATAAAGTCCCCAGTCTGTACATCAAGCATTAACTTTCTCTATATAATCGACTTATGCGAACAGGGCTGAGCTTCTTTAATATATAAAGGAATGGGAAACTTGCAAAACAAATCTGCATATTGCTGCAAGTCCTGCTTGCAAAAAGCCACTCTTCTCTATGTGGAAGTAGAAGTAATTATACCCCTGTGCAGTACAGAGGGCATTGTGCTATAGGTGGCACTGTCTTTCAGATGTTTTACAGAAGTCCTGATTTACGGTGGTCACGGCAATTTCCACTGTACTTACTGAAAAGAATAATGTAGTTGGCCACAGCTGGAGGGTATAATTTACCTTTTTAACCTGCCATTGCTCACAACCTGTTTTCATTTCTTTAGCTTGATTATCAAGTGTTCCAGTTAATTAGCAGAACAATTCAATTCAATTCTTTCTCAACTTTATCTTGTAGTTGGTAATTAGTCGTCTTTGTATCGAAAAATTGCAGCATTTCCCCAATATAAGATATTTATTCTATTAGGTGTCTCCGCAAGCCCCTAAGAATTGTCAGAGACCCCAGCCACACAGTATTTAAGTTGGTTTCACCCCTTCTTTCAGTCACTAATAGTACTGTCGTTTTTCCATTAGCCCTGCAATATGTAACTATTTATATTACGACTGCAATGACAAATTTCAGGGCACACGAGATGTGCGGGTCTTTCGGACATTAGCCGTCCTTACGGTTGGTGCTGACGGTGGGTAAGGGGGAGCCCTGACTCCTCCACTGGCGGCGAACTCTGTGGGTCACCTCCTGGGTCAGCGTCTCTCTGAGGCCCAGCAGGTCCGAGAACTGCCGCGCCTTCTGCTGCCTCTGTCCCGTCACTAAAGAGCTCAGACTCCTGAAGGTCTGCTTTGAGATTCCCTTTGTCCCCTGCAGCACAGAGGAATTACACTGTAAGAAACAGTGTGCCACCGTATCACCTGCAGAAGCAGAATGACTCCTGAAACTTCTCATGGCGACTCAAATGCGCTCTTACAATAGTCTGCTTGTTATTTTTGGGTATGTCAAACAAACATATATATATTTGGTATGAAATGGGGTTCCCTGATAAATGCAAAGACAGGATATTGTGGGAAAGAGAATGTACCCTAAAACTCACCTGTTGTGCTGTGGGACAATGATTGTGGGAAACAAAGCTACATTGAGATGCTGTAGGAAAGAGCTCGTGGGTAACAGAGCTGTACTGAGATGCTGTAGGAAAGAGCTTGTGGGTAACAGAGCTGCACTGAGATGCTGTAGGAAAGAGCTTGTGGGTAACAAAGCTGTACTGAGATGCTGCAGGATAGAGCTTGTGGGTAACAGAGCTGTACAGAGATGCTGTAGGAAAGAGCTAGCGCGTAACAATGTTATACTGAGATGCTGTAGGAAAGAGCTAGTGGGTAACAGAGCTGTACAGAGATGCTGTTGGAAAGAGCTTGTGGGTAACAAAGCTACACTGAGATGCTGTAAGAAAGAGCTTGTGGGTAACAGAGCTACACTGAGATCGTGAAGAGCTTGTAAAGCACACGAGAGCTTGAAGCTGGGTAACAGAGCTACACTGAGATTCTGTAGGAAAGAGCTTGTGGGTAACAAAGCTGTACTGAGATGCTGTAGGAAAGAGCTTGTGGGTAACAAAGCTACACTGAGATGCTGTAGGAAAGAGCTTGTGGGTAACAAAGCTACACTGAGATGCTGTAGGAAAGAGCTTGCGGGTAACAAAGCTGTGTTACCATGCTGTGGGGTGGAGCTAGCGGGTAACATCAGTGGAGAGAGCTTGAGTGTACCTTTCTCAGCCCCATGCTCTCAAGCCTATCCTCCAGCTTTCCTTCCAGGATGGGCCTGAAGGAGTGCGAGAGGCTGGATTTCTGTGTCCTGTCCCCCGAATCCCCCAGGTCTGAAATGGGAGAGTCCATTTTAAATCACTGTGCTTTCAAGTATGCATGATGAATAGTTATGCATGCTTGCAAGTACCACTGGGTATTATACAAATTTATAGAACATGAGTCAGAACCACAGGATGAATAAAAGAAGCTGTGTTTGAAAGTGAATTGTATAAACTGTATGTTTTATACAATACATGCATCATTATTCATTTATGAGGTCCATATGTTTTATTAGACTTCCCCATAGGCATCGTGGGAACACACCTTCCTGCTCTTCCAGTTCTGACGATTCTTCATCTGGGATAACTGGAGAAGCTGAAACCAAAGATTTGTTTTTACATAATTAAAGCTGTTGTTTCCATTAATAAAACATGCATATGCTCAGGACCAGAATGGTCATGGAATTGAATGCTTTACATAAAGCTTTACATTAGAGTAATAAAAACAGGAAAACAAAGATCACTTTATTTTAAGAAAACAGCCACAATGCCAAAATGTATTGCAGCAAAAAATTAATATAACATATAACACGGTAAACAGACACAAACATTACCTGCTACAGGTCTCGTAGACAGTTTCTTGATCTGACAAAAAATTAAAATCAAATATTTCACCAACAAACCATTCTCATTAACCAATCACAGCTGACAGTAGTAGTCTAGATTATGAGTTAAATCTTTATTCATTATTGTTCAAAAGATCGTAGTAGTAGTATCGATTAGATTTAAAATACAAAAGTCAACTGTAAGCATATGTAAGCTACTGTATAGCTATACAGTTAAACCTGTATTTATTTTATTCATGTTTATTCAATTATACTGCAAACTTGTTCAATTGTTTTCATATAAAATGTGTGTTCTTCATGTGACTTTCATGTGAATTAAAGTCGTTTAAGTAGTCAATAAAATTGAATAACTAAAACAACATTTCAGTTAATGGTAAACGTCACCTTCTCCTCCTGTGACTGAATAATCTTGTCCTTGCGCTTCATCTGTGCAGCCAGGGAGCTGATTTGCTGCTGCAAGCTCTGTAGCGCTGTCTTCTGGTCTGAGGACAAGGCCATTCTCAGCCTCTCGTTCTCATTCTGCAGCTATAGGTGATAGATGTGCCATTAGGGGGCGCTCTCGCACTGGAAATTCACGTGCAAGAACAGCCTACAACACCGAGTTCCTTACTTCCTGCTTCTCTAACAGGTGCCCACTGTGGATGTCATGGAGCCTCCTCTTCCACTTGCTTTTCTGAAAGTCAAATTAAAAGGTGATCAGCCGGGCAGCTGTCAGAGAAACGGAGATCCAGTGGGAGGGAGGGGCCTGTGCTCACAGCTGGTGCTATCATATTTCGTCACCTGCTGGGCGATCTTCCCCATCAGCTCGTTGTCTCGCCTCAGCTCTCGCTCTCCCCTCAGCTCGCTCTCCCGCCTCAGCTCTCTCTCTCGGGCCTCCCTGTCATCCTGCTCTTCCTCGTCACGCAGCGCCCCGAGGTTCGAAACGGCCACTGGCCTGACTTGAAGCTCCTGGAGTTTCTGTTGTGAATTGAGGACTGAATGACTGAAAGGAAAAGCCAAGGCCTATTGACGATGATCTCGATGATATTTAAATATCATTAGGCATCATGATAACATGCTGCATACTGACATAAGCACAGCTAAATTCTGATCCACACACAAAACATTGCTGCTTCATCTAAAGATGATCAAAGTCAATACTATAACCCACTTTTGAGCAGTCAAGTCATTTTCTTGTCCTCTGTCTCCACCTAGTGCCTCAAAGCAATATTGTTACTTGACAGTGCAACCAGCCAAAGGTGTTAGGATCTCTAGGAGTCATCTCAGAATTAAAGTCCAAAGAACGATCACAAATATAACAACAAAAGACAATTTGATCGTAAACTATGATCATTTTCAAATAACCTTAATACACAATGGACAACCTTTTAGTTTTGTGTACAGAAATGAATTACAATGACATTAAAAAAATGCCTGAAGAGGTTCCCTCTCGTCACATTTCTGACTTGACTGAACGTCTGAATACCCACGGGTATGTCTCAGCCGTTTTACGTTAATGAAGGGGTGCAGATGTCTTTGTGACTCACTGCCTCGATGGAAGAACCCTGGTTGGATATGTCCTTAAATTCCTGCAGGAGGAGCTGTTTCAGGTCACCGATCTCCTGCTGAAACTTCCTCCTTTCCTCTTCTTTCCAGCTCTCCAGCTCCTGCCTCTCACTGGCCTCTTTCTTTTGTTGCTGCTCCAGCTCCTGTTTATTTCAATCAATTGGTTAATCACTAAACGTGAGGTCTGCAGGACTAAATTCCCCTCGTAAAAGACCCAGGTAAGGAATCCACTCATGAAAAACCTTTTTGATTTTACTCCATTTGTTCCCACCTAAGTGCTTTAAGGGGGCAGTCTTCGGCTTGAATTATAAGTATCAATCACTATTTTGCGAGGCAGCTACCCTGATTTTGAGGGTCTGGAGCACTGTAAAGTGCAGAGTGCCTTTCTTGGAGATGACTGCTTTCCCGCTGATGTGCTGTGGCTCCACCCCCCTGATCCTCCTCTACCTCACCTGCTGCTTCCTCAGGGCCTCTGCCTCCCTCTCCGCCTCCAGTTTGGACTGAGTCAGCCTCAGCCTTTCCCTCAGCTCCTCAATCCCATCCTCCATCTGCTCCACCTGCCTCCGCTTCTGCCTCTCTGAGGGGCCACAGACAACAGGTAATGCCTTCCTTCAGCTCTCAACACAAGCAGCATATGAGTCGGTTCCACTGTCCCCTTTTTGATGCCATGTCTTTTAGGGCATGATAAAAACAATCCCTAGCTTACTCTGAACTTACAGTTTGTCCCATCTATCATTCTAGAACTTTTGTTAATAGCTTTCAGTTGCTCTGTAATAAACACACATGGGCTAAATAAAAAAATGTAGGCCGACAATTTGTAATGTTTGTTTTTGAGAATTTTTGGCCAACTGACAGATTATTATTATTACACTGTGTCTTACCGACATAGAAACAAATCATTTTCTCATGCCACAGCATGCAACTGAGGTTTGTAAAGATTTGACAGAGCTGCAGTGTCTTGTGTGCGTAGAGCTAACACCAGTGATAAAGAAAGACTATAAGAGAGACCATAATAAAATGTAGTACATAATGATTAATCATTAAAACATCTAGGTTAGTGGTGTTTGTGGAATACAACTTTAAAAATAAACAATCTGTTATTATACTTCATGATTAATGGTCAGTGTTAAATCATGAGTCCTTGGATAGCACAATTAGTATTACAATGCCTGTTGTCTCTGCACATCTCTAGTCAAGCTAAATGGGGCAATTATCTTGCAAAAGCCATTTTTACCATCAGGAGTATTATAACCGCTCGAACCTAAAGAAAGTGTTCTCTATGCGCCACCCCATGTCCTTAAGAAAGCATGAAGAAATCGCATGAGCATGGATGGAAAATCTATGTAAATTTATTTGAGCACCCAACTCCGAACATGAAAGAAGTCTGCATGAGTATGTATTTATCAAGGTACTGTAGCTGACAGCTTCAATTTGCCTCCAGGGGAAACTGGAGCAACGGACCAGTTCCCGACTAACCTGCATCTGTGACCTCAGGATGTCGGCGCTGCAAGTGGGCCTGCAGATAGGAATAATTGATGAAGGACTTCTCACAGCAGTGGCACTGAAAGAAAAAGGCCACATTTTTGTAAAACGTGTCAGTTAAGTGAAGAAGTCAAACCAGCACAGAAAATGCTGTGCACTTGATCTACTCATTTTATCCAGTTCCGTAAGTCAGCAGTAAAACTGGCGCTAATAATAAGCTGTCAACCCTTGCTAAGCTACACCTGGTTCTTCAGAATTGAAATAACATCAACTTGACAGCTACAATTACGTCGCCTTCAGTCTTGTGAAACTGTTTCTTTCACTGCATCACCTTACGCAAATAAAAGACAAAAACAACTACAGAAATGCAATGTATGTGCACACCAATGTAATGTAACAATGTGCTGTAAACCTACAGTGTTAATTCTCAACTGAGATACATGTATAAGCAGACCCTTTAAAAGTCTGATGCTCACTTTGTGGTAGTTGCTGGCGCCAGCCTGCAGGAGGAGCTGTTGCGTGGCGATCATCTTCTTCCTGCGCCGACTCTCCTGGCGCACCGCCTGCAGCTCTGCATCCAGCCGGGCCCGCTCCTTCCCCTCCTGCTCCAGCTGAGAGAGCGCCCCCTGCAGGCGCTCCTCCAGCCCGGTCAGCTGGGCGCTCAGGTAGTCCTGGCAGTGCAGCAGGTACTCGGTGCTGAGCTGGGACATGCGCAGGACCTTGAGCAGTGCGGGGTCCACGGGGCCGCGGCAGTGGGGGCAGCGCTCGGCCTCCACGTCGCAGAACGTGACGGCGTTGATGTACTCCTGCAGGACGGCCACGTCCATTTCGCGGGCCACGCGGTCCACGTCCAGGGCGCCGAGGCGGCGCCAGTCCACGGGTTCTCTCCGGGTCCGGAAGCGGAGGGGCTGAAGGGGGCCCGGGCTCCAGGGGGGAGCGGCAGTGAGGGCGGAGAAGACCTCGCTGGGGAGCTGCTGCCCTGGCATGGCACGGTGCTTGGGGAGGAACACAGTGCTGCTGTACAGGTGGTTCCTGTGGAATGGCTGAGAGCAACATGTGGAGACACCTAGCATTAGATACTGCCCTGCATTTCAGTACTGCACTCTACTCTACTGTAGTACTCATACAGTTTATTAAATACAGACCCACAATTATCAAATAGCAATCTCACACTAAGACTCACATAAATTAAATGTACCTGATATGATGACACTCGGTCATGTGGACACAGGCTTTCATTGGATATTATCCAAGAGTGCACTACTTTACTATATTTTTATTGTAGTTTATTCAAGACAATTACAAAGTATAAAAATACAAAGTTAAGGCTTACATAAATTAATTTTGGCAAGATTATTATAAATTCATCATCAAAAAATTCAGATCCAAAAAACCAAGTGAGTAGAGCAAGCTGTGTAATCATCTGCTTTAATTGATCAACTGCTCTGCTAGTCACGTGCTGAACAACAAAACCCAGCAGATCCTGTGGCTCTCCAGGACCAGGATTAAGGACCACAGTCTTAGTGGTTAACCAGGCAGATGGTTTCAATTTTGAGTTAGTAAATTGTTGAGTAAATTAAGAAATTCAAAAGTACATAATACATTATTAATCTGATCATCAAGTAGACTAATGAGAAATATTCTGAGAAACCACTCACCCAAATATGTTCTAGAGGAACTCAAAAGGACCTTGAACAGTCTCTAGATATAATTCCACCAAAGCAATCATTTTACAAGCTAGACTCATATTAGTTCCAACGTAGTTGTTCCAATGACCTTCAGTATGCATGTATTGTACGTTGCTTTGGATAAAAGTGTCTGCCAAATAAATGTAATGTAATATTACTTGACTCACTCTATTGCCTTTAATTCTCAACTGTGAACAATCTGCCTTCTACTTCATTGAAAGTATAACAGCCTAATAATAAAAAATTTAGCTAATGGAATGTTTTCTTGGAAGAGGTCTACAAAGAGGTCTACAAACAAACAAATAAACCTAAACAAGAAAGCGTACACACAGACCCAAAAACAGGTTACAACAAGAAATAAAATTCCATTACCACGGTATTCATTTCATAGCAGTTAATAACCTATCCCAGATCCTAGAATCATACATATGTACTCAAATACCTACCTGGAAACAGTTCATTTTATTCCTTAAAACACCCTGATTGGGATGATACCAAATGTGTACTCTCTGCAAAGTAACTAAGCAGACCCGTCTCCCTGGAGCCGTAATTATTGTACAACTGCCAGTTCCCAAGGTAATGGCTATTGTTTCCCAATAAGGCCGTGGCATCAGACACCTATATAAGTACTGCAATGCAACTGCTTTGTGTCACTCGACAAAGCACTTACATTTGTCTCCAAAAAAAAAAAAAACGACATTTTTGAAAATATTTAACTTCTTTGTTTGTTCTGTTTTACAGTGACATTAGCTATATGGGAAACTGCCATAGAATGTGAATCTGAAACATCCGGTAAAACTGATCAGGAGCAATACCTCCTTTCTAGATGTGATTGGCAATGCAGGGCTTCATTCAATTAAGGAAGTACTGATCTGAAGCAGGAGGACTACTACTGAAACAATGAGGTAAAAATGCTATGCAGTTTCAGTACCATAGATTTTCCATCACTGTCTTGACACTCCACTGGATTCAGCTGCAGTAGCTTATTGCATCAATCATCTGTTCATTTCACAAAAAAACACAATATGCAAAACCAATAATGATAAAGAAATATTTCTGTGACTAAGAATTTACTATTTTTGGAAGCAGCAGCCTTATTGTTAGGCTATTGCTAGCATAAATGTGTTCTTGTGCTAAACCCCTCTCCAGATGGGATTAGGTTCACTAGGGGAAATCAAGGTAACGCAATTTTTTTGTGTAATTCAGTAATTTTATTCACATCCGGAACGACCATGTCAATGATATTTACTGGGCACACAAATAATATTTTTTGGCGGAAAAACCTACTGTTTTCCAGGGAAGTCCGAGGCGCCCTGAGAATTATAGTACCAACCGAATTAACAGTATTTGATGCAAAGTACAACTATTTTGGTAATACATTTTTATAATGCTTCCCATTTCCGGCTTCAAATGTTTGTATATTTCATATATTTAGTATTTTTTAGAATGTCTCAAAACATTTTAAAAACCTTTTTTTTTTTTCTTAATTTAGTTCAATAATGTTATGTGTGAGTTGTGTTTTTTTTTTTTTTTTTGGTAGGCAGGAATGTGTGACAAATACGTCTGCAAAAAATCCTGCATAGTATGCCTTTAATGAGCAAAAACTACTATGGGCGGTTCTCACGGGTTTAACAATGATTAACAGGTACACACATACCTAGCTCACTACTGAGAAACAATATATTAGGAAATATGCAGCACAGACTCTGGGGTGTGAAACAAAAACATGAAAATGCAGGTTCATTTGATTTTAAATGTTTAAACACTGTGGACAATCAATACTAGATTAAAGTAATCAATTTATTTTCCAATGAGCTGTGTCAACCGCAATTCATTTTACAGGTAAAAAAGAGACTTTTTATGTCAGCCATTTTGGAACTTTATGTGAAAACACATAAAGAAATGTCAAAATTCAAACAGTTAAGACATTCCGTATTTTGCACAAACTGGCCTGTTAACTTTCTCAGACTTCCCAGAATTATATCTTATTACAAACATCCTCAATACAGTCTCTCTGCGCGTATGCATCTAGTTAAAACACATTTAACACAAAATGCCTTTGAAAAGTGCACTTTTATAAATTATTTTATTGCTTTTAATGCTTTTAAATGTACTGCTCCAAGAACCAGTGCCAAATACCTAATTAGCCTACTTAGTTCTACATTGACTCCACATAGTTAAGACACTGTTAAACATGGCACAAGATTAATATCTGCTACATAATGCATACGTGTAGCTAGTTACACCGTGGCCACTTCTTCACCACTTTGAGCACTGCTGTGCAGTGATAGCAACTACAGTTGGTAATGGTTTTGAAATAGTCATCAGGAGTGTATTGTATTACACAGAAACGCATGCAAAGCCATCACCTTTACAGTTCGGTCAGCGTCAAGCACCACCCAGCGATAACAAGGCAAGGGCAAGCTACAGCGGCTACATGACACAAAAACCTAATGTAAAGGGGGATTTTCTTATTCATGAAAATAAATCAGCAAAATCATGACTTGCGTGTCGCGAGAAAAGGTAACAGACGAATAGCCTACTCACCTACCTGAGAGCACTTTATCCTTTTATCTATAACAGTTTAATCAAATGATAGAAATTCAACGTGCAAACATTCGGAACGTAAATCCAAGTACGGAAATGTAAGAATTTATTAAACTCTATGGAATGGCTCTTTATAACTTGATAGAAGTCTCCACTCAATGTCATAAGACATTCTCTGATGTTAGCCAGCGATGTTATCGCAAGCTACACCATCAAACAGTAAGCCAAGCGCAAACTGTTGCCTAGGAAACGACGCCGACGCCTTTTTTTAAAGGTAACGTTACCATTCACAAACAGTTGTAGTATTATAACGTTAGCTACAATACTGCACATATCATCCCCTAACGTAATTTATCAGTACACAAGATCTAACCAGCTACCGGTGGAGTTAGGTAGATTACTTTACGTGCGCTTCCATTCACAAACTATAAACAACTTTTAAACCTTCTCCCTCTAAATTACTGCTTTATTCCATCGAAGAACTCGTGGCCTCTATTAATTGTCCAGTGGATGTATTAGACTAACGTTACGAAAATTGTGCGCTGTGGTATAGAAGGATGCCAGCACAACTTTTCCAGACGAACAGTATCTAATACTGGAGCTCCTTGGGAACCAGGGGTGGCCATTCTCCGTGAAGCTATCAAACACCAGTGGTTACTCGAGGTACTGCTGTTTAATAAGCTTCTGGTGCCAAAAAAAAAAATAATTTCCCATCCCGAAGTCCATTCAAATTACACGACCCTGCTTACATGGGCACACACGCGCATGAACGAGCATGAGGTTGTGATTGTATGGTGGTATTATTGTCTCAAAAAGGAATACATGTAACGTATCCCCTACTAAAACCAACCAATCCACAAATAAAAGCAACCGACCCACAAATAAATGTAGCTGGTTCACATTTGTGCATCGCCAATTGCTTGCATTTTTTTTTTATTGTGGATTTTTGAGACAGTTCTTGCGGCACGAACTTCCCGCATGTAAACGCAACACACGTTCTCATATTTAACTAGTTAGCTTACTTACTACTCATTGTCTGTCTCGAAATAATTCAAGCCCGTACTCATAACTTGAAGGGAAAAACATGTTGATTTCAGTTGGTAGAAACATATCTCTAGTATATTACATATTAATACATATTTATTAAACTTATGACTATCAAACTGGAGTGTTTCAACTAAAGAAAGCTTACTTCACCATTATTCCTTATGCACTTTTAGGCTCTGCTTTCCCCCTAATGCAAGTGGTGACATTCAGTAGAACATTAAGCAATGAAGCATTCAGTACTGCAATAACCTTTTACTGAGACAGAGTAGACACACTTTTGAAAACCCCGAATACAAGAACTACTTGTTCTTTTTTAATCTGTATTAAACAAAATTAAATTAACTAATTTAATCTGTATTTTAAAGGGTTCATGTAATTATAGTGTAAAAACACCAGAGGGCACTTGTGTACTTAATATTTGAGGGATTTCACATCAAGGAACAAACAGCAGGGGGCGATACTGCTACAGTCAGACTGTGGAAGAAATAGTAGTACTGGTTCCTCATAAAGAGAGCAAGAGTGAGCGAGTGTTTTATAGGACAGTCACAAAACGATGAGCTCCTGAAAATTATACCTTTTTAGCATATATTAAATGAAAGAAACTACATCAAAGATATAAGTCATTTTGCGTGTGTATGTGACATTTTGATTGGCTAGTGTATGTAAATGATTGGCAGTTGTAGGTAAATGTCCAATGGGGAGACGTTGTATGTGGGCTTGCAGCATTAAGATGATGTAATCTGGCAGGAAAAAGAAAGAGGAAACGTAAAATCCCCTGAATTTGGGGCTTTATTGTGTGGACGTGTGAATTTCGAGAGTCTGTGGTCAGTGTGGTTAATTCTGTAGGAAACCCAGAAAAGTTCCAAACTCTCGGTGCTGTATAGGTATGGGGCATGCTGCACCACCAAGGCCATCCCAATATGTGTGTGTTGCATTCAAATATGTTTTTTTTTTTTTGAAGCAGCCATAAAATTTAACAATACAAATGATTAATCATAATTATGAACTTGGATTTACGATTGATGATTTTAAAGATGATTACACAAATGAAAAAAGGATTTGGTGTGTTACACTAGCAATGCATAGCAATGTAATGTATAGCACATACCTGCATACAGTGCTTGTACAAAGCTCTGACGGAAGGTCCCAGCATTGTTTAGTTAAGCCTGTTTAGCGTGACACAACTACTACAGAGTGTAACATGGGGCCCATTTTTATATTCGAATCTCAATAAATAACATCTGCGGACAGCAAGGAGAAGCAGGAAGGTGTCCTGAAACCACTAGCCAATTAATGTTAGCGTATTTATATTAGGGGAATGGGCTTTGCCATGGTTAAGATGAGGCCCATTCCCTATTACAAGAATCCAGGCGTCTCCTGAAACTAATGTCGAAAGTCTTAAAATGAGTGAATAGATGGAGAATGGAGGGATCAACCAGAGACCACTTAGACTGATGGGGAACGGTGTGGCTGTCCCTCAAAAAGAGAAAAAAAAGTTTAACCCACAGTGACAGAATGTTACGTATATGGCCGAGAAAAAGGCCACAGACAAAAGGCTGCCCTGGAGTTTACCATGCTTTCTTCAAATGAGAACTGCAGGTTACTGTGCAAAGACCCTGATCCTTCATGATAAGAGACTTCAAGTAGCGGCCGCCAGGCATTTACTTTGTGACCCAAATAAAAACCACTGTCTGCTGTGACACTAATGTCACTTGGACACTGGTAATATGAACAGCAGTCAACTTTCAATAAGCCAGGAGGCCCAATTCACCCTTGGTCAATGGCCTGTTTTTCTATTCAGCTCCCCTGAAAGCAACATGGTCTGGAATTCTTTTCAAAACCTGTTCCCACAAGCCAGCTTTCTTACAGATTTTACATATGCTTTACACTTGAATAAACCATGCAGGCCACTGTTATACCCCCTACCTTCACCCTGAAGGTTCATGCAGTCTTCTATACACAAGCCAAATATCTACGGTAAATGACCAGGTTAGCCGGGAGAACACAATTTCTGATAACACAGTGCTCAGATAGCGATGAACTCACAGAGAGTTAGAGTGGTAAATTAATAATCCAGGGATTCTATTTGCAAAACTGACATGCTGTCAAGACAAAATGAGAGTTGCCACTCAACGTGCGCTCCATGGTAACATTGTGATGCTTCGTTGTCACTGGCAATTCATCCAGATAAATAAATATAAAAAACTTGAAATACGAGTTTGGGAAATGATTAGTCTGTGTGTCTTCAAAAAAATCCAAAGTATTTGTGGCAGCAGGCCTCTGAGTTGTGGCTATACCTTTAGCCCTTGATTTTTTTTTTTTTGTTAAAGCTCAAGCACAACATCAAGGGAATGAAAGAAGCTTTCAATGAGCAGTTTATATAAAAGTAATAATGTGAAGAGGCTTGAAAAGAAAACCAGTACGCTGGGAAATTTTGAAAAGCTATAAAGCTGTCAAGGCAGACGAGTGATGTGGAACCTGCAGGGGGTCTGAACTGGCCCAGAACTGCTCCCCTGACACGCAGATATGCACATCAGCGAGATGGGGCTGGAGAGGGTCATCGCACACACCTTCTAAACCCCAAGTAGCCCTGCAGATAATGAAAAGCGCATAGTTAATTATCATTTCATTCATGCACTTCGACTGCACACGTTATGCATGGGAGATGCTAGAATTCCATGAGATCTCTTTGGTAGTTGGCAGGTGGGTGCATAACTGACCCCCATCATGGCATGCACACCCAGAAATGCCATTGAGAACAAAATTACGTGAGACTATTTTAGAAAGGTAAGTAGCTCATTTACTTGGCAAATTAGGCTGTACCCCAGGGTTAAATGACATATCACAAGTCGATTTAGCAAATGTGTGAGCTTGCTCCATCAGGGCTAGCAATAGTGCATGATTATTTTTATGTAAGAGAGCTTTGCCTGCCTTGATGTGGAATGTCAAATCACCCACATAGGGTCTATAGGTTTTTATTTAGTATCCAACCCACAGAAACAGCATATCATTTGAATTTAACCTTTGACTTGTGGAAGCCTTCCCAGTTTCCATTCCCAGACCTGGATGCTACCAGTGCAATGCTGCTGGTGAGCATGATTCTGCTTGACATCATTGCTCACAGCTATGACAGACCATGCTGATTAAATATGGAATAGTTGACAAACTTTGATTTGCGTGCTGTTGCTTCCTTAAATTTTTAATTAACAAGTTTTATTTAAAAAATAATGATAACAGTAAATCAATATTATAAGCATAAGTTCCAGCGAGAAGGTATATGCACTTATAGATTATTTTCTGTGTACACTTATTGTTGTTTAAATGTACACAGAAAATAATCTATAAGTGCATGTAACATGAAAATTATTTTTTTCTTTAAGGAGTGTGTGGACAGAATCACTGTATCCTTGAAAAAGGTACTTTATTTGGAAAAAATAAGTCTAGTACACAGGGACATAAAAATTAGTAGTAAAGCAAGTCTTGGCCAAAGCAATATGTTTTGTGATACTGGATATCAATCGAGAACTACAGTAAGTAAGGACCTTCAAAAACACAGGAGCACCTTGGGACCACAGGAGACTGCTGTATGCAAGATGAAGCTCTCCAGCAGTCTGGAGACCTAAAACTAATCTGCAGTTATTCTTCAGACTTTCAATAATTCAGTAAAGGGGCCACAGTTTCCCAGCTAAGCTTGATTTACTGATATTTTTATTTTTCCCTCTTATACAGGGTGGGGTGGGGTCGTGGTGGGGGGGAGGGAGGATGGTGGATGGGTGAAGCCCACCCTAAGTTCTCTACTGGATGAGTAAAGCCTACCCTATGTTCTCTACTGGATGAGTGAAGTCTATCCTAGGTTCTCTACTGAAATAGTTTCATACAGCCAATATGCACAGCTCGAGCATTAGTGGACTGCATTGAAAAAGAACAAGATAATCACTCTTGTGTGCTGCCATTCTTGTTTTCTTGGGTTATTTTGTGCTTTATAACTGGAGACGATTATGCCAGCCATGGAAAGCTGAATACTGTGGTAAGGGAGACCACACCATGCAGCTGGTTCACTCTTGTTTCTGCAAAGCTTTTAACAGTGCACAGTAGTTACATATTCAATGCTAAACAAAAAGTGCATCTGTGTTTACTGGCTTGTCTTTTTGAATACAGCACAAATGTTCCCATTGTTCAAAGCTGATGGGCCCTCTTCAGTCAAACACACAGATGAAATTCTGCACTTATGCTGTTCTGCCTAATTTGAATTATTTTAGAAAATGGACAGTGGACTTCCTAAATTGGTTGACTTCCAGCAGCCGATATGGCTGCTACACTCTCCCCAATTTCATGGAAAGTCATAAGTCTATGACAGTAATGACTTTATTAAGAAACTACTGTCCCAAGCTTTTAGTATATTCTCCAAAACCATGAATAAAAAAACATCTTTTCAAAGTAGGTTATTACTATTGTAAATGTAAGTTATATAAAGAAAGCATTAGTTGCCATGTACTTGAGAACATGAGGAATTAACATGAAGGTTCTACTTCAAGATACTAAATGATTGGGAACATTTCATGTGCATTACCAATACACACATCCCATCTCTCATGGCTTATATGAAGCTATTTAAGCTCTGAGAAGCAATGGTCTTGTACCTAATGCCCACAGTAGATGATACTAGTGTCCTGCAGTGCCAGACATTAGGCCCAGAAATGAAAGAAAAAGGTCATAATATATTCCTTTTGAGATTTATTATGACAGAAATAGCCATTTTCACTGAAAAAAAACAGAAAATACAGATTGAACTATCAGCATAACACATTGTTGCTTAAAACAAAATACAAGCGAAACAGCTCTGAAGGTAAAACATGTATTTAAAGTGACCAAACAATATGCTTACACCTTCAAGCAAGGCAAAATACGGGTCTATGAAGTGTAGAAATCTGCACTCTTGTCAAATTACTGGGAGCGGTGTTCTGTAAAGAGACTTAACCAGAATGATTTGTTTTTAGTAGGGCCATTAATATCTGAGCATCAGCTGTGTTTCAGGATCATTAAACGGTGTGACTGCATACAGAGGTGGTCGGGGTCTGGGGATGGATGGTGTCATTTCATGGCGGGCACATAATCAAACCCACGGCAATGCAGAGAACTGGCACTCAGGTACATTTCCAGACTTTTCAGCAAGTGTCCTGCGATCACACATTGATTTGCACCCTAGCCAACTTCATGAAAGCATTATCTTAATTTCAGCAATTTTCTTACACTTTAAGGGGGAGGATCAAGTTTAATTAAATGCTTTGCTTTCTTATACAGCAACTGATTGCACTCAAGGGAGAAGATGTTAACCTTAGAGAATTGATGAGGATACAGAAAAAGGATCCCTTTATTGTCTTCAAGCTAAAGAAAATGGCCTATAAGATGATCAGGAGTGATGGTTTTAATGGTTTAAAGGGAAGCTACACCCCAGTATAACCTTATTAAGTGAGATTTGTTTTAATTATAATGTGTAAAGACATTACATTTGTTCCCAAATTATAAATGTTGTGGGACCAGAACTAAGTATTAGATCGGCTAGCAAGCTAGGTAAGTTCCATAAACATGCAGTTTCCTGGGTAGCTGGTGTTAATCAATTAGCCACCAGCTTGGCGCAGGAACAACCTCTTTTATTACCATTAAGTATTGAAAAGCATTTATTTAACACTGAAACCATAAAATAGGGATATAACTGTAACACCTGATTGGGTCATTTTACTGCTGTTTGTTATTGTTTTGTTTGTTATGCGTATGTTGGTTTGGAATAGCAAATTCCCTGACCTTGTTTCGCATTGTTGAAACTTGATTTTATAAGAATTATTAAACTCAAACAAACTAACCACCTAATGTAAAGTAGCATGTCACTGACCCATAACAAGAATTAACCTTGGTTAACCTGTTAACCTGTGTTTAGCAGTCAAAAAATTATAATTTCCTCTGATTAAGAATCGTATAATATTGTTAGCTTATTCACATAGTCATTATCATAGCCAATACATATTTATCCCTTATTTCCAAACCATTGTCATGTCTATGTTATTTCATTAGGATGCACTATACAGATGTGCATAATTCGGATTGTTTGTTGAAGTCAGTTGTTCTGAAAAAACCTCACTAGACTGTCAAGATTAAAATTCTGGCGCAAGACACATCAGGACCCACCAAATCTCGAGATTTGCCTTGATATGAATGGATATCCAAATGATGTCCATTCAGTTGTCATTAGTGGATGCTGTGGTTCCTTTTTGGCCCTTTTTGGTGACGTTGCAAGAACTCTGCTCCTGCAATGGGCAATTTTCTACAATAAAGAAAGCTGGTTTGTGTTCGAAGGGGCTATTTTAAGCAGCTGCAAAATGTGGACAGTTTCTTCTGCTGCAATTTCATGCACAGTTAGGCTCACCTCTTGCTCATCCTTCTTTGTTCTATACAGTGGCAGCACTTGGTGGTCACAGCAGGGTCTCTGTGGTCACATCATCTGCATGCAAGACACTGCCATTCGGAGGAATGTCTGCAAGCATTTTTAGAAATATAAATAGACAGTTTTGTAAATTAATGTCAGATACACAAGACCTTGTGGATAGAAATACCATTATAGCATATTGAGAAAGAACTAACATTATAGCACCTTGAGAAAACAGTTTGAAAGACGACATTCTCCCATATATTATGATGGTTTGAATACAACTCTATAATTGTGAAGTACAGAGCCAAATCAAGAAAAAATATGTCTTTGTCCTACAGAGCTCTCTGTATATATATTACACAGATTACATTTTTACATACAATCCACATATACAGCTGGATTTTTCCTGAAGCATTTCAGGTTAATTACATTGCTCATGGGTGCAATGGAAGCTCCCATCACAATGCAAGTGCACTCTTTGAGTCCAGTTACCTAACCTGTGTATGATTCTACATATACTACAGTTATGCTACACTGCTGCCCCACAGTATGTACCATAGTTATAGCACACTTCTGCCCCATTTTAATGCATATTAATATGAATGTATTGCACATTAAATTGTGGTACAGCTAAGGATTCACACTTACACATCTGAGTCTCTCTGACAGAGAGCAAGGCAAAGAAATAATGAGATACTGTCACGCTCATCCTTTTCTCTGATTATGTGAATAAAAACGTAAAACTTAAACTACCCAAGAGTCCTGATGTTCCACACAACCTGCGCGCAGTGATGGCAGCAATAATAGCTTTGAAAATAACAGCAAAGCAGAGAGCTAAATGGGCAGAAAAACAGCTAAGTACAGTACAGCATTCCCTTAAATGCATTAAAGCTCTTAAGACCATTACCTCCCTCTTGAAAGAATCAGTGATTTTCAGCCATGTAACGTACTGAAATGTCAAGTGGCAAGTAGAAATTTCTCTATTGCTGGCTGGAAAATTACTTCTTCCTTTGTAATTTGGAGTGAAGGCATTAGCAAACATGTGACCCCAATCTCGTTGGCTTTATAAAAAGCAGTTTATGCCTCCATCATGGCTTTCACAAATGCAGCGAGGTGGACCTTAACTAAATTGAACAAAAAAGTCAAATCCAATAGAAAGTGGGAAAAAATGAACTGGGGTATAATCGAGATGTGCAATGAACTATGTTAGCCTTCCTGTCATCACATATCCAATAAACTGTTGCTATGATATTATAGCAGGCAGCAGTGAAATGCTGCCTTCAAGCAAAGATTAGGGTTTTCTTTATAAACAGCAACAATTGAATTGGATATTAGAATACGAAGACTTTGCAATTCTGGATATGAAAATATGTATTATCTACACTAGGCAGAATGTGAATCATTACTTTGGTAGAGGTATGCATTGTTTACCCAAAATAAAGACACATAATTCCAGGAATACATGACCTTCATGAATTACAGCACATTTTAAGGTAGGCCATTACTGTAAATAACTGAATGAAGATATGCTTATGTAATGCCGAGGGCATTCTCCACCATGATCCATGATATGTAACAACACTTCAGGGAGATCTGCTATTTCAGTTAGTAGTGATATAATGATATCACGTACATGAATGCATATATGTAGTCGAGAGGGTTCCCACTTTTCTGATTTTATTTCGATTTCCTGACATTATTATTAGGCCCACCAGTTTGTCTCCCCTGGTGTTTTGCATGGTACTTCAGTCCTCCATTAGCTAGAGGTCACAAAAGTTTCTTTGTCATGCCACTTCTCACCTCAGTAAATTAAGTTGATAAAGTAATTTCCACTAAATAAGCAAAGATGATGACAGGCAGCAATGTTTACAAGTGACACTCATGTTAAATTCAGTTTGATTACTTACTACCGTGGGCATCCATCCATCCATTATCTATACCCACTTATTCCTGGTCAGGGTCACAGGGGGTTGTGGAGTCTATCCCAGCATGCATTGGGCGAGAGGCAGGAATATACCCTGGGCAGGTCGCCAATCTATTGCAGGGCACACACCATAATCTCACACACTCATACCCATGGGCAATTTAGTCGCCATGCCAACCTGCATGTCTTTGAACTGTGGGAGGAAACCGGAGTACCTGGAGGAGGACTCCACAGAGAAAGGCCTAGGCTGTGATTCAAACCCAGGACCTTCTTGCTGTGAGGTGACAGTGCTACCCACTTTAAACTTCCATTCATGTTCACTTTTCTTCCTGACTCTCCCCATATTAGATCAACTAATTGTTTTTATAAATGTCTCAGTTAGAAACTCAATTGTACAATTAGTCAATTGACTGTGCTGTTGGAGTGCCTATGAGGAACCCTGGAGGATAACCCATTGAAATACAAGCTTAAATCCCTGCAGGTCACATAATGGAGATAAACTGGTGGCCCTAATTATTATGTAGCAGGTTCTTTGGGAGTGGATGGATGACACTGGTTAACAAAAAAAAATAGCAAAACAAAAAAATATGATATACAAAGATTCTCAGTTTGTCCGTTTCTCTCTCTGTCTCTCTGCTTTTTGTGGTTTTACAAAAAAAAATTCTGGGCTCTGTGGGCCTTCTTTGAGATCTCAAATGATTGAGACTCAAGTAAAGGTTGAGGTTAAGTCTGTCTCTCTTTCCCTCTCTCTCTCATGGCAAACCTACTACAAACTACAGAGAAAACAAAAAACTATACATCCCATTACCAATCCAACCCTTTACACAACCCCCTAATGGCCACAGCCTTCATGGGAGAGGCACTCGTTACACCCTTCCTTCATACACACACACTGCCCCCCCCCCCACAGTCCATATTATTCTAAGCCCTTCATAGTCATTTGCAATTTCTGCATATGCATATTCCACCCTTAAACATGCCAGAACAAATAGTCTAAAAAGCAGTCTTGCACAGATAGACCCATCTGACCTAATTTTGTTTTTCCTTGTTATCCATGTAGCCAACTTCTCATGACCAAAAATAAAAATTCACTGAACACAATTTCTACCTGAGGCCATACGAGTACCCAGGGGCAAACACAAAAAACTACAGCGAAAACCTTTTACCCAGTCTCCCACACACCACCCCCAACACAAATACAAATCTGCTAGTCTATTACATTTTGTGAAAATATGAGCTACTGTATCAGTCACACCCTCCCCCCCCACTATTCTTTGGGTCCAGATGTGCCAAGTGGGCATTTTAAGGCAACTGCCCCATCTTCCACTGGAGGTCTCCCAAACTTTGTGGGAGTTGGTGTTTGTAAAACACCCCCCATGCCCCTCTTGATGGACCCCCACTTCCTAGAAGCATTTAAGTTGTGTCTTTGTGCAGACAGCATATAATTACTTTACACCCACACCCTCAAAGTCCCCTAGTTTTAGGAGATTTAAAAAACAGTAGATGGCCCTCTTCCTCTTGCCATTCCCCAACCTCTGCTGAAACTTGCAAACCAGGGAACCAGGGAATAACAGCCACACCTCCTCTCGAGGAAGCCAACCTGTCCTCAATCTCTTCGGTGAACTGTAATGTGTCAGTTGTGGTGTGCTCAGATGGAGCAGAACTGCATTAGAACTGGAACAGCTGATTTCACAGATTCAGATAGCTGTTCCACTTGTAATGCAGTTCTGTGGTCTGGGGGTTTAAACCTGAGGTTTAATTCATTTTTAAAAATCAGACTACGTGGGGCCCTCTCTGGGCATGGGGAATGTGGGGGTGTCTGCTACACAGGTGGACCTATTTCCATAAGCCTGACACACCAGTACCGATCTTGTTTCTGCTGTTTCTGGTCATTGCTACTGTGATTTCTGTGTAAATTAAAGAAACTGGTCGCCCATGTTGATGTGATTATGCCCCCTCCCCCATGCGTCATGCATGTACACTCTATGAAGTATAAAAGGAATAAAACATAGAAAAACAAGATGAGTTGTAAAAGAACATTTACAACCAAAGCTAACGTGACAAAAAGGAGAATACTGACATGACTAAAACACAATTAAGTGAAAGCAATGCGATTGCACACTAATTTATTATTTAGATATTTGACAGTTTTGTTATTGAAGATGACACATGACAGAAGCTTCAGGCCAATAACCAGTTTAAAGGTAAGAGGTGGTGAACAAGATGGACAGATTTGTTGATGAGGTGGTGACCAAGCCTTTTAATTGAGTGCTTTGACGGCAAGTGTGTTATTTCAGACATAGCCAACATCTTATACTCTACTGAATGAACATGACAAATATGGATCAAGGGACCTCTGAAGAATTGATCCTCATTAATATAGTACAAGCCTTTGCGCATGTGTTTGTGTTTGTTCTCATATTGTAAGCACATTAAATCAGATGAGCCATCCCGATAATGTAAAGCTCAGCAAATCTGCAGAAGGGCGCCATAAAACACAAACCTGTCCTTTTTAACAATGTATCTGTAGCATTCGGTCTCCCGGAGAGGCGGATTGGTCTCGGCTGTGCCGGCTGGTGGAGAGAGCACACACACCTGGGATGCATTAGCTAGTCAACCCAGGTGCTTAAAGGTGTGCTGCTCTCCACAGATCGGGGCTGAGACCGGGAGCTCACACCGTGAGCGCAGTTATGCTTTTTGGCTCGTTTTATTTTGGAATTGTGTTCGAGGAAAAAGAAAAATAAAGAAAAAGAAAGCTGGACCTGGCCGATTACTGGCCGTGCTGTAGAATATCTTAATTAAAATTATCAATTTGCAGAAGTAAGACAATATTGTTCAAACTGTCTGATGTTGTTGAACAGTGGCTGTACATCGTGACTATAAAGTGTCTTGCAAAATGAAGTAAGAAATAAAACAAATAAATATCAGACCATAAACGCCATTGCATTTTTCAAGAGAGAGATTGAGAGTGTGGTACTTCGTTAGAAAATGGGTTTGAGAATATAATTTTTAACGTAACATAGATAGAGCTTGTGAAACCATGATATATTATTAGAATTAGGTGATGCAATTTAAACAGGTGGGTTCTCAGTTTGCAGTTTGCAGTTTGAGTGTAAGGTTTGATAATAGAGGGTGCCATTCCTCTTGTTGCACCCTAGGCCAGGATTGGAGATGTGTATTTTATTGTGGCCTATCATTATTATTATCATTATTATTATTATTATTATTATTATTATTATTATTATTATGCATTTTATATACCCACATTACAGGTCTACGCTGTATGTTCAAACATATTGTGTAGTAATTTAAACATTTTTAGGTGAACACATCTGTATTGCAGATTATTTCCACTATAAATTTGACACTTAAGTAACACAGTGACCACATGAATGACCACACTGAATGACCACATTCTTCTCTTCAGATTTAAAAAAAAAACATAAATAAATAAATAAATAAATAAATAAATAAATAAATAAATAAATAAACTGGCCAATAATAATAATTTAGGAAATAGCCCATCTGGTTGCATTGCTTTGGAACAGAGCTTGTTTAATTTGTGTGAGCTAAGATAGCCAGTATTGTTTGTTGTAACTTGGCCTCATTTTGATATCCATTCTTTTAATGGCAGGCCTAGATTTTGCAAGTTTTAATAAATGACTTTTGACAGTGCTTTGTATGTGTGCGCAACTCGGCATTTCTGTACGTTGTAAACGTGTTTTGTTGAGATGTGGATAATACAAACAAAAGACATACGTTTCTGGACTAGTCCAAAAGTCAATTTCATTGTGAAATTTTGTCGGATATTTAATTTGCGCAAGCCATTGATGACTGCCCCCCGCTGTGTCCTATCATTTTTCGTGTGACAATTTAACGATCCAATCATAGCCGAGGAAACGTAACCTACCTTACATTTGACGAATAATTGAACAGGGCTGTGCATGCAGCTGCAGTCACGTCCAATAGTTGTACTCAAGGGTGGGAGTTGAAGTCTGGGTTTGCTTGAATGTGTGATTACTGCGTGACGCAGAACACTCCGCCTTGCGTTGAGCAACGGGGAGCAGTGGCGACCGAATCCGAGATGAAAGAGCAAGTGGTCGGTGAGGCGAACTGAGATTGAGCGCATTAGTCTTACTGGAGGCAACACAGGCAAGCATTTGGTCTGCAACTACATGTCGCTCTTTGGGATCATCCTCTTGCAGTTACACAGATTGTTTCAGTTTAGACAGCTTGTAACAGCCAAAGTGGCTTCATAGCTCGTTGGCTAGCTAGGGACCGAGCTATTTAGCCTGCTTGGGACATCGCTAGCAAACCGGCAAATTGGACACCGCTAGCTAGCGCAAGCTATCAAAGCATCATTTTTGTTTATACACGCTCGCTTTTCTTTTGATTCGCCGATCGCGGTATGACTAGCGACCTGACAGTTTGATGGGGCTCCTAAGGATTATGATGCCGCCCAAGTTTCAGCTTCTGGCGATGTTGGCGTTTGGAGTGGCGATGCTCTTCCTAGAAAACCAAATCCAGAAACTGGAGGAGTCTCGGGGAAAGCTAGGTAAGCCTCTGTGTTGCTACGAGCATCTCCGTGCGCACTGTGTAACGGTAGCTAGCGCTGCCTAGCTTGCTAGCATTGAATCGGATGGCAGATCGCATAACTAAACACAGTCGCATGTTGCTGCCACCCAAACCCGATGTGCTTGGCAGCTATAGTCCGATAGCAAACTACTCGATCCAAAAATATGCTGAATAACTATCCGGTCGCTGGACAGTCATCTAGCAAGAGTACACTGTTCTGAAAAGAAAAGAAACACCTCGTTTACCAGTGTAGCTGGATCACACTGGGGATTATTATAGCTATACATAGCTACGCGGCTTCAGTGGGAATAAATTAAATGGTCTTCGCGTTTTGTAGGTTAGACAATGCACATTACATGCTAATTAGTTTAACTCTTGTAGTTACCGTGCCATAACTTGACAGGTCCGGAGAATGGTCGCCTTGGAGTTTGTTTGAATGGGCTGAACTGCAAGTAGCAGGCGCTGCAAGTCGAGTTCTTATGACATAAGCCGCGTTTCCACCGCAGGAACTATACCCCGGAACTAGGAACCTTTTGAGGAACTCAGTGCGTTTCCACCGCAGGAACTAGGGTCTAAATTTAGTTCTGGGGGCTTTGTTTTACCCCCCAAAACGTTCCTGCTCGGGGGGTAGTACTTTCCGAAAGTACAGGAACCTTTTGGGTGGAGCTTGCAGCGCTGAACATTTCTGATTGGTCGAGTACTCGTAGCGTTTGTGTTGTATTTATTTTCCGCCATTACCCGCCATGTTTGAAAATATGCAGCGCAAACCAATTTATTTTCATAATAACTTCAAATCAAACTTGTATGTTATGCGGCGCAGTAGCCTACTTTTGGTTATAACCTGTCAACGTCTTGGAATTATAACGTGTGCTCTTCTGTTCTTTTCTTGCTTTAGTATTCGTTTTATAAAATGCTAAGCATTCGTGCTGGGACAGCATATTACGTAGGCTACCAAAACATTCAAACGGATTAATTCGGTTGCTGAATATTTTCTTCCGGATTTTCTTTGTTAGCCCGTTGTAATTGACTCAAAACGTTTGATACAGTTATGTGAGGTATGCGGTAGTTCTGCACGATTAACATTGGTGATACAGTACAAGCAAACTGGAAATCACCTTCCGCACTTTTTATCCGGGTAAAATAACAGGTTAATTCTAGTAATCTTCCCTTTAGCTTTTTCAGACTGCCGTAATTTTACTCAATTTTACTGCAATTTTTCAATTCCACGAAAAGACCAGGAAGACTATGGACTCATTTATGGTGCGTGGTTCGCATCTGGAGGGCACACGTCGCTGCTCGGCTAGCAGTAACTTCGAAGGAAAGCAAACGGTGGCTGTACCACTACTAATTTACATTTTCACGCAAGTCCGAGTTTTCGTTCTATTCTTGTCATTTTGCGATTAGCCTATATGGAATTGACGACGAGAAAGTAATAAAACAGCTAATTGTTTACAACGTGTGCATGTTTTCTGCTGTTAATGAATGTGTTTGAGAGGATATATGAAAATCAATAAATACAAAAGTAACCATATATAGTCATTGTTGGTAACCCGTTGTATATAAGTGGAATAAACCCCTCCGGGCTGTCCCGGTTATTAGAAAATAATGTAGGCTACTTCGGTGGTAGTATGGGGTTACAGAAGAACTCATATGACAGATGGACCGACGACAACGTCAGTGGGCTAATTTACCTAATCTTCGCGGTACTTTAGACCCCGGTGGAAACGCAGACAACCATTGGCTGAAGGAACCATTTAGTTCCTGGTAAAGTAGTTCCTGGGACTGAAAGTTCCGGGTAATTTCGGTGGAAACGCGGCTTAAGGGACATTTCTTTAGCGTTAGTCCACTATTAGCTTTCTTTATCTAGCTAACCACTAGAGAGTACTGTGTTTTGGACTTGAATTTGTTTAAGGGTAAACAATGTCAAACTAATTTGAGATGGCAGGTATGCCATCCAAGTTATGCCCAAGTTATGCAGGGCATGTCCCATACCTATACAGAGAGTTTGGCACTTTTCAGGGTTTTCTACAGAAATTACCAAAATTACCACAGACTTTCAGCCATTAAGAACATTAACTTCTGTGCCTTCTGACCTCATATAAACACACAGAATTCAGATAAAACTTCACACGTCCAGACAATAAAGCCCCAAACTTGGGTTCTTTTTCGTTTTTTCTTTATTTTTTCTGCCAATTTTGCCATCACAAATGCTTCTATCCCACAATCAAAAATTCTTCCCAGTTTAACTGAATCTGCCAATAACAACAAAGTAAAAAAAATCTGATTAAAGTCATCTGATGAAAGTGGTTAATTGACGGTTAGCAAATTATGATTAACACTGCAGTCCACCAAGCCCTGCTTAGAAATGGTTGCTCTGCAACTTACTCCGACATCTAGCTCCAACACTGTCTGCAACATCATTGTAGCTGATGGCAAAAAAACCCAAAAAACTTTAGCTACAAGTTACAAAGTGTCTTCTGGAGGTGTTGTTGGGGAGCTTGCAAAACAGACATTGTTATCCTGAACGTTGGGGGGAGAGGTCTTTATTTTTATTCCATTCCCCAAGCCGAAGACAAACTTGGAAAACAGTCTGCAGTGGATAAAACTTTGTGGACGACCACAGTAGCAGCGTAATGCCAATACTGTAATCTGTACACATACATTTGCTCGAAGGTAAGCTATAATTCTGCCTATTAATGACATCAGATAACATATCTAGGCTATTACCTAGTTATCCAAGTGATTTAATCAAATCAATGTTTGTTTGTCAAATGCACTGTTAACAATAGAGTGAACAGACAGTTGTTAGCTGGCAATGAAGTGCTTGATGTCCCATTCTTGTGATGAAAATTTTGTGAAAGGTTGGTGAAACGCTGTCTATGCATTCAGGTGAAAACCTGGCTACGTTTGGTTGAAAACTGAATGTTTTCTATCCTACTAGGACATAGCAAGGCTACGTCCGTGTAAAACCTGAGCTACGTTAGAGTTAACCTGCTCTGTTTATGTCAGAACATCTGTCAACCTAGATTTTCATTGTAAATGCGTATGCATGAGTAACTTGGCATTTTTGTACGCTGTAAACATGTTTTTGTTGAGATTAAATGTAACCCAAAGGTTCTAGGTTTGATTCCCAGGTGGTGCACTGTCATTGTACCTCTAAGGAAGGTACACGACTCAAATTGTTTATATCCAGCTGTCTGAATGGATACTATGTTAAATTTTATACATCACTCTGGGCAAGAGTATCTGGTAGATAGTTGTAATGTAATGTATGGGATGAAAATGCGATGGTGTTGTATACAGCGTGGCCACTGTTAATGCAAAGTCCTCTCTTCTAGCTTTGTGTAAATTGCAAAGAGGCCAGTGGGGATGCATTGCCTGATATCAGTGAATACTTAATACAAGGAACAGATTGCTGCAGACAGAAGTTTAATTAGGGAAGTGAGATTAAACTAATCAGATGTCACTTGCTTGTTGCTTTGTTGGCAGCTCTCATTCATTCAAGAGGAGAAAGCCATGCTGAACCTAAGACCCCAGGCAGAACAGTCCCCCCTCTTAACCCCTGACCACCACTACATGTTTCCCCCCCCCCCTATTCACTGTCTTTCATTATTTGACATTTCCCAGTTGGATATTTTGTTTTCCATGGCATTGCCCATCCCTTTCTTTGGATTCAGGCTAGGTTTGATAATCTCAGAGGAGGAGAGATGCAGGGAATCTTTTAGGCTTCACTTGAATGCACTGTATTTTCCTTGACATTGGAGGCATGGCCCTCTACCAACTTCTGTGATTGAGTGCCTCACAGTGATTGATGGACTGTGCAGACTGCGTGTGTTAGAGCCATACTGAATTTGCTGCATGCCCAGAGTGTATGATGTAATACTCATAAAGAATTTTAGTTGACATGTTGAGGACCAACTTCTGTGAATTTAACATGTAAGTTTTGCACACGCATGCATATTAGAATGGTACATAATTTCTGGAATAGGATAGTGGATTATGCCCTCAACATCATTTGAGTCTCCCTGTATAATTATGAAAGATCATTTATTTCATATCGACAGGTATGGTGATTATTGTCCCAAGATTTATAGATTGATGTAATTTGTGAGATTCTTTGGAATTGTTCTTGTGGGCTTATATCAACCCTGTTCTTGCACTTGAATGTATTTTTGTAACCTTCAATCAATCTCACGGCATTCTTTCAGATAGAGACAAATCAATCAAAAAAAGCAAAGTACTCATTGAGAAGGCTTCGGTCATTTCCATAAATGTCACACTGTAATTTTATGGGTGCTTTCACAGATGCAATTAAAAAAAAATATTTCATGTTTCTGACAAAGGTTGCACATGCTGTTTTTACCTGATCAAGACAACATTTTAACTATAGCCTCCCATTCACTCTGTCTAAAATATTCACATAGTCTGTAATCTCAATATTCCTAAGCCTTAAAGCCCTGGAGACCTTTCCAGTCTGGCTAAATGGCTTAGGTAAACCAGCAGATAGATTTGGCAAATAATACAGTATTTCAGCTTCAACGAGTAATTGCACTCATTGTTTCAGTCTGACTCTGCCTACTACACAATTTAGAAAAATGTTTCCTGGGGTGGATGGCGTAGGTGTGTCCATCTCATTTTCATAAAGTATTCTCTATGCAAATTAATTCGTACAGCGCAGCTGTGCCTGCCTCATGAAACTCGAACCAAACTGTCAAACTAGGTGTTGCAGATCAAATATGAATCAAGATTCTGCAATTAAGTGGCCTGTCTCGCCTCAGATGTTTTCAGAAACATATTTTAGTGTTCTGTTTAGGTGGAATATGAGAGTTTTAAGAACAGGCCGCCATGTTTCGGTTTGAAACCAAAGACTGCAGTGCCTCTAACCAAACAGGTGCCGGCAGCGTTCTGTTGTATTAAAAAGTAAACCGAAAAATGTGTGGGCTGCAACAGTTTTCCCACTGGCTATCCTGATTGACGGTTATATGATGTTAGTAGTACCTCCAAGGAGGTACTCTGACATCATGATTGGGGTGAGGCCAGAACGCAAAAAGAAAATTTCAAATGTTAGAGGGCAGTACCAAGATGCCTTTCTATCAGTTTTTTCGGCCAAATGATATTATTTCAGAAATGTTGAAATAATGGCATTGATTAAAAGGTTTAATTATGAAGTAGGTGTACTGAATAAATGCAAGATTGCTTAACAGAAGGGGAGGTGTAGGCTATTGACATGGAGAGGAAAAAATGGAATTCATGTGAAGTTGGCAGGGAAATGGGTCACTAGACATTGCAGTATGATTTAACTACCAAATTAAGTCTTCTTAGATATTTCTCATTCAGATTGTAATATCATGGTTATCACTTTTTTGTCTGCAGTGTTTAATGTTTTTAATATTCCATAATTGTACTGGATGTTAGGATGGGGATACCCATTTGTTACATGTTACATCCTGTGGACATTTATAGACCTACATTCCCTAAGAAGTATCGATGGAATGTACCTTTTTATTTGAAAAGTGTTAAGTGCTTTTAAAAGGAAAAAAAAACATGCCCGTTCTAAACAGGAAATCCAATTTGAGACATTCTGGCACCATTTTAATCTGTGGTTGTTGAAAAATCTTTCCAAATTATGTAGCCTAATATGATGTAGCCTAATCCATTGGCTCACAAAATGTTGATTTGCTAGCTGGAATTGCTGTAAAAAGAAAACTTTTTCTGCTGTGAACAGTTGAAATAAAAAAATTCCTGAAGCCATGCATTTACATTTTAAACCAGCCATAAATATCCAAACAAGTAAAGCCTGTTCCCCTCCTTCATTCCTGTTTGATTTACATTTGCATTATGGATGAGTTATGAATCTTTAGTCCATTACGCCATTGCTAACTGAATTTAATTAAATACAGTCGTCTCCGGATGACCTACAGGGATGTGTGGTGCTTAAGTTTAGGATTCAGGCACTGTGCTCTCCCTTCAGTCCTGGAATGAAATGCCAATTGAATTTGAAATATGTGAATTGAAACTATTCCATTCACACACTTTTCTCATTAGCTTGCCTTTCCTGCAGTTGTTCCTCCTTGTACGAAAGAGAGTCCAATGTCCCCAGCTTAACTGATGAATTTACCAGTAGCCCTGCGTGTTTGATCTAGTAATTCTGTTTACTTGTAGTTTTTATGGGTTTTTTTATAACCCATACATGAAAAGTTTTTGGTGGGTGTGTGCTTATTGAATGCTTTGAATAATGTTCATTTCAGTAAAATGATTGAAATATTTCAATTCTGTAGTTTAGTTCAGGCGTGGTAGATCTGAATTCCAGCATTAGGCTATTTGCAAAAATCAAAAAACAAAACAACGAAAAAATGTTCACTAATTCTGATCTGAATGTAGCCTGTGAATGCAGTGGGGAGAAAGACATGGAAGGTCACAGGTCAAGAAGATGAATGCTGGCGTCTAGTAGCTTGCATCACATTTTCTACAAAGATTACTACTTTCAGACATCCCATTTCAGTTTGGACAAGAAGCATCGATAATACCAAGGTTTAAATCAGGTTTTATACAGAAAATAAGGATGCAGTGTTGGATTTATGCAGTGCATTTATGATTTATCTTGCATTAACATAGTTTGCAATTTTCTATCACCCTGAGACAAAATACTACCTAAAGCTGAGTGTGTGGGAGGAAAAAAAAATTCCATTAGTGTCAGCTTTTGTTCAAAAAAAAAAAAAAAAAAAAAAAGTCTAAATGAAAGGGCTGCCGGCTGTCTCATCCTCTTCAGGCGCTGATCCAGCGGTCCACCGCGGGCCCCGCGCTGTGGCATTGTGTCTGGACTGTGCCGGTGCCAGTTGTGGCCAGCTGCCCCGCAGGGCGATGCGCAGTTGGCTCTGGCACTGCCCGGTAATTGCCTGGCTTCAGTCACCTGGGATGAGAGACACTGTCCGCGCACGAGCAGCCTCCACCTGTCGATCCGTCGACACAAGTCTGCTTGTTAAGGAAGCGTCTTCCTCGGTCTCATGCCCAACCTGCAAACCGTGGTGTGATAAAATGCGCTGGCTGGCTCCATGTGCTTTGAAGGAAACGTGGTTGTGCTGTCCAGGACTGGAGACTGCAGGCAGCAAAAAATAAAATTGCACTGTACAGAAGTCTGCACAGGCTTGTGTTATCTGATCCAGTATACCAAGAGAGAAATGCCACCAATTCTCATGTGTACAGAGAAACTACTGCTTTAACTCACCTTTCCTGTTTTGATCATTTTGGTTATACGTCAAGATGCAATAGTTAAGTGAAGTTTCAAATGCTTTTCCCTGATGCCAAAAGTTTTTTTTTTATGTAAAAATGTTTAGTGTAAAAAAAAATATATATATATATATATACAAAGCATTTTATGGCAAAGGTCACTGTTTAGCTACATGAAAGGGCATAATTTCTCTCTCACAGAAAAAAGAAGTGTGCTCTAAGGTGATGAGTCCAGCTAAAATGCTAGCATTCAGTGCTTCTATACGGCACACTAAGGTGATGAGTCCAGATAAAATGCTGGCATTCGGTGTTGCGACACAGCCCATGGTCCAGAATCTGGGCTAGTCCGGACCGTGCTGGGAGCGACCGTGGTCAGGAGCGACCGTGGTCAGGAGCCTTGCACACTCATAATGTGCAGTCCACAGCTAATGGATTGCAGAGTGAAAAGTAGCAGCAGCTGGATGCATGTACTTCAGAGGCCACGTGTGGCAGTTTACACGTGTGGCAGTTTACATGTGTGGCAGCTTACACGTGTTTTAGTTAAACGCGTGTGGCAGTTTACATGTGTGCTTTTTGCAAATGGACAAATGATGTTGTAGAGACTCGGAGGAGCTTTCAGTCACAACAGGGAGCTTGACTTTGGGGAATGACAAAGTATGGTGATAACAATATATGTTCCATAGAAAGGAAAACAAAGTTAAATTATTGCTTTTGAAATGGGAAAGTTTAAAAAAAAAAAAAAAGCCTGTCTTTATCTGTCCTAACACAATAGTTCACTTTCTGGGTTTAAAAAAAAAAAAAAATTCAATTTTTAATATATGCTTATGATTGGCTTGGACATTTTTATATGCAAGATGAAGGATATTTTGGATATGCATAGACGTTTCTGATACTTGCCTGCTTTACAATGGCAGGTATAGGGCATCCAAGGGTTTGTGATCTAAAACAAGAAAATACGCTTCAAGTAACTCCAATGCAGCTTGTACAAAGATTTATCTCAAACGTACACTAAAACTGATATAATATAAAAAAAACCTAGAAAGTTAACTGTCCTATTAAGTCAATTCATGAGGATGCACACTCGCCTGTGCGTCCTATAAAACGCTTCCAGCCGCTTGTCACTTTCACTCGGTCTGCAGTTCGGCAGCTGAGCTGTGCTGTTATTGGACCACACGATTAGCACAGGTGGTGCAGGCAGACCGCAGGTTCCCTCATCAAGCAGAGGAGTCACCGTTGCGCAATGAGGCGAGAGGGGACCCTGCCGCTCGGCGCTCCCTCCCTGGTGGTTTAGCTAAATGTGCCACCTGGGTTGCGTGCTTTGAAGCTTTCAGGCGTAAGTGTGCCGCCGATGGAATGTAATGGAATGAAATTGGATTCAACTTGCAGCGAAATCCGTGGTCACACATTTGCAAGCCTGCTACAAAAGCGGGCTGTCCTTTTCTTCTCAACGGTGAAAATTTGTTCCTTGTTTTGTTTTGGATGAAATCCTGTTTGTGTAATAATAATACTGCAGTGGAAATACGGTTCCGTACAGGAAAAAAAGGTTTGTCATTTCACCTCCCCCCCGGCTAGGAATGACAAAAGGGAGAGAAGAGAAATAAATAAAAAAATTAAATAAGACATGGGATAAAGGGGAAGATTAGTTGGAGGGACTGCTGTAAACAGCTGACACAAGGGAGAAGTGCAAGCCAATTTATACCTGTAGGAAGAAACTCTTTATCAGGTTAATAAGAAGGAGAAAAAAAATAAAACGAAGAAGGAAACGAAGAAGAAGGTATTGCATTTATAAATTAGTTTTTATGATCATTTCAGGGGGTGGGTGGAAATGCCCCTTCACCTCCAATGTGCATCTGTGTGCAGCACCCATTTGGGTGATCCACAGCAGCTATTTCACAGCAGAATGCTCAGCACATCTCAGCTGAGGAGGAGGAGGAGGGAGAGGGAGTTACTGAACCAGTTGAACTGGGGGCATGATTAGTTGGCGGGTTGCCAGGATCGCAGAAAACACTCAACTCTGTGATAAGTGCCATGCGACCTTTAGCGACTGCATTCAACGCATTGAAAAGATGGCACCTCCTACGGCACGGTGTCACTGTCACTGCACCGGGTTTGATTTGATCCAGTGGGAAGCCTTCCCTCTGCTCCCCCAACAGTTCCACATCCTGCAGCAACATATTTTTTTGGGTCTCAAATCTAAGTAGCTACTAACCAAGCTTACACCTGCTTAGGCTCCACCATATGACAGAACCAGGGCGCATAGTGGCATAGCTGCTGTGCAGTGCATTTATTACTGGCAAAACAGACTTAAACTTCGCTTTTTAAGTATTTACATAATTCTGCCATCACATCATTAGATGTAAGTTTGGTTGGCTTGATTTTATTTTTATTTTTCTAGTCAAAATTCCTCTCTGCACAGTGGGTTTAGTCAAATGTGGCATCAGGGCATTGGGAGGCTGCTAGATAACATTTACACATGTAAAAATGGTTTTAAAAGTAAAAAAATTATGTTATTTGTTGCAAAAAGCAATGGCAAAAATCGGACCACCATCAACAATCGAGACCAAGTAATAACATATTTAATTGTCTTGTGGTTTATTTCCCAGTGTTTTCTGATTAAGCAGCACCAAAATATAAAACTTCTCAGTGATATATCATACACCGGTAGTAAAAAGCACTTTCCTGAAACCACAGACCCACAGAATTATGTTTATATTATATTATATTTATATTATGTTTATATTTTTGCATTCTCCTTTTATAAATCACCTTAATGCCATTGGTAATCCCAAAAACATTGTTCACAGTAAACACAGGCTTTTTATTTTTTATTTTTAACTCATGTTGATGACCCCTGGAATGCACTTGTATAGTGCTGTAATCTTTGGTTTTCATGAGGCCGCTAACCTTGCTGTGTGACTAACCCATCATCCCCTAAATGCTATATGCATTTTCTCAAGAAATGTCATCATTGCTTCTTATTAGGAGTAGCATTTTTGAATCTCCATAATGAATATTTTGGTCTGCAGGGGTCTGACTGATAGGGAAAGGTTAGGGTTGCATTTATTTTTTTCTGAAAATGTTATTTATTTATTTATTTTTGTACACGTAACTGTAAATGTCTCCATTACCTGTGTCAGGGAGTATACTTTACATCTGTATTTTACATCACATTTACATGTATGTCTTACAGTATTTTCCATGGTAGACTGGACAGTGATTATGAACACTTGTTTGTTTTTCTCCCGGATGATTAGGCAGCAGCAAGACGGTCCCCAAAGCGTACAGCAGCGGTGTCCAGCGGCCACTTCAGGATGGAAAAGGGCAGGTGGAGGATAGCTTGTACAGCAAGAGCTTTAAAACCTGCCCCTAATAGGGCAACCTTGTTCTGACAACTTCCGATTGGGGTGATTTATTCGATGTGTCAGGACTTTGCTGCCACCAAGTTCTCTGCCACTCTGCTTCCCAGTGAGTGACCTCCCCCCCAAAACCCTCCTGAGCAGGGCGTGCGATTCTGAACCAGTAACTGATGACTGAGGGGGGGCCAGAGCAATAAATAAAAGGGCTGCTTGCGGTCCGCTTGCTCGGTGCTTCGGGGGCTCAGACGGGCCGCAGGGGAAGCTGTTGGCTGAGCCTTAGCCTGACGTTGGGCAGGATAGTGCGTGTTTAAGACCGTCTTGTTCTTTTGGGCATGGCTTCTTATTCTGGTTGTTTGGAGAGGCATAAAAAAAATCAACGACCTCCATTGTTCCTGTATTCTGTAGTTAGGATCCTTGGAACTAGGATTTAGATTAGACCCTTGATGAAAGATATTGCTCTACAAAACATGCATTTGAATATCCATATTTGTTAAGATAATTATACTGCGATTAATGTGGCTATGTGCACTTCAGGCAGGTATAATTTTGCTTGCTATGTAGTACCTGTGGGTGAATTGCATCTAATGGAAGAAATGAAAGTCATAACCATAAACAGTGCTGAATTTGTTATTTTTAAAATATATTATTTTATAGACTGCATTTGGTAATCTTAATAACTCTCAGATTTTCTGACACAGCACAAGCAGTGGTGCATTATTGGCAGGACTACCGATGCAGAACGCCCCCGCAAAATTACATTTTTTAGATTATAATTTTTTTTTTTTTTTACATCAGATTTTGGTTCCACGGTATAGGCTAACTATTTCAGGGAAATTAGGCTTTCATTTCATTTCTCTGTACAGAAATATGAATCCCTGGATGGTAGTCACAGTAGTGGTTTTATGTCTGAAGCCTTCTGCATAAAATATTACAACAGCATTTTACAAAAGAAATTCCCACTAAAGATGAGTGGTAAAAGGGATCTAGTGTGTGCAGCCTGCTTCCGTAATCCCCATAGTAACCTCCTCAAACACACCACTCATCGTGGCGCTGTGTATTACAGGGGCTTAATTTTACTTTCCCTCCTTCTATCGAGCACAGTCGGGGTTCGAAAAGTGAAACCGAGTTTATTCACAGAGACCTCCGTTTTTACGTGCCTGGCGTTAAAAGCATATTTGGATTTCTCCGCGGGAACCATTTAAGGATTAAACGCTTCTGCTGTTCTTCTACCGGAGCCAGAGACCGAGGAAAGCCTGTATCTTCAGTAACCCGCTGAAATAAAATGGATGTACTTCCAGGCTCAAAGTTTCAAAAGGTTAATCCCCCCATTAATTTTCTAGACTCCTGTCGTTGAGAGCGCTGTCAGGTCTTTCCTCAGCTGCCTGTGCTTGACAGGGGCTAAATGGGCAGTTATCAATAAATGTTTAAAATCCCCCAATACTGCAGTAATGAAAAATGAATAGGCATTCTGTGCAGGGGCAAACTGACCACATGAAGTATTCTGAGAGCAGTGTGCCTGTGTTTAAAATGGAAGAAAGCGTGGCCCCAATGGAAGAGGTTACAGTAAGTGCTGTGCAGAAGGCACTTGTTTGCAGCTATGCCTTTCTACATGGTCTGTGTGATCTGTTGTCTGGGCCACACTTTGTGTTTGTCTTGGAGCAGCGCCAAATGTATAAGGCCTGTTTTTAAAAAGCATTACACATTTACCTCATTTTTTTGGGGGTGAACTTACAGCTGATGGTAGTTTTTAGTGGAAGGGATGTACAATAATGAAAATGATTTCAGCTGGGAAATACATTGTGAGCATTCTTTTTTAAATAATGCCATTTAAATGATGCCATTATTTTTTCAAATGGCATCATTTGCAATGCTGTACTATTTCCAGAAGAGACATTTAATTTGCAAGTGGCTTAAGTGTAAACAAATGAGAGGCGGGACTCCATAGAGATTAACCAGGTAGATTTTTGCCTCAGAATGAGCCTCTCAGTTCTGCAGACCTCTTAGATGATGGTCAGCACCCCAACAGAGCAGAATTATTTTGGTCAGATTGCTGTTGGTATGTTGGGCTAAATGATGTTGGAGCTGAATCTAGCACTGGAAGCCTGCTTTATTTAGCCAAGCAAGGCTCTTTATCAACAGTAAATACGTGTCAAAGCCCAGAATCGATGCTCTGTACGTCCTAGATGATTAATGGGCCAATGCAGCACTCAGCTTTCACGAAACCCCAGGATAGGTTGCTGGTAACCATAGTTACAACATTAAACATACCAGGTCATCTGCATCTCTAACACAGTGACTCCAAGCTATTATGTGTGGGTCAGTGTTGAAAATCCTGCATGTAACTGCATTTGCCAGTGCAGCTGCTATCCTTTTGTGCTGTTCTCCCATTGTAGCTCTGCCACAATGCATCACTCTCATTGGAACTTTTGTTTTAATAAAACCATTATTTAAAATGAATACTCACCCTTTCCAGGGTGATAGCTAGTGCTTCTCTCATGAGTAGATGATGTATGTGATAATTAGCTATCATGTACTGTAGTTCTTGGGCTTGGCTTATGTATTGGGATGGCAGGTAGGCCATCCCGCCAAGTTACAGCTTGATGGGGCAGCATGCCCCATACCTATACAGCACCGGAAATTTAGCACTGTATACTACTGAATTAAGGTCTGTCACTCTGGCACTCACTTGTTTGTAACTTGAATTCTGGGTATTTCACTGATCTTTTCCGCAAGTAAATCATGTGTACAGCGACATGATTTCAGCTCCTCTGAAATGCGTCCTCTTCAATCCAGTGGCCAGGTGTGGCCAAGAAAGCTTCTGTTGCGTTCCGTCCGAATGTCGGCGGTGGTACACGCAGTTCGAATGCTGTCTGTCAGGAATCCTTTTGTGGATTCAAATCCCTTCGCAATTCACTGCACCAGAACTTTTTGACACGTCTGTTTTTTTTCCAGCACTGATTCCCTGAACAATTTTTCTGAAAGAGGCTCTCTCCACTAATGAAAAAAATTGTACAATCTCTATGATGAAATTAGACACAAGTGGACTTATGTACTTTTATTTCTCAGGTGAGTGAAACTGCCTGATCGAGTTTCGAGCTTCACTTGCTTGAGGGATGTGCCAGATGCCAGCAGGCTGATTGATGGTGCTGCATTCACAATCACCATCTGTTTGCCTTTTTGTGGTCCATGTCTGCAAATGGTTGGGAAGATTTCTCTGGTTATGGTATACATTATCAGGGTCTGAAACTAGCTACAGACCACCTGCGGCTGCCAAATGCAGATAGATCATTTCAGTGTTGGGTAAATGGGACCAATTTACCCAACACATAACTTTGTAACTTTGTGTTGTAACTTTGATACCCCCATCTTCGTTAAAGTATTGTAATTACTATTGTTTGTTCATTTAATGGATGTGTTCAAAAATAGTAGGCAGACTGAGTTGTCCATTATCTTGGTGGCTTTGAAAGAGGGGTGGTTGTTGGTGCATGGTGACTAAAACTGCTGAACTTGCTGATGTTTCACAAGCTGAAAGGCTGACGTAATGTTGGCATGTAAAACATCATCAACTAGGGGCAACTTTGGTTGAAAGAGGATGCTGTTTGACTGTGATGTCCGTGCATTTGTTTTGAGATGCAAGGCAAAACAGAAGAGAGACTCTGTTGAATCGGTTGACTGCAAATATCAAACTAGGCTCTGAGCTGGCAGGTTAATCACAAACAGTCCATCAAGAACTTTTCAGGGAGGCATACCATGGTTAGTTTTGATGATGCATGCTATGGTATTGATAATATAGATTGTAAAATAGATGATTTATTTTGACAACCCTTACATTTAGTGAAGTGGTTAGTCATACTGTATCATACTGAGCTGATACCCGGCAGTTCCCACAGATTAAAACCTTCGCCATGCAGGTTCCTTCGTAATCCTCTCTTTCTGTGCCATGCCGTTTGAAAGCAATTCCATTGCTAAGCATTAAATCATTTCGATGCAGGTCGAGAAATTAGTCATAGCCTTTCTCCCATGGCTTTTCTTAATATTTTCAGAGGGAAGATTTTGGGGGAGGTGTCGTGCTGTATGCAGTCATGGTTACAGAGGCAGTCAAAGGCTCTGGGACTAGCAACTCTACATAGGCCTACACAAATTAGAAATGAGTAAAACATCATGCGAGTGTTCTCCATTTGTCTGTCTGTTTTCTAAATCTGCAAAGGAGCTCTTCCTTGGCAGTGAATGGAGTGTCAATGCAATGCCCAGTTTTCCAAATCAATCCCCTTCAAATCCTCCATGATTAATAGGATTAATCGGCTTTTTGAGTTTGCGAAGCACGTTTTCCATGCAGCGCAACTGATTTACCCCTTATGGCTCTCGCAGTTGTTCTCACTTCACTATGGAATTGTACCCTCACGGATTGTAGGAGCTGAATGTTTGGTGGCTAATATCCCAGTTTCTGCCAGAGACCGCTGAATACTACTGAATGCTTTGGCTTCCTCCGGTTCTCCTATGCTGTTCTTATTTCATTATGTTACCAAGTAACATTTGAACTTGACCCCTCGCTACAGAAATGTATAGCAACTGAACTGAACAAAAGTGAAGTCCAGAAAATGGTTTGCCTTGCCTTACAAATTCAACTGATGTAGGGAATAAGGTAGACAAGGTAAAGTAGACCAAGGCCTTGTCCTGAGAAACTCAGCATAGAAAAATCATGGAGAAAGTTTGGTATAATTTTTGTGTTATTAAATCCCGTTCATGAATGCCTGGCACTGCTGCTTTTGATTCAGTCCTCACTCTGTTGCAGCTTTGCTTGCTCTCCTGTCTGAATAAAGGATGTTGAGATTAGGTCTATTTTGCAGGTGAGCCACATGAATCCGTTAATTGAAACGAACAATTTTGCATAAACCTGTCATCCAAACAGAAGTCTTATTTTGTATCGCTGGTACTCCCTTGGCTTTCAAGCTAGTAACTATTCACGGTAAAACAAAGAAAACTATCGCTCCTCTCCCTTCTTTGAGAAGTTTTTCTTTCTTTTTTTTTTGAAGTGGGTGTTCATACTGACTAGCGAAACAAAACTACCGGGAGAGTCGTGTGGAGGCAGCTCAATGGATTTTTTTTCCCTTTCTTTCTTTCTATTCCTTTATCCCCAACTTCAAAGTAGCTGGCGGGGTTTTTTTTTTTTTTTGGTGCACTCTTGACGACGGGTGGCTGTCCCCAGTGAAGGCAGCATCACAGAGGGAGGCAGAGGGGTGATTGACAGGTACCTCTCACAGCTGTAAGCTTTGTTCTCCGGAAGCGTTCAGTCTTATCTCAAAGACGCCAGCTTCGGACGGGAACTTGCTGGAGCTATTGTTGTAAAAACGGAAATTATAGCTAAACGCCCCGATTGCCCTGATTTTTTGATGGATAGGTCGATTTTGTTTTTACTGTGCAGATAGCTTGTGGAAAGGCTATGTTATAGTCCCCCCCACAGGTTAGGCTACTTGTTTCCCTCTCTAAGGAAGCCTGCTGTATTCACTGTCCACACAAGACCTCTTTGTTTGCATTTGCAGGTTGACCATTTTTGTGGGGGTACTTTAATTTAACATGACTGTAAATTAAGCGACAACAGAAATACTATTTTTTTTTTGTCTGACACCATGAAAAGCCAGCTGTTACTTTATTGTGAGGTAAATCATACTGTACATACTGTAGGCTAATGCTAAGTTATGAACCAAAGCTATGGATAATGTATTTAAAAACAATCAAAAGGAGTTTTTTTTAGTGATGTATAATTTTTTTATATTGAACTTTGAAGTGTTGTGTTTAAATTCTTATTGTAAGTTCTTGATTTATGTGATTGTGTTTCACATTTCATAAAATGTGCTGATAAAAGACATTCAGGGATTGTTGCGACACATCTAGTTCATGTTTCATGTCTGGTCTTGAGCTTTGTGATAATCAATTTTGATATCTAAATATTGGAATTATGAATAGCATGAACTTGAAATCAAGCTTGTGGATGGCACAACCGTAAGACGGATGTTGAGTGTGGGCTACTTACTAAATACAGCCTGTTTCCTCCACAGTCTTGTGGAACAGCCTGATACACATGGACTTACTGCTTAACCCATATTGGTACAAGTAGTCAATTATCCTTGTTTGTGGTTTAAAAGTTATGTTTACAGCTGAGGCTTGGATTACAGTCTGCTTTTTTCAGATAGCTTTGAAGCCATACATTCAGTCTTCTGGTCAACTATACATCTTTACTTTAAGACAATTAGCCTACTGATAAAAATTACATTCTGATTTTATTAAAGGGATATTCATTTGTACTAATTTACCTGTTATCTGGTAAATGGGGATATTGAACCATGTTATTATAGTTAATTCCGAATTGATGTTTTATCTTTTTAAGTTTTGAAAATTGAATTTTACAGCAGAATCACATCTGTTGACCTTGTTTGGGGACAAAGTCTCTAAATGTTTTACTTGGTTTTTCCTTTCTGTAAGAACACCATTTGGAAACTTCTAATCCAGTTGGAAACTTCTAGAAGCATTCTTAGGTATGTTCCTTTGTAATAGTATATTTTTGTTCTTTTTATCACATTTTTTGATCAAATTAATTGCGGGGGGAAAGATTTAAACCTAAATAGAAACACTCAAACACCTTTGTCTTATTGGTTAGAGGGATGATGAATATTTTCCTTCTGGTTGTGATTTATGTGGTCCCGCTGAATTGTCCTCCCTCAGTGTTTCTCTATTAATCTTTCCCAGGAGGCTACCTTTTGTATTAATCATCCCACACAATGATGAACGATCTGGTCAACTGCAAATGTAGTAGCAAGGTTGCCAGGCCACAAGCTGCGGAGTGTTCAAGAAAGGTTAAAGGGCTGCAGGACCTTCCATTAGGAATTCCCCAGTATTGCTGCATCAAGTTGAACGTCCTGTGAATCCATAGACTATGTACTTTTTATTTTAACTCTAGGACACACTCTTTTCGAGTGTTTTGAACCCATAAGTGCAAGGCAGTGTTATTCATAACATGGCACATTTAGGCCGAAGGGAGAGGTTGATGATCCCCTCTCATTTCTCATATGATTTTTAAAAAATTTTTTAATGTAATGTTTTTGTTGGTTTCTGTATGTCTGTGTGACCAAATGAAAAATATGGCCATGTTTATTCTTGAGGGGGAAAAGCAGCTCTCCTACTGTACATTCAGTTTTGTGCTAGAATTGAAGTTCAAAAGACTGGTTAAGTCAAGTCAAGACCGAATAGACTGAAGGGTCTTATGCTCTTCATAGTTCAGGTTTTTTTTCATTGTCTATATAAATCAGTACAGATTTCATTCTGTACCTCTTATCGTAAAGCTTACTTTTTATTGTACTGTATATTGTTACTGTCATTTTATTGTTCCTGGGGTCACCGAGGGAGTGGGTATAGCCTTTGTGTCAGCATGGCTTCCATCACAGATGACATCTCTGGCCTCTAATGTAAAGCATGAAAGTACCTTCAGACTGTACACTTCTTAGAACCTTTCTTAATTGCTCTAAATCTCAGAAGGGCAACGACATCACAGCTGGCTGCAAGGTAGCTGGTTACTTGAACTTCAGTATAACGCTGTGGCATTGTATCTTTTTTGTAAAGAGAGAGAAAACGTATTCACATGTTAATCTAAAAGAATGTAGTCCAGTGTGTTTTTCAGTTAGTGGAAAGAACTTGTGAGTAGCGGAATAAAATTGGGCTTCATCTGACCTCAGTGGATCAGCATGAGATGTAAAGGACTGAGAAACAGATGTTTCTCTCTCTTCATTTTGATTCTGCGAAACCTAGCCTATGTCTAGTTGAATTATTCCATCTTCTGTCTTGATTGTTTTGCATATTCTCTTGGGCTGTATCTAGAAGTAAACTTTAGGGGGAAAAAAAAAAAACAATGTTCATATTTCATTATTACTCTACCCCTTCCACTTTCTCTGGTTCATGTTTAATGTGGCACTAATTTTTAATAAATAATGTTTATGCTGAAGGTGTATTACGTTTTGTATTTCCATTCTGTACTGTGTTTTTACTGATACAGGATTCTAGTGACCTGCACCATAGTTGATATCTGATGAAGAGTTGTTTCATGACAAACTTGACTTTTTTTTCTTCATGCATAACTTTTCAGTTTATAAATATTAAACATTACATACCCCCAAATCTAGTTTCTTACAGAGGGTGCATATATATTTGTCTAACACAGTCAGCTAATGTACAAAGCCCTGCTTGGCTTTTCTGTCTTGATTTTTATTTAAATTTCATTGAACATTTGTATGAAATTATGTGACAGGATTTTAGTTAATCTTCCTCTTCATGATTACATTTCTCTTCCTTAGTCTGGCTTGTCTGATTTCCATTTTTCACTGCCATGAGATTGCCTTATGAAGTACTGAGTTTGCTGGAGAAAGAGAAGGGGAGTGCAAGGCAGTCTTTACCAGCGTGCACAGCCTCAACTCACCCCATCTGCAATGGTCTGTGAAGACTGAGAGTGAGGGTGGAACCGCTCTGTCATTATCTTGATCACTGGCTATTTCATCAGTTCTTTGAGCCCAGTGAGAGCAAGTACAGGACAGCCATTTCCTTTTTTCCTAAACGAAGGAGCGAGATATCCTTTTAAATGCAAGGTATTGCAGCCTCTGGGGAAGACTTAGCCCAGAGAAGATTCAGAATCTGAAGCCTCAAAGTCTCTGGCAATGGGCTGTTTTGATATTTGGGTTACAATCTCAGTCAAGAAGCTGAAAACGGATGTGATCCTGTGATAACTATGTTTTTTCCCCGGTGAAAATAAGACGCCCCATGGGAACTTCACACAATACCAATCGCCCGGTATCTGATGTGCGGTCCAGATTTAGAGCGTTGCGCCCAGGATAAACTCTCTGGCATCAAAGCTCCTGTCCTTGCAGTGACAGGGGCCACTTGAAAAACAACCCTCCTCACTGTGGGCAGCTACAAATGGTGTGCACAACATATGGCAGGAGAAAGCAATATTGATCCGTCCGATTCGGGGCAAACACGAGGGAGCAGATCCCGAAGATAAAAGCACGAATAGGAGATTTCAGAGATACGGTCTCATCACATCTCTTTCTGTCAGTCAGGGACAGGTTATTCCCCCGATCTGTCTTCTCTGCTGGTCTGAAATGGTGCAGCTTTTCTAATGGTTGAGGCTGAGAGGGGTTGTTCTTCAGGTTTGGGTGAAGTGCTGGCGATAAGCGAAATGCTTGGACCATATCATCTGTATCCCCAAGCCTTCTTATGAACACTCTATTTTAGTAACTGGTGAATTGCAGTGGATCACAGAATTGAAAGCAGTGCACCATTACCTAAAATATTTAAATGGAGCCAGTGGATGATCATGACTTGACATTGAGTCATTCTGCTCAGCTCATCAGAATTTTATGAAATTATGGATGTGGTTTATGACTCATCTTTCCCTCTACCTCACCCTCCAATATTTCCGTACAAGACGTGCTCTGTGATGGCAAATTGACCTTTTCTCCCTCCCAGCTACCCCCAAACAAATATGCAAATGCCTGCCATGTCACTTTCTCCAGTAAAGAATGCCAATGATTGTCTCTATGGCTGTAGATATTGGTACTCTTTCAATTTTTGATAAATGGGTTTTTTGTGAATTATTTGAGACGAAGAGAGAGGGAGGGATTCAGCGAGTGAACGAGACACTTAAGGGAGATCACGACCTGAAATATTTCTCTTAGGTATGCCAAGAACTTCACCCTTGAACAATGGAAGGCGTGATATCCACCCAGTTACATGTTGGTGACACATCCTTCATGCCTACTGTACAGCACTAAGAGGCACTTTTCGGGGTTTCTTCCAGAAATAACTGTGGTGGTCACAGACTCGCCCAAAAATGAACATCTCATCTCATGAAAAAGCTAAATTCTTGGGCTGTTTTGTGTTTTGTCCTTATTGTCTCCTACCTCAACTCATCTTCACTCAAAGACAAAATATTTCCCAGTTGGATACCAGAGAATGGTGTGATAAATAAGAAATGGCCAGGGAGTGGTAGTTCTATGGGTGAAAGCATCTTCTTCATGAGAAAGGTTAGAGGAAAATGGGTGAAGGACAGTCATACAGTGGTCAAAGCCACTTGTCACACAGGCTTGGGCAGAGGACAGTCATACAGTGGTCAAAATCATGTCGTGTTCATTCTAATGTTTTGTGGCACAACTAAACCTTCACCATATCTGCTTTATTGACTGCAGCCACATGATTCAGAAGAGCAGGCTATTTACATTACAACAATCAGGTGTACCTAATAAAGTGGCCACTGAATGAGTGTGTGTGCGCGCACATTTGTGTATGTGTTTATATATTGTCAGTGGGGAGTATGGCTCATAGGTTTTCATTCTGAATGATAAAAACATCTCTGCTTTCACATATGAAATATCTGCTTTCACATATGGCATCTTTGTATTTCTTTTTAAAAAAAACACATTTTAGTTGTTGAGTTGAATGTTATCTATGTGCATACAGAACATGTGAGAGTTTTCTATATTTGAGTGCTTCCCTGGTGACTATGGAGGCTTGAACTTAGTGATATGCGTGTGAACAGGAAATGCAGCCATCGCTGCTAGCAGAATGACGATACTTAAAGGTTATTAAAAGTTCTTCTGTCAGATGGTGGAGACACTTTGGGAACTTGATACGCAGGTGTCTGGTTTCCCTAGTGAGGCGTTTAGGCCTTAGTCAGGGAATGGATCTGTAGATGTGTTAGGCCTAGTGGCAATGTGGCCAGTACTAAGCATTTGTTTCCCTTAAACACACCATTTCCTGTGAGCCAAGCTGGATTCTAGGCAGAATCTAGAATGGTGGGAATCTAGGTTGAGAGAGTCTTTAACATAAACAGACTAGGTTAGCTCAGGTTAGCTCCAGTTTAGCTCAGGTTTTACCCAGATATAGTCTGGCTATGTCCTAGTTGGCTAAAAAACTTTTCAACCAAATATAGCCAGGTTTTCGCAGAATATCTTGATGGTATATACATGGAGTATACATTTGTGTATTTGTGGTTTGAATTGAAGGGGCAGTCCACAACCACAGATCATTCAATTTGGAATTAAATGATGACACCTCACTAACTTTTTTCTATGGACTGCTCTATATCTCATGTTGTAAATTCCAAACTGATTTTCCTCTACATCGTCTCTGGGTTATCAATGGTATATGAATGACTATCCAGCTATTTGGTTGAAGTTGTTTTGGGTAATGACAGCCTTATATATATTAAAAAATACATAAATTGATAATGGTATATTTGTGTTCCATGTTTCTTAAGCTATGTTCCAGAATTAAATTGCCATGACTATTCATACAAATGTTGTTTTTCTTGAGCACACAATTATGAAAAAAGGGGGGGTTAAGGTAATGGGTTTTCAAATGATTTTGCAACAAAAAAACTCAAAGATAATCAGATCTCTGCTTCTACAAATTACCATGCAGCATTCTAAATTTAATGGATTTACAGAACTGCGTGAAATCATTTGTGTTGTTGATGTGGCCTAAGATCCCATCTAATAATGATAGATTACACCCATTTTCCTGGTGTGCATATGAGGACTTTCGTTTCTGTTAGCCTTCTTATATTTGCCTTTTGTATCTGCTTGCCAAGCTTGCATTAGCCGCAGTAACATTGCTGTCGGTATCTGTCACTTTGCGTCAGGTATGGCATCAAGTGCCGGATTGTGTGTCCTTACAGCAGCGGAGTTCTAATTTTGTTTGGCAGGCAGAAGGCACAACGGATCACTGTTCACCCCATTCAAAGTCATTAGTCATTTCTCTTTCTGTGCCCATTTAAAAAAAAAAGAATGCCATCTTTATTATAATCGTTATGAACCAACAGGCTACTGCTCTTCTGTTTTGAAAATTGATTACCAATTTGCATTTTCAGTGCTTCAGTAAGTCTCTCTTGATGTAGGCCTACTCCCTTCCCAAATTGTTATTCAAAGCTGAAAAGTAATTTTTTGGACTTGTCTTTTTATTGATGATGTGATTGCTGATGGCAGAAGCAGGCAGGATGAATTCTGTACAGAAATATCTGCTCAGATCCAACCAAATGCCTCAAAACTCACTGGACAGCTCTTCACCTTGCAGCAGGACAATGACCCCAAATGTACTGCCAAAGCAACCAAGGAGTTTTTCAGGGATAAAAAGTAGAACGATCTTGACCTTCTAAGTTGATCACCCAACATTAATTCAACTGAACATTCATTCACTCACTTGCTGAAGACGAGACTGAAAAATCTCCCAAAACAAATGGGAACTGAAGATCGCTGCAGAACAAGCCTGGCAGAGCATCACCTGGGAAGATGCCCAATGTTTGATGATGATTCGCAGAAGACAGTCATCAAATGCAAAAGATTTGTAAACAAGCACTAAATATGCTGACTTCATTTAAGATTGTTAACTTGTCCAATTACTTTTGGTCCCCTAAAAAGGGAGAACTAAGTATAAAAAGGGCTGTAATTCATCACTGGATATGGATGTAAATACCCTCAAATTAGAGCTGGCAGTCTTCTGTTTTACATCATATTCATTCTTTCATTTTAAATCAAATGTGCTGAGTGCAGAGGCAAAAAAAAAAAAAAAAAACTGACTAACTACTTATGGACTGCACTGTATAACAAAGCTTTTTATCCTGAGGAGGATAGTTTAAAAATCATAAGTAGCCAAATAAATGCATCAGAGAAGTGTTGTAAAAATGGGCGTTGGTTTAAAGAAAACCTTAAACCATTAAAAGCAGCACTGAAACGGGGAGGAACTACAGGCAAGATGGAAAAATGCCATTGTCCACTCCTGCTCCAACACCAAGCCAGATAATGGAGTTGTCAGTTACCTCTCCATGCATCCTGTGTTCCCCAGTGGTATTTGAGGGGATGTGCAGTGACAGCGCAGTAGACCGCTGACAGGACGCCATGTGGCCGTTCTGATGGGAGGGGAGGGTGTCATCAGTCAACATGTCCGCAGATGGTGGAGAGGAATCGGAGGGGGTGAGACCTTTCAGGAAACATCCTGCTCCCGGCTCGCTGATCTGGTGCTCCTGTCCGAAGCCGAGAAACGGCAAATTCATCAAACTCCTTCGACCGGGGACCAGCAAAGGCCAGGAGCGGTACGCTTCGGCGGTGGCGGCTCCTCTGCCCTGGCAGACGAGCGGTAATGTGAGCGTGGCGGTGCCCTGCGCGAGCCGCTCGCTCCTCTCTGAGCCTGCGGCTGTTCCTGCCGGATGTTTCCGGAAAATGACTGGGGAACGAGAGCGCGTCAAAAAAAAGAGCGGGCCCTGATGGAAAAATCTGAGTTGCTGGCAGGTTTTTACTAAACGTGCTCGTTGTTAGTACGTTTGTGTGTTAGTAAGTTTTGTCCTAATATCACTTGAGCTTTCTGTTATATCTTTCTATTACAGATATCTTCTTTCCAATATATTTTCATCTTTATTCCACTTCACATTTTGTTTGATCTGCTATCTTTGTGGAATGCATGAAGGAATCATCTGTTGTGAAAGGTATTTAGCAATTTTTGTAAAAAAAACAACTCACTTCCGCAGACACATTTTAGCTGGCACCACCTGCGCTTGCATCCCACAAAACGTCCCTCAAAGGTTGTCAGTGAGTGAGTGACCACAATTTGCCATGCATAGCCCACGGCGGCAGGAACTGCGCGCCATGGGAAATAATTTAAAAAAAAAAATAAAAAAAAAACAGAACATTGACTCTGTGTTTGTAGATATTTCATCTTAAATTTTGTTAGATTACATTACAATCACTTGGCAGCCGCCCTTATCCAGAGCAGTGGACATTAGTGTAAAACCAAAATTCAATCTCACCAGTAAGGCACAGAGGCCAATTAATAATCAGTAAGTGTATATTTAAAAAAAAAAATTGTATTGTAACTATGGAAAGTACTACACAACTTTTACATAGCTTTACACAGCATACCTAAAATATATTCAACAGGAAATCCAAAGAAAGAAATAGAAAAAGAAGAAAAAGGTTATGTGAAGGGAGTCAGGGGAACAGTGACGCAATCTGAGGAGGCGGGTTTCACTCTTTTGACTTTTGATTTGTCTCTTTATAAAATTCCAAGTCACCTTTATCAAGAGCAGGAGTAAACTTGCCATTTCTGTTCGGGATATTCAATAGTCTGATTCCTTTCTAAATTACTAATTATTTGGCCTCCTTATAAAGAGGCTGAAACAATTTTTTTGGAAAGAATGTTATGATACATGGCTCCATTTTCAAAAACGTACGGTTTTTTAAAAAATTGCGGATTTATCAGACCTTCGAAAGGCCAGTACTTGCTGTAAATGTGCGCATGTAAACATGAAATAAACAATAGATGACAAGGACCAGTTTTAATGTGGGAAGATGGAAAACATAAACACTAAGATGTATTATTGTTGATGCTGGGTGTAAATTACTGTTAAAGTGATAAATGTGATAAATGTTGTATCACAAACAACACATTTTCTTACAGCTTCAACTGTTTGGGAGCTGTGGGTGTTGGGAAAAGCTTTGATATTAACCCATATGACATTGAGGGATTCCTCTGTATTTGATCTATGAGGCTGGGATGAACATGACCTTTATAGTGAAAGTGTGCTTTCTTTCTTGTGCTGCAAATGACTGCACTGAAGCCACCAAGCCAAAGACACCAAGTGTTTCATTTGGCCTCCATTGCCATCAACTGCACCTTTACCCTTATTGGTTTGCACCACAATCAAAAGTTTTTAGCTTGTGCTAGGATGGCACATGTCTGTGATGTGATAGAGAAATGAAGGCACTGCAAACTTGTCACAGATATCACGTCCAAGTCATCACGGGTAATCACGAAGGATATCTCTACTGGATGCACGTGCTGTGAATATTGTCACTTTGTCCTAACTCTATAATGATAAATCTGCATTTTTGTTTTGTTGAATTCTTGGTATAGTCATCTGCACAATCAACTGGGATTACTGGGTATGTTTAGGTGCTTTATCGGATTCTAAGTTTTGATTCTGTTTCCTCTTTATAAGTGTGTGGATCAGGAAGGTAGCTAGTAGGTAGAGCTCATTGATGCAGTCTCTCAAATGGCTACGTTAGACCTAATTGCTCTTGCTCTTCCTTCAGTGGCCTTCCATTGAAACCACTCAACATTTGGGTCTTCTTTCTCTGGGAAGGTGTAGGTGCACAATCCTGGAGGTGTTCTAAGTGGATAAATCAAAAGTATGGGATGTCTTTTGAAGCATTGTGTTTACTTTAGGATAAGGATCAGCATAAGTCTTTTTGTGTTTTTGTGATGTCAAGAGATACATGCTGGGAAGTCTTTGGAGAGGCACACATGTTCTGGCCTTAAAGCACTGAACTTGGAGACATTGGCATAAATATGGATTCTCCTGGATAAAAAAAAAAATATTGCAGTACATTTAAAAAAATATATATAAATCGAGCGTGTTTCTTGCCCGTTGAGCTGAACAGGCTGTTTCAGGTGGGCGTTGTAGGTTTTTTCACATGCTCTGCATCGATTGGTTAACTGACCCAGAATGACACGAGCACCCCTCCCATCTCCTGCCCACACTCCCGCTCAGGACAAGTGAACAAACAAACACGGTGGATGTAAAGCATCTGGTGCGATGTATATGTTTGTGTCGGAGTCAAATCATTTCATCAAACTTCTATGGCCCTTTGACATGCTCTACTCATTTGAAGCTCGAATTGAATTGAAACATTAATTGAAAGAGGAATTAAAAGGTAAAGCTCAAGCAATAAAAGATGATCATAAGGAAATATATGGCTTCATGACATTCAATAGGTGCCAACAGTGGTTATTTTAATCAACCCACATTTATGGAATATTGTATGTAATTTCTTGAATCATATGCTTTAGCTCACTGTTTAAAAAATTCTGTTATTCTCAAAACTAACTGCTGGACATTTGTGCTGTTTAGAAGAGCATCTCTTGGCTTGCTACAGATTCTGCTGTTAGCAGCCCCTGGCCAGCACCGTTTCACTTGTCTTGTGGAGGTGGGCCAGTGATGGATGCCTCTTCTCTTCCCACTAAATCCCAGACCCGCTGCAGAGCTTGAGACAAGGTCACTGCATTTTATTGTGGACCTACGAGGTTAAGCAAGCTGCTTTAACCTTTGGGTTCGCAATGCCCACAACGCAGGAGTGCTTCATTTTGGCTTGCTTATCAGCGAGACTGGCATTAAATCAGGGGTCCTTCCACTGTAGTTTGCTATGAGTCATTAGCTCCTGCCATACTCTGTTCTGGTACACAGAAGGCTGCATTGGCCCGACTTCACATTACCTTACGCTTTTAGGGTTTTAAGATGGTTCGGTTGCATTATTTAGATCAGAATTTTACGGCAAATCAGAACTGTAGGTCTAAAATGGCAGTCACTCAGGTGAGGAGGGAAGTGTATGGTAGTATGCAATTTGGGGATTTAGTAAAAAAAAAATGTGGTTTCAGTGGTTACGACAATACATTCTGCATGTAGAGGAAATAAGAGACCTAATTGTTTTCCAAAGATCCTTTGGTTTTATGAACAACTATCTACACCTTCATATTTGATTATCAGCTATTGTGTTCATTTCACTGTTACTTTTTTTTTTTTTTTTGGAGAATTGCAGTTTTTTCACATTCATTTTCAACATCTAAAATGCCAAAGGAATCTAGAAAGTTCACTGGTACACTGCAGTATATTGTGGGGTATTTCTGGCCTGCTCATGAATCATTGATAATATTGAGAACACCATAGAAAAGAAAGGGATACATCCAAGAGCATGTCATTATCATTATTTTGTTCTATTTGTATAACCATGTACTGAAGAGAAGCATGAAGAAGTGATACTTCATACATTGCATTTTGTATTACATTAATCAGTAGTGTTCCCATGGTTCCACGTGCATGTACATTTTAAATTAAATAAATTAATTTCATTAAATAAAAGCAGTTTTACATTTTCAACATTGAATCATCATGTGGAACGATTTTGAAAAGAACAATGCAAAGCTAGTAATTGAATCAGTTTCATCTTGCAGCTCTTTCTGTTCAAATTAATCCAAGACTATTTAAGCATTTGTCATGTTAGTCATGTATACAGTGATGACTGCATTATTAGTGACGTTACATATTCAATTGCCCTTATCAAGATTTTTTTTTCTAACTGAAGCAACATAGTTTTTTTAAAATTTTTTATTATTATTTCTATTAGCCTAGATCATGCGGTAAATGTGCCTGACTTAACCTCCCTGCAACAGTATCACTAAAGCGAGATTATGAGAAGATTAAGTAGGCTATGTTCTATGTCCTGTTTTTGTCTTGATTTTATCCTGGGAAGAAAGCAGGTAGACATTTTGTCTTGGCGGCCAAAAGAACAGTACAATTAACCTTGGAACACAATGACTTGGTAGTACAATGGGGAGGTGTATGTGTGCTTGTGTGGGTGGAGAAAATAAGTAATGACTTCATTTTCTTCCATTATCAAGCATGAGCTAAATTAATAGTTTTTCGTTGTCAGTAAGCATCATGCAATCATGAAAGTGTAGATAACTGGTGATAATTCTTCCTACCTGGAACTGGATCACAGTTTCCCCACTTTACACCAATTGCCCATGAGTAGAAGTGGTTTTACTTTTTTGCTCGACATTTTTCATTTCAGCCGTGCCATTTGTACCCTTTCGAGTGGGAAATTCTTTGGTAAGGCAGTCAAGCGGAGGGCAATGCTTCATGGGTCACCTGCCACATGGGATGCATGCCCCCGTGCCTTGGCACAAGAGAGCTGTGGGGAGAATGAAAAGGTGAGCAAGAAAGGGACAGGGAAGGACTGAAAGATAAGGAGACTGAATGTATGACAGGAAGAATAGTGATAGAATTAGGTGAGAACTACCATCTATAAGGTAATTCTTTCCTGCACAACAGGCCTGTATTTGCCTTTTTTTAAATTCACTGTGGTAATTAAAGAGCGTGCAGTTTCTGAGTAATCTCATCCTGAAACAATGGTGACTCCTGCTCTCCTGTGAGCATACTTCTCAGGGAAAAGATGGGTGAGAGAAACCATGGTAAATCTAGGTTCGTGCACAACTGTACATACGCTTTGAGTGCTGGGCATTGAAGCACCGACCCCTAGCCGACTCCAAAGACTGGATGTTTGACTCTTACGGAGCCTTGCTTGTATTGGCAGCACGGCTGCCCACAGTATGCATGAGGCCTAGTGGGGTCCACAGAATGCACAAGGTTAACAAAGCTGCAGAGTTATCGGGTTCCTGGTGGTAAGGGAAAGAGAAGTTTGAATCAGAGGAACTTCATGTCACTGTGGCTTTCAAATGAGAGTCTCCTAAAGAGAATGTCCTTAGACCCATTAGAAAGCAGTCCAGGTCGGAAGGTTGCTGTTACTTACAATATTGGGACCTGCAAGACACATTAGGCTGTCCATATAGTTATGGAAGCTGCAGGAGCAGAACTTTGTCTTAATTAATCTGACAGGTTTAATTGGAGGAAAACATGTTATTATGCTTTTTTTTATGTCTGAAAGGATTTGGCTGGCGAAGGCCTATTTGTTAGTTTTTAATGAGTTGTTCTCTAGTAAATTCAAAATGGTAATGATGCCAATGGGCACAGTGTGCAGTTGTATATTCTATGACAATAACTGGTCATTTTTTTTTTTTTAAGCATTCTTGGGTGTATCATTGAAATAATGAAAACACAATCATATAATATAAATGTACAGTAATCCCTGCTTTTCTGCACTTGCTTGCCAGCACATCTTGTGCACTGCTACAGTATGGCAATGCAAAATGAGTTTGCATTAGGCTACAGTGTTCCACGCCGACTATGCCGTGCTCTTGTACCACGGCACAGCGTTAGCCGATTCCCTTCTGGTAAGGAGATTTGCATTTTAGCCCGAGCGTGCCGTGGGTTTGACTCCCCTCCGTGGTCTGCATCACACGGGTTCGGAATGCTTTTTATGATCGCCGTGATATCAGCCGCTCTTCAGGTCCTGACGTGCCCAAGGCACGGCTCTTGACCTCAGGAGCCCTCCGTGTGATCGTCGCACTTCCAACAGATTGGCATTTGTGAGGCGTAGGTTTACCGCATCCGGTGATGGCATCATCCATGCTCACTCAGTTGAGTTTTTCAAGGCACTGTTTTCATCCACACATTCTTTCGCACATTGCGACTTCTCTTAATCATATACCGTGCGTCTTTTGTGCATTTCTTTCCTGGTCAATCAGCAGCCGCCGTTCAGGAAACATGCATTGCTGTGTTCTGGAGTATGAACGGGCTCCTCTGGCTCCTCTGTAGCTGACATGCCTGGACCAGAGAGGATGAAGTCCTTATATTTTCATTCTCTGACTGGCTTAAGGTTTATGCTAATGGAAACAGGAGACAGTGACGTGAAACAATGAGATGGAAAATGACTTTTCCAGCTTATACAAAAAGGAGGTACACCCACGTTCTGTAAAGCCAAAGGACTCTGCTCATGGGAAATGCTTTTTATTGTAAAGCAGGACAGTGAGTGGTGTTCTCATATTTGGTTTTCCATCCTACTCACTACTTTCACTACCGAATCGGTATTGTTTGCCACAAAGGTCCTAATTTTATCTCAGTCTATTTTGAAATACTCTGGACCTCAAAAATCCAATGAATATCCCAGCATGCTGTGGGACCTCACTCTTATTTCCAGGGTTGACAAAGAAGTGGCAAAAAATAGATGAGACTTGTGTGTTTTGTCATGCAATTCTCACCCATCACCAAAAAGGCACCATCAAGGATTTTGAAGTGATGAAATCCCATGCTGCCAGACTTACTGATCTCAGGGGACCGTCTGGTAGCATAAAATACGCTTTTTTTATCAGGGCCTGGCTTCCCTGCATAAGATTGGATGCAGAGAATCAGCATGCGAAAAAGAGTTTGTCAGATTGTTGCTGTATTCTCTTTGTGAGGAATAGAGTGAGAGAACATTGCTGATTACACCAATAACAGCAGGCACTGACATTGTGAATTAAAGTATGGAACTTGGGGGCGGTGTAAGGGCTTTTGAATTGTATAATGAATTACAAGGGCTGTATTTGCTGCATTTTCTATTTTCAAATTCATGTGCGAGGAATTCATAGGAAGTGTCCATATTGATGTCTATTGCATGCATAACCTGCAGGGCTGAAAAATGTGTAATTTTGCTAGAGCTAAAGAAGAAAGGAACTTCCTGCGGTCCTATTTTTGCTTCTTGTTCAACCGATAAATTGCAACCTTTGGATCTGCCTCGATTAAATTTATATTCAGCTTGAAGCCTGATTCACAACTTCTTAAACAATGTTGGAAATGTGAATTTAATATTTAAGGAAGACCCATCTGGCTTAACAAAGGTTTGTAAACATCAAGCGGAAATGGTTTATGGGCTTCAAAAGTCTGACGTAACACAGAGCAAAACCTTTACCCATATGGATTTCTGGTTCAAAGGATAATTTCTCTATCGAGAAAATTAATGGGAATTTCACATAACCATCCCTGTCACAGTCTGTGTTTTCATCCGGACACATTTCTCTCTTAAATGGCACTGGATCCACTGACATCTGATGCCGTTTTCCAACCGAAATAATTATTTTGGTAGCAAAAAGCTAACACTGCTGTGAATGTTATTTACGTCACAGCTAGCCTGGCATCTTTTCATGTTGGTCAAAGCTACCACTATCCAGCTAACAGATTTAAAGTGAGTACTCAAATAATTTAAGGAAATTAGTTATGAGAACAACAACAATAACGATATTTACAGCAATATATACAACTGTACAAAATAGAAACATAATATTGCGGGTAACAACGAACAGCTTAGGCGTGTGAATGGTACCTGGAAATACAGCCTTGTGTGTGGTAGGCTAACTGTGTGCACAGTTGCTGACCACTTAGCCATTAGCAATTTTTTTTTTTTTTTAATTACACTAGATTCTAAAAAAAAGGTTGAAAAGCATTCTGTTTTTCATATGTAAACAGACGTCCAAATGTCATGAATTATTTTGAAAGAATTAGGAAAAACGCCATGCAGTTCTCCCATTGACTGTCTAGTTTTTTGATCCGGAAGTCGCAAAAAATAAAGCTAACAAACCCAAAGGGAATGACGACGCAACTTCAGAAAGCACATTATTCTTGCTGTTCTCACATTTTACTTGCATTGCGCCACTATCTTTAATGACAATATTCAGACCGTAGAACGGGAAAGATCAAGTGCAGTGTGCACCGCCTGCTAAGAGCCTGGGTCAGATCAGCAAGAGGATCAGCCATAAATTATGCATGAATCAGATGCTTCACTTGACCGACTGTTTAGGAAGAGGCATAGAGGGCTGCTCTGTGACCGATAATGCCCATTACAGCTGAGGAGGTATTCATTGGAGATAATGGACCTATAATATGTGCATGCGTGGTGGGCGCCTATAATATGCGTGTGTGGGTGGGGGAGGCAGTTTGGAATGGTGATGTATATGGGCTTCAGCGGGTCATCTTTGTATTGATGAGAGGTCATCTACACCAATGGAATTCTTCCGTTTGTGTGGCTCTTCATCCTTTGGCTCCGCTAAGTCAAGCGGGCCTTCTCTGCTCATTTTTATCGCCACTGGCTAGCGGGCGTCGCCGATCTCACCGGCCTCCGCGGCAGTCCACGCATGAATAAATCAGTCCGGCTCGGGGGAGTCTAAGCTGGGCGTTCGCAAGGTGAGCTGTTGGCCTGTGCATAACAACCGCCCGGCTTTTTCACGGTGGGCTGACGGGGAGTAGGAGGGGTGCCCTGTGTTCGCTGAGCTCACGCAGAGAAGAAAGCGCGAGCGGAGACAGGAGCTCGTCTGCGTCCCCCTGAGCTGTCAGCACCGTGTCGGGTCAGCTTCCTGCTGCGATCAAACTCCCTTCAGTCAGAGCACTGATTCGTGAGACAGCGGAGTTGAGCTTTTCATTTCCTTCAAGACCCTTTCACATCTTATTTTTTTCTGTGGGTGTGCAGGAGGCATTAGTGTTATGTTTAGTAGTTTTTATGGTTTTTATATTATCTAGCTATAGTTTAGCACATAGTGTGATCCATTGTAGTGTTCCTTTAAAAGGTGAACTATGTAAATTTTTATTGTAATTGCTGTACATTCATGTCTGAGCTTTGTTTTAGATTGTACATTTCAATAGCTGTTTAAGAAAACAATAAATGATCAACTGAGGAAGGTATTATTCTGGATGTGTGTTTCATTGCTACATCTGAACATTCTAGTTTGCAACAGTCTTGAGGCTCTACAATGACTTTTTGAGATAAAACCAAATGGTCTTTGGTGGTTTTATTTGCACTGGCTGAATCCATCGTATTTTCCTCACCATAAGAGGTCAGGGTACATGCACAGGAACATTAGAGAAATTCCCAGCTGAGCATTCCACCCAAATTGCCCCTCATTGTCACAGGAGGAACGGCGAGTTTCAGTGACAGCGTGGTGCGTCCATTTTGCAATATCACCATTTATCGCTGAAAATGAAAACCAAGATTCTTTCTGAAAATAGCTGTATTGTAAGATATTAATTCCTGCGCATATCCCTTTATGAGAAACTCCTCATATATTTGGTTTTGAGCCAGGGTTTGTGATCTGAATGATTGCACAGCTAAGAGCCACCCCCGCGGCTGCACCGGGTGCCCGTCTCGAAAAAAGGCTTAATCTTGACATTTTGGAATCGCTTTTCTGATTGTACCCTGCAAAAAATACTGGAAAGCTGCCTAGACTGCAATCACTTCTTTATGGTTAAGTTGTCTTCATTGATTGTATTTCTTGAGTGTATTACTGATCTTTTTAATCCACTGGTCAAAAGGCAAGGAGTTTGAAATTCTGCAGTTGATGAAATTGGCAGTAAAAGCAGTTCTTCCATTTAAGATATGAATAATTGTGCATGCCCCGTTGTGTCTACTCATTTTGAATCTGTAGTTTAAAAAAAAAAAAAAAATCTCGGTGAGTCTTGGACTTCAAATAAAACCGTCTAGAGAGGAAATCCGGGTAAACAAACGGTTGAAATCGCCTTCGGTGTCAGTCGAGGGAGAAATGGAGTGTCATGCCTCTAATTAGGCCCTCTGGAATACGCTGGCTCAGTGAAGCGAAGACGAGCCACATGTTTAGATTGCCAGGATTGTCAATATGTCCGCTCTTTTATCCTCAATTGATTCCTCAATCCGGAGTTACTTAACTGGAGTCCAGGATCGCATGTCCTCTCAAACGCATGATGATCAAGCATATACTCTTTCTTCCTGGGCTTTCATTTTCAGCTCACTGGGTAGATGTGATTAGCATGCCTTGCTGTGCGGACAAGCTTTAGCCTATGTAAAACAAATTGTGATGCTCTTATGTTGACATCCACAGAAAGTCATGCTGTTTATTGTAGTTTTTCAAATGAATAGCCTGCTACTGAAGCCTTTTGTAATGATTTACTTGGAGCCATCAACACTAAAGACAAGAAATCATCTCTTGACCCCTAAATAGTGACACGGACCCCCAGAAAGATACACCCCCTTTACTTTGTCCCAGAGAAGTTGACTTGCCCTTGGCAATTTCTGTCTGCCCTTTTGCCTCTCTCCCTCTGTTCTCTCTGTCGGCTCAGGGGATCCACAGAGAAAGGGGCTTAATATTAATGAGCACTCATCAGGTCTCCAACAACCTTGATTCAAGTCTCAATAGAGTCCGCTTTGTTCTGCCCTGCCAACATTATTTTATTCTTTTGTCAATGGCTAGTTTTTTTTGTTTTTTTGTTTTAAATCACACCATCTCCATTGCTGTGAGTTGTTTTTTTTCTTCTTGTATTTACCACACCTCTTAATAAATCTCACAATTTAAAAATGACTTTGTTTGACAGGCAATAGTGAATGAGGGCCTATGTAACTACTGCTATGTTCTTAATAAAGTGAGATCTTTGTGAATGTGGCCCTGTTTGTGATTTGGACAGTGTGCTTGGCATGGGGCCATCCCTCATGTCTGTATTGTGTGCTGTGATCAATGGGTTCTCTGAACCGGACAGTCTTGTCAATATCTCTGCCTTCCTAAATGGTTGTTCCAGCTGCAGACGATTTTTATTTTTTTTGAAAAGGCTAGCAATTTATAATCGAGAGACATCAGCCATAAGTCTGCTCCATAAAAAAAAACCAGCAAGACCCATACGATGGTTTTCCCTTTTTATATTCATGAGTGTACTAAAATCCTTGTTGAATTTCAGTATGTCCAGTCTGAATTTATACGTTCGATTAAGATCATATACTGTGTCAGATGGCGACGAGGGCTAATAATTGTTTTCGTGAGTGATCTGAGGAAGTGAATCAAACTGTGAGGGACTTCTGACAGCCAATGGGAAAATGAACGTTGAAGAACATTAACATGACGATAAGGAATAGCGGTTTCCTCTACAGTGTTTGTTTTTCTTTGAGCCGCAGCAGAATGAAAGCCTTGGAATAATACATATAAAAACAGTTGGTGTTCAACCTGTGTGAGACTAAAACATGAAAAACTGGGGTTTACAAATGTCTAGAGTTCCCATAAATAAGTTGAACTATTATATGGATGACAAGTCAGGAGCACTCAAATAGAAAAAAGGAAAATTCCACTGGTCAGTGATCACAAAGCACACCCAGGTACAGAGCAGCTGTAGCCTGAGGAATATGTCTTGTGGTGTCAGAAATATCAGTTTCGCCTATTACTGTGTCGTCAGCTTGAATAAGCATCCTTCATTTGAGATTTTGGCTAACTGTGACGAGTATCAGCAGAGGGGCTGTGTACTAGGGCAGTAGGTTACATACAGGCTATTATCATTTTTATTTTTATTTTTTCCAGACTGGAATTCAAAACATTCGAGATTACCTGTTCCTCTGTTCATAGCCTGCCTCATCTTACTCCTCTTCCTCTTCACCCTCAGCTAGCAATGGGAACAGGTTTGCTGTTTGATCCTTCTGCTTATCTGTCTTCAAATGTTTGGCCATGAACTGCCTCGCATTAGCTTCATCCTGCTATCTTTTCCTGTTGTCCTTTCTTTTTTGTACACTAGTCTTTTGTTGCGAGGCAATAGTTGCAGTGTGTGGCAAACCTGCGAGGATAGTGTAATGTTTTTCGAGTTGATAGCTACTTGGAAAACTGTACCAATTTGATAAAATGCACAGCTTGTAGAAAATTTCAATGAGAAAATTGGCAAGTATGCCAGTTTCGTACGTCTCTCAGTGATAACTAATTCCTTTAATATATCATTCAAGAATATTTACCGGAGGTTTCCATACCATTGGGCCCTCCCTCCTCCAGGGCTGGGCCAACATGCCTGGCTGTGCGTTCCGCCCTCAACAATGGCAGCCCTGCTTCCCAGTGAACAAATGAAGAAATAACTTGCCAGCATCCTGGAAAAAAAATCTATCTTACATGGCTACTAGCCTAAGTGGATTCCACAGCCTGATGATTTATAGAGCATTACATATTCCAGATTAAAAGTGCAGCACTTGGATTTATATTTATTTATATGAATGTCTGAATAGAGTCATTTGAAAATGGAACATCTATAATCATTTGTCTCTGCCACACCTCAGGCAATTTTTGTTAGGGAGAAATAGTCAGAATGTTTGAAAATGACTCCACATTTTAAAGAATCTAGATCTATTTTAGTACTTTTTTAAACGTGGGTATACTCAGCTATATACTGTGCTATACTAGCTTTCTTCTTAATTAATTGTCACTATTAGTTGTCCAGTTTGTGTCTTTTTTATCCAAATTTTGATAATAACTCCTGTTTCCCTAATCAAATAGATTATTGGCCTAATTACCAGTGGTTGTCCAGATGAATACTGCTGTTTAATTGGTGGACTAAAGTTAATGGAAATCCCCAATTTGAAGAACATGATTAATTATTTGAGATTTGGCTTTTGTCTTGTAATTAAAAGAATGTCAGTAGGGACTATCGGCTGAGAGCAGCAAGTTCTTCTGTCTTGGTCTACCGGAACCTGGCTAGGCTGCTAAATGGAATTAGGTTTCAAGATGGCTCTTGGATAGGGGTAGCATACTGAGATAAGCCTCAATCATTAATACTTTAAGGCCCCAGTCCAGATCTCTTTTATTTTTTCTATACTTTGGATAGAAAGCCTGTCTGTGATAAAGTGAATCCCACATCCTTGCAGAAAGACTATTTTTTGGTGTGGCTTATCTAATTTTCCTGTTGTCAGTGTTACTTCTTGCTTCAGTTTAATTTGCTTGTGAACAGTAAGTTTAAATGAGAAAGCAGTAATAGGAAATAAACCACTGAGTGGAAATCTTTCTTTTTTTTAGATTCAGAATATAGCTATGGAGAGATGGCCAAGTACAGTAAACACAAACAAAATGAAATATTGAGCAGTAGCAATTTCACGTAATTTGATTTAAAAAATGCAACATGGTTTTACATATTGAATGATATATTGACTGCTTAGCAAGCTAAATGACTAACTTGCTTAGCTATCTTGAACGTCAGTTTGTTAGCCTGTCTGGCTAGCCATATAGCAACCTTGCTTTGTAGGCTTGCCAGTGAACCAGTCTAGCAATGCAATTCCAGGATTGGAAATTGCAATTAATCTTCAAATTTCCCAATCTGAAATTTTGCACATCAGCATTACAGTATAGCCAAACACCCTTTCCAGTTTGTTTCTGTAATGTGAAATGGTGGACATAATTCATGTTCAGTTTTAGCCACTGAAGTGCTGGCTATTTTTCATCATGTGGAAGTTGTGCAAACCATGGTGATTCAGTGTCACAGCTGATGCAGGACTATAACATGACGTACCAAGCGACACACGGCATATGCCCATTTATGGTTATTGATGTTAGCATTTATACATGTGTATGGAGTGCCTTTAAAGGAGTTGTACACTATCTCTTATGAGGAACCATTCATAGAAAGTGCTGCCAAAAGAAGACATAAAAAAAAAAATTGTCCAGTGTCAATATGCCATGCAAGTATTAGGCTACAGCAAACCACTTGAGGAGGGCAACCATAAGAGGAGTAAGAATACTGGCAGAGCAGGTAGTGAAAATGAGTGGTACAGAAATCACTAAGCCTGTCAAATTTAAGGATTTGGTTTTCCAAACTTATTTTAAGAGTATGAGCTTAAGTGCCTTTTAATGGTTTACAGTTTGCCATTTAAGATCATGCTCTCTGGCATTTTATTGTGCTGAGCTTACTGGTGAAGAATTATTATTTTGGAAAATAAGTTGGCACGTAACTACATGTGGATGCTGTAGGCTATATGAACATTTTATTCATTTATATATTTTCATTTCTGAATTTGCCTCACTGAAAGAAAACTTCCCATCTGTTTGCCAGTTTTCTCACTGAACTGTTCTGGTGAAAATGCAATCATTGCTATTACAATGTCTTCCCTGTACAGATCTTCCAGATTTAGATTTACGGTCAATGCATTCTTTGCTAACCAGACCAGAAACTGTTTGTCGCCTGATCCTCTCAGATTTGCGTGGGATTTTGATGTGTGCTTACTTCAAAAAATGCTCTTTATTATTACTTTTTTTATTTCCCCCCTAAAGTAGTTCATCATTTTAAGGCATTTTTCCAGTGTGCAAATAGCCTGGTGTCAAATTCAGACCATGGCAGACAAGCAAACAAATTGGTAGTCTCAATACACAGGACACTATTATTTTGTCCCTGACTGTGGTTAAACAAAGCCCAGGGTACTGTGCATAGCTTTTTGGGCAATGGATAAATGTAATTTGAAGGAAAAACAAATCTAATTTACTAGTCATTTCTGTAGGGTGAGGGTCCCTTGCTTGGTAGGTCAGATTTCCTGATTGTGCAAACTACCAAACAGTATCCCTGCTCAGGCACTATAGTGGTGCGATCATCTCTCAATTAACCGCAGTAGCCAACACAATGATGGTCATTAAGATATTACCAGAGGCATGCAATTGGCGGAATATGTACAAAAATGGTTTATATCATTCAAGAATTAATTAAATTGATTTAAAAGAATACCTTTCTCTTGTATTTCAGAAAATTAGTGGATTTTAACCACAAAGATCATGGCGCTTTAAAAACAACTTAGAGATAGGCTACATTTATACAGTTGGCAAAGATTAGGGTAAGAGTGTAACAATATACTGCTCACACAATTGTAAATGCACATGTATGAGGATTTCAGCTTGAAGGAATCTTTGAAAGTAATTAACATGCAATAAGCATGTTTGCAATTTAGGAAGCAAGCAATAAATTAATGAGAATATTCAGCAGGCTTTGTGGTTTCACTAAATTTCACACTAGGCTATTCTATAGTCTTAAAAAAATTGTGTCTGCTACTTAGTATCTTCAGCTTTGCCATTTTGTCTCCTTTCCAGATCGTTCAGCTGCTGCGTGATAACGCCATTCTTTCCACATATTTTTTTTTGGCTGGACCGCAACAGCGGGGCCAGCCCTATAAATGCGAATGTCTGTGACTGGCTGAGTGACTGAGTGATGAAGTTACACCGCGCATGTCTGTGACTGAGTGACTGAGTGATGAAGTTACACCATTGGTCGGCCGGTTCGGTCCAGCCATATACTAGGTTTTGACCTGGTCTTGTTTGAATGTGCTCCACAGGCAGGGTTTTTGGCCAGTCCTCTGTCAGGGCCCCAGCCGTGCTCAGAGCCTGGGATGCATTCTGACTCAGCACCGCGGGTCTGGAGCAGAACTGGGGGAAAAAGCAGGCATTGTGTGCACACTGGTCTGTTTCACCATGAACTGAACTGAGCGATGGATCCACGTTAGAATGTCTTTTCAAAATGGCAGTATCTTCAAATACCGTTTGATCAAGTGGCTGCCATTTTCTTCATCGCTCGTTTACAGCCGCACTCATTCACAGTTTCCCTGCAACCACGGCGTCTGTGCGACTGATTGCCTGTCATAAAATTCTATTCTCACAGCGGCTTGAGATCGGTGCTGGTTGCAGACAGAGCTATGAGTCGAAAAATCTGCCATTTGTTTTGACATTTCTCCAGTTGTGATCATTTGTATGGTTGACTCTGAAGGAGTGTTCCAGGTGCTTTGTCCTGGAGGTCCTGCAGAGATTCTCAGAGACATTCACTGCCATTGTTTATGTGATGGGAAACTTGAGAGATCTTTGAATCATGCTACCTATGATCATATGTGGCCAATATATCTTTTCTGGACGGTATTACTGTAGTCTGTAATGTGATTGTGACGACTGTTAACTTTTGTTACATACAATCTCTGCTGATTTGTGCAAACATATTTAAACATCTCTTTAATGTTATTGTGTTATTGTTATATCTAATGATGGAAACTGACACTTTGAGGCCTGCTTGATAAACTTGTCGACTTTTGGGAAACTGCTAGCCAAAATGGTACTCATGAGTCACACAATGTTAGCATTGCAAGTTAAATGAACTGCATTTGGCATCAAGTCCTACATTGCATTATCTGATACAAATTAAATTACATTGTTTAAATCAACATCAAAGTTCAGTAGGCACTTTTGATGCTATCCATGACTCAGCAGTAATTTATGACCTCAGTGTACACAGTGTCCACAAGCATAACTTTTAAAATGGATGTAATTGATTTTCCTTTCAGAACAAATACAATCTGCAAAGCATAATCAACCATTTTGATTTCTTATATGCCTTGCACAATTTCATATGTGCCTTTTCATAAATCTACATAATTAAAGATTTGTTAGCTTGCTCCAGTGGAATGTTTGCGCTCAAAAATTCATCTATCGAATTTCCTCTGTACTGCTACTGAATTATGTTTATTTTGTTTTAAATTCACTGACAGATAATTCCCTTATTGTTTAGTTCTGACCGCAGTTGATACACTTTTTTGTCTGGAATTGTCAGTCTGTTTGTTGTTGTTTGTACCTTCATGGATTTGCTGCAAAGTGTGCAAAATAAATTGACTCAGTGTGCAGTGTCCTAGGAGGGTGCTATTGCACCCTGTCAATCAAAGGCTTTTATTATGTTCGACATTCTGTTCATGTCACATGCTCTACTATTCCCTCCTCTATCACGTCAACTAATTTCTTTTTTTTAATCATTTTATCACTTTTAAAAAAATATTTTGGGTCTGTACTCCACAAATTAATGTATTTTTTTTATTTAAGGGTAACTTTGGTTTCTCAATGTAGAAATATGGTGAATTATTTTATTTTTTTATTTTGTTACACCATCAATGAACACAAGTGAGCCAGTACTTGTGGAAAATGTCTTTGTCCCAAACATTATGGAGCTCACTGTAGATGGCTATGCAAAGTGAAATGATTTTTGGTCACATGCCTTAGTAAACTGGCATATCTACTGATCAGACATGGACATCAACATGCTCAAATCTAAAAAGCCCTTGCTGACAAGGTATCTCTCTTTCTATTGTTTTTCCTTTGCTGGAAACCACCATTTTGGCTCTGGCGATGTTCCTTGGCTTCCTTTCATGAACATGTGTTAAGTCCCCTTAATGTCCATCCCATCATGCACGTCAGACACTGCCATCTGTTAGGAATTAGATGTCATTTGCATTGAGCAGACACCTAGGGACCGTCCAGATCGGAAATTAATAAGTCATTCTGGATGGGATTACAAGCACAGGTCACTGTGTTAGCGGCAATCTGCGGGCGCTGCCATCGTCGGGCACATCTCTCCTCGGTGAGTGATGCTCCCCTTCTGAAGGGGGACATTAAAAACGAGCCGCTCTGTTATTATAAAGTGTCAAGTTAAATGGAGTGTGGCGAATTTCAATTATACCGCCGAGCCTCGCTGTCGCTCGTGTTCGAGATGTGGCGAGACACTCAAGAATCGGCCTGACTTCATAATTTGCAATAAACCTAATTTTTAAAATTACTTAAAAAAAAAGTCCTATTTAGCGCCAAATGCCCACCACGGAAATAATGAGATTTTGGGATCTGCTCATGTTAAGAGGTTTCTGGGTCCTCGAATCACAGGTATAGTGAAGAGGAGGAAGGTATAAGGTTTATAATGAGTACCACAGTGAGCTTTTAAATGCTAACAAGGTGTTTATGTGGGGATAAACCGTGCAAATCATGTCATGAGCTAACGATAGCATATAGCAAATTAGGTGACTGTGAGATATTACTGCGGCCTGAATACAATGGAGAATGGGGAAGGGGAAGGGGGGGAAGGGGGGGCAGGCGTGTTGTTGACATCTCAGGTAATGATCTTTATTGATTTATGCTCTCAGGAGAGGAAGCAGGGGAATGCTGCGGTCTTAGAATGTATCACTTCTGGTTTTTAAGGAAGCTTCATAATGCGGTCCATTCCTCATGCATAAAGCCCTAAAACAAATATCTCTCGAGTTTTGCAGGCACAATGGTGATTCCTGGTCATCCAGCTCCCAAACTATTCATAAACAGTATTCATTGGTTCTGTAGGCCCCATTTTGGAGTTGTAAAATGTTTTTAACATTTTGGCACTCATTTATACAGCTGGAACTTCACCGGAGGGATTTGTGCTGTGTGACATCCTCTTGCGTACAACAGCAGGGTGTACCTGAGATTCAGTACAACAGTCCTGCAGTCCATCCTTAAGTTTGACTCGCAATTAAATTTGACTATTTTTTTCTTCACAAACTGCAGGCTTGTTTTGTAATGACCCCAAATGAACTCTGCAAACTATGAAAAAATGCTTAGTCAAAGATAACGGCAAATCTTGATCGAACACAGGTTCTTATCTAAATTGCTAACACTGAGAAATGCAATAGGGAAAGTGGCATCAGCACTAAAGACCCTCATTTTTCGCTGGTGTTAAAAAAAGCTCATTTTTGGTATCGACAGCAGAGGATGAGAAATTAGCCCGGTGGTCATCAAGTTGACTAGGAAGCCATTTCTATTCTCACCCTTTCCTCTGTTGACTCCTGAAGCCAAAGGGTTTTTGTGTCTTGTTCCAAGGGCACCATTTTCCATTTTCCTCGAGTGCTCAGTCTCCATTCATGCAGTCGGCTACTGTCCGAGCCTCTTTGACGTCTCACTCTGTTGTACTTCCGCGGAGCGACAGAGAGGGACATGACACCCCCCCGGTTGACCTGCAGGTCCAGGCAGCGCGTTAGCCGCGGGACTTCGCCGAGCGGTGACAGCCCGAGGTTGGCTGAAGTGACAGTGACGTTACAGAGCAGGGATGCACAGCCCTTTCTGCTCAGCGTTTCTAATGGACAGGAACTCCACAGGAGGAGAAGAAACCGCTGAACAAGGCCAATCCCGCCACAGCGTAGATTACCCTCATAGCCCATAATCAGGGTCTTCTGCTGTGAGCCAGCCACAAAGTTGTAGCAGCAATAAATATCCAAACGGGGATCTGACTAATGTGTTGAACAGAATGGCGTGCGGGTTATTATTTTTCATGCTAAATGGCACGATCCCGTTTCCCGCAGTCATGCGATCCTTCTGCAGTTCGAGCCATGTGTGTGATTTTCAGCTAAACGCTAATCCTCTTCCTTGGAACGGCTGCACAGCTGTAGTTTTTCCATGTCCTGTCATGCACTGTGGCGAAGCTGGGAACTCACTAAGAGGGCAGGATTTCGGCCCCCATTATTTTCTTTAGAGTCTTCTAATCTCACTGCTATGATTTCATTGAGGTGTGTCTTTTCCCCCCCTCTTAAATAGAGAGTCGTGCTTTCTGTTTCGGTAAAACGTATTGGAGAGGACCGGTAATGCTTGGCGCACCAAGCCACCAATGCGGAGCCAGCAGAGTTGTCCTCAGGGCTGAATACACTGCGGGGCCTCTTAGATCAGTTTTCATCAAAGCCCGGGCCTTTTTAATTGGGGAAACAAGGATTTATTAGGGCTTGTGCTGAGCTCAAGACTCAAGTCGAAAATCACCGCTCGTGGTGTCAGCCCTGGGCATTCTCGTTCTGCCCGTGATGAAACGTTCATGGGCGACGCCTGCATCGCCTCGGCAGACGGTCGTTATGATCAGCGGCCTGGCATTTTCAAAGGCATCTGGAAAACTGCTGGGATAATGAGAGGGAAGGAAATGGCAGACGCGTCTCCACGCAAATGCAGGAATGCCACATGCGCCGAGCTGGCCTGACCGCAACAGTCTGTTCTCGTTTTCTGGGAAAACGTCAGATTTCACACATTTCACTTTCATGTGGCAGGAGTTTTACAGGTTTTGTCATTTTACCCTCCGTATGCCAGTGTGGGTGCCCGGGCACAATCAAATTTGATACGGCCTTCCCCTGTCTGACGGTGAATATGCCCTTATCAAAAAAAGAATTTCCTCACTGTTCAGGGTGAGACTGACCTGAGCACTGGAAATGCAGTTGTGTATATGTAACCTAATTTAATTTAATGGAACAGGGACAAATAAGGCAGGATGACATTTCAACTTCAAAAAGCATCATTTTCTATTAAATTAAGTTACATATGTGCAGCTACTTTTAGAGTGCTCCATTTTTTATTGAGCTAGTCTTACTCTTCAGAGAAGTTGCCTGGCTAAGTCCATTTATTGATGATGGTGGCTGTTCTGAGCACCTGCCTGCCCCTAAACCTCGTCCCTCCCCCCACACACCATTGTTTTCTTTTTCTTTTGAGTCGCTAGCTTGATGCGCATCGACTTTTCCTCTCTGATAAATATGCAGTCTTTGTGGAAAAGTTTGAGCTTGTTTTTATTTGAAATTAATTGTTTCGGAAAGGCTGGAGCATGGTACCAGCCTGCCATCTGAATGACAGTTGAGAAAGATGCTAGCTCCATAGAAAGCTTCACACTTGTCCTGAGGATCTATAGGACAGATGGTTGTTGATGCAGCATCACCTGAATGACAGCTGGAACAGGGGACTCTGGTTCCCATTCTAATAATAACTCCCAGGTAGGCCTTATTATGATTGAGCCAGAACAAAGAACAGAAACATGCGGTAACTTGATCATGCAAATATGCCCCATTTGCTTTCAGGACACATTACTACATTAACATCCGTTGGGAAATTCATTTTATTGTATCAAAGGATGCATTCTGTCGATGGGATGAAATGGCAGAATTCAGTGAGATTGGCGCTTGACTCTTGCCTGACTCCGATTATCTGTCTACTGATGCTGTCTGCTAGCCAGTTAGCATACTGAGCATATCTAACTGACAAGTCTGACTTTTTTTTCTATCAGGAGATCATAGAATACAGATGGATTTTTCACTTAGCTTCTGCTTGCTATCTTGATCTTTATCCAAACATTACTTTAATATGACCCCATTCTGAGAGCTACTGCATATCCCCTTGCTACGAGTAACTGGATTGCTGGTTTTAAGGAGGGATTTCTGGTGTTTTGAAGTTTTACTGGCCTTGGCTCAGTTTGTACCATGGACTTGTTTTCTGTCTCAGCCGTACCTTGTGGAGAATGGACTGTTTGTGACATGAAATGATTAAAAGTCACATATTATCTGTGTGAAAGGAGATAAATGAGAGCCACTGTCCCTGTTCTGTATTTGTATACATTGAATGATATACTGTTACAACGGCGACAACTGTACAGTCATGACAATACATTAAGCTCTGTCATGATAATCTCATTCATGATCCTCTAATAACTCAAAGTTAATGAATTAAGGTGCAATTTGACGATTAAAATCCATCAGGAGGGACAGCTGGAAAAAATGTTTTATTTCTGCTCACTGGGCCACTCAGATGAATCCACCGACTAAACTTTGTTTCTTGTCTGCAGCTCCACTGGTGCGAAAATTCCCTCTGTTCCAGTTCAGAAATTTCGTCTTCACCAGCATTGAACACTTAAAGTAGCTATTTCCTCCAGTGTCAGAAGGGTTGCTCTCAATAAATGCAACTCCCCAAAATGCTTGCTGGGTGAGATTGAAGTGGAACAGATCAAGCTCTGTCTGAATGGGGGAATGGGGGAAGAGTTCAGAAAGGTGTGTGTTCAATGTGTTGCTATATCTGGGATTTGATACATAGGCTACATGGTTAGGTCTAGTTTTGTCTCATTGTTCACTGAGAAAAGCAAAGATTGCTTTAGAAGTTTGGAGTTTTCTCAATTGGTTGTTTCCTTAGTTTTGCGTAAATGAAATTGGTTTCATTAGACATCACACATAGACATAGACAGAGAGACAGGGACATGGACATGGACATGGACAAGGACTGAGAGGTAGACAGAGAGCAAGAGATGGTGACAAATATAGAAGGGCATATTAATTTTACACCTCTCAGTCCCCCCCCAGCTCGCTCTCCAGCCCCCCCCCCCCAGCTAACTTCCTGAGCATGTTTTTTTTTAAACCACATACTGACCTTTCCCAGTCATTCACTGTGCGTGTGGAGTGGCTGGGAGGCAGTTGGCCCTCTAAAAACACTGAAGAGATGCAGGAACTGTAATTGCCTCTCAGGCTGAGATGTGCCGAGTTAAAGGTGGCATTTAGTGCAGTGATGGAAGCCATCAGGCATAATGAAAGGCACAGATAGATGACTGGTTAATTTGTCTCTGCTAGATGAACTCACCTCAGGTCACCATCTTGCCGCTTCACCACCGTGCGACTGAAAAGATAAACTGAAGGCCTTTCATGTTCACTTCAATGCGCAGTTCCAAATTTTTCGTCTCTGTGCAGCGCTGTGAATATTTTACAGCTGAAAGTCTGCAACTTTTCTTTCGGGACTTTCTTTCAACAACACAAGAGCCTGTTTCAGTTGCTTTCATAATTTTACACCCCCCCCCCCCCACAATTTAGATGCACAGTTTTAAAACAGTCTTTTTAATTGACATTCATTTTAATTGACACACAGGTCATGTTCAGACAGCTGCATGTGTGTAGACTTATATGTGTGTTGCTAATGTCTGCAGTGATTGTTGTTTGTAAAATTGAAGCCAAGACCAAATTGGAAAATAGGCTTTGAAATATGAATGCGGATTAAATGTGTTGCTATATATTGGTGGTAAGCCTTAGACTTTAGAAAAAATAAGTATGACATTAAGGCTATCCATTTAAAAGCGAAGCAATTAAAAAGTAGGCCTTTACTTAGGCCTATATCTTCAGTAGTCTGATGACTAGGGCTCAGGACCTAGGAGTGCATGTGGCCCTTACGACCACTTATTTGGGCCAGTCTGACTGAGAATAAAGATCCTCATTACTCCCTGTAGCCTGTCCGATAAATATATTTTTCGAGGGGGGGGGGGGCATTTTAAGTTTTGACAAGTTTGTTGTATTGAGGCCAGCGTTCCAGTCACCATTGGACAAAACCCAGGGTATCTGAAAGGAGCCATTGCTCCAAGATACAAGTTTGTTCCTGTGCCGCTCAGTAACACGCATCAAGGGTGCTACTTCACCATTCGCAAAAAAAAAAAAAAGACTTTCAGCACTGTATTTATGGACACTAAACCTGTCTGGCGGGACAGTCAAAAACAAGCAAGCGCGGAACCGAGATATTTCACAGCCATCTTTGGCCTGAGTAAGACATGCTCTGATAAATCTTGAATAAATCTTCTCCTAACATGCGGGGATCAGTCAATAGTTCTTTATTCAGCACCCTTGCCTGCAGTTGTGATTTGTTGCTGGTGAAAGACGGGAGTTTTCACAGGAAGCGATTCCTCTGTTCATCTTAATCGCGTCCTGCGCAGTTTATTCAGGCTTATTTGTTCGAGAGATCCTCTCTATCCGAGTTCCTTTATGGGGTTTGCAAAGTGACCTGATCCCTGCTCTGCTATTTGATATCCTGACGAAGAACCTAGTGTCCTTGAGTCTGGCCAAATGCGTCGCTGATCTCTGTAGGGAGATGCGTAACAACTGGGCAAAGGCCTGTATTAAACTAGGTGTTGAGTGAGGAGGAATTAGATGGAGAGCTGGTATTGCCTACAGCTCCAGCTGAAGGGACTTTGGCGTGAATCTGTTTTCAAGCAGTTGATGCGTTTGTACAGGTCATTAGCTCTGCATGGCTTTGGAGGTGCACCCCAGTGCTCCCCACTGGTGCCAGAATTTTGCTCATCTCTCTGTACTGGTGACCAGTTACAACCCATCTGGCTCAGATCGCATAGTGGCATCTCTCTCCACAAACCACAGCTACTGGACATACATAAAAAATAGACATCTAGCACTATGTCCTTTTCCCCTACTCCAGTAAATGTCCACGTTCCTGTTTTTACTTTACTGTAGTGGCTGTTGTACAACAGTTTGAAGGGGAGAAGCATTTTGAAGTCTTCTCTGGGACACCTTGTCCTTGCGCTCCAGGGAATTTTTCGAATGGCTCTTCCCAAATGGCTGTCAAGTGCTTCCTGTAAGCATTTTACATCCACACAACTCAAATAGGCTTTCAGCTGCCCTGTAGTTCCCTTGAGAGAGAGAGTGGGATGGAATCCGTGAGTTTGCAGGCTGGCAACGAGAGTAATGAGATTTTATGTTCATTTCCCCTACCAGTGTCTAAATAGCCTAACACTTACAAAGTGAAGCTCACACCACACATTTAAAAAATGACAATATCAGGCTCTCATCTACACAGAACTGGCAGAACATCTTTAACTTCACAAATTGTACACGCATACTGTACGTAAATTGACCTTGAAAGATGCTGGTACATGTTTTTTCCACAGTTTACTTTGAAATAAGCGCTGGTAGTGTTGTATGAAGTCATGTGCGTCATTTGAAGTTGCACCGAACATCTCTTCATTACTCGCTAATTGTGAAGCTTTTTCTGGCGGCTAATGAGGTAAACCTCCCGTGAAGCGGAAAGCGTCAGTCATGTTCATGAAGTGCGCTTCATTTACTATTTCATAATTTCAGAAGTGTGCTGCAACAGTCTATTAAGTACTAGGCCTATATATAGGCCCGTGTGATTTGTTTCATTTCATCTACAGAATGCTAATAAATGTTGTTGTTTTTTTTTGTTTTCCCTCAACAGATATGTGTTCATCACTTAAAGAAATTCATCAGGTCTTATTTCATTGAGACAGACTCTAGATGATGTGTCCCATTGACACATACACCCACTTAATTAATATGAATTTATTTGGGTTTTGATGGTTTTTTTCTTTTTCTTAATGCCACAAAGTAGTGAAATTTGATTTTAAAACATAGCTACCACTCTTGAGATCTTTTTTAAGACTTCTCTAGTATAAAACAAGAAAACATCGGGAATCTTCAATCCTGGAGGCAAAATTAGCAAATATATCTCGCAGGCATGTAGCCTATAATCAGATTTGCCATGTCAATTCGAGATGTGCTCTCAGTTTCTTTGTGTGGAATTACATATGAGTTCAAGCTGCTTATGCAACTTACACAGTGTAGCAGAAAATACTTTTTTATAAAGAAGGAAAGTTAAATATCTCACAGCAGTGAAGAGCACAGAGCCATTTATACACTTGGATTCCTGCTTAAAATACCTTTTTTTAATCATTTTTCTGTCGTGTTCAAAAGAGTCATCTATTTAATGATGAATGTTTAATATACTGCAGTCATGCAGTTACCGTATTATTCTGATGTCCCCCCTACAACTGCTGCAGGTTCCCACCCCTATCTTGACCTCAACCGTATGGCGTCAAGACTGGAAATGGATTCCGGAACAGTCACTGTGGGAGGAGTTATAGGCTATGTCTACGTCAATGTTCCACAGAAATAAGTTTTGCTTCAAGACACTCTTACACACACACACACACACACACACACACACACACACACACACACACACACACACACACACACACAGCAGCGGGAGTCCATTGTAATAAAACAATCACGGTTCGAGGCGAGACGTTGACGAGTCACTCAAACCGGTGGCATTAGTGTCGTGCACTCCTCGCACCCCTCGCGTCCCCTCGGTGAGCTCCTCTTGCGCCCGCTGCGGCTGGAGCCAGGGTCGTGATGCGGAGGCCGCACGGCGCCTTATCTCCACGCCGCGCATGCTGGCGTTCAACCTTCACGCGCGCTCTTTCATTCCCTCACGCGTGTGTCACACTCAGCCCTTTTTAAGAAAGTCCTAATTCACACGGAAGCGACGTCGGACGCAGGCAGGGAGCGGAAGCGGACTCCGTTAGAAAGCTCCCCAGGGTTGTTTATTATTTGCGCCTTGCGGAGGTCGGCTAATGGCGGACGCCGCATTGTCTCTTTGATCCATTGGAACCGGCGCTTGGGTATCATTTAATTAATCTGCTAAAGGATTCTCATTACGTCCTTACATCTTATTCAGACGCAGGCAAAAGGCAGCGCCCGCCCACGCTCACCTGCAAGCTCCTCTTCTTCCCGTGGCGATGCCTTTTCCTTTGAAGCTGTGAGAGTGTGTGCCCCGCTGAAGGGATCGTTGCATTAGCCTTGGCTGAATGGGCCAAAATTAGCCGAGCGCATCCACAGGATCGGCTAACCTTTGCTTCCGTGAACCCCGCTGCAGATTAGACGTGGTCGCCCGCTGAGGTCATTTCCTTAAGAAATTTCGGTCTTTTTTTTAACAAAGTTGGACACTGCTTGCTCTGCAGCCGGCTCCAGGGCGGAATCGGTGATCTCTCTGAGCAGAGCTGTGAGAGTCGAGGAGTGAAATTTCAACTTTCGAGCTGAATGGTTCCACCTGTGCTCGCTCCCCTGCTTTTGGTCCATTGCCGTTTTCGATCAACATCCACATGCGGGCCAATCAAAAAAGACAGGCCTAACCGGCCGGCTTCATTTTCAGTTGAGTGGACCTAGAGTCAGAGGGAAGGGAGGTAGTAAAAAAAAAAGAAACTACCCCTTAAAGTTTTTCTCTCCAGGTCTTGGCGCACCGCGCAGTATATTTTCCATTTAATCAGAAGGAAGGCGAGCAACCTGTCAGCAATATTGTCCTGTCAGACCGAAGGGTCTTCTCCCTGCCAGGTACTGTGTGATAATGTACTGCCCCGTGGACCATCCCTCCTGCCTCCCAAACTGCCTAGCCATCGCGTGTGGGCGATAAATCTGCCCCGCACCCAATTAAATCAACAAACCTTATTAGGACCGATCAATCCGGGGCCTTCCCGGCCCCCCCTCACCTCCCCAGACCGAGGGAGGACGGTATCACCCAGAGCTCTTCCTGCTCGTTCATCGCAGATTTGTGCGTATTTTGGAATTATCTTACGCTTCGTTCCCTTCTGTGGTACTTCGGGCTGGAACGAATGAACGGGGTCCCTAGAATTTTAAAAATCGTTGGTGCGTTGGTGCCTGATCGGGCCAGCTGATGTGCTGGAACTCGGCGCAGTCATGTGTCTCAACCCCATTCAACCCCCCCCGCCCCCCCGCATCAAGCCCTGGCTGTAATAGGGCTCCCTGCGACTGGGAATCCCACTGGGTGGCTCATAATTAGCCCAGGAGATGACATCATTTAGCCAGGATATATTTGCCCTTGGTGTTGGTGATGAAAGCTTTTGATTGCCTGAGCCGTTCCCTGCCTCACTGTGCAATAGAGACACTTCAGGTCGTTTGGTCTTTTCCTGCGCCTGCTGCATGTATGGTGCATTTCAGCTTCTGGATTGTAACTTGGGGGTTTTGGCAAGATGCTAAAATAATTCTTGCAACACACAAGTCATCCATGACTCAAAACTGCAGATGATCCCTAGTTATCTTGATTTTATGTATACTACATTTTAGCTAGCTAGCTAGTTAGCAATGTACACTACATAGCCAAAAGTATGTGGACACCTGACGTCCAACATCTTATACAAGATTATGGGCATTAATATGGAGTTAGTCCACCTTTTGCTGCTACAACAACCTCCACTCTTCTGGAACGGCTTAATACTTTAAACTTCACTAGAACTAAGAGGCCTAGCCCAAACCATGAAAAACAGCCCCAGACCAAGGGGTGTCCAGATACTTTTGGTCATATACTGTTGTGTACCAGTTTCATTATTTCTAGCCTAGAAATGTACTCCAGGTGTGATCTCTTAGCAGTAAAAACTGACTACTGTGCTGTCAGTGGATTTGTATAGCCTAGATATCAATATTACATTACATTATAGGCATTTAGCAGACGCTCTTATCCAGAGCGACTTACACAACTTTTACATAGCATTTTTACATTGTGTCCATTTATACAGCTGGATATATACTGAAGCAATTTCCTTGCTCAAGGGTACAACGGCAGTGTCCTACCCGGGAATCGAACCTGCGACCTTTCGGTTACAAGCCCAGTTCCTCACCCACTGTGCTACACTCCGTCCTATGAAGATATTGATTTTAGATGAAAAGAATTAAGATTCAAGAAGCAGTAGGGCACCACACCACTGATGTAACATATATCAGGTCCTCGAATGATGGCACGCATAGGGTGTATTACATTTTTATTGATTTGCTTTTATTGCTTTTTTTAATAGAATCTATGGTTTTTTATTTCCCAATGATGCCCGTCCTTGTATTCATTCGACTCCTGAATGCAGCCGGCAGCCTGTTCGAATAACAGAAGTGTTAGGATTTTGAAGAAGTGTAACTTCAAAGGCTGGAGAATAATCCTCAGTACATCCAATAGGGCACAGAGATAACGGTTTTCCTTGCTGTGAAGATATTAAAATGTGAAGGCAATTCTGTATGAGCAGTATGAGACATGGCACTTTGGAATTAGACAGATTTTCCAGTTGTATTTTGAGAAATACAATGACTTATTAAAAACAGAAATAAATATGAACATTTGCGTTGGTGCAGCGGACATACAAATATCAATTTAATAATATTTAAAAATATTTTAATTATTGTTTTATAGTTCATGCTGCTTTCCTACCTATAAGCATCCAGTTTCTGGTGCCACTGAGATTCTAAGTTGGCGGCAGTTGCATCATCTGATGGATGCCATTTTGAGAGGCTTTCTGTTCGGACATAATGAACCCTTCTCTTGTTTCAGAATCATCTCATCCAAAATTGCTTTCCATTGATTGCCCCTGCTCACCCCTCCCCATCCCCACCGCTGAAAAAACAGGTTTTTAAACCCAAATGGAGTCTGGAAATCAAGGCTATGATTAGATTTGTGTGAACTCTTTCCTCTGTTTTTAAAGGAAGGCTGGAAGTCCACCACCCGTTCATATTTAACTTTATTCATACATGGGTAAAGCAGAGATGGTAACGGAGAAGGGATCACAGCACAGAAAGTGCCAAGCCAGGGGATTGAACCTTCAATCATGTGGGGGGATTTGTTTATGGGTTGAGAGCCAGCCGGCCACCGGACGGCGCCACACTTCTTGGTGTTCTTTTCTCTATACAAACACCATAATAATCCACGTTCATTTTTTTTATTTTACTGGTATCAATGAAGAACCAGTCCTAAGACATTGCTGGGATCTGCATTTTTTGTCTGACCCTATGGAAATCAACCTCCTTTCTTGACATTGGACAATAGAATCATTTTAATATAGAAGTAGATGGTTTCTGGCCTTTGTGAAGAGTAGTGGATTTATGAAGAGAAAGTACAGAAGAAAAAGTTACGGAAATTCTATCGACCTGAGAGAGTAGATTGAGGCCTTCTATTTGTCCCTGAGGCAGTCTAGCACAGATGGGTCACAGGCAAATAACAGTACAGCTTCTTATCCATGCCAAAATTGGGAAGACATTTTGTAAAAAAAATAAATAAATAAAAATGCCTTACAGGTCAGAATGAGAAGGATGAGCCTGCAATCTCACTTAGGTAAGAAGTGAGAAGTGTAGCTAGCAAATCAGCTAACACAACGCTTGAGTATTCATTCGTCAGCTAGCCATGTTATGGTTTTTCCAAGAATGGGGAAACAAACCAGATGCAGTTAGAAAGTAATTTCGGACATATATTTGACACAGCAAATGGAATAGGACCTTAATGTGCACTCAGAAGTGAAAATATGTTTTAGGTTTTTTTTTTCAGTTGTTAGCCAAAATTGGCATGGTAATGCTACACAGGTTAAATACTGTAGACACAGAAGCCAGCTGCATTTCTGCAGAGTAATGGTGCAACATAAGCACTAAGTAGATGCAATATAATGCCTTTAAATAAAGCTCCAATAGCTGCTCTTAAGGTCTCTTGCTGTGGCACTTACTTTGACACAAATGCCTTCGAGAGGAATACGTTTCATCTCTGACATGTCGCAAGGATACGACAGAACGAACAGCAACCTGAAATGCTGAAAATACCATCCGGTCCCCCCCCCCCCCTCCCCCTCTGTAAAAGCCCAATGCTATTCGAGCACCACACACAATCTAACACCCGTGTACCGTTTTTGTTACGCATTGGCTACGTCGCCGTTATTCACCAAAACACAGTTTGCCACCTGAAGAGGAGACTCGGTGTCTCCCAGCAGTGCTTCCCAATCTCTCCCCCCCCCTCCCCGCCGCAGAGCAGTCACCCCCCCCATCCCCCACCCCTCGCCCATGAAACGGGACACCCTCGCTCTTCACCTTAATAGAGCAAAAAGGGATTTCCAGCAAACAGAAATACAACACTGTCTTCCACCCCCTGAAGGGCCCCGTGTACACACGCAGGGCGGGCCCGCAGTCGGGCCGCTGTGCGCCGCTAAGGACCGGAGCGAGCGCGCGGGCTCATTAGTCTTCTGTTACCGGACCGGCTGCGAAGGAGCCGCGGGTGCTCGGGGGGGGGGTGGGGGGGGAGAGAGCTCCTCTAATGCATTCGTTTTTTGTTCCCGTTTGGATAAACGGTATAGAGTTTCGCTTTTGCATTGTTCTCACGGCATTGGCGTTTCACCTGCACTGAGCGAAGGCTGAAAGGTTTTTAAGTGCCGTGTGACGCCTTGCGTGCACGGCTTTTACCTTTGTGTTTCTTGGTGACATTTATTTTTGTCTTTGTGCTTCTTAGTGATGAACACTTCAATTTGCTGCTTAACGCATAAACTTTGAATTAGTTATTGATGAGAAACTCAATATTTCTGGCAGTGTTTATACTCAGACTGAGAAATCTGGAATATGAGATATTTTGAAGTCCCCGTAAGAAAGCAAAAGATGTGAAATAGTCAGAGAACAGTTTTTGTACATTTTTGATCCTCCAATTGAGAGTGCAATTCTGTATACAAATGGAACTATTTGAGAGCCATTCCAATACCGTGAAAGATTATTTTCTGGCACAAACAAGTGGTGTCCCACATGAACGAAATACGCTGCATGACTTGCAAAAGTAACCGACTTCCGAAATAATTTTAATAACATATAGAAGTGAGCAGGAAAGAATGAGGGATGGATATTTCTGAGTCACTGCCAGTAAGGGACTAGATGCCGGTGGAGTTGATAGGGTAGGCCGTGGGGGAAGGGTGTGGGAGATTGGTCATAGGGTAGGCCGTGGGGGAAGGGCCCGAGGTCGGTGATAGGGTAGGCCGTGGGGGAAGGGGGCGGGGTAGGTGTCGGTGAACTTGACAGTGACAGGCAGGAGGAGTGTGGGCATTTCAGCAATGGACCTGTGAAGTAAATTTATAGAGGAAAGAGGCTTATCTTAAATACCCGTACATAAATCAGCGTCTGCGTTTGGCAGGCTTCACAGCCCCATGCTCAGACCGTGGCATTTATTTGGCACCTGAAGTGATGCCTTGGCTCCTTGTGTAAGGTTAGGTGCTGCTCTTCAGGCTTATCCAGCCCATTATTTTTTTATTCATTTATGTAACAGAACAGTCTTCTCTTTCTTTTTCTTACCGTCTTATGTTCTAAGAGCATGTTTAACAGTTTTGGGAAGGTATGAGCTTTGGAGCGAAAGCGGTTTTGAATGAGAACAGGCTCAACAAACAGTATCGAGAGCCAGGAACTGACACTGCATGTTGTTTTACGACTTGTTTTGGCTCTGAGGCGATAAATGGTTTGTGTATTCTTGACTTGTCTCCTCGCCATAGCCTGTCACTGGTGCTTCTTTGCGAGGTGTACATGTATACGGCAGACTTCTGAAGATCGTTGTTCATGGTCTCCAGCTTCCCAAAAATGTTCTGAATAAAAAAACACCATATTCCCACACACAATTTTGACATATCCTTAAATCTCGTGTAGGCTTATTTACAAAAGTTTTTGATTGTGGGGGATTCCTAGTATATTGAAAGAAGCCTTGTTGTGTGTTATTCTTCTCAATCTTCTCCAAACCAAAGTTGTTCCTGGAAGAGGCGATTGTCTATTCACCATCTATGTAATTTCTCACTGCCCATCGTGCTACAGCTGAGGAACCGTCTGTTCCACGCCTGTCCATATTCCAGGCACTATCAGACAGATCCTAGTGATGGGCAACATATACTTCCCAAGTATGGTTGAGGTACTGTGGCAGATGTCCTGAAGACCCACTGGTGAGATGCCTTTCTGGAGCTTGTCACTCAATGGGCGGCATGGCGACATGCGGACTGGACCCCGTCGCACCGGGGAGGGGTGCACCGGTGGGCCCCCCATAACCCCCCCCCCGCGGCGCTCGGAGACGGTGATTATCTCCCGCCGGACCGTCGCGCGGAAAACACCGCTTGTAATTACGCCTCGGCTGCTCGATATCATCATCAAAGGCTTAATCACCTGGAAATCTGTTTACGTCTGGCGAAGGAGCGGGTTGTTTGGATAATTACGGTATGCTAATGCTCCGCCGCCGCCGCCGCCGCCGCCGCCGCTGCCGTCGCGGGCGCACGCGGACAAGAGGGGATTTATTCTCCGGCCTCGGTGCGAGGCGGAAGCGGAGGAGCGCGCCTCATGAATATGCGAATGAGCCGAGGGGACGAAGGATTTCCGACGCCCCCGCCGACCCGCCGCCCCCGCCCTGAGCCGGCTGTGCGTCTCTCCTCAGCTCCTGGGAGAGGAAACCGTGGGCGTTCGGAAGACGGGGAGAGAGAGGGAGGGAAACTGCAGCCGAAACGCAGCGAATTCCTCTGGGGCCTTTGCTTTTTTCCACGTGCCCGTGGCTGTTAGTCACCCGTGGGTCAATGTGGTATTAGAGACAGATGACCTCTTCAGCCCTAGACCACATCAGCGCACGAGGAGCATGACGCACCAGTGTAAGACCTGTAAGACGGGACGTAATATATGGCGGCTTATTAAGCTATGATCAATATTTAAAGATGGTTATTTTATGCACTGGTGGGCCTCTGCTTCTGAAGACGAATTGGCCAATTAACAAGCTGATATTTGTGTAATTGCGGTATTAAGAGCTTGCAGGAGTCAACGAGTGCCCTTGCAGTGTAAACGTGCAAAACGCGCGCGCCCTTTCACGTCCGTCCATCTTACCTGCCATTGTGGTCATCCGTCTGATTGCGTATCTCTCCACCTCTGCCTCGTTTTCTATTTTTAGATAACGGGTTCGTCAATGTAGGGCCAGCCTGTTAGAAATACTGTGAAAGCAGCCCTCCCCTATGCGGTGCCTTGATTCAGTCACCAAATGATTGTTGCCTTGTGGGTTGTGCTATTCTTTTCAGTCAATGCCCAAGCGTAATAATATGAAAACTATTTGTCGTTCCTTGCAACAGCTCGCAATAATATTGCCGAGGCCTCCAGTTGCGGGCTATTTGATGGAAGAATGGTGTGTTTGTAATCGCCTGTCATAAAAGGCACAAGAAAAGAGCTGGCAGTTTAAAACGGATGCTCCGAGGGTCTTGAAATATCAGAATATTGGAAAAGAAAAGAAAATTCACTGACTCACGAAGGAACAGTTGTGTGGGTTGTTTTTTCCTGTGTGTAGTGATGAGCTCAAATACGTTGAATGGGCCTCATTTATCAATATTTTTGATAAATAATATTGTGTGGTAATGTACGCATAATCGGAAACAAACTGTATTCTGTCGGATTTATCAAACACGCTTAGACACACGGTGTATCCACACACGTATGTTGATAAATATCGATCAATCGTGAAGTTCATTTCATGAAAACATCACGTTATTATGCAGTGCATGCAACAAAATCAATATGTAATCTCATATTTGTCCTAAGTGTCCTAAGCATGTTCCTGGTGATGCAAAAAAACAAAAAAACATCCAGCATCTATTTTTTTACTTTTCCCTCCGTATTTAAAAATGTCTAGTCATATTTGTTGGCCTGTCCCTTTGCAGTATCATCTGTAAATTTGGGAGAGGACTAGCGTGCATGCCACAGGGCACAGTGTCCCTTTAAGGACACAGTCTGCAGTCATTGTGCCGGAGCACAGGCAAACTGCAGACGCCTGATCGATGGCTTGATCAGATTAGTTGCTCTTGCAAAATGAGACTGGGTTTACCCTGCTGACCGGAAGCCTCCCTCCCTGGGTGTTGCTATGGCCATTTGTACCTTGTACTCTTTTACTGTGTGGTTCTTTGCCTCCGGTCAGGATTGTACTCCGAGCTGAGTTGCGCATCACTGTGGTAAGGCCTGGTGATAAAGCTAGAGGATCCACTCGAGAGGCCACTTAACACAGTATAATTTTGTCAAAATAAATGATGATAAACAAAACATGAAATGCTGTAGAGGGCATTCAGTACTCTAATTTGCTCTTAAAAAATTACCAGAACTGAAGTAGGTCTCCTCAACATTATGATTTTGTCATCACAGAGATGGCCAAATATGTTTGTTTAAACATCAAAAATGGATTTGCTTACTGTAAGTGAAGTGGAAATTGGAACAAAGAAGGATTGTGTAAACCTTGAATATTGCAGCCCCTATAACTGTCAGTGCATTCTATACATGTGAGTATTTCAGATTTTTTCACATATCTCCTTTATTAAAAATTGTGTAGAACCCTGTGCTTTCTGGAGCAGAATGACATGCAGCATATAGGCCTGGATTTATCACAGAGTAATTTTGAAGGTTGGGTTTTCTCATTACTAATTTTACCACTGTTTGAACCAGCAGTTGTGATGGCAGACGTTCGCACAGTCTAAACAAAGAGCTCTGAGTCCCCCCCCCCCTCCCCCCCAAACTCAACAGTCTTTGCAGCCACCTGTTCTCATATTAATTCAGCGATAACGATGCTGTCGTGGCACTTTAGCCGGGATCAGGTGGAGCTCGTTGGTGCCTGGCAACGTTAAGCTCTCAGTGGCCAAGTCCTGTCAGTTGGTGTGAAGGGCGCGGCCCCTGGGCTGCCGTTCCTCCGTGGGCGGGGCGTCTTCCCCGTTTGACGGAGGTTATCGAATGGACCTCCTCGACAGGGAACGCGGCATCCGGATCGGTGGCAACTCAAACCGAGCCCGGGGAGCCCGCCGTATCGATCCAGGTTCCGCCTCCTCCCTTCCCCGTCCACAGAGAAGGCATGACAAAAAGATGCCTGACAGCTTTCTTTCCTCACACAAAAAAATGAAAAAAAAAACAAACAAAAAAACTATTCTATTTCCCCCTCCCATCACTCCTCAGAAAGAAAAATGGCAGAAGTTGGGCGGTGCCGACATGCGGGACCGGGATGGCCTCTAGTAAAGGCCGTTTCATTTCTCTAGGTACCCCATTACTCTGGCTTTTTACTGAGCTAGCACTCAGAATGCAGTTTCACTAAATCAACTGACCATGGGGCAGGGTGAAGCCTTTAGTGCAACTCCAGCCATTTCAAATTTATGCCTCATTCGAATGGAAGTGCACTGTTGCGAGAGATTTGTATCGTGGTTTTTTCTTCTTCTTTTTTTTTTCTTCTGGGGTAAGGCACAGCTGAAGTGCCAATGTTCATAATTTCCCAGAGTTCTGATGATCCTTTTTGCCGAACGGCTACGTGCCACGGGTGTGGCGCCTTTCCCCGCTGCCAGAGGTGAAGAGAAATGGGTCGAAACGGATCAATGTGAGGAGAGACTGTGACTGACAAGACCACTGTAAAAAAGGATGTTATCGAAGTGTCACAGTAAGGGACTCTGGACAATAGAATGCATCATTTCTGTGTTAATGTTCTGAAAAATTACGGAGTGGCCTGTTTTTGAAACCAAGCCCTTCGGTACTTCAAGAGGATGGTCCAAAACCAGAGGTTTGCTCTCTTTACACATCGGGTGATCCTGTCATAAGTTACTGTAGGTGTCCAAGCTTAAAGTCTACAATGTGATAGTGACATTTAGGAATAGTAATGTTCCTGTGGCTACACTTTGAAATTGTCAAGTGTACAACAGAATTTCCCCACCCGGCTTGACACCGACCCACTAGATGCATTATCACCATCTCACAGCTGCCACAGACAAACTCCTTTTTTCTTTTTGCCGTCTAAAAACTCATGTGGAGTATTCAGGTGCTCAGTGGTATGAAACCAAATGTGCACCACTGTTTAAATTATTGTGTTATTTATAGTGTTATTTTGTATTAGCCATGTGGTGGCTTTCAATACGAATAAAAAACAGTATTGTTTCATTTCAAAATGTTGCTTTGTTGTTGTTTTTTAATTAAATTGAATTTCTTTGTCAGAATTTAATTATCTTCTCCCGTTTTCCTAAATATGCCTATGTAATTCATGCGTTGGCCTGAGACTCCGTGATAATTCTACACAACCGCATACAAGAACCTACTTATTCCACTAATCGCAGATCCACCATATTGTATTGGGCTGTCCTTCATTTTCTCTTTTCTCCATGCTGAAACGTGGAAGCCACTTCTCCAAGACTCTGGAGGCAAAAGTGCTTGTCCAAAAGCAGCCTACCCATCCAAGTCTTACCCTACACCTTTTACAGGAGCAATGATCAAGCTGATCTTCGGTCAGTAGTATCAGTAACTTCCTACCCGCACCCTAAGCTGAACACGTTTTAATCGGAACACAAATGCGATTGTATAAAACAATAAAATATTGCTAAAACAGGTGCACATTTGTACGTGGTATGCCACATCGAAATGTGATATTCAGGTATAGGCTGCATATACAGTGTCAGCATTGTTGTATCAAAAAACATAAAGCTAAATGATGTGGAGGAGTCTTTAATTGCGTATGAAAATAAGATGTGCAGCGTGTGTCCCAACTCGCATTTAGCCTACTTCCTGTCAGTCATTGGATGCCTCCGGGTTGGTCTGAAATGAGAACCCAGATTCCTGTGGCTTGGTGGAAATGGGCACCGTGGCAACGCCGTCGCAGACGCGGAAAGGACAGAGTGCAGCTCGATCGCTAAAAGCGCCGCGGTGCGCGTTTATGGTGTGTCAGCGAGAGGTGACATTTCTTCCATTACCCAACCCTTCCTCTCCACCTCTCAATAAATGTCCACGGCCTTTTGACCTTCCGAGAGGAAAAGAATCTTCTTTTCCACTGTAGGATTACTCTCCCCTCTCCTCACTTTTCAAACTGTTCCACAAATATCTCTACGCAGTGCTATTTCTTGCCTCAGAAATAGACTGTATTGTATTTTCAGCAGAACTTCACTGCTTTTGTGATTCCTCAGTCAAAGGATAATTTCATTTCTGTGATGTCGTTACACTGCCTGTTGTCCATTTATTTTTTTCCAGAGAAGGTAATTTATTCAATCTCTCAGCACCGTTGGGAGCGGAAGCTGGGTTGGACTCGGTTTGTATTGTTAAAAGGGTTATTTATTAATTTAATTGCTAGTTCTGTAGCAGTGGAGGAGATAAAAATAAAAACCACCAGGGCTGGTTTTAATGGCAAAGCAAGGGCATGAGGTGCAGTTAGTCAGATTGACTGACTGGTATCAGTTCTTCGGGAATGGAGCACTGAGTGTACTTCACGCAGGCTGCTTTTAAGGCATCCCACAGGTTGGTCCTCCAGGAGCTGATCCAGGCGGGAGAGCTGAGTTTGGAGATGCCTCATCCCAACCGCTCTGTGTTGTCATACTGATCTGGGATCGGCATTTCTGATTCGTCCTGTCCCAGTTCCTCTGCGGAAGTTTGGTTACTCATTGGTCTCACGCAGTGGCCTTAATCGATCCCCCTGGGTTTTCTCCTAAATGCGCCAATGACTTTATCCCAACCGCTCTGTGTTGTCATACTGATCTGGGATCAGCATTTCTGATTCTTCCTGTCCCAGTTCCTCTGCGGAAGTTTGGTTTTTCGTTGGTCTCACGCAGAGGCCTGATGGACCCTCCTGGGTTTTGCTCCTAGCCTGCACACGTGCAGATAAGGACCCTCTTCTCTTGTCACCCCTGCAGAGCGAGCTATCGCCAGGCACGAGGTACGGGAGATCGAGGAGAGGCACACCATGGACAGCAGCAGGAGCCTGGAGCTGGACGAGAGCAACGACGTGGTCATCATCTACAACCGCGTGCCCAAGACGGCCAGCACCTCCTTCACCAACATCGCCTACGACCTGTGCGGCAAGAACAAGTACCACGTCCTGCACATCAACACCACCAAGAACAACCCCGTCATGTCCCTGCAGGACCAGGTGAGAGCCCCGGCCCCTCGTTCCAGACACTCCCCTTGCGTTGCCAGGTGAACGCTTAGCCCCTCCTACCAAAGGTGTCGTATTAACTGCCAAATCATGTTTCAAGGCCACATGTTTCCTCCCTCCCACGGTGTCGCCGCTCGTGCTCCATAAACGGGATGCCCGCGCACCTTTTGGGCACCTTAGGGAGCGGGCACCCTCCAACTTCAGCCAGACCTGCTTTTTCTGCATCAAACCCACCCGAAAAACAGGCGGGAAAGTGACAAATCTCCTTCCGATGGAGCGTGTCATGTGATACCAGTGATTCATGCAGTCACGCTGCTGTCAGGTGCGGGGAGGAGCAGGTGCTCGGAGGGCTCGCTTTCCCGGGTTGTGTCGGCGTAATCGACCGCGCCCGTCGGCGGGAGCCCCCCCCCCCACACCCCGTTTTCACCTCGGTTCCCGCCCCTTCTCGGACCGTGGCAGATGGCGCTGGCGGCCGGGGCGTCGCGCTTCTCTAACGAGCCGTCTCTCCGGCTCAAAGTGAGATTTGCTTGGCGGCCGTCTCCGAGATGTCGTGCATAATTTATGTGTTGTAATCGACGTGAGAATGACAGCGTTTTTGGCTCGGCTGAATTCGGTGAAGGAAAGTTTTAAAAAGCATTTGATTACATTAGGGATAAATGGAGTGGGGGGGTGGGGGTGTGGGGGGGGGGATTCAAAACAAAAAGCAGCTGGCATTTCCAAATCGGTTAAGTCTACTGTGCAAAATGCTGGCTCGATAGATTCTAAACCGTGTGTGGCTTTGAGAGTGAAAGGGTTTATTTAATAGAGAGTTTGTGTGCTGCTGAATTTGCACAGCCTTCCCTGCGGTTCCCAGAGGAAGCCATAAAACACCGCTCCGTGTACTTTTGCTCGGATGAAGCGGTGAAGAATTTCACAAGAGGCCTTTGCCTGTGCAGCGCATGCAGAAACAGAATTCATTCTGATTAGAGGCATCTTCGTTGCAGACCTGGCATTCGTAATCTGCAATCATTGCTACCCGCATTATTTAAGTTATGGAATATTCTTTCTCACCGGCGGCTGAACTAAGCCGAGGGAGCATTTTTCAGTAATCTCGTAACCTCAGCCGATCTGGCCTTCTCAAATAGGAGTGCACGCACCGGTCCACCTCCGAAAGTACTATTTTGTCTCAATGGCATGAATTTATGCATTGGTATTCATATCACCGAGGATCAGAACAGAGAGCGTGCGCCCTCGAGGGGGGAAAGTATTATTCTCGCTGCCCGTGCCGAGGTAATATCCTGTCTGTGTTTGCGTAGCCAATCCGTTCCGCGGAAAGGGATGTGCGCTTGGTCGCTCGCTCGCTCGCGTCCGGCCCTGCCCACCGGGGCTGCTGGGAAGGCAGCGGGAGCGACGCTCACGCTCGGCGTCGGCAAGCGCCCCCTGACGAACGGTTTGCTCCGCCAGGTGCGGTTCGTGAGGAACGTCACGTCCTGGAGGGAGATGAAGCCCGGGTTCTACCACGGCCACGTGGCCTTCCTGGACTTCACAAAGTGAGTGCGGCGTGGGGAGGGGGGAGAGGAGAGCCCAGCACCTCGCTGGCCCGTGGGTCTGTTCCTTTTTTTTTTGTTTTTTTTTTCTTAGCAGGGAGAAGAGCAGGCCAGCTTTTCTTGAGCAATTTGAAAATGGGGCTTCTTGCAAATATTTGCTTGAGCGATTACACCGCAGATTTTAAAAACAAGTTGCAGTTCCTTAACTGTTTCAGCCATTTACCCGTGCCCAGTGCTCACGGTTAAACAACAATAGGCAGTTTGAAGCCGTTGTTGGGTATGAATTAAGTCGAATATGTTGTAGTTGTTTTTCTAATTGCAGATATACACAGCTCTAACCTGTACTCCACCTCCAACTGTTTTTGTAGCCTTAGATCAATTCCTTTACGTAACCCTGATGTTTTCTAATGTTTTTTAATGCCACATTTTAGGAATTCTTTGCTTATCCGTAACCTAGCACTTGATTGCATTTAGATGGGATATTGTTATTTTCATGAAACACAAATAGGCTGCGTATGTAATATCCAGTATGACTAATTATATTTTATAATTCAACGGTACCTTAATGTTCTGGTGATGGAAAATCGAGACGGAACTCTGTGTTCTCTAAAAATAACTTGTGTAGCTGCTACCATCTAGTGGTAAAGGGATGAAATGGCTCACTTGTTTGTAACACACTTCCACAACACTATAAACATTTGAGATTTCTGCCCTCATTTTCTTTCATCTGTATTGAGGGTCTCTTAGAGTTTTTTTTATAATTCTTCAATCCAAATCCACATAAAGTGCTCGTAATAATCACGTCACAAATGAAAACATTCTTTTCAGTGCTATTAAGTGGAAATTTACCAATAATCCTTCTGGACTTACATTAATAGTGCATCGATAGTGCATTGAAGTTTGTATATTTCATGAGATATTGAATAAGTTTCAAAGTTTTCTCAGGATTCTTCTTACAGCCCCGTTCAATAAGATCTCCCTGTCATTAGTGTGGGTGTTCTCTAGTTTAGCTATATTAATTAATACAGTGTAGTGGTGTTCTTGCTGTTTGGCTGACTGCTTCCCTTCGACCCCCCCCCCCGCCCCCCCTTTCTGTACAGGTTTGGGGTGAAGAGAAAGCCTATCTACATCAACGTCGTCCGCGACCCGATCGAGCGCCTCGTGTCCTACTACTACTTCCTGCGTTTCGGCGACGACTACAGGCCCGGGCTGCGGAGGCGGAAGCAGGGAGACAAGAAGGTCGTTTCCTCGTTCCGTCGCTTGTTTTTAATTGGTTTGGCGCGTCGTTCCGAGGAAGGCGCGCGGCTCACGTTCGGCTGGCGTGTCCTGCGTTTCAGACCTTCGACGAGTGCGTGGGGGCGGGCGGATCGGACTGCGCCGCCGAGAAGCTCTGGCTGCAGATCCCGTTCTTCTGCGGTCACTACTCTGAATGCTGGTGAGCGCGCAGGCCCTCCCCTGAGTCGCACAATCACGCGTGCGCCAAAATACGCAATCCGTTACCTTCGCCTAGTCTCCAAGGGAGCGTTCATATTTCCATCGGGTATATTGGATCTCATGTATATGCTGTGGCTGTTTGTGGGACATATTTGGCAGCTGACAATCATTACTCAGGATTGTTCACATTACGTTACATTTATCTGGCAGACACTTTTATCCAAAGTGAGATACAATAAGTGCGTACCGAAGGTCACTGGAACGACTACAAAACACAGGTCCGTTAAGGTACAATGCTCATTATTGTACATTTTCATGTATCCCTCTCTGCAAATACACACATATCACAACAAGACTATGGATTTGTATAACACAACACTGTTTAATTCAAGGCATTTATCACTTCACACTTGAACTTGAATATCCATATTAATGTAATCTTCAACTCTGTAATGCATGTTGTTGTACAGACCTTAGTCAAGCACAGCTTTAAAGGGAACCTACACTCAGGGGGGAAAAAAGCAAGAGTTGCAGAGAATGATAAATTAAGAACATCTCTCTTTTGGTCTTGGTTTCAAAATTGCCTACATGAAATGAACTAAAAATAATGATGAGAACAATGCTTGCCATTTTCCTACCACTAAAGAGTACCCAGTGCTCACCTACAAACTAGATAGTATCTAGCACCATATCAAGCCTGGTATTTTTTCAGGCCTACTGTTGGTTGATTTGCATTAATGATTCACATTCAACTGAATGCCTTTGTTTCAGGTCAATGTAGTGAGTGTTAAAACCACACCCCTGAAAACTGAAAACAGTCGCCACCCCTTGGTGGTGAACCTTTGACTTTCTGAAGGGGTGAAGGATGGAATTTAATGGAATTAATTGATAAATCATCACATTTTGAGTTCATGTGTTTCTTTACATTGAAGGGTCCCTTTAAATATTCAGAGCTGGATAGTGCTATGGCATATGCCATGCTAATTTTAACCTGGCTATGTCTGATGCTATAATGTTGTTCCAGGAATGTGGGAAGCAGATGGGCAGTGGAGCAGGCCAAGTACAACCTGGTCAACGAATACCTTCTAGTGGGTGTGACCGAGGAGCTGGAGGACTTCATCATGATGCTGGAGGCCGCTCTGCCTCGCTACTTCAGGGGTGCCACCGAGCTCTACCGTACAGGTACTCTACAGGTCTCTCCCATAGCCCCTCCCTTAGCTCCGCCCCTAGACCCGCCCCTCAAGTCACCTCTCATGATGGATGGAAAAATGGAGCTTTAGAATATAGACCAGAGGTGGGCAATTCTGGTCCTGGAGGGCTGGTGTGTGTGCAGGTTTTTGTGTCCACCAATTACCATGGCTAAATGAGCTAATTGGCTGTATTATACTCCAACAGTGTATACATACTCATACATTAGATCACTGTAAAGCATTTCACATAGGGACCCAAGAACTGTCTTCAGTTGTCATTCATGTGCTTATCTAGAAACGTTGCTAAAATGTCAGATGCTGTAATTGTAAATGGTTAGTTTAGGTCAGAATAATTATATTGAGTTGCCAAAATTAAATTAACTTTAAAAATGTTAAATTAATAAGGTAGATAGAGGTAGCATAACAAAATTACAGGTGTACATACCCTCAGATTTATCAGAACATTCAAATAGGGACAAAATAAAGAACTTCAAAGTTTTTTAGATATTTACAGCATAAATAACTTTGCATGTTTACAGCGATTTGAAATAGGGGAGTAAACACACCTTCATTTTTATGTGGTTTTGTTGCACAAGGACATTCGAAGGTATGCAGACTGTTAAAATGTTATTTACTTGCTGCTCGGATTTACTGTGTGCATGTTTTACAACAGATGGTCACGGTAGCCTCCATAAAAATTAGCTGCAACTGTTTCAGACAGAGTTCAGACAGGATAAACAATCGGGGAGTGATACGGTGTTGTGGCAGGTGTTAGCGGGATATGCCGTGACCCCCCGCATCTGGTTTGTTTGGTACCAGGAAAGAAATCCCATCTGAGGAAGACCAGCGAGAAGAAGCCGCCCACCAAGGAGTCCATCGCGAAGCTGCAGCAGTCGGACATCTGGAAGATGGAGAACGAGTTCTACGAGTTTGCGCTGGAGCAGTTCCAGTTCGTCCGCGCTCACGCGGTGCGGGAAAAAGACGGCGAGCTCTACATCCTCGCTCAGAACTTCTTTTACGAGAAGATCTACCCTAAAATGAACTGAACGGGGGAACCGGTCAAGCGGTTGCGAAAAGACCGTGAGCTTCGTCTTCGTACTGTTGTTGTCGCATACACTGGAGTGAAAGGAAGAAGAAATGAAATGTTGTGACAAAGGGCTGACTGCAGGGGGTGCTGCGACCGTGTGAGGGGCTCGGCGGAAACGGTACCCAGCACCCAAGCCCTTTTCAAAACACTACCGGTTTTATTTGCGTCCGTTTCTGCGGTAGTCCTGTGAAGGAGGCCACTTTTTGGTGGGCCTGAGTAAGGGTGCGAGGCATTGTTTACAGAGGTCCAGTTCATCAAGTTCCGTCATCCTGGACCTGCACTGAGGCTGTGTACTTTACCACTTCCTGATGAACTTCAGCCAGTCAAGCGAAGGGGGGTGTGTTCCACAAACGCACAGCAGGCACTGCTAAATGGCAGTGTCCCTCTCTCACTGTTATACTTTTCCCCCACACACACACTTTTTTCAAAATAATTTTGTTAACCAGTGTTTTTTTTTTTTTTTAAATATATATCAGAAAGGGATTTTTTTTTTCAAAAAGGATGGGTGGCAGGCAATCTTATCACCACGAATACAAACACAAAACAGTGCATCTAAAAGCCTTCTCAAGCTGAAGATGACTGCTATTAGGCTATACGATGCAGGAGGACAATTTTCAAAACGTCTCGCTGACTGGTCAAGAGCCTGTCAACAGGAAGTGACCTCACACTGTTTGAAGTCATCATCATAGACTATAGGGTGGAGCCATTCACGCATTAGTCGCGTGGATAGCACGTTCTCATATCGCTAACAGCTGTGGTGTCCTGCTGTTATCGGACTTTCGTGACCTGCATCTTGTATACTTTTACCTGTAGAAGTATTTTTAACTAGGGTGCTTTATAAAGTGTTTACAGGTGTCACTGAAAAGGAGCGCCAGAACTGAACTGAGTCTGCTGCTGCTGTACATAATGCATATTTAATGCATCTGGACCAAACATATAAAAAAGAAGAGGTGGATCCCAACTGTAGATCACCCAAGGCAATGTGGATATCATTTATGACATTTGTACCATACTGAAAAACAATGAAGGCAAAATCTTAAGGATACAGTCACTTTTTTAATGGTTGTCAAGGCTGTTCCATACTAGCAACTGAAGTCCCATAAAATGCTTTGTAACCACCGAACAGATTGTCTTTCTCTTTTTGAAATAGTCTGTAAAAACCACTTTAACATATTTTATTACACAAATATATACAATCTGCTTGTTAACATTTTTATTTTAAAAAATGATCATTTTCCATGACTGTAGGCTGTAAGCCTATAAGATTGAAGTTGCTCTCTAGTAGAGCAGACGTAAAACTTAAAAGAAATGTTTAATGCCATTCAGTAATTGTGTTATTAAGTGCATTAATACTTTGCAGTCATCTTTGTTGCTTTCAGACCGTTTTCATAGTTTACAGTTTTAACTGTTTAAGTACAGTGATGTTTTATTGAGACGAGCAGCTGAATGTCTTTGCATCTTGTTTCATACTGGTACTAAAATGGAGTTTTTAATTCGTGCGGCAGGAGAAGAGCATTTCTTGCGTTCGCCGGTCAGTTGACTAGGTTACGCGGAAATGCTCGGCACGATCTGGGCACACGGCACATCGCCGGCACACCAGCGGCAAGTCGAACCCGTCTGCGCGAACACAGCCCCACGCATTGCGTCTCCCCCAGTGCTTCTCTGCGTTTGTACAGCGTCTGTACTGAGAAGACAAAAGAGGGGGGAAAAAAACAAGAAACTCGATAGTGCCTTCATTACGGTCCATAGTGAGAAACCCAGATCACCCCTGTCACCGCAGCCAAATTCATATTAATATTTGTTCTTTTCCTTTAGTCGTCGGTTTCAGCCATTGAACTACCAGCTTCTTGTTTCGTTGGGTTGTTTTGTATTATGTTTCGAATTACTGCGAACCACTTTAAATAAATGCCAAATTCAAACATGTCCAGCCACCTGTTCTCACTTCACTGTTCCTTCTTTACCCCTGCTACAAAAAAAAAAAAAACATTTTGGTACATTTTTGCATTTCTTGGACAGAAGATACCGCGTGAAGGGTGTGGTGTTTATTGCATTTTTGCAGCCTTCGATGTGAAGCCAAAATCATTTTTGGAAATATAAAATGGGCGTTCTGTGTGCAGCTCTTTTCACATAAAAAGTCAAAGCTAAGAATATTGAGAAATAGATTGAAGAAATATAGGGGGTGATATTGAACGGAATGAGAAAAAGCCCAAATAATGGCATAAGTCTGCATGCATGCAGGGTGCATTTTTTGGTTTACTATTTTCAAATATTGTATGGTGGTCTACCTGTAGTAACAGGCTTGAAATGCAGCACAACTTGTCACAAACACATACATGTATGAATTGTAAGTTCAGCTGAATTTATTTTCCTTCCTCGTGGAAAACTGGAAGACCTTTGCCGGTTAACCTAGCCGCACGGCTAGCCTACCCTTAGATGGACACCCCCTGTCAAAGCCCTGCGAGAGCAGAGAGTAAACTGTTTATTTGAGTGAAGATTCCTTGTCCGATAAAGAAAAGTTCAAATGGAGTAGATGGTTTTTGGTTAAAAATGACAAATAATTCAAATAATTCAAAACTTAAGAAATAAAACTGAAAATAAAATAAAAATAACATATTTACAAGAATATATATATATATATATGTATGTATATATATAAAATTGAATACTGTATTTTACATGGCATTGCATTTATCAGTCTTATCCAGAGCAACTAACACAACTTTTTATTTCATACAACATGTACAACCACTGAGCAGATTATTTAAAATCCAAACCTTCTGAGCACTATTGTGAATGCAAAATTATGATAAGGTCTAGGGGCTGTTTTTAGCTTGGATGGATCCAAGATGAGTTACTCAACATAAACAAATCCCTCTGTACAAAATTGGCAGCCCAAAATGAAATGCTACATTTGACAGCTGTTGTAATGAAGAGGGAGTGCCCTTCTCAGGGAGGAAAAAACAAAACTCAATTAACTTCTTGCTGGAAGCATGTTAGTGTGCATTCTTTCATTAACAAACTGAATGCATTATAATAACTATCTCCTCTCAATTAAAAGGAATCCACTCCATATTGATGCACTATTGATGAGCTTGAAAGTTAATTGAGAAAAGAAAATGCCATGGCCTTGTTCTCCATGTCTATTTTGGTTTCAGTTTGTTTGTGGTGTACAGTAAGTACTTCTATTCTGTTCTACACTGTTGATTTCTTAGCTGATGCAGTAAAGAGAGGCTGATGGCAAAGTACTCTCTTGATATTTTTTTCCACATCACATTTCTTCACAATCTCAATACTGTATATATATGCACACGCACACGCACACGCACACGCACACACACGCACACAAGGGCTCTTTGGCCTGCATTTACCAAACATTTCCCTTAACAGTCCATTTGTTTGTTCTGCAAGTTCATTTTTTGTGATTGCAGATCGCACCAAACTGTGGAGAAAAACAGATACACGCACTTTAATTTAATTGGGAATCAAAGTAAATCGGAAATGTTGATTGAATCCAGGCCTTTATCTTTATTTAGTTTAGCCACTGGAGGGAGACATCACCATATGGTACTGTGTTGCCTTCCTCACAACAAAACAGTCTTCCCCACCTGGCACTGCCTTAGAAAGCCTATCACTATTAAAGTCCTACTAATGTGTCCATAATGCCAAATTAAATAATTGAAAAAGGTCTTTTCATTAAGAATACCGACAGCCTTATTACTGTACATTCAGGCTGCAGGCACACAGCTATTGGACTAGTAGTGCTAAAAATACGTCTTTTTCATTTCTGGTTCAAGACGAAATTACCTGGTGCTTTTAGTACACTTGCATAATGGAATTGCACTGCAGGTGATCCTAAGGACCCTAGTTTAATTCATTGTGTGCTAATGGTTGCAATTTTGGTTGCTAAATGGCAATTTTGGGGAAAGTGGACAAAGTGAGCTTTTTGCAAGCTCTCCTTTGAATGGGTTTACCAGGGAAGACAAATTAAACTTGATGGCCCACATACATTGCATCTGGGCACAGGGGCAAACCAGTATACTCTAATTTGATCCAGCAGTGCTAATAAGCCAAGTAAACTTTAGTAAAATTGTGGTTCTAATGTACTGGCAATCTCGGCTTGGACTTTCTGCTGCCACCCTCAGAAAACATAATGGAACAACAAAAACTTGAGATGGAACAGCAACAAATTTAAATAGGCAACAACGAGGCGGTCCATAGATCTCTTTCAAACCATATATCTAATCATGTCTGTGGAACAATCGCCATATGTGAATTGCTGCCTCGAATATCTAGCTGCATGAATGGAATGAATTATAAGTTAAACACATGAAGCAGTCATACTGTGTAGCACATGAATGGTAAAATCAATGAGTTAGTGTTTCAAGGAACTGCAATTCAATATTTAGTTCCCGTTAATTAATTGCTCTCAAGAACACCACATGTAGCACTGCAGTTACAAAAACATGAAATGTACGCACATATTTGTGTTTTGGATCAGCCAAGCCATTTTAATGGGTTTTAGCTGAAACACGTTTACTGTGATTCTTGATGTGTTGCCAGTATAACCTCCCAAACTATTTCCATAAATTCCCCCTTGATCTTGAACTACATGTCTGATATTGATTCTATTATCTTACACACCAGAAACGCAATACGGAAAACATGGCTGGTATACAACACTCAGGTTGAATGTCATGTTACAGTATCTTTGCAACATAAATAAGTGTGCAAGACTTAATTTTGGACTGTCTAATATATTTTGACTGAACCTTATGCTAGAACTTTTTGAAGTGTGTATGTTTATTTTCTCACTGACAAATGGTTAATGACATTGAGAATGTAGCAATTCTTCCAGTTAGACCCCCCGCCTCACAGGTGGTCAGCCTGCAGAGGACATGAGACTGGTCCAGAGGCAATTTCTTTGAGAGCAGCATAAGAGCCAATCCAACCATTGTCTCAGGAGCCAAAAATTACAGCTATCTAGTACCAGGAGTCTCTTGCTTGTTTCTAACTGGTTCAGGTACAGGGAACCATCTCTTACCCCCTTCAATGTTTTTGAGTTCAGGGACATGGTTCAGGGCTTGGTTCTAAATCTTCGACCCGTAGTTGCCCGATGCCCTCCATTACCCACTCCAGTCTGCCATCAACACATCCCGCGACATCCTTGAACTGTAGCCTCGTTGGTGAGTTGGAGGCGACACAATCACCCCTGTGGTCAGTGATTGGTCGTCTCGCATAAGCTCTCTTCGCCCTGTTCCTGGATGTCGCGGTCCAGTCCTTGAGAGAACGCATCTGCACTGCTGTAAAGTCAAAACCCTCGAAACCCTAAAGAGTCTCTGAAAGAGATCCACTGCTAGCTTTGCCCTTCAGGGTGCCAAAATGCTGAGCGACCAGCAGAGGGAGATGTGGTCCGTGGGTGTTGTGAAGTAGGTAGTTCTAGGCTAAGGTTTAGCGATCAACACAAAATGTATATATTTTTTAATGAAGTTAAGGTCTCACATCTTGTGTGTGCCCAGTAGTGAATACTTGCTACTTTGAACATACTGGACATCCATAAGAAAAAGTTATTCACAATGCTGTTTGTTTAGATTTGTCAAAATAGCCATAATATTATGTCTAGTAGTGTCATTAAATAACAAATATCCCATGATGCACTACCTGTTCGCCTTTCTAGTATACTAGCACTTTCAAAAACTACTGTTAATACTTGTATGCTGGCATGTGTTTAATGTACCAAGTCTTGTGGAATGCATAATAATTTTGTCCTAGCAATTCCCTGGCACTGACATAGAAGAGAATTTTAATTAACAATGGCTTATTTTTTTATATCTGTGTTTTTTATAGCAAGTAGTTTATATTTATTTTGCATCTGAAATATAATGTGGGCATCATTATTTCTCCTTACATGATCGAACACCAATCACTGTTTATTTTTGTGCTTCCTTTGCTTCAGTTTTGTACAGATTTTGGCTACGGTGAGCAATTATATAACATATCCTGTGAGACCATGTCTTGTGGATTTTTAATATTGCTTGTAATTATTAAAGCACGTTTCCTTGGAAAGCAATTCTGCCTGCTCGAGGCAGGTCTTTTACGCTACAGCTGTAGGTGCAGAGGGGTTTTGTTTTATGGTTTGATTGTCTCCTGGCTTCTATTAAACCTCTTACACTTTACATTGTATGGCAGGCTGCAGTCTTTAAGCTCAAGAGGTGGCGAGTAGTTGAGGTGGATTGTTTACATTTGTATTCCTCTGAGTGCATTTCATCTGTGAGTGGTTGTGGGGTCTTTTTGCATGATGCACTTCTCAATCTATCCTTCCCCTAGTGTCTGAGCACTGGGTTCTGCTGTGGTATCTACATGTTCTTCTCTGTACACAGGCATTGAGCACATGTATATATAGCCCGTATGAAAATTAAGTGCTGATTGGCAGAGCAAATGTACCAGCCAATGTTTGCATTGGCTTTTATTTTGCTTTAAAACAAAGATGAGATTTTAAAAAACGGCAGTTACTATGCTGGCTAAGATATTGTGTGTATGTATTAGAATATGTGATTATGTGCTATTTGGTTTTACATTTAAATACTAATGGTGACCCAACAGTTATACATTATTCCAATGGGAAGTAGTGGGAAAGTATCTGTTGAAATGTATTTTATTACCATAAACAGAACTTATTATTATTATTATTATTATTATTATTATTATTATTATTATTATGACTGAAGTAGAGCTGGCATTCATCATTGCTGGAAATGCTATAATGTATTGATGTGTTGTAAGTTTTTTATTGTAAGTATACAGTGTTTATTGTATACTGTTTTAGGATAGTCTTAGGAGTTTGAAGCACCTTTATTAGACAGACCTACAGTAGATACTGTATGAATTGTGTTGCATGCTGGCTGCAGTAAACAGCAACACATTTATCATTCTCTCCCACCTGGAACAACACTGTCTGCACCCCTCCATTACAGGTATTAATGTAAAGCACAAAGAGACATGCTGGCACAGCCTTTTCTGTTGTACAGTATAATGGTCTGCTCGCAACACAATTAAATACTGGATGCAGTCACAGTAGTTCAAATCTTTCCTCTCATCACCAAGGTTCAAGGGCCTGGATTGGTCTCGAAGAGCAGTTACGTTTGCAGTGTTTGTGGAGTTGCCCCTCTATAGTGCACTTCTGCGGGTGGAGTTTCAGTTCTGCTCTCCTAAGTGAGGTACAACACCACCTGGAGTTTGTCCACCGCGAGTACAGATCATCCAGGTATTTTCAATGTAAGTTAATGATACAGTGAAAATGCAATGTCCATTTTTTTCCACAAGAAAATGTAGTCACAGTAGGTGTTTTTTCTTTGTCTCCCCATGTGCCGATTACTTAAATTATAGTGTCATTTGGGAAATATTTAATATTTTGTGGACCAATCAGTAACGGTTTGTGTCACTGCCATGTCACTCGGAAGAGGGGGGTGGGGCAGGGGGGCTACCTCATGTGCATTGCTGATGACTGGGACCTTTTTTAAGGGTCCCTGCTTTTCCCTACTGTGCAGTCTCAGGCTCCAGTTTTCACGAAATGGTGACACAAAAATTGTTCTTCTGTGCCTTTTTGCAAATCTATGGAATGTCAGAGGGTGATGTCATAGTCAGTCTGTGCATATGTTTTTATAGTTCATGGTATATACCCGTAAAATTGGAAATGTTTTCATTTAGACACTCCCAGTTGACAATTTTGTCTGGGGGCTTGTTTCTGATCTTTGTGGATGGGATTGAGCTGGAAATAATTATCTGACCTGGCAACACCGCTTGCTGCTACTTTTATTTGGTTCTGCCATAAGAATCATCCTTAGTTCTTTATCAGATGCAACACCTTTTAATATATATTGCTAAACAGTAAACGGTTGTGGAATTGGGGGACTTAGTTCCTTGTCCTTGAGTTGATTTTTTTATTTCCCATAATTCTTTATTTTTAAAAATGATTTTCACTGATAATTGATTTGTCATGGCGCTGTAACTGAAAAACTATGGCACCGCTAAGAACAAAGAGACAGGAGTGAGAAATATGTTATGTTTTATCAGAAAATCATATAATCCTGCCTGACTAACCTAGGTTTTCAGAATGCTTGATATTCTTTTCATTTTTGTTTTAGGAGTATTAGGAGTTCCTGGTTATTTGCACATGATAGTTATTTCTTTCCCTTGACTCTGCTTGTTACTTTTTGTTCCCACAGTTCCCTGTTGCTGACAGGATGATCCATTTATCAGCACAGTGAACATCACCTCCCCACAAGGTCCCAAATGGTTTTGACCTTTGGTAATAGAACAAAAATGAGAGATAACTGTGATCCAGTCCATTTTTCGTTGAACGGTTATAGTTGATCAAGTGAAAAAGACATCAAATTATGAAAACAGGCTCTTAGAGGTGGTGAACAGGACCACAAAGGTCTGACTCCTCAACTGAAGATTAGGCTTAACTATAATTGGTACCGTAAGGTGCTCCTTCGGATCAGTTAGACCTCAGCAGATGACGAGGTGGGCTTTTTTCCCCGAGCGCCGAGCAACCAGTGGCCCCAGCGAGTAAATTTGAGCGTGGGCGTCTCTTGTGCAGGGGAAGTACAATCAGCAATTCAATCGCAGCATTGTGGGTGCACGCTGATGAGCTCGCAGAACAGATAATGGATTAAATTATTTATTTCCACAAGCCCATTGTCGTCCGCTTTTTGTGCCGCGCTGTATACAGGCACGGTTCAAGGCCAAGATCACTCGCTGCCTTTCATAGATCTAATTTTTCTAATTAGTGCTTGAATAAAGAGCTGCCCCCCTGCCCCCCCACCCCCACCCCATCCCACCCCTTACCTCTCCGATGCTCTTTGTCAGTGACATTCCGGGAGGTGAGTACCTGGCTTGCGCTCAAGTCTGTTAAACGATGGAGCTGTCTCCACCGCCAACGAAGAGGCACTGAGGCTTTTATCTGTGTGGCTGATTGTGTTTCCTTTCCATTTTTAATGAACAAATTATATTTTCCAAGGACCATAACAGTAAATTAATGATAACCAAAGAAGAGAAGGTAAAGGTAAAAAGGAAGGAAGGCTGTTCATGAATTGTACAGATGGAGACCTTTAACTCGCGAAACATTTTCAATATACTTAGGGAGAGCGATTAGAACAGCACCCAAAGGGCAAGAACATGACTGTTTTGGCCAACGGTAATTGCATTGCCTCTATGTCTTGGTATACAATGACATTGTTCAGCTGGAGGTGAAGGGAAATGAGGTACGAGAGGCCTTGGTTTAATTGAGACAGTTCTTCTCTTGTGTGAAATTGGATTTTCTTTCTTCACTTTTTAAAGGCGGCTAATTGCTGGGTGAGAGACTGTGGCCATGTAAATAAGTGCTGCATCATTCAGGGCACTGCTGTGGCTGCAGCTTTGCTGAAATCATTTTGTCTGCGTGACCTTGTCATCCGAGTTTTTAGTGTACCTAATTGCATCGGTCGTCTTTCGGGACCCGCACTGCGCGGTGAAACAGTATTGATCGGCAAAAACTGTGCAGGATGACGTGGGATGGCAATGAAACGGTCAGAATCCCTGCCTGCCAAGAGAGTTTGAGTGGCTCTAGATATTTGAGTCGAGCATTTCGTATTTAAACTGGAAACGCAGTTCCATAGAATCTGTTGTTTGTCATAAATGATCCTTACGTGGACCACCGTGAATGCCGTTCAGAAAGAGCCAGTGCCCTTGTGGAACCTCTAGGACAAGTGTGAGTTCATTTCCTGAAAAAAGTTATCCTCGTAGTAGGTCCAGCGAGGTGAATCACACCCCACCACACGCTGTACTGACGCCATGGCGATGGCTGAGCTACACGCGGCCCGGTGTGAAATCCAAAGCCTCCGTGGGGCTGAATATGCAGAATCGGCCTATGCCAGGGTGAATACCCCCGACCCCCTGTGGTTTGTTCTGAAGCCAAGCATAATCGGAATTACCCCTTTACCGGGCTGTTGTTCTATCCCAGTTCGGCTTTGCAGGGGTTCCCGGGTGAGAACCTTTTCTTGTGTGAATCTCCGAACGGCCCCACATAGGCAGTTAGCCTCCCTCTGCACTTTGTGTTGCCGCCTTGGGCAACTGCAAATAATTCCTCATCCCTACATGTATTCCCTGTATTGCTGTCCAAGGGAAATAATTGAAATCACTCGTGCCTTGTACAGTTATTTTTCCTTTTTTTTAGCGACCCGCGGTGTCTTTCACCTGCATTTAATGACAGCAAGGGGAGAGAGCTGTATGACTTCCCTGAGACCACGGAAGATAATCTGTAATTTTGAATCCCTTGCATAAACATTCCCTGAAGGGAGCGTCAGCGAAAAATTACAGTAACTTATTGATTTGACGTTGGCTTAGGGTAATTATGAGATTCCATTTACCCGTGCATTTACCTTCAAGTGTAAGTGAGCAGGAGCCAATTTATTTGCCGGGAAATGCTTCGCAAATCACCCCCTGCTTGGGGAGAAGGCTGTTTGTTCAGTCAAAGCAATTAAATGGAAGATGATATGATCTTAAAATGGAGGTGTAATGGTTGCAGACGATTTGAAAAGGAGGACGAGAACGGAAGTTTCCACAGGGCCTTAATGTTTACACCCCCCAGCTTTGCATACAGTTATTTTTTAAATAAGAAAAGAAACATCAGAGTGCAATGGCTTGCCCCCCCCACCACCCCCCTCACCTCAAAGTGGTAATCAGGCTATTGTAGCATTTCAAAGACCAGGGCCAGTTGTCAGGGTGTTTGTTTAATCAGCCCTCATTAGCTTTGATACTGTTCCGTGAACGTAGGGGCACGAAGCGGAGGTGACTGTTGCTGGGAACTCGAACCACCTGTTAAAAATAAAGAAAAAAATGTCTCTCGCCACTCTTGTAGTAAGCCTTCTTTCCGCAGAGGCCCGCCCGTCCACTGGATTTTGTCGGCCTAAGTATAGCCGATAAACAGGAGAGACAGCTGCCCGCTCTTCCGCTCTTTATTTTCAGCAGGTTTATTACAGGACATACCTTTCCGTTCACCGCTAGCCCGCTACAATTGGGCCGCCGGCCTCATTAAGCGGGCCGGATCTCACTCTGTCTAATCCAGGAATGTGGGGCCGTGTTCGAATAGCCAAATTAGCCACCGTGGTCAGACTGAATATCCAGTCCCCAATGAGAGAAAGTTATTTATTTTTTTTATACAGAAACTGGTTTGTTGTTCCCCAGGTGTTCCCATCAGTTTATTACAGGGCAAAATTATTTCTAGTTCAATTCAATATTTGAGTGATATTCCAGGAATAAAATAATGCATTGTTTAAATTACTATAGTTAATTAAAACAATGCATTGATTTATTCCTGGAATAACACTAGCAGATTAATCTGATTATATCTAGACATATAGTCCTCTAATTCTGGCTTTGAACCTATCCCAGTGATCCCATTGCTCTGTTAAGCATACACAATTTTAAATATACTTTTTCATGAAGGGATCGCACTTGTTCATATTAGACGCTAGATGGTGCTACTCCCCAAAGTACTGCATGTAATTTGGTTGCTGTGTGCAAAGAATTACTTTCCATTTCTCTGAAGGGAAGATAAATCACTACATCATAGTTAATTCTATTAGTGACTGTTTTCAATAACAGCAGTAATATGCGCTTAATATTTTTAAACAGGATTTCAATGTCAAACAATGCCTGCGCTTCAGATTATGAAGCATACTTACATCTATTTAATGAAAGATAATAATTATGCGGCATTCACTCTTGTGGAGCCTATGCATTTGATAACAAAGGGTCTGTCTTTGTCTGTGCACTTGGGGGCTGATTCAGAAATGGCAGCCATCACCACTTAGCTGAGAAGATTGTTATTGTCTCCATAAATTCATTAGCCGGCTACTTTCAAGGTTGGTACGTCTTGTAGTCAAGGCATGAATAAAAACAAAAGGGATTTTGAATACAAGGGCTTTTGTCGGGAAGGAATCTTATTCTTGAGGTCACCGTACTTGAAAAAACAATTACCATTTCTTTCTCTAAGGAAATCTTAATGCCTGCTTTACTTCCTGTGTCCCTGTCTAATAATTCTATGAACTCATCATAATTGAATATAATAGCGGGCCCAGGCAACATGTATAGATGAGGTGGGTGAATGTTCAGAATTGTTTCTTTCATTTCTTTGTTTTGTAGACAACTTTACCCAGGGCAACTCGTATAGCTTACATTTTGAGTACCATCTCGTCATTTAGCAGGATTTTTACTGAGGTACTTACGTTTGCATGGCTCGTTCAAGAGCACAACTGCAATGTCTTGCCTGTAATAAGGTAGCATGTTTAACTGTGAATGTCACATGTGTACAGTAGGTACACAAAAGAAAGAAAGACCTCAGTGTACCTTCGTGTATCAGGATTGTAAACTCACCATTTCTTCAATGTTTGTTTTTTGAGTGCATGATCTCAATTTAAGTTTCTTGTATGTCTTGTATGTCTGCACAATGTTGCTTAAGGTGTGCACACTTATAGATGATATGGAATTGGTTGGGCTGTCTGAGTGTAGTCAGCAGTCTAGGGGGCTTCATAGGTCTCAAAATTTTTACCTGGCCAAAAGTACACCGGTGGATTTTCTATCAATACCCAATGTGAGTAAATATTTTCAAATGATAGACACCTGAACCCAAACTCAAACCAAGCCTTGGAAAACCAGACCCAGTCCAAAACAGATACAGGCAGGTTGAGACCCAGTCTGACCCAAACTGAGGGAGAGACACAGCTTGCCATGCATCAACCAATGATAGTTGTTGTCATAGCGTTGGATTAATTATTGTTTGATAATAAAGTACCATTAACGAAAAATCAACTCACAAGTCACAAGATAATTACTTCCATAATAAATGAAAGACTTCTTTCATTTAAGAGATTAAGATTTGCAGCAGCCAAATACAGGCCTGCAGTTGCACACACAACCACACACACACACACACACACACAAACACACAGTGTGAAAATGTTATTGGTTGCTACATTTTGCTGCTCTGATTTTTTTCCTCATCCTTATCAGCAGTGACCACAAAACTACTCCACACAGATGAATTACTTTCTGGCATTTTCTCACCGTACTCTCCCTCACCTATTTTGCATTCTATTTTGGGAAAGCAAGGTACCATAAGTGAATGCGTTTTTAACCCTCTCTTAGTCTCACTAATAAGGATTGTGTGGCCTTTAGTTACAAGGTCATTTTTTGGCAGTTTGGCTGACAGACAACAGCAAACGCTGCAGGCACAATTTCAAATGAATTTCAAATTTCAAACCCAGTCCTGCCAAAGTGAGAAGGAGGGTGAGTCAAATGTGATCACCAAAGTTCTGTTTTGCTAAATAAAACAACAAGTGGTTTATCGGCTGCATATCATACCATATATACCACAACTGAGAACCACAACAAACGTAATGAACTCATGCCTGAAAACAAGTTTTCATTTTAGACCTGCTCCAGGCCTAGCTTAGGCAAGCCTTCAGACTACAGAGCACTCTTTTTTATCCGTTATCCTTTTGAAAGGGTGTAAATTAGGTCCTGCATGCCACTGTGACCATGTGCAAGACCTCCCTTGGGTTCTGAGAGAATGAGTGAACCTTGTGTGCTGCCACTAAGACCTGAACAAGGAGTTTCCAGATCTCGCGCAGCTGTGCTGTCCATGTGATACAGTGCCTGAACCCTTGTCCCCACGTCCCGGAAGGAAACGAGCTTCTCCCCACCCGTACCTTGGCGGCGTTGATGCCTTTAATTATGGCAAAAGTGCATCTGGAATCTGATATAAACTGCAGCGGTTGAGACCCTCGAACCCTGCCGCATGCTCTCTCTCGTTCTCCTTCTGTTGTCGGAAGGCTGTGTGTTTGGTGTCATTCTGGAACCCTACATTAAAGTTCCATTACTCCTCGGCCAGCGCTATCATGCACTTCGCGGGCTGCTTCTGACAAATGGGCAACAAAGGGCCCATTCAAGACAAGCGGCATGCACTGCTTTGATGAGTAATCTACATGCTTTTGTAGAGGAACCAGAACCCTGTTCAAGGAAACAGGTGCAACTAATTATAACGCCCCAGAGTCCTCTCTCTCTCTCTCTCTCTCTCTCACACATGCCCCCTTCTCTCCCTCTCTCTCTTGCCCCCCTCTCCCTCTCTCTCTTATTGTCTCTGACTCTCTACCTCTCCCTTTCCCTCCCTCTCTCCCTTTCCCTCCCTCTTTCTCTCCCCCTCCCTCTCCCTTTCCCTTCCTCTCTCCCTCTCTCCCTCCCTCTAGTTCTTTTCAGGAGGTTGAATTCCTCAATGTGAGAGGATATTATGAGCACACATTGGGAAATACAGAGGGGTCAGTTTATTCTCTGACTTCAAAAGTAGGAGTTGAAAAGAAAGCCTGGGAGCAGCAGTTAAAGTCACAGGCTGTTTCATGCCATGCTTTGAGAAGGAGCTGGCATACATGGCTGACCTTTTAAGTGCTTCCTCGACTCCTTTACAATTTTAAAGTGCTTTTAGAAATGGGTCTCTGACAACTCAACTCGATCATATTTATTTTTATATTTACAACATAATTACGACATGAAAACACAAAAACATGTTCCTGTATTCCCACTGTCTTAGGATAGGTTATCCATTCTTGTGAGGAAAATGGAATGTGCTACAAACATCTCTGTCTTATAAACAAGAGCACAAACATTTGCTTTTGTTTGTAATTCACATTCTAGTCCCAGACACCATTTTGTTAACAAAGATATTTTCAGGCTGGCACAATACTGATTTTTTGTAAATATGTACTTTACAGCACTAGGATCACAAATTATTGTCCATATGTATCCCTATGCCAAACAAATATTATTATTTACCCAATGGTTTTTGTTTGGATGCTAGGAACATACTGTATATCCACTTCACTGTACAACCTTCAGAGGTAGCTGAAGACTAATCCTGGGATTTTTCTATTTTTACTTTTGGAAGTTCCAAATTTATTAATGCAACTTTCCTCTCAGACCAAAATTAGGAACCAGTGAAAATAGCTTGCAGGCTGAAATAACCAATACCCAAGCTAATTTACAAGCCAACTAGCCAAGCCTTCTCAGAATCCTGCTCCCAGAAATGTCTGCCCACATCCATGACTGTCCCCAATTTTAAAAAAGTTTAGGTGTTTAGCAGATTCTTGTAAACAGAGCTTCATACAATGTGTACAAACAAAGAAAAGGCCTAGATTCATAAATCACTAAGATCACAAGTATTGTTTAATGCGAAATGCAATGATCACGCCGTGACACCCTGGCAATAGATAATCCTTTGAATATAGAAATATCATGTGGGAGGGCAGGTAGAGAAAGTATTTTTTTGGGTTGATAGACGGGGAAGAGGGAAGTGAGAATCAGGGTGGAGAAAAGGGGTAGAGGTATTTCCTGAAAGTGTTCGGGTTAGAAGGAACTCTGCTGTTCTGACTAAGGTGGTTCCACCATTGAGGAGCCAGTAGAGAGAAGAGTGGAGGCTAGGTGGAGCGATGATCAGTTTACCAGAGGGAGGAGAGAGCTAGCATAAAGCATGGGTTGGAGTGTACATTTGGACCATAGCCTGTTCTTTACCAGCCTTGTACACCAATACCATCCATCCATCCATTATCTATTCCCGCTCAATCCTGGGCATGGTTGCAGGGGGTGCTGGAGCCTATCCCAGCGTGCATGGCGCGAGAGGCAGGAATACACCCTGGACAGGTCGCCAATCTATCGCAGGGCACACACACCATTCACTCACCATTCACTTCCACACTCATGTCTATGGGCAATTTCGAGTCTCTAATTAGCCTATGTGCAAGTCTTTAGGCTGTGGGAGGAAACCAAAGTACCCAGAGGAAGCCCACGCATACATGGGGAGAACAGACAAACTTCACATAGGAAGGCCCAGCCGAGGATTCAAACCCAGAACCTTCTTGCTGTGAGGCGACAGTGCTACCATATACACTAATACCAGAATGTCAAATTTGATGCAGGCAGCCACTGAGAGGGCAGTTGAGGTAACACATGAGGATGGTAACGTGGGAAAAATTGTGTTGAAAACCAGGGTGGCTATAGCATTCTGGATGAGCTGAAGTGGCTGGAGAGAGCGCTGTGGGAGACTGGCCAGGAGATGCAGTAGTCCAAGCCGAAGATGAGTACAGCTTGAACCAGAAGATCAAAAGCATCCCTGGTGAGGAGGGGTCCAATTTGGCAGATGTTGTAGAGTGCAAACCTGCAGGATCAACGTGGGCTATGTAAGACAGTTTGCTGTGTAGAGTCACAAATAAATACCTTGCGGTCTTACTTTGGTGTTGTCAGTGGAGATGGTCCTGCAAAGGGCAACATTTGCCAGGGGAAAAGAGCAGCTCGGCCTTGCCAATGTTTAGCTTGAGCTGGAGGGCAGACATCTGACTGGAGATGTTAACTGGGCTAGCAGAGATGTTTGCCTCAACTCGAGTGTCAGAGGTAAGGAGTCATAGACTTACTGTAAGTATTACCAGTGTAGCAACGGTAGTAGAAGTTGTGGAATGTGATGACTGAGCCAAGTGATCTGGAGAAGAGGGAGAAGAGGAGGGCTCAGGACAAAGCTCTGGGGAATCCCAGCATAAAGGAACCATTGAGATCCCAGATTTTCCATTGAAAATGAGATCCCCTCCATGATAAGTGATAAGGGTGATCTGAGAGGTAAGAGGCAAACCATGACAGTGCAGGCCCAGGGATTTCGAGGTCCATCAGGGTGGTGAGGAGTAGCTGATGGTTAACAATGTCAAAGACATGTCAAAGGAAGTAGATGAGTCTATGAGGATGAGGACTGAGGGGAGTGAGACAGCTGTAACACTAAGGAGGGCTTCAGTGACAGAAGAAGTGAAGTGGGCAGGCTGGAAGCCAGATCAGTTGGGCTCCAGAAGGTTCTTCTGAGAGAGACATTGAGAAATTTGGATAGAAACAACACTGAAAGTCCTTTAGAAAAATAAGGAAGATACTAGTCTGTAGTTTTTGACATCACATAGGTTGAGGGAAGGTTTCTTGAGAAGAGGAGTAACTCTAGCTGTCTTGAAAGCTATTGGAACATAACCAGATGTCAGGGAGGAGTTGATCATGGTAGTGGGAAAAGGAACATGGCTGGCAGCAATAGTCTGGAGGAGTGGATAGGGTCAAGAGGGCAAGTGGTAGGTCGACTCGTGGAGACAAGTTTTAGGACTTCATCTTGGGAAACAGGAGAGAAAAAGTAAGAAGGGTTTGAACAGAGTTGGCTTGGGGGAGGGCTAGACAGAAGCTGGGGAAAAAAGCCTCGGATGTTGTTGACATTCTTCTCAAAGTAGGAAACAAAATCCTCAGCATAAATAGGGGAGGGAAGAGTAGGTGGAGAGGGACTTCGGAGAGAGAAGGAAAATAGTTTCTGGCAGTTAAATGCAGAGGAGTGAATTTGAGAGAGGTAAAAGTTTGAGAGTTGAGAGGCCATCTGATAAGCTACTTTTGTGCCACCTTCACTCAGCATCCAGAAAATGTGAATTCAAAATGGAGTTGGAGGTTAGCTGTGGAAAAGTCAAAACTATTGGTGGCTTTGTGAGTAGAATGGGATGCAGAAAGGGGGTGATCAAAAGAGGATAAAAAATAAATAGAAGAATGGAACTTCTCTGTGGGAAGGTTGAAGTCCCAAAAAGGAGAGCGAGGGGGTGTGCCATCTTCCAGAAAGATGCTGAGAAGGATTCTAAACCATTCTAGAAGGTTGTCAAGTGGATGTGGGGGCGGTACAAGACAAACACAATGTGAAGAAGGGTTAGGGTATGTTATGGTGTGGAATTTAAAAGTAGAGATAAACAAGTGTGAGAGAGGTGAAACAAGACATTTCTACTTAGTTGAAGTGAACTGCAACAGGGCAGTGGGTGTAGCTCTGTTCTCTGGGCTGATCAATGTTTTGTGAGTGCAAGGACATTAGGACACAATTTCCCCTCAATATGGACATTGGCCTGAAATACAATACAGTTTTATGACAATCACTGCTTTTGAAGCAAGGGCAGTATGCTGGTCAACGATGATTTCAGTGTCATTCAAGTCAATGAACTCCCAAGCAAATGATTATTCTCTTACCTCTGAAAGCTTTACATAGCTATTGGATCAGCGAGCAGTGCCTGTTTTAAAGTATGGTGACTTTAACTGTTGTTTTCATGTGGCTTCAAATGCACGATGGATCTGCAGGGAGTGAATAACAGGACCCAGGCCCCATATCTGATAAGCCAGATGAGATATCATAAGACTGATAAGGTCCATGCAATAAACACAGCAAAAGTGGAGCGCCATGCGTTTGGACTGAATTGGCATTGATGAACTGTTAATGAAATCAAAATGTATATCGCTCTCTCCTGCCGTGCTCATTACTCCGTAACATCCCCCAGGCGCTGGTGAGCAGAGAGCTCCCTACTGGAAATAACACAAAGCGAGGGTAAGATGGCGATTGGCCGCTTTTATTCAGACTACCAGGGGGTTCGGTCACTGCTGAAATCGAGGGCCTTTGTCTGCTCCGTCATTGGGTAAAGACCCTATCATTAAACAGCCCACACAATGCACACCCATGATCCCTGTTATCCACTGATTGCTACTAGACTGTCATAGGCTACGTCGCTGGAGCTGTGACATCAGTAACAGGAGGTGTGGTCAGCTGGGCCAGTTTATATGAACTGTTAAAACAGACACACATGTGTGCGTGGCAAGAGTATTCATACCCAAAACATTAAGATATGACTGCTTTATGGCGTTGTGAAACACGGCTTCCTTTGTTCAACACAGACAGTTATGTTTATTGCAGTCCAGAGACAAAGCACATTTATGTCCAGCTGTTGTAAACTGGGAGGTCTTGGACTGTAAAGTCCTATGTTTTCCAGAGAAATGGACAGGTGTGACTTACCAACAAAAGGGAACAAGTAGGCTGTTCTGTAGCTGTGGCAGCATGTCACACTTTTATTAAGTGCCCCTGTAACATGTAAGTAAATCTCTGCACAGGACTATTTGCCCCTGAGACAACAATGGGGAAAGGAACACCTTGGTGCCATTTTCTGAAATCACAGTAGACATAAAATCATGACTGGAGAGAATGGAGAAGTAGGACTCTGACGATTTGTATCTTCAGAAAGAAACATGTTTGAAATGACCATGCATGAATGTGAAAATGACATTGGAATATGATCCTATTCATCAATATACAAGTTATGTGTCAGCTAGAAAATTGTTTAAACCTAGCACAGTAATATGGCTCAATGTTCCTTTGAATCTCCCTAACATGTCATATTATGATTATGGTTTGCTGTGCTTCTGGGTTGAGCATTTCAGGACTCCAAGTCCTGCTGCGATCAATTCCTTCCAATGCCTTTGCTTGCTCACTCTTTGGACAGCAGGAATTCTATACAGAGGCAAGTGGGTGAATTCACACTGGTAAATCATAAAAAAAAGAATATTATCAAATGTAAATCATATTTGGAAAGTATTTCTTTAATTAAAAGCAGATTTTTGAAAAGGTTTATTCCGACTTTCTGAGTTATGGGATTCCAGCATGGTGGTTGCTCTTACCTATCAGAACTATTCACCCCTTTACCGCTAAGAATGTACCGAAACAAAGTTTGTGCTGAGTGGAAACAAATTTGTCAACGCCATTTTTTTTCCCACTGTTTTGTGTTTGCACCTGTTCACAACATACCAGAATCAGAATGCGAACAAATGCTTAACAAATGCACAAATGACTGCATCATTTGAAAAGGACACATGGATAAATCAAAATCTGCTTAATGGGCTGTGCTTTTAAACCACAAGAAGCCCTACGACTGATCTAGTGAAACCACATGTGACATGATGAGAGTGCCAGGCGTGGTAACGTCACCCCAGGGAGCAGCAGCTGGAGGAGGCACTGGAGAGGGTCTGGAAGGCCGTTTCTGCTGGTGATGGAGGGAAAAAAAGGTATCGGGCCATTTAGCAATGAGTCGTCAATCAGAGGTAGTGTCTAGCTCAGGCCACAGGTTAGTTGACCACAAAGGGATTCTGGGACACCAAATACGCAAAGCCAAAAAAAAAAATTAAAAATTTTTTTTTTTAAAAAGCGGGGCGAATCCTGTAATTGTGCACATTCTGCAACCTCATCTCTGCAGTCGGGTAGCAACATAAATTAGAAAGTAAATTAGTATGCTGTTTAGCAAAGGGTAATTTCTTTTGTTTTCTATTTGTTTTTACTGGATAATGCTTTGTCCAATGCAGCACCATTACTCTGGACCTCTCTATCCCAGAATATCAGACTCTCCATCACTCCCCACTTTCAAAAAAGCTGGCAAAATCGACTTGTTCAAAATAGCCTGTAAGATATTTTGTCTGCTACTTTTATTACATATTTTTTCAGTTACTTAGTTCTATTGTCATTATTACTTGATCTTATTGCTATGGTTGCTTATTTCTATGAACTATTGTTTTCTTCGCTTTTTTTTTTCACTTTTTTCACTTTTTTGAGTTTGTACTGCTGTAAAGCATTTTGGAGTACTTTGAAAAGAACAACAACAACAATAACAATAATACGAAAAACATATATTATTATTATTATTATTATTATTAATAATAATAATAATCATAATAGTAATAATAATAATAATTTTTTTCAGTACATCAATGGAACACCAGAAGAGAGGTAAGAGGAGTTTAGGTCAACAAATAAATAATATGATTTGTATTGATGGCAGACATTTATGTTTCTTCTAGTAGTGAACATACAGTATATTATTTCGACCTCAAAATCAGATTTAGCACATTTAGGAAAAAGAGCGCCTATTATTAAGCTATCTTAGGAGCAGGAGTTGAATAAAAAAATAGAAAAAAACATTTGGAAATCTTATCAAAGAACTTCCTAATGCTTCAATCTGAAGGTTTTACTTAAACAGTGCTTATCAGTTACCAACATGATACTTATCTTTGATAACAAATTTTCACATTTATAAAGGGAATAAAAAATAGCCAGTCATTGATACAGTATATGACTAATATCAGTGGGAAATTTCCTGTAACATCTAGGGAAACACTTGTACAACTCTGTTAAACTAGCAACGTTCATTTTTTATTTATGTCAATTTAGTAAAAACATGGATCATTACAATAGTGTGTAGTGAACAACCAATTAGCATTGTTCAGCTGAATATTTTTGTTGCCTATCAAATATATATATATATAACGTTAACGTTAACAGTCACCCTCTGCAAAACATTACAAAATATCAGATGTTTTCCAGCCGTTTTTCAGGTTTACTGTAGCTGTACAATTTCCACTATAATAAATGGCCCTTTTTTCCATAATGTGCACTACTTTGTATTTAAGAGATTATGAGCCTCTACTTGTGCTTCCTGTACTACTTTGTTTTGAAAGAATTTTAATCACCCAAGGAAACTAACAAAGAAAAGAAAGGATTTTACAAAATGTTAGACACTACCTAGTTCAAGGTTGTGAGTGCCAATTTATAGCAAACTAGATTGCTAAGGGAGGGAGATCTGCTAATTATTTCCATGGTAATGAAATTTGAATTCTAGCTCTTGAAAATGAGAAGGAGCACTTTATTTTGCCAACTTATAATGACTTCAAAACAGTGCAGGCAATTTTCCATCTCCTGCCAGGAGTGTGTTGCTATTAGCAACTCCCTATGAGATTCAAAGAGCTTTTGGGGGAGAGAGGCTGCTGCTTTGCTGGTTAAATACAGGTGAACAGGTGCTCCCTCTGTCAAAAATAATAGAGCATTTCCCGCTGATCTTGGCTATGCCCCAGTGAGTCACTATTTCTTGAAATTCTGTAACTGAAAATTCTAAAACTAAAACAATATTTTAACACAATTAACCTGTAAATAATGCACCTATTTATTTTGTTAAGATTTAAAGTATTTTGCTTACATAAATTTATTTGCTTTTTGTTGCCTTCCAGCTTTTGCTCTGGTCCTGGTCTTTAATGCAAGGAGGTTAACACTAGAAAGGCCATGCTTTTTACTACCATAAAACCAGCAAGCCCTGACGCCCAGTGGTGTCAGGCTCATCTAGCATTACAGCATCGATTTCAGCACCCACAGGGACCGAATTTCATAAAGATTATGAAGTTGCAAAACTGTATTCTTGAAATAAAGGAGACAATAAAAAATAAAATAAATAAAGGGCTCGCAGTTGGATGGCGTTGAGGTCAGGGCTGTGTGCAGGCCAGTCAAGTTCTTCCACACCGTTCTCGACAAAACCATTTATATGTGGCGCTCGTCTAGGGACATTGTCATGCTGAAACAGGAAAGGACTTTCCCAAAACAGTGGTGATGCCCCGAATCATCAAGAACATGAGTCACTTCACTGAAACTAAGGAGCCTAGCCTGATCCATGAAAAAGCCCCAGACCAAGGGGTCTCCAGAAACTTTTGATCATATAGTGCAGTTATCTATGAATTAATGTTAACTCCAACTCCATATGTTTTCCTCTAGCTAGCTAGGCCATCCATGATGTTTATGATAATTTCAAGTCAGCTAGCTAGCTTTCAAAGTGAATACATTCTTGCTTTCAGACTTGCACTATTCAACTTCATGTGCATAACCGATACTGCTGGCGTGGAATGCTGCAAAAAAGCAATAACTCAGGCTAATTTTAGTTTTAGGCTTTGGAGTATAAAAACAAAAAAAAAAACAATCCCAATGACAGTAATTGGCACAGATAAAACATATATAAGAACCTTAAAATGTTCTCAAAATGTGTTTTATTGGGCTAGTGTAAGGACTTGCTTTGCAACGTTAACCTATGGCAATGTTGCTTTTCTGGCACCAGCTGCAATACCACAGCCAACCACTGGGACGGGACGAGCTTCAGAACTCATTTTGAATGCTGGGAGCCCACTATGGAGTTGAACACAGCAACAGATTTCCAATCCATCACAGGGCCCGTACACCATTCACTTACACATCCATACCTATGGGCAATTTAGACTCTCCAATTAACCTAAACTTCATGTCTTTTGGTCTGTGGGTGGAAACCAGAGCACCCGGCAAAAACCCACGCAGACAAGGGGAGTAAATGCAAACTCCACAAAGCAAACAATGTGGCAGTGAAACATGAAATATTTTGACGGTACATTTCAACGAATCTTCATTCAAGCTGATTAAGAGTGCATGCAAAGGAAAATGTGCCAGGATGTGGAGTAACACACAAGTTGGCTGTGCGGATTTGCCTTTGGTATATTGCATTCGATACGGAACAGTTTTACCTCCCTTTCTTTCTCAGCAGCACTTGTGAGGGGCAGGAACTTCAAGTTCTCAGCCAGTGACATCCTCACTCCAAACTATTCACTTCAGCAAAACAACATTAAAAACACAAATTACTTTATGTTCGAGAGCTGAAAATGGACAGTTCTCTGTGACAAGCAGCCGCCGTACTGCGTAAAAAGAAACATGAAAGGAATCTCTGGTCACATATGTAGCTGACAGGAAAGCACTTGAATTGTGTCACTGAGGGTTACTGCAGCTCTGCCCTCCGTCTGCAGGCCAGCTGGAGAGCTTTGTGGGAGGCTTTGGTATAGAGTGCCCCGCTCAGTACCAGTAAGACCTGCAGGTCTACATTGCAGAGGCTGGAGAGGTCAACAGTAAGGTCAATGCTTTGAAGTTATTTAACAGCTTAGGTGCTTGCCTTCGGCCAACCGCAAAACCAGAAATGGAGGTGGGAGTAAGTGAATGACATCTCTGCTTTTCTGTCAGTGTAGATGCGTTTACTTTCCAATACTGCACTTTCCAGCTTCTGCAGGAACTGCACGTGTGATTCTAATGCATTTGAGTGCCCAACAATAGGGTAGAGCGTGTATTTAAGCGAGGGGCTTTTATGTGAAGAAAAAATGTCCCTCTGAATTATGCACTGAAATGACAAAAAAATAGCTTTTGAATAGCTTTTGGATTGAATAGCCTTTGTGACCTCTAATATTGTTGTTAAAGTACTCAAAACTGTAGCCGGCCCTGACAATAATAATCAGCAAAATGCTTAATATTTTAAGGTAAAACTGAAGGCAGAATTGCAAACAAAAATCTCCTTTATTAAGATATTATTATAATTAGACAGGGAATTGGTAATTATATTCCACATTTGTGCACTTTGAAGTAGAACATATGCAAGTAATTTATGCATCCTTTAATTATCTGAACCAAACAAAAGTTTATATTATTAGTCTGATGTTGAAAAATCAAATGGAAGAAGTTGGTTGAGAGAAACAGTTTTTTAAATTTCCTTTTCATCAGATGAATGCTCTCATTCGTTTAGAAGGCTCTTTAAATTCCAGTGGATTATTATGTTATCACTGACAGATCAATATGCCTTGGTCTACTTGTATCTGTCTAGGTCGCTCATATACATAATATCATAGCCAGAGAAATCAATTTAATCCAGCAAAACTGTGGGTTCAGGATGTTTTCGTTTCTCTCTGAAATTCTTTGTTTGCATTCACCCCCCCCCCTCCCCCCCCCCCAATTCCTATCACACCTTGGGCGTGAGAGAAAAGAAGACATCAATCACAAGACTCCCACAGACACATTATGATTTGTTCTAAAGGGAAAAATCAATGTCGTCATTGCAGTTAATGAGATGTGGAAGGCGTTTTGCAATTTGATTTGGAAGGGCCGCATTCAGCAGAAGGAAGGACTGGCACGGCACATTCCTCCAAATGTGCTTCACGCGGTGTGCAATATCTTCTTTGAGCCACCACTCCTTCGATAAAAATTAGCTCAAACTCTTAACGTGGGTGAAAGAAACCTTACACTAACAAAGCCTTTATTATTTTGGTATGAATGAGGTCAAAGCAATTTCATAGCCACATCTGCAACTAATAGGCAGCTGAGCTCGATTTGTAAATAAAGTACAGCGAATAGTTTGTTCCACTAATGCATTATAAACACCGGCGGGCTGTAGTCTTTGATGCTCGAGTTACATATAATATAGAGTTGGATGCTGCTCTGATATAATATTTCGCATATGGCTCAGAATTTCGGAATTAATCATTCTCCAATAAAACAGCAGTGTCCTTGTTACGTCGGCAAAAGTCTTGGGTTTCAGAGGCAAGCCGTCGACCCATTCTGGCGTTCCACTGTTTCATAAATGGGGGGTTTTGACAGGGGTATAAATTCTGCCTTTCGTTGCAAAATTTTGCCCTCTGCATTCCCTGAAGGCCCTGCCCAAACGTGGACAGAGAGAGCATTAATCAAAGCGATGGTAAAAAAAAAAAAACAAATGGAGAAACTGAAAAAAATAATAAAAATCTGCCACCAGTATACTTCTGCTCTGCCGTAATGAATGCTTTATCTTGTTTAACGAACAGAAACTTCCAAAAAGTCAATCAGGGGCATTCCCTGAAAGCCCTGATTCAAATGACACTAAGAAATAAGCAGAAAAGTATGGTGTTAGCACTGTGAGAAGCTGCTCTTTTGCCCAGTGCATTCCCCTCACACAGCCCCTGTCCATGTCAAAGCCGTCCTGATGCCTCGTGAGATGAAATGGCAAGTGAAATGACATTTTCTCAGCCATTCAGACTGTAAAATGGCTTGAAAGGGGGCCCTTGGTATGAAAATAGGACATCGAAATTGGCCAGATGTCATCAGCCTCCTGCACCATTCAGGTATGATCCTGTTGTCTTTCTCCAGGCAATCCATCAGCACGGCCTGATCAAAAAGGGATCCCTCTCCCAGCATTCCTTTCTCCTTGTCGACGTGTTGGTGGAAGAGTGTCCTCCGCAGTCCCAGACCAACTACTTCCTGTGAGCCCAACCTGAACAAAGACCCCCTCTCTCTCCCTTGGCAACAGGAAAAGAAGTTCGACTCATACTTATGAGATTATCTGACTTCTAATATTTCATTGTGATGTATAAAAGAAAAGCAGAATTATTTCATCCTCTTTGACTTGAAACATGTCAATCCAGGAAATAATTTTAGTGCTGCTGTTCTCTGGACGAGGTCATTACAGTTTCAGCTTGTGGGCATCACAAGAACTGGAAGTTACAAGAACAAGATAACAGCAGACATAATGCAGTTTCAAAATCCTGGTATTTGTTTAGATACTCAGATTCAAAGGGTAGTTGTAAAAAAAAGAGCTTGTCCTTATTAGTCACCAAACATTTAGCTCATCAAAATTTAAAAGAAGGTAACTGGGGCAACCTGGAGGCAAAAAAACTGCAGGCAACTGAAAACAAAATCCCTTCAGAACCATGTTGACAGCCTGCATGTATGAACATGAAAGAAAAATTCATCTGAAAGGGAAAAACTTGCCCTCAGGGGTGGACTGAGCAAGCAGGAAGAAGTGCCGTTTGGACAGCACACAAGTTGTACAAGGCCGCGTTGTGTACATATGATTTGGGGGAACAATATATTGCATTGATGTCAATCTTGCCTCATCCCTTAGCAATTTGCCACTGGGTTCTGAAATAACTTCCTTCAGGTCGAGAAAAGCTCATATAGCCAAACAAGGGAAGCATTTTGCAGCAGTGGTCTGGAGCACACATACACACAGTTAACAGAGTCCCCTTCAGACTCTGAACCGAACAGGTTGTCAAAAACAATCCTACCCTTACATTCTCTTTCAGGAGGAGAAAAATACTCAAAATATCTCACCTCTAACTCCTGTTTCTAAATTCAAGTGAATTAGATTTTTTTACACTTATTTTTCATTGAAGTGCCTTTCAAATCCAGCAAGGTGTTGTTTTGACCATGCAATTAGATGAGAGATAAATCCCAAAAGATGAGATGAGATATGGGGTGATGAGGTTATAATATTGTGAGGCTTGAAACTGTGTTTTTAATTGAATGAATGAACAGAACATGAATCATTTTTGTAAACTAAGTACTGTGCTAGAATAGGTACATATACTTCCACTTTTTGTTTGAGCTATGAAGGTATTATGGTAAAAAGCCACGACAGAACTAATAAAATGCAGAAAAAAGGTCAAAGTTTCTCATAGTAATTATAATAAGGCTATTAAACAAGTGGGCAGCCCAGAATTATATAAGGAATCCAGGGGTGGGACACATTTTTCCTGTCTTAAGTTAGATATGCAGAGCTGGTCTCCAAATACCTACTGCTTCCTCATTCCATATTTGATGTTTAATTCTGTGGTCCTTAAAAAGTGTACGGACGGCTGATAAAGCCTGCACACACCAGAATACACATTTGCCCATTTGCTTGAAATGGAAAAAGGCTAAGCATTTAATAAAGAATACATACAAGGATGTATGGTCATTCTATAAAGGAGATGATTATCCAGATTATTGTACATACCCATGATGTTTTTCCGGGCTAATGGTTAAAGCAAAGATAAGAGCTCCATTGCCTGCTATCAAAAGCTTTAGTACATAAGCCATTAGTTAAAAAAAAAAAAAAAAAAAAATCTTTCATATTAGGATGCTTATTGTGTGTAGTCAGTCCTATTAGACATATAAGTTCTATTAATGTTCCCATTAGTAGCTGGAAAAGAGAAAGTTTGAATAGACCTTCTGAAATCTTTGTTTGGCACTACATGTACTTGTTGAGAATGTAATTTCAGGAAACCTGATCACATGATATTTTAAAAGTCTTTTTTGCATGCATGTTTGTGTGCATCCCTTTGCACATAATGTTAAAAGCAGACAATTTGTCTTGCAAGGCCATTTTGAAAAGTACTGCAAAGTAATCCAATTTATGTACCAAAGGTAAAGTACTTTTTGTGACGACCCTTTAACTAATTCATGTTTGTTTATTTAATTAATTCTAAAACCCCCAGTCTAAAATAGCAATTCAGACCGTTATTCCAGGATATCAAGCATCAGTCCATGAGAGCCACGGTGTCTGCGGTTTATTGTGGTTTCCTTTTAATCAGCAGCTAATTAAAGCCTTTAGAACATAGTATACGGACTCTTTAGCTAATCAATAACTTCAACGAATCTCCGGTACTGAAGAACGCTTAAAAACCAGTGGACACTGCCGGCCTCCAGCAATGAATTTGGACACCTGAGCCTTAATTGGTGCTTGTGGATTACATGCAGTCACGTGCATGGAGGCTCCAGGTACCCAGGCACCAAGCGCATTTGCCCCAAGTGCCCAGATATGCCTGTTTGATTTGATTTTTTAAAAATGTACATTTGTATTATTATTGATATTGTCATTAATTTACATTCATTTTGGTGAAATATATTCTGTACGATTAACTGGGTGTTGTAAAACTGTTGCCCTAGGTTGGTCTGTCCTTTTCTCATTTTGGCCCCCTGCCCCTTAAAAGGTCTCTGCACAGCCCATTATAGGGATTTAATGACAGGCTGGTTAAGGTCAAGGGACTCACAGATAGCTGAGCAGAGCTTAAATGATAAAAAGTAATAGGACACAAAGAGCATGTAAGTTGTCTTACTGTCTTCAAATGGTCACAGATCTTTAACATCAAATACATCATGCAACATATGACCATTCCTAATAGATGAGAATGGAAAGATTCCAGTTCTCTCAATACGAGATTGTTGTCCCACATGAGAAATACTGAAATTGAAATGTATGTAGAAGATCAGATATCCACAAGGCTTCCTGCCATCTAAAAGTGACATAGTTTCACACAGTTACAAAAATGAGAGACAGATACATCCACACAAAACATACAAATTGTACATCCACCTAAATATTTCCCTGATTAAAACCCTCACCATCAGATTGAAATCACATTGTTAGACCTTGCATTCAGCATTTGAATGGATTCTGGGATAAAAGAGCACTTGAATATTATGCATCTGTGCTGTGTGACTGCATCCTGTCTCCCTGATGGCATAAACTGAAACTCTGAATGTAACACATGCGAGGGGTTTGGACAATCTGAATTCTTCATCCAGCACTAATGTTTTGTCACCAAGTTTGTTTTTAGAAATCCTAAATCCGTAGCATACATATCTTTTTTGTACATATGCATCGTTTATAAATGAGGCCCTGACTCTTTTTGCGAATATTAGATGGGTGGGGGTATCATCAGTGTGGATGGAGATGGTGTGCTGCTGGATGATCTGGCCGAGTGGGAAGAAATGGATCAGGAAGAGAATGAGACCAAGGACTGAGCCTTGAGGGACACCACAGGTGACCAGGGGGACTCCAGACCTACCCTCGCTTATAGTGACACACTCAGTGAGGTATAGTCCCTTACATAACTTTCTGTATCATTATGGCACATTGCCTGACTTATGCACTTTGTAAAAGTGCATTATGTGTAAAATGTAATTGTCACACGCCAAGAGTGACACCCTGGGGAGGAGAGATGCGGCAGTACCGGGGAACACAGTTTCTGTCGCATGGAGAGAGAGCGCGCACACACAAACACAAAAAACGGACCACTTCACCCTTCACCCTCACGGGTTCCAGGCAAAAACAATTAGCTGAAATAACAAGCTAAAATAACAAAGACAAAAGAAGGTTAAACGGCACGACCACTTTCCTGTGCGCCGCCCGTAGCTGACCTGCCTTCCCGGCCAGGTCCAGCTCCTCAGGCATACCAGCTGAGGATTGCTTTCTTTCTCTTTCTTGCTTAAAATAAAACAAAACAAAAATCATAACTGCACTCTCCGTGTTAGCTCTCGGTCTCAGCCCCGAACTGTGGAGAGCAGCACACCTTTAAGCACCTGGGCTGATTAACTAACGCAGCCCAAGTGCGGGTGCTCTCTCCACCAGCCGGTGCAGCCTAAACCAATCCGCCTCTCTGGCGGACCGAATGCCACAATTATATTAAAATTTACAGATCTGCTACCTCATTGTCTTAGCAAGATACAATGTACCTTATCCAAATATCTGTTGATTTATGCAATGACACTTGCTACAGGTTGTGACACTTTGCATCATTACTGCATGTTTCTTAACATCTTCCGCATGCACTTTGTAAATGTCCGTAGATGAGAGTGTTAGCTAAAGTGATCTAATGTTATATTAAAGTTACCAACATCATCTAAACAGCAAAGTTACTTTGGCTCTTTAAATAGGAACTCTTCTTACATTTCCCTAGCAATATTATATTATTTTTTGTGCACTGCACTGTGAATGAGAGGTACAAACCAAAACACAAACAAAAAAATGATGCACATTCTGCTTTCGGATGTCTCTGTGACAAGTAAGAATAGCAAGGAAGCAACAATCTGTTTACCTTGATTACACTAACTTGTATCAGCAGTGTTTGGAAGCAGGTGCTTTGCTTTGAAGAGTAAGAGCCTGCTAATGAAAGAGAGAGGCCAATTGTTGGTTACAATTGAGAAAGAGGTAGCCATTTCCTGGCTCAACACTAATCTGCACCAGCCATTAATTAATTGCATATTAAGCAGCTTGGCTTCATCTGGAAATAAATTAAAAATGCAAATGAAATATCAATGAAACATTTTGGTGTGTGACAAAACGTGGTAGGCCAGGAGATGTCAACTGATACCATTTTTATCCCCAAACAAGCATCACCATGGTAACCCTAGTTTAATTACGATGATTAGGTCGACCAAGAGGGTCATGTTAATCAATTCTATCTGAGGCAGAAATGTGATGCCAATCTTGCTTTCAAGCCTCTGCAGCATATCCTCTGATGGCCGGAGGTTTTGAGCTGACTGCCAGATGAGGCTGAGAAGGTCATCATAAATTCCATGGGTCATATTAGGCATGCCATTCTCTAAACGGTAGATTTTTGACCAAAAGCTTGATGTTTCACAATGCTGATTATTGTTACCTTGGCCATTTCCCATATTTTGCCTCACTTCAAGACAACAAAAAAAAAAAAAAGATGTGTGCGTGATGCTTTACCTGCATTGGTGAACAGAACCAATGTGCCAATCTTTGCTTTTGCAGAGAGGTCGGGAAGATATAGATGTGAAAACCCAAACAGAAAATGATCAGCACGGCATACAAATCTCGTATTTTCACAAGGAGTTATTAGAGAAGTGAAAATGTCCATTTACATAAAGCTTACATAGGCAAAGTTAAAGTGATTTAAAAGATACCTAAATCATAGCCGATGAAAGTAGTGAGGACACAATTAAGAAGGCAGTTTTCTGAAAACAAACATGTCTCACATTCTCAGACCCGAACATTTCATAAACAACTCATGTCTTTGTGAGCAATTATCATATTGTCATAGTTTATGAACTCACACTCACACCTAATGTTTTTCTTCTTGTATGATCTCAGAAGGGGTGAACTATCAATACAGAGTCAAGGAAAGAACATTTTAATGTATGATGTTCTTGAGCCCTTTTTTCCCTTTTGAAAAAAAGCTTTTTATTTTTTGGAAAGCTCATCCGTAATTTGTCTTGTCATTGTTGCACAATGAGCTGTGTCCTCATTGCAGTGTTAATAATATAAAAAGGTAACCACCAATCATCATTCTTGGAAAACACTGCTATTACTGAAAAAAAAGAAAAATTTTGTTTCAAGAAATAATTACTCTTCAAAATATATGGGAAATGTGTTAAAATGAAAACTAATTATTGCCACTTTCAGATTTCACATTTATGGAAAATATATTTATTATACTTTTCAAAGTGTCCACACATTTACATTATATTGCAATGTGCCCCATTTCTGCAAGTGCTCTCCAAGTGATCCGTGGTCTTGAATACTTTAGCACGGCTTCTCAGAGAGAATTTATCATGTGTGTACAGACACAAATTTTATTCTAAAGTATGCATATAACCACAGACAATTTGTTATTTTATCAAATGATCATATTTAAAACTAAATACAGAGACAATATCATTACTTCCATAAACATCAGACCTCCCTAACTCATGATTCCTTAGGGCTGCACTTCAGGTTAGCAATATAATGTTCTTGTGAAAGGCCATTATATTCAACTTATTTTACGCTCTGAAATAATGACTGACATCCCATTTCATCTGGCTTCCTTTTCTCTTATCTTAAATTTTAGTCAATATTTAACTGCTAAAAAATATTACATTGATTGTATTGGTTAAAATTAATGTTGTGCATCAATTTACTCCATCCATTTATTTTTCACTGGAGTTCAAAGACTTGGACATGTGTGCAAACTGAGAAAGAAATGACCGACAAATGAGCGTGTGTCTGACATTAATGAGTAAAATGTGCCTGCACAAATTCAAAATGTTCTTCCTACACATGAATTTAGCAGCGGCATGTCTACTAATCATATGTATCAGATGAGTCCCCAGGCGATTCAGGTTCAATCATTGGCTCCTGTAAAGTAATCAATCCCCTTAGCTGGAAGTAAGACCAGAAACATTTTTGGTATGTGTGAACGATGAATAGACGCTTGATTTGTAAGTGTCTTCAATAAGCGCTTTAAAAAAAAGAGAATTCCTGAGCCTTGAAAGTGTATGCAGTAGACTGCCTTGAAATATTTTAAGGATTTTCTTTGTATTGCTAGATCACCGGTTGGCACAACTGATCTAATGCTCTAGTTTGCAGGAATGCTCCTGGCTTTATAGCACCTTTTTATGGCATCTTTTAGCACATTAATTTCCCTTGATTTTCTGAAATGGAATTTGCTTGAATGACTTTGTGAGTTCCTTTGAACAATAATTGAGCAATTGAGCTGACCAAATGGACACATTATGTTAATATGTATGTGAGCATTCACTCTTCATTACAAAGTGCAATATCTCCCAGTATAAGAACTAAGATAAACAGGCTGGTCATTAATAATCTAAAAAGGTGGCTATGATTTCAATGATCTAATTATATTCGGAGAGAGGAAGAAAGAGGGGATGTATGGAACAAAACCATTCTTTGAGAAGTACTCCAGAGACTCTGTCAAGGTTCATACTGGTTTACTATATTATGTTATTATATCCAAGCTAATGAGTTTCCAAGGAAAATAGTTTAAACTGTTTTGATCAATGGTCCCACTCCCTCAAGTTCCAGTCTTCCCTTCGTCTTTATTGCCCCATAGCAGAGTCTTTTAACAATTTACAACTCGGGGTGCTTGACCAGAAATAAAAATATTAGCAACTATTAGATAAATAGAAAAAAACATTTTGTAATCAGTGCTTCAAACATTACATCAAATGTGATTAACTGATTCTGGGACCCTAACCCTAGCTATTACTCTAACCCTAAATCAAGCTATAACCCTAACCCTAACCCTAGCTGTAACCCGAACCCTAACCCTTGCTGTAAACGAAACCCTAACCCTAACCCTAACCCTAACTCTAGCTGTAACCCTAACCCTAGCTGTAAACCAAACCCTAACCCTAGCTGTTACCCTAACCCGAACCCTTGCTGTAACCCTAACCCTAACCCTAACCCTAACCCTAGCTATAACCCTAACCCTAACCTTAGCTATAACCCTAACCCTAGCTGTAACCCTAACCCTAACCCTTGGTGTTACCCTCTCCCTAACCCTAGCTATAAATCTAACCCAAACCCTAGCTGTAACTCTAACCCTAACCCTAGCTATAACCCTAACCCTAAACCTTGCTATAAACCTAACCCTAGCTGTAACCCTAACCCTAACCCTTGCTGTAACCGTAACCCTAACCCTAGCTATAAACCTAACCCTAACCCTAGCTGTAACACTAACCCTAACCCTAGCTATAACCCTAACCCTAACCCAAGCTGTAACCCTAACCCTAACCCTAGCTGTAACCCTAACCCTAACCCTAGCTGTAACCCTAACCCTAACCCTTGGTGTTACCCTCTAACCCTAAACTTACCTCTAACCTCTAACCTACCCCATATGGCTAAGAGAGTTTACATTGAAAAGTTCACTCTTGACTTTGTTTTTGTGCAATCAAAATCCTGTCTCTGAACTGAAGTGTTTCAAAAACACCACAATCACCGTAGTGAAAAAGTCGGGACATCTACTACACAGCCTAATAAACATTTGTTGATAAGGGCAACAGAGAGTCAGTAAAAGAGGGGAGTCAGTTTTTTGCAAGGCTGCAGTCTGGTTGCCAAATCAACCTCCACCCCCCCCCCACCCTTATCTCTGGATTGCAGTGCACACACACACACACACAAATCAATGTGATGAGACATCTGGGAATTTACTGTACACTCTCAAAAGCATTTCTGGATATGGGCAACAGAGAATCAGTAAGAGGGGGGAGTCACATTTCGGCAAGTTGACCGTCTGGCTGTCAAAATTAGACTCCCCTCTTATTTCTAGATTGCAGTGTTTGACACATACCAGTATCTCTGTGCTGACACATCTGGACATCTACTGTATCCCCTCAAAAGCAATTGTTGATATGGGCAACAGAGAATCAGATGGGAGTCAGATTTCAGCAAGGCCCCCTTATTTCTGGGGAGTGTATAATTTTGACAAATACCATTCTTAAAGTTTGAATGACATTGTAAAATGGTAAGATTAAAAAACACAGTGCCAAGTGACTTGCAACAATTTTGGAAACATTGGCTAGCTTTGCTTTGAAATACAGCTTCTTTAATTTGGGTGAGGGGAGATAGCCTATATTGTTTGTAGTACAGTAACTTGGCATCATTTTGAAATCAATACTTTTAATTGGCAGTCCTAGATTTTGCCAGTTTGAATGAATGAGTTATGAACAGTGCTTTGTATGTGTGAGTAGCTTGGAATTTTTGTACGTTGAAAATATATTTGTTATGAGATGTATTTATATACCAACGGCCGCCCTGGGTTTGGCATCTATGAACACAATATAATGATTTACTCATGTCTGCTTGATACTTGATTGGGCAAAACTTTAAGGGTGATCTCGTAATTGAGAGACAGCTGAATACCCACAGACAGCATTATTCAAACCTGTTGTGAAATCATTCATACAACAGTGATCACAGTGATCCTCAAAATAGGCGTGAATGTAGCTTGACCTCAGTGTCCTACAAGCTGCAAAGCGCATACTAGCACTGTTGGCAAAGGTAATGAAATGCTGGGATAAACAATTACATGGGAACCTGAAGGTAATATTCACAATGGAAAAACCATTTCTCCAGGTGGGTCAATAAATTGTTTGAAGCAGGAATTTCTCAAGTTACTGTACATACAACCGGAGACTGAATTAAAAATGGATCCTTAATTATCACTAATGTTAACAGCCTGTGAGCAATTGGGCTGGGATATTTAAAAAATGAATAGATGCCTTTGTCTCGGATGCTTTTGTCAAAAAATGAGTATTGTTCGTAAATCCAGTGGAAAAAAAAACATGGCGTTGCTTGCCCTGCAGTGGTATTAATGAGTGTGCCTACTGTAGACTTGATTTCATGACAGCCCCAATTACTGTTGTCTCGTTTCATTATCCAAAGCACTGACCAACAGGACCTCTGAAACTCATTAACTTATATGGCCTGATTTTGTGAGGAAGGCCAGGTCTCTGAACAGCCAATATCCCAGGCCTATCTGCAAGTTCACTTTGTCTCCACTAGTGTCCACCTCCATCGCTAAACCTGTCTCTAAGGGTGTGGATGCTTCATCATAGCAACAACCAAGTCTGCAATTTGTCCAAAATGTGTTACATTTTCCCAGCTGTATTTAATTTGGTGGTAATGAGTATATTATAAGGTGTAATGAAACAACTGCATTTAAATAGAAATGATTACACTGCCTAATTGCCAGTGGAGATGAAGAACCGCTTTTTAAACAATCAGCCTTTGAATAGCTCAAGCTCTCAAAAAAGAGCTCTATCACATGTGGAACTCACAGGATCAGAATATGTTTAATATTTAGTTTTTCATACTGACATTGTGTTGGCAAATGAATGGGGGCCATATAGTGGTTCATGGTGGTAAAAAAAGGTGCTTGATTGAACAGACCAGTGAGCTGTGGGTGGTCAGGGCATTCTTATCTGTATTCAAACACCCACAGCACAAACAAACAGTTTTGGCCTGATCCAGCTATAAGCCAAATAACTCTGAGTAGGATATGGATGCTTGGAGATTGCTTCAGCTGAACCTATGAGAGCGGGCATATTGCCAGTTAATTTATTTGCCCATTCATTGAGTAAAACAAGATATTACCTGATAAAATTTACCTGGCATTACCCTACACAATGAGTCAGTAAGGGAGATTCACAGGCTGACATCTAAAAACCCACCTTTTCAGACTACACCTCAATGTTTCTAACACTTTATCCCCTTGCACTATTGTTTATTGTTTACTGTTTACCGTTTGCACTATGTTTATGTTATGTTTATGTTATGTTTTTATTGCACTATGTTTATTTTATTTTATTTTATTTCATTTTATTTATCTTATTTTATGTTCACTGTTATGCACCACCTGACCAAAACAAATTCCTCGTATGTGTAAACCTACTTGGCAATAAAACCTGATTCTGATTCTGATTCTGATTAAAAAAAGAAACAAAGAAGAAAACCAACCCTGCAGTGATGTTTGCTTACCAACCAAGCTGTTTTGTGCACTGCTGTGTCTGCCAAATTAAAAAAAAGATTGTAGATTGAAAAGCAATCATCTTCATTTATTCTTGCTCAGGTTGTGCTCTTTCCTTACACAACCATTTTGCGAATTGAACAAAGAAAACTGTGTTTCATTTATTTATTGATTGTGCCAACAATTTATCTGCAGTTGGCCTGTACAAATATATTGTATTTTCAATGTCCACTTCCTTTTACATGGTAAATGTGACTTCCACTTCTAGACAGCTGTAATTGAAATTCCTGACAAGAAGGGATAGTTATATAAGATCCTGATGAGCTGACACAACCCTGACCTCCTCGGTAACATCAAAACTTTGTTATGAGAAGGGAGTGTAGGCCAATAGATCTGACTGGATGTGGCTGCACTGTGTTTTCTTGAGCTTTGAATTACATATTTCATTTTGCGTTTTAACACTGGCGGGACTCTCCGGGACAACTGACCGGCCAGACCACCGGGAATTCTCCTGGTTCTCCTGATTGGCCAGTCTGGGACTGCTTACAGGTGGACGTAATGATGTCACTGCCCCATTGCGAAGATCCTGGTCGGAAGATGCACTGGAGAGGAGACACATGCAGTTGCCTGACAACCCTCTTCAGGAGACCCTTGTGGCCAAGGACACTGCTGGACATCGCCTGGCAACAAGACTGAGGGATGCTTGTTGCTGAGGACGCCAAAGATGTCAAAGGAATAAAAGTGCTGTAATAAGTGATTTTTACGTGATGAAACCAAAATGCATAAAAATACCCTTTAATAAAAGATGAAAATCTGCACTTTATGCACATGTGAATTGTTTTATTACAAATCTAAATCAAGGAAATGTTTTTTGTCTCAAACATTATGGAGGGTATTGTACTGTATATCAGTATAAGAGTGATAACTGAAATTAGTGTATTAGCCTTAAAAAAAAAAAAATCTGATGCACTGAGCAAGAGGAGACTGTCAGGAAAGGTTGCTGCTGGCTGTTTTGTAGTGGTAGCAAAACTGCACATCACAAGCACACATTGCATCTCAAATACATAGAGCAGTGTTCTCTTCCCTTGTATTCTGGGAAGTGCGATCTACCAAAGAAACTTGACAAGAACGTTCTTAACAATAACTCAAGTCTGAACTTGACATTCTTGGTATTGAGAAACACCATAGGTGTCTGAGACTTGAACGCATCCCCAAACCAGGACAGACAGACAGAGCAAGAAAGAGGCAGAGACAGTGAAAAGAAGCTAGCTGCCTGAAAGGCTGTTTGTGTTGTTTTGGTTGATGTCTTTTTCATTTTAGTTTATTATTTTTACCTAAATCATGTAAGGGTGAGAGGCAGATGTCTTTTGTCTATTTTTGTTGGTCACGATCTTTCTCTTCCTACACCTTGAATAAAACACTGATAAAAAATGGAATTTCCGCATCTCTCAGATCTTCTGTTCCTCCCTGGAGGGTCAGATGATGTGTAACACCATATAATCAATGTCAGTCAATTTCCCTTGCTGATTGTACACTCAGAGCATTTCAGTTTTACACCGGTTTTATAAATCAGTACAGATATCCTGTACGGTATCTCACCTCAAAACAGAACTGATCAATAAACTTGACTTTTCAAAATGCAGTGCACATATTCTGTCCTTTTATTTTTTTAAATTTTCATCCTGCATGAAAAAGCAGATTCCTTCATTATTGTGATCTTTGTTACAGTGGGACACAAAATCATTTTAAATTACTTCCAGTTATTAGCAAATAAAATGAGTTAATAGATTTTTGCCAAAATACTATATTGTAAACTTATACAGTCACATAAGCCTGTCCATCTTTCTAAATAATAACACAAATAAAACGATGGCCATAGGTTTCTACATCATATACCCTGCTTAATTGATAGTCTGTGGACTATGGTCATCAAAGGCACACGGTAAAGATTTCCATTACCTTGACGTCTCCCTGTCTACCACTGTTAATGCATCACCCTCTGTCGCCATCACCACATTAGACAGGATCTATTCTGTACACTGACCTGGTTCCCATCATTTCTTCTTGGGCTGATTGATTTGCGTCTGATGAGCTAAGCTGTGGAGAGAGTAAAACAATGTTGTAAGTCTTACTATATATTTAACACAAGACACAAGTCACAAAATTTGTAAAATGATTTATTTAGCTTCTGTGACCAGAACATTTTTGATTTTACTGATTTTAAATCATCAACTGTAAAGGCTTAGCTGACAGTTTGCTGGGAACTGATCAACACAACTAAGACGTGCAGTTAAGGACTGTATTTCACGTAATTAGCCTGCCAGTGAAAGTCCTGATATCAAAATGAGGCCAAGTTACAAGAAACAACATTGGCTATCTTAGCTCACACAAATTAAACATGCTGCACTCCAAAGCAATGTTGCTACCTGATGCTTCCTAAATTATTTCAAGTAACTTGTTTTTTCATCTTGTCATCTGAAGAATGTGGTCATTCAAACTTGTATGTGTCACATCAAAGTATCACATAAAACAAATTGCCGCGTGGAAGAGAACACCATTTAAAGGAATGTTTTAAACAGCTGATGAACACTTACACACCAGAAAGGATTTATTTATACTTGCTTGTCAAGTTAATTTTACAAAATGTACAAGCTCTTCTGCATTGTCAACACTGGATTGCAAGATTGGCAGTAACTTTACCCCATCGTCCACTGTTTATTTGCTGCTGTGGGAGATATGTAAAATGTGTGAGAATATATACAATCGTTAAATTCTGTTGCAGAATCAGAAACAGAGTTTAATCCAATCTTCAAAAAAAAAAAAAAAAAAGGTTTATGAAAAATGAAATGCCTACAGTTGTCTTTTCACTGTAAGGAAGGTCACTTATACAACCGTTTGAACAGTTTAATTCATTATTTACATTCAATCACTGCAATTGAATTTAAATAAATTGTACACATTAAGTCTGTATTTTTGCAGAAGGAATTCTAACTTAAAGAAAAGTGGACACATTTTAATCAAGAAGAAACAATTCTGTGTGACATTATGTTATTGGAAAAAAATAGACCTTTTGATCTACATACAAACTGTATCCTTCAGAATCAGCTTTGACACAATGGGGTAATGCTGGGTACGTTTGTGTGTATCAGTATCACTTAACTGAGACACCATGGTCATGCCATATTAATTGCTGATGCTCTGTGTGTGTATATGTGTGCGTGTGTGTGTGTGTGTGTACACACATATGCCTTATCATTCAATTAAACGCAGACCAGAAAAAATGAAGGTGCTCTCAGTTTGTGTTATTTCCTTTATGTACAAAACCCCATTAGGTTTCCTTGAAACCCACAGCATGAAGTCAGTCTATGAGTTTGTCAAGAAAATGTTTGTTGCTGAAAACTCAATAGGCTTAAATGGTAATGGGGTACTGTGGAATTATGTGGTATACATCTCAGACATGGAATTCAATCAAAGATTTAAAATAAAAGTAAGCATTCCAGTTTTTCATTCCTCATTTTATGGTCGACGTCCATAAGTTTTTCCACCCTTATGCTACTGTTTTGGTATTTGAAGCACTGAAAGAATTCACTTTTCTATTTTTTTGTATGTTGATGGAATTTTTGGCACTTAGGTCAGAATACATGCTTGACATAAACAAATCAGTGGGTACTCTCACACAGTACATTTGGCAAATGTTTATTTTTTAATTGTGACTCAAAAAAGGTGTATTTGCTGTATTTAACCTTTTAGGTTCCTCTATCAGAATTTTAACAGGCTGCGGTCGAAAGGCTAAATGTTGAATTTGAACAATCACAACACGAATGTTTTGGTTTGTAATTGAGCCTTAAGTGGGAGCTCTCCAGACAAAGTTCATGCAAACAGAGAGTGCACACATTTTTCACATTTATTTGTCCTCTGAATGTTCCTCTCTGATTACCTGATTGCATAGGGTTACTGCAGAGAAATATGATTGCAAAAAATTATACCGACCAAATTCTGATTGGAAAGGATCCAGGATGCTTTTTGCTGGGTTATAAAATTTGGCTTCAGTGATTTCAAAGTGCTGCAGTTGAAAACATAATTGTAATCAGACCTTGCATTCTATTCAAGTATTCTATTTTAAAATCCACATCCCATACTGTGCAGTCTTTTAAGCTTTAACAATATGATCCATGTATTCTATACCCATAAATTATATGCCTTTTTAAAATAATATAGAAAAATTAACCAGTAAAATCTTAAGAGCAGGTTTGATGCTGGAACAATGTCTTCATAATTGAGGTCATTATGTAAACCACTTGAAATCTATTACATTCCAGGTAAGCCTATCAAATAAAATCTAAAGATAATATTTAAGTTTAATAAGTTTCAAGGATGAGATAGAACGAAAAGTCTTAATTAAGCCATAATGAATCATACAAATGGTTATAGGTTTTTTATTCTTCTTCATTTTAAAGGTGCATATATTAGTTTAGCTCAGCATCAGTCTTGAGTCCACACAAATAAAAACAGGATTTTATGTGTACGGGTTTAGCTTTCAAAACCAAGAGTGGGTCTTTAAAGGTTGATTTGGGGTTCCATGGTAGAATCAATTTTTATTAAGTTGTATTGTGTTGCATTATGAACAGTATGTTCAACTGTTAGCACATTATACCATATAAAGTTCATTATAGAATATTTCATATTTAATAAAGAAAGGCCCATAAACCTGGGAGGAAACATGTTCTTGTGTTAGGATTTCATGTAGTTACTGATGGATAAATTAGCAGTTTTTCACCAGGACAAAAAAAAAAAAAAGAGCTTATGTTCCATCATTATTGAAAAACGGAAGCGAGGTCTGTTTTTTTTTTTCTTCAGAGAAAAAAGGTGGAAATTTGTGCATTTACTGCCAGACAAAAGGCTTCCGGAATTTGCATTTGCATCTGCATAGCGACTGAAGTTTACAACCAGCAAAGCACTGTCCATGGGACTTCAGCACAGGTTCTGGTTTCATAAAAGCTTTCATTGCCGGCTTTGTCAAATTGTTTCCTGATGATTGGTAATGAGCATTTCTACAGAGCACAGTATTTCCATTTCTTTTCTTTTTTTTTAGTTACCTTTGTTTAAATGGCCAGAAAATTAAGTTAAATTAAGATTTTCAGACTTGATGAGGAAGAAACGATAGGCTCCCAGAGCACTTAGTGTGAGGATTTTTGAGATAATTAAATATCTTTTGTTGAGAGAAAAAAAAATAGGCTATTATCCTGATGGAAGCATTGCTCAGCCTTTCATTTTTTCCTCCATTGAGTAGCTCTCTTTTGTCTACTTCCCAGTTTAATAACAACATTCTGTTTTGTGTCGATCAGGTTCCTGATCTTCCAATTGTAGGACAACAAGTGAAGCCAAGGTTGCCTGTATGGCATTTGTTTTTTTGTGTCTGATGTGTTTTCAGTTCACTCTTTCTTGCATCATTTCTTTCAGCATATCAAGCGTTCACCTTCCTCACAATGAGAAAAATGGACTCACCATAGATCTGACATTCTTCGCCATCTCCGTAATGATTATCAGTATTAGTTCTCTCTCGGCAATTTCAAAGTGCTTTCAGAATTGAAATGTGAATCAATTGTGTTCAAAGTTTTTTAGTTGTCCACAAAGATACCTTTGTGCCCGATGTTTGGAAAGACCTTGGTGGTAGAAGACTCTGATGAAGTCACCACAATGATTTGTCCTTCACAGCATCTAAACCTTCAGCTTGAAAGCCTCTGAAGCAGACATTTATGTGTGCTCAGAATTTTATTATGATTTTATTTTTCTTTGTGTCATTTGTTCTTTTTGCCTGTTAATTTCCATGGTTACTAATTTCTGTTGACAAAAAGGATATGGAGTGTCTGGAAAGGGTTTTAAGGCTGCATTGCCTGGGGCATATTGTTTTCATTTTTTAAATAATTCACGTAAATGAGGAAATTGCAATGTTGAAATCGATTCATATGCATTGAGAGGATTTTATCCCTTAATGAAGCACTACTTCTGGAAGTTTGGAGCATCTGTTTAACAAAATACTTTATTATCTCTATTTCATTACTCGCTATCACTCAATATCAGCAGCTGTGCTTATTACCCATGGGCAGTACTTGTCTTGTGTTGTTTACATATCGAGTTATTGCATGATGGTGCGTAGGTAGATGACAAATGGCACCAAGTGTTCAAATTTGCACAAGTTTTTCATCCTTTTTACTTGTCTCTTGACGTATAAAGTACTTTTTTTGCCAAGGTCTTTGTCTGTAAGGAAAGGGACCTTATATAAAACTACAATATACAGTAGCAGCAGCATTAATGCAGATTTAATTAACAAGCAATCCAAATGATAAGGGTTTGTGTTACAGGAGTTGAGACTTGCAGCAGGTCCCAGTTTACTATGGCTAAATTAGCCTCTGATAAAAGCATTGTTTTCACTTCAGTCAGACATACAAGACTTTCAGCAGGAGAGACATCAGCCCTGAGAATCAATGGCTTCGGGGCTATTAGCTAACAACATGTGGCTTTTCAGAGCATTCCTTCAGTGCTGTGGAACTTCCAGCCACCTGCACATCTTGCAATAAAACCATCAGAAATGAGTGAAAGTGGGGGGGAAAGCAAAATAAATGTAACACAGATGTCCAAATAAGAGTGTGAATGATTAATTCTGCAGAGATTAGTAGGGAGCAGCAGTCTCCCACAACAACTTTCCCAGGACAGAAAGAACTCGTATTTTTTACTGCCTTGGATTGTCATCAGAAATTAATTTTCTCTCTGAAAGACAAATTGAATAGTAGCATATGAAATACAACAGAAGGAACAAGAGAGAGTCTGTTTTTCCACCCCCCCCCCCCCCTTTTTTGTCATCCTTGGTCTCTTACATCTAAGCGATCCGGAGTGTTCAAACTTAAATTAAGATCGGTGGCTAGATAAACAGTTAAAGCTGGTTCCCATAGCTACCCTTCACACAGTGCCATGATTGCATTATAATCCGACAGTAATCAACTCTAAATGAAAGAAAGATGATAAGGGTGCTATTTTCAGTTTTTCAGCGCTGATTTTTATTACCTTCCAATCAGATCCGTGCAGCAGTCCTTTTCATTACTTTGCAGCCGTGGCAGTGTTTGTAGAAACATTTCCGTAATAAGGTCTAAAGAACTGTTTAGATGGCTTGCATTAGATGGCTTTGCTGAGGGGATTTTCAAGTCTCTGTTTCTTGGCAATGGAACAACTCCCTTTCTCTGCAAAGAGCTCAAATAATAATAGTAATAACAAGCAGAAGACCTCTGCTTATTAGATCAGCATTGCTTTACATATTTTGTGTTCCTTTGGAGAGCTAAGAGGCACATCCACTGATTCAATATGCCTTTCTTTCTGGCTATGAGGGACTTTGTGTAGCTTAGAGCTTTATAGGAGCAAACAAAAAGAGTGACTAATAAAAACCAGCTGAGAAGCAGTTTCAATTAAATGTTATTTGTTTTACACTATTTAATATATTCTGCTGTTATATATATATATATATATATATATAGGGCCATACATTTTATTTATTGCTTGTTGTAGAGCATCGAAAGAAGTCAATTATGAACTGTTATTTAAAAAGAAAATAAAAAAAAATAAAAAACATTCTGGCTATTGAGTCAGATATTCTATATTGTATAAAAAAACTGGCACACTCAAGAATACTCTAGTAAATACAAGAAGAATTGACAGTTCATGAAATTATTAGAAATGTAGCCTCTGCCAGAAAGTCAACAGCATTCTTTTGGAATTTTACATCATGAATAATGAAGATTAATAGTGTCATAATGGCATATACAGATAACCTGTATATACCATATGATGAAAGGAAAAGTAAAAATGTAAATAGTACAAAATACAATTGTGTTTTTGTCAGATTTTATTTACACCGTTGTTATTCCTGCAGAAAGATCAAAGTTATAATGTTAACTTAAGTTGTTAAGTTGTATTTGCAAAAACAGCTTTTAATTGCTTAGATTATGTTTCCCTAAGGACAGGAAGATATGTAAATCATGTCATTCTGCCAGTAGGCTGTCACCAAGTTAAATATAATGCTGAATGCTTGCATGTATGTAATTACTGCCTCTAGTGTTTTGTAAGCCTGTGGACAATGATGAAGTATAAATATAGGACAAATGGTTTGGCCTTGTGACCCATTTAGCTATTCTGCAGTTCTGTAATGATGGAAATCTTCACCTGGTGTAGTCTTTGTGGCTATTTGTTTTATTTCTTGTATGTTTTTACCAAAGTTTTAATGAAAATAATAAAACATTTTAAATTTCACATTAAAATGGCAAGCCTAAGAACATGAACTGCATTTTTAAAACAGAGCTGTCACGTTGTGTATCATGAACTGAAATGCATTTAAAAAATATTCACAATTTAAAATTGCACACTGTTAATTACACGTGACAAAGCTGACAGTTTGCACATTAATCTCATATTCATTGTTTTATTTAAAATCCAATGTACTGGAGAACAATGCCAAAACAGAAGCAATTGTGACACTGTCCAAATACATTTGCATTTTACTGTATATATCACAAAGGGTCATGCACATGTTGCTTTTCATGTTCAAATTTGGTTCAGCAACAATGCGATTAGCGATATTAGGCACTGACCTATTACCTGATATCAAATTGCTAAAATGTACAAATTTACTTTGCAAAAAACATTACATACATTCTAAATTATGTCAAATATAGTACCTATGTGACAACCTGCAAATGTAAACCAAGCAAATCTTGGTGAGAAAGTGGTCAATATTGGTAGAATCCTGTAGGTGTATTCCCTTGGGAGCATTTATGACAAGTATTGCAATCTTAACAGAGCAAAGCATAGCAATATAATTTCATAAGAATGTTGCCTTGTTTCCTTTGAAATGGATCATGAAGGCAGTGTTTTCTTCGTGTGTGTGTGTGTGTGTGTGTGTGTGTCAGACATGACACACTTAAAAAAAAAAAATTTAGTCAACCTATCAGTTTCATACAGCCATCTCTGCTCTTGATTGAGCTGCTTTGTAACATGAGCTTTATGTGTTCTTTCAGCATTGTCTCTACTGGCTTCACTTGTCCAAACCATTCACATCATCAGCTCTGCGTTCTTGTCTAATTATGCTATTAAGGGATGGGTGTAACAAAGGGATTTCGTACGGAGGATTAAAAAAAAATGACATGTTCCATCTTCTGCTTTTCTGTGCATAATTACTTAAAATAGCAGCCTGTGCCCCAGTGCCACTGGAGATGCAGCCTGTGAAAGATCAGGACAACGAGAGTCTATGGAAGGAGAAAGCACTTCCTTTTTTCTGTCCTAGACTGGGTGTCTCAGCAGGGAGAATACAGCCTGTCAGAGATGTCTGCAGGTTGTCAGAGAGAGGCGTGGGGCGAGGTACACCCTGAGGCTGTCCCGGGACAACAAGAGGAGCGTTTGTAGGGGCCCCCGCCATCATTCATCCTGAGAAAATGAGCCTTGCGATGACGCTGCAGCCATGTGCCGGGCACACCCACACGTGCAGGCACACACATACACACGCACCCATGCGCATGCACACACACACACACACACACATGTGCAGGCACACACATACACACGCACCAATGCGCATACACACACACACACACACACACAGACCCACACATGCAGGCTCACACGTACACACGCACCCATGTGCACGCACACACGCATGCACTGTACCGCTCCCAGACTCAAGGACAATATCTCCCTTTCATACCATGCCTGAAATGTGAATTAAAGACCCTAATAAATCATATTTCCCCATCTTTTCTTCCCTTCACTGCTCACAACAGGAATGCTGGTAATGAGGCAGAAGGCCGGAAGGATATTGGCTGGGAGCTGAGAAGCCTGGTTAGGGCATCTTAGATTTTAAGTAGTCTGACTCATGAGCACTGAGGCTACTCTCCTGAGGAACTCCTTAAACCCAGCCTCTCAGTAAAACATCTTCTCTTTCACATGAATGGTTGGCATCCCACATCCCTGTAATGTTTTCTTGACTTGCGTTTCATTTCCCATTCATATATGTAGTACTTTAGTACTGTTTCAGTAACACAAGGCCGAATCAACAAATCACAGGGTTTCCTCACATTCACAACCCACTGTTTACTTCTGTAATACAGTGACAACCATTTTGTTGTTTCTTGGCTCTTGAGGTCTGCTCAATGCGTGCTTACCTTGAGGGAAAGTGCATTGATTTAGAGGTAAGAGCTTTCTTGAAATTGTATAAAACACATTTAAAGCCTGAGCAACTTAATTGAAGGCTAGGGCAGTATGAGACATTTTTAACATCCGGTGTTATTCAGTGAATAGCACAATGACATTACCCTGACATCCATTTACTGCAACAACAAAAGAAGTTTGTCAATAGACACTATTCGGGCACTGAAGGCTCATTTAGTGTTCGGTTGACCAAAAATAAAACAGGTCCTTACGTTTTACATTCAGGGGCTGGCCTCCCTTGAGATGGTGAGACTCAAAGATTGCTGCTGACAAAACAACATTATTTCTGGAGTAAAAACTTGTTACCTTTTTATTGTGTAGCATCAGATTAATTCATTTGGTTTTGTGAGGGATAATTGAATAAGGAAATTAGTAATTACCATAATTTATTTTAAATGTGGAGTCTTATCCCCTGAGGACTTCTCAAAGTTAATTATAGGTCAGATATAGGACAACCCTACACACTCTGATGTGCAATATTGGACAAAGCTGTTGTTGCCATGTGCAAGTTAATATAAACACCATAAAATGAATGCAGTCACCGAAGGTTATCTTCATACGTGAGCCAATTAAAGTGTGTGCATAAAACTAAGATTTGATTAGACCCCCCCCCCTTTAGCCAAGCAAAACCTTTTTTTTTTTTCAGAGCCTGTGCCGTTAACCACGGCAGCATTGTGCACTTGATAGCTTGTTATTGTAAATAAGAGGGATAAAAGCAGTCCTTCAGTGAAGTAGGTCTAGTGCAGTGAAATATGCACCCAATTAAAGAAATGGGTGTAAGGGGCTAATAAAGTGTGTGTGCCTACAAGATGCCACGTCCTAATGAATCCCGGCTAATTTGCTTTGACTGATGAATTTCGACGCTAGTCGTAGGGGTTGAATAATTATGAAATTTATCACAAGACATAGTGACTCATTAAGGATTAGCAAGGTTTCATTAGAGCAATGTTGTTCTAAAGGCACACATGGTCTGATCAGAATAATTACAGGCTGCACAAAGGATGCTGGGATAGGTTCTATGTGAGGGGGCTGCATCCTGGAGCTTCGCTCTGTTGTGCTAGCATATGCCACGTTCTTTAAAGAGCAGTGGGGGGATTAAAGTCCAGCCCCTTCACATTTTTGCTAAGGAAGGGATGGGTACATCTTCAAAGAAGATGGCCTGCTTCACACTGTTGTTATTATTAGGGCCATGTGTTATGTCCTCAGCCATCCCACTTCTGCTCCTAGTGGTATGTGGCTGGTGTCTTGGTTTGATTGTAGGATTGATGGCACCTGTTGGAAATCCTTTATACGGAGCCCTGTGATGGCTGAGAGGGAGCCATTGGCGCTCTATGCTGCTTTAGTTTCTGTTATTCTATTGTGATTGCCAGGGTCAGACTGCAACATATTGGGGGCTCGTCCAGGATGGATTCTTCAGTTTGCTTTACCCCTAGACGACTTTGCTTCTCTTTATGGTTCTCATTGATGAACGAATGGTGAGTTGATCCGTGTGTGGGTGTTGTCAGTTATCATTTTGAGCTTCATGTCCATCCGACCTCAGTTAGCTGACGTCAATGAGCAGGTCCTGTGGGCTTGCTAATTTATTATTTTGTCGGTCATTTGCTAATCTGATTGCATAAATAGTATTTAGTGGCTGATAGCATTCATTTTTTCTACATGGTCTTTGTGTCTCGGGGCTCCATTGACAGTTCCCATTCACTTGTTGTGAGAAGGTGATATCCTTAGGAGAGGTTTTTTTCTTGTCTAAATCGTTCTTTCTATTATTGTTAAACTCTAGGGTTGTAGTACCTATTAACACAACTACTGCTAAGTTTTAAGCATTTGTGTCTCAATGAGGAAGTGCGGACTACATGATCATCCTGATGGGTGGAATGTGATCTTTCAGGTAGTAATTCCAACCAACTGGCAAAATGAAGTTTTGAGTTTTGCCCATGTTGGTTTAGCAGACCATCTGGGAATCAACAATACATGTGGTCACATTCTTAGATATTTTTTTTTGCCTGGGCTTAAAGCATGATGTGGTGCAGTACTGTGAAACCTTTATGGTCTGTCAAGTTGCTGGTAAATCTAACCAGACCATTCCTCCTGTTCCTCTAACCTATATTGGTGACTGGAGAATCTTATGAACGTGTTATTGCGGATTATGTTGGACCGCTTCCATGTTTCAAAGGTGAACATCTGTATTTGATTACAACATGTGCAGCCACACGCTTCCCAGAAGCTGTTCCTCTGTGGAAGATTATTTCTTCCGGTCGTGAAGGCATTATTAAAATTTTTGTCTTTGGACTTCCTAAGGCCATGCAGAGTAATCAGGGGACCAACTTTTTGTCATGTGTCTTTGCCAAGGTCCTTCAACATTTCCAGATGAAGCATGATGTGTGCAGTGCCAATCATCCTAAGAATCAGGGGGCCTTGGAAAGGTCCCCCCAGACTTTATAATCGATGTTGAGCACTTATATTAAGATCGGAAAGGGTTAAATGGAGGGCCACCCACAGCTCCTTTTTGCAGCTAAGGAGGCTGTGCAGGAGTCCTTGGCATTGCTGTGTTTGGCTATATAATGTGTGGTCCCCTGGCGCTGTTGAGGGACCAGTGGCTGAATGAGACTACTCAGTATATCTTGTTAAATTATGTATGAATTTCACTCCAGATTACATCGAGCCTGTGAGATGGCAAAACAAAATCTTGAATTTGCTCACCAAAAGATGAAACTGGTTTAACTGTAAGACAAAAGTCAACAAGTTTGGTTGTAGTGATAAGTTATTGGTCCTGTTGCCCATCACTAGTTCTGCTCTGCAGGCATGGTACAGTGGTCCATATGCAGTCGAACATTGGGTGTCTGACTATGACTATTGCCAATCCAGATAGGAGGTGGTACTCACAATGGTGTCATAAGTATGTTAAAACCCTACTATGTGAGAGCCCACTGTAAATTTTGTAATACTCCCTGTAGTGCTTTGACCATAATCTTCAGTAGCAGACCAACAGAAAGACCTTCAGGTGTGAAGGGGTTGCCATTCACAGAAGGGAATGTGGGCGAGGTGACTGTTCAACCTCAGAGTCTGTCATCCTTGCTCATGTGGAAGAGGGAGGTGGGTATGGCTCTTCCCTCTCGAGGTACAATAGAAGGTTTAACATCACCCTCATTACCTGTGAAGTCCTGAGAAGGCTGACATTATGTTTTTGGTTGAGTCTTATCCTACTCTCTCTTCTGATGTGCCCCGTCAGATGTCTATCATTACGCATGACATTGATATGGGTTCCATGTCCCCTACTGAACAAATTGCACACTGTGTTAACCCCATGAAACGTAATCTGTTGTGTAAATCACATTCCTTCGCAATCAGCCTCAGTTTACTGTTCAGTAGTGCTCGATGATACCGCCACAAAATTGCTTTAACATCTACCTCGTAAAGTCACCTGCATCTCAATGTCAAACCCAGTGCTTACCTGTAACACTGCTGGTGTAGTGTTGTTACATGATCTTCCAGTGTTTGGCTTGACGTTTTTACCTAATATTAACTCCCTACCTCCTCTTTGGCAGTCCAAACACATTCATTGCACACACCTGTGTACCTGAACATGAGTGTCAAATGTGACGTCAGGTTCTGCATTCAGCCGAAGTTCTGGAGCTTTGCATGACTTGTCTTGCTCAACTGGCACTCGTCTTGCTGGCACTGAGGCTATGGTGAAAGTACACTCCTTTCGCTGTGTATGAGCTGAGCCCCCTGCTGCCATACCCATTTTAACAGTATTACGATTTGGCACGTCCTCATGTGTGTTTTATCTAGACAGTTGTGTGTGTTTGGAGTCTACTACAGATGTATGACCTTGATAAATTACACCCGTGGGTGGGATAATCTTCCGGCCGATGCCGCTGTTCTGCATATCGGATGTCAGTAGTTGTGCCATGTAATCTCATATGTGATTGGATATTTGCTACATCTTGATGCTGACAAGATATCGGAAAGTCTGCATTGGATTTTATTATTGTCGGTTCAGTCGCTGCTGATGTGGTTATGTTGGAATGTTGGGCTGTCTTAGCTCTTGGCAGGGGTCGCAGGCAGCTTTCATAAGGGAAGTTAGTCTGCCGGTCTTTCTCTCTCTCTGGTTTGTTTTCTGTCCCTCTTGCTTCAATTTTGTGTTGAATATGGTGAAGGGGAGTTGTGGTTTGGTGAGTGGGTTTCCAGTGGATTTTCAGGTGAGGCCCTATTTAATATTTCTGTATTTATTTTTTCATTGCTTTGTGCAGATGGGTGTCACTATTTGAGGGTGGGGGTGTTATGTCCCTAGCCCTCACACTTGTGCCCCCCTAGTGGCATACGGCTGGTGTCTTGTTCTTTCATGTTTTGTTCTTTTTCTTCGATTGTAGGATTGGCGGCACCTGTTGGAAATCCTTTATGAGGAGCACCGTAATGGCCGAGAGGGAGCTCTCTGTGGCAGCCATCTGGGTTCCACACTGTCTGAGTTTCTGTGTTTTCCATTTTGTTAATATACCAATTTATTTTTGTAAATAAATTCCTCTCTTTTGAGAGTCGCCAAGGGCAGACTGTAACGTGTTTATACAACTTGTCTTTTCAACAACAATCTGCGGGGTGCCTCTGCAGCCCCTACAGCTAATAACTGAGATATCAGCCAATAACTTGTGACTTAGTGAAATGATACACATTATAAACACACTTTCAGCGCATGCACAAAGTAGAAAAAAGGAGGTGCAAGGATGGGGAGCAAGATTATAGCTTAATTAGGTTCTTGGTTCACATATTGTATGTCAGGTACTAGACTTTCATGAAACATTGTTTGGACAGATATATTAATGGATTGATAAAATTGCTTATTTAAATAACCACTTGTAACTCAGGCAATGTATTACCCAGGCAGAAATTATTCTTAAAAAAAAAAAAAAAAAAAAAAAAAAACTGTGAGCATAATATTCAACTGAATTCATAATTCAATCACAGGTTTTTGAAGAAAACCATGTTGCCTTGTACTTCTAAGTAAATGTGCATTCCTGGTACAGAAGCTGAATTTGGACATCAGAAAATTCGTCTGTCATTGTCCATTATGGCTCGCTTTCACTTTGTGCCGTCCTACCCAGACATCACACCGAGAAAAGCGGAATAAAGTGCACATTAGTAATTTGTTGCTTTCTGTCTGTGGGAGGTAGTCCCAACATAACATGGAGGTAGTTTGCCCGTTGCGAAGAAGTCACAGCTTTGCTGCTGTGGAATCAGATTTGTGTCAAAACAATCAAACAAAACACTGTATGTATGGTATGATGATAATTTGGTTGTTTTTCACAAAACTGATTCGCCAATATGGTACACTGGTCATATTACCACAATACTGCATTGCAATTCATTATTATTTATTATTTTAATTATTATAACAGTAATATGAAACTATTTTGACAGACTTGTGGCAAACTGGCACATTTCAACCAGGACATGTTTTTTAGGAGTACGTCAGATAGGAGGACGTTCGTGTAAAACTAAGATGTCTGGTTACTGTACCTGCACATTATCAGGTTTGAACTTACAATAGTCTCTCTGGACAGATAAGCCTTATCCAGGGGGCACAAATGGTGCTTGAGAGGGAGCTGCCAAGAAAAGATTTCATTTATACTTGGCTTCTATGCAATATATCAGCATGAAACAAGTTTTATTCAAGTTATACTCAATTGTCATCTGAACACAAGAAGATGTATATGGGTTTGATGTAAGCAACCTCTGGAGATAGTTTTGGTCAGACTTATCTGGTATCAAATTTGACATAAATTATTACCGTAAAAAAAACAGGAGAAGCTAACAGAAACTTAACATCTGAAAAGTACGTATTATGCATGTTGTACATTTTTCTTCTTGTGTTGGCACACGGCCACAATAAAGCCACAAAGCTTGGATGATTGCCTGGGCTCACAGCATGACAGTCCAGCTAAGGGGTTATCTAACAGGAGGAGTATGCTCAGATGGCGTCAGTTAGAAGACCCTGCTATACAGTGCATTAATCATTATTAATGTACCTTATCTCAATGCATTTTGAAAGAAGCCATTTAAGTGGTTAATCATAATACTGGTGAGCGGTAAGTGCAACGACTCATAATATAAACAAATGTTAAACATTATAGAATTTGAAAAAAGAAAACACAGCAATATATTGAATGAAATTATCCAGAATGCATGGCAGCAAGCAACATACCTACAGTTAATATACTACACCACTTTTCAAACAAAACATTTCAGTTCTATATTAGGATATTTTGGCAAAAGTATTTTAAACATTTTTAACATGGGTTTTAGAGGTTGCCAAAATATAGTTTAACTTCTTACGCTAGCTGGCCTTACACGGTAGATGACATTAGTTATATGCAGTACAATTATATCAATTAAAATTGATTTGGTTGATTATTCAGGGCAAAATCCAGTTGGACAAAATAATGGAATCTCCTAACAATATATGAATTTGAAGTAGCTAATAAAGAGTAGGGCCACCCTTCACTTTCAGAACAGTTTCAATCCTTCTTGAAATGCTGTCATACAAGTTCTGAACCATGTGCAGTGAAAAGCCTCCAGTTCTTTAGGAATGTAGGCGGTTGAAATCTATTCTATTGATTGTCCATCAGTCCCTGTCGGTAAGCTTTGCTTGCGACAACTGTTGCTCTTTGCTGGTGCAGTTTGCTTGTGTTTGGCATGGCATCTGGTGTCATAATGTTTCCTATGCATTAACACATTTCACAGCTTTTGTGAGCAATGTACCTGCACTTTGGGAACTGATTATGTATCCTCTTTGGAACTGTGTTGCTTTGGAAGCTCACATATCAAAGTGTTGATTGTCAGACCTCTGTTGCAGCTGACTCATTCTGCTAATTGGCATTCAATTTAAAATGACTCACCTGTGCAGCTGCTTTTGTAATCGTGATTGTTGATTTAGTGACTTCAAAGTTAATCTTTTTCATGTAGTGTTTCTGTTGTTTTTCATATCCCTGTATGCATGTTGTTCATTACGTAAATGAAGTTGTTACTATCATCTGCACAGATTAGATTTTTTTTTCATACCTTTTTGGTAATTTAAACTCTTTCAAATGACTTTTTTCATTTGATTGTTTGGCTCATTTCAGTCTTTCAAGCTTTTTGGACTCAGCTTATAAATTTACATGATGCCTTCGCTGAATTTGCCAGAACAAGTTGATAATCTTATTAATGTTGATTTTATGGTAAATGGTAAATGGACTGCATTTATATAGCGCTTTTATCCAAAGCGCTTTACAATTGATGCCTCTCATTCGCCAGAGCAGTTAGGGGTTAGGTGTCTTGCTCAAGGACACTTCGACACACCCAGGGCGGGGTTTGAACCGGCAACCCTCCGACTGCCAGACAATCGCTCTTACCTCCTGAGCTATGTCGCCCCTTTATAGTGCATTTATATATTATGTCTGTAGCATTCAGTCTGCCGTAGAAGCGGAATGGTCTCAGCTGCGCTGGATGGTGGCGAGAGTATAAGCACCTGGGTTGCGTTAGCTAATCAGCCCAGGTCCTTAAAGGTGTGTTCCTCTCCATAGTTTGGGGCTGAGACTGGGAGCTCACACCAAAAGCGTGTGGCTTTATTTGAGTTGCATTTAATTTCATTTTTGTTTCTTTTAACAAGATGGGGAAACAATGAACACCTGCTGAAAAGTGGGAGAAGCTGTCCAGGTGAAAATCTGGCCAGCCACGAGCGGGGAACTGAAAAGTTGCCGCTCAGTTTTGCTTTCTTTTGTCTGTGTTATTTTAGTTTGTTGCCTGGAACCCGTGACGGGGAAGGGTGAAGATGGCGTTTAGTTTATTTCATGTTTGTGTGGGATCTCTCTCTCTCTCACACACTTACACTCACAGTTTGTGAGCTCTGGTTAGCTTGTATGGTTTGACATTTGACTGTCTAAAACTGAAATTTAAGGTCTTTGACAACATATGGTTCATGCATTTATCATTATTTTCACGTAAAACCATTTATCGATCACAGTAGGAATGTTCTAAATGATTAGACATATAGCTGGCAAAGGACAATGAATGAATGTACATTTATTGTGTTATTGTTGGGATGATCTAGACTAAAGGAAACCCTTTTGACTGGATACTCCAATCAGCTACTTGTGTTTTATTGAATATAAACTTTAATCTGCCACTGTTGTCCTCAAAGCAGCTAAAATCTGCAAATATTCTTGCCATAAAGAAATTGTAGGTTGAGAAGATGAATGATTGATATAGTGAAATGTAAAGGTGAGAAAAAACCATGGTGGTAAAAAAAAAACAAAAGCGATCCTCTAGATCATCCCACTAATAATCTTGTAAAGAATCTAAAGCTCATCCATAAAATTTGATAACACATTTATTGGCAATATGAAAACACATTTATCATTGTCTTTTGCAAGTAGCTTTATGCGTAATTATTTGTAACATACCCATTTGTAATTGATAAGATGTGAATTTGATATAATTGTATATGCGTTTATATAAATTGTATCACGCATAAATAATGATATCAAACATGTAAAACATGTCCTCAAAGACCAACCATAGAAATTTCCTTTGACCTGCTGACAATGTTGAAGTGTGGAAGAATAAACGTGAGGGTGTTTTTAGGTACTTTTTTTTTTTTTTTTTTAATCAAAAAGACTTGTGACTTCCATGTAATCTTTAAAAACGTGTACAAAGGAGAGTCAATTCTGGACTTGTTTATTGTGTTGACAGTATATAGGAAACCATGATCTTTGCAGGTTGTGTTTTAATTTATCATTATTTTCATAAACCTGAATATTTTGCTTAATTGTTTCACTGTTATTTCACCGTACACTCACATGCATGCACGCACACACACACACACACACACACACACACAAACAAACAAACTAATGTAGGAGGAATGAATTTTTAATGTAATTTCCCTCTGCTCTGGGCTTTGCATTCCCCTGTATGCCTTCTAATGGAGCTGTCTTAACATTTGCTCTGCTGTGTCTGTTTTTCCAAGTCCAGGGTGCTTTTTATTAAGGAATTATTGATTTGCATTTAATTAAACTCCCACTAATTTGCTCTCGACTGACATGAGATTGATCAAGCCAATCAATAACATCATATTAAAAAAATGTGTCATGGCTTGAGAGCTGAAAGGTGTAAAACTGCAACTTTGTCTCAAAACCTGCTGTTTGTTACTTTTTGATGTCACAGCCCACCCTGGGAAAGCAGTCCCACTGACTGCGCTGTAGAGGCATACAATTAAAGCTATTGCAGATAAAACGTGACAACTCTTGCTGAATGTATTCATGGGGAACCTCAATTATCATAGAATTTTCATCCATGTGCCAATTTTAAATCGGTTTGCTGTGGATTTAATGATATCTAGGGATTTTGAATACCATTTCAAAGTTCAGTTTTAATGTATCGATTGCTGAAACAAGAAAACATTATTTTGACATTGTTCGCAAAAACAACTGCAGAGGTTATGCTGCAAGATGCAAACCACTAGTTAGCCACAAAAACAGGATGACTAAATTATAGTTTTATAAAAAGCATTCTATAGGACCTCTTACACATACATACATGTATTACTCCACTCTAAAGGTTGGTCAATTTTCAGGATAATGTCAGCCTTTTAAATGTTTTTCATGCAGAGGGACATCACTAAGTTTAGCTGTTTCATGAGGAGGGGGGGGGGGGAATTAAAAACCCAATTGTGTACAGAAGGGAAAGGATCACAGGACAGTACCTTATTTGGTGGCTACTGCTTAGGCTGACATGGTTGCATCATTCAAAGGCCTCTGGCCTCCCATGTATTGGCAGACTATCAGTGTAATTGCACAATAAATGCTGCAGGAGGTCTCCTCAAGGGGAATGAGGCCATTTAAGGTCTATAAGACACAGGTCTATAAGATACTGGCCCTGTCCTCATTCAAAGCATTTTGCCACCTCTCTTTGTAAAGGAGATCCTGCGGATTAAATTCCTGATCCACAGAACATTATAACTCATTATTCCTTGCTGCTGGCATGAGGTGAACTTGTGCATTTAGAAGATTTAATTTGAAGATTTCTCCATATGCAGCCTACCTGCTTCCAAGCAGAGCTGATGTTAAAACTGCCTGAATGTTCTCCATCAGCAGATTATCTCTGTCTAATCTTCCCTTATCAGCTGGATCGGCTAACAGAATCTCCTTCACAAAAAAGATGGCTGTCCTGCACCCTCACATGCATACAAGCACACACACACACACACACACACTTGCATCCACCAGTAGTTGAGCCTAATCCATTCTCAGTTCTCAGAGTGGGGATACTTTTGATAAGGTCATTGAAACAATTTGTACTTCTATTTTGAAAAATACAGTTTAGTGGGCAGATATTTATAGCAAATGTTGCTAGGTTGCAAATGACTGTTTGCAAGGTTAAGGGTAGTGTTCACAATTGCTCAATGACAGACACTTAACAACCAAGAGACACATTTTGTAACATTACTTCTACCAAGGTTGAACTGAAGGTGATAGTAAGTAATACTGGGTGTGAGATTACATAGACATTTGTTTACAAGTAACCAAAAAATCTGCTATGAGTAGGTTTACAGTTGTATTTTATATGTTGGCCAAGAAAAAAAATACTTTCTGCGTTAGCATTGCAGTTCTTATGCTTTCTGTGCTAAGCTGTAAAAAAAACCATCCACCCCGATAGTCTTTTCCCAAAATCTTCCAAAAGAACATCACCAATACAGCTCTTGTATAGTGAGGCTGTCATACGTGAGCCAGCTCTGCATGCTGAAGGAGATATGGGTCTTTCACATACTCCGAACAAAGTAATTGTGAAGTGCGCTACCACCCGGCTGTGAATTAAACCAGCAGATTTGTGTATGTATGAACTACCGTGCCCCACAATCATCCTATCATCTATGCAGAATGTAATCAGCGTTGCGCTCTCATGCTGGAGACGATGGGGGTACACTCTGGGGTCCATTATCAGCTTCCAAAAAATGACTATCTCATAAAATGTCATTTGAACTTGGGGGTATTTTCAATATGTACTCTGAATGTGTCGGATTATCCGACCCTGCCTGACTCCAGCAGTGTTAGATAAAAGCTACTCAGCAACACAATGGCATAAGAATAAATATAATGAAGTGTGAATTTCTAGTCTGAAGTGTACCATCACAAATAATGTGTCTTTTAACAGCTATCGAATCAGTTTTCCCCCAGGGCCCATAACTTCATTATGAGGCAGGACACTTTTGCAGATCAACCCTGCGGGGGGGTGCTGATACTGTGGACGGCTGCTGCTTTCTCTCAGCTCTGTTTAAACATTTAAATAGCATTTCTCGATGTTGTAACACCGCTTTCATCATCTGTGTGTGCAATCATAATGCAGATGCCTGGGAAGTGCTACAGGACAACAGGAGAGCGCAAGAGGGGATCTGGGAAAAGCACATTTCCATGGGGATCCCACAAGCCCCTTCATTATTTGTCTCTGTGATATTGCAAAAAAAAAAAAAAGAAAAAAAAGAAGAAAGTCATTTTTCTTGTCCATTTAGAACAGCTCATTAAAAACAGGAAAGAACAAACAAAGCCTCTCCGTTGAGACCCCCATTCAGAGTCATTTCATAACTCTGTTTTAATAGTTGAGATAAATTAATTATTCCTCTGTGTAAACAGCAGTCTTTGCAATCTTGGTTTTGTTCTTGGGTGTGTGAGGGGAATGGCAGGGCGGGAGAGATGAATGGGGCTGAAACCAGGGTGGAATACGGCAGCCTTTGCAGAGAGGAAATTTGAATGGTGTACCGTGATTTGTTGGGGGAACCGGGACAATTAAACCGTTAATATTTGCAGTTGGAGTGGCTTCAAATAGTAGATGTCTTTTTAATAGACCCAGAGGCTGAACACAATAATGGAGTGCCATGATGTCAAGAATACTTGTTATTGAAAGTCAGCACACTTTTGTAATACAACTTTTCTCCCTTCCTATGTATGTTATCAAAGGTAAAAGTACAGAAATCCACTCACAGATTTCTATATTAGCTAGCATGAACAAGAGCTACCCTGTACAGCATCTGTATTATAGGATACACACATACATATCCTCCTAGGTAATTAACTTAGTCCCCTATAGGGGACACAAGTCTCTGGTCTTAATATCAAGAACCATATATTCTACTATGTTGAAATCTACACTACAAGGGGCATTCAATAAAAAATAAAAAATCTTTTTGAATATATTTTGGTTGCAACATGTTTTGCGTCATCCAAGATATTTGTACATTGTCAATAAAAAAACACTTAAACTTTTTGTCTGCTGGGAAGATAATACATCTTATATATGTACAGTATATGTGTATGTTCAAGCCTGTGACTAAAAATTAAAGTATGCCATTATTGTGTGTGAAATGTTGAATCTTGGAAAAATGTTTATTGTAGTCTAGGTGTCAGTGCAGGTGAGAATTTTAAGAGTTCCCAAACTGTAAAAATCAATTTAGGAATTTCCAACAGGAATGGCCACATTCTTGATACAGAGATAGTCTCCATTCCCTTTTCAAGGTCTTCAATATCTTCCTTTCTGAGAAAGAAAAGACAAGAAAATTAGGTTTCCATTCAGCACATCAATGCAAAGCTACTTTTAGAAATGCAAGTACTGGTGTAAGGTTCGATAAACGATCATCTCATCTTATCACCTTTCGAACAGATCCTTTCTGAAAAAAGAAAAAGAAAATGCGAGATCATTATATTGAAAATGTTTTACAAATGGCAATAAATAAATAAATAAATAAATAAATAAATAAATAAATAAATAAAACGTCTTCACTGCAGGACGCAAAAGCCATTACAGCGCCTCTGGAATTATGTGAATGAATGCTCTCTATAATGCCACTTCCAATTCACTGGAGTGTTTAATTAGCAAATACCATCTCTGGCTCTAAATCACAACAATGCAGAAACAAGGGGCTGTAAAGAACTACAGAACAATTACCACTAGGACTGCAATGTGCTTTGAGATACAAGGTTTTTTTTTTTCTCCCCAGGATGCCATAAAGACCAAGTGCTTACCTGGCAAGCATATGCCTGCAGTGTATTTGTATATGCAGCACATATTTTATCATTACGTATTCATCACGGGTTGTAACAGCAGCAATAAGTGTACTTATCCCATTGAAGGTGCCCAAAAACACGTGTTGCATTTGGCCATTAAGGCTTAATATAGCTGAAGCAATGGCATATAATGATTTAATGCAGACTGTATTTGTGTGTAAGTGTTCAAGTGAGAATTATGCAGAAATTGTTTGATATGATTGAGTGGTTCTGCAAAGACGTACCCTGCAGGGAAGAGGTCCCTAAACAAAGCTGGAAGCGTGAACATTTTTGGGGAAAAGGTCGTCTTTTCTAAAGTACCATAAAACATGCGCAAGACTCCATATTTTCAGTGTAAACGGAAACACGCACATAGCCTATAGCAGTCTTTTTACTTCTATGTAGGCCTACCGTAAATTTAATTCGGGAGGTCGACTATAGTCTAGTCTTACACTAAAATTAAAATGAGCAATTCTTTAAAACGTATTCAAAGGGTAGCCTAGCATGCATATATGCATGTTCATCTCTGTGATCTCTGAAACATATGCCACTACTAACAGTCTCCGAATCGCATTTTATATGAAAAGTTGTATTAAATACTGACTTGTTTTCAATTTGCGTGTTCTGTTAAATCTAACGGATCGTAATGCTTAAATTTGACCAATTTTGTATTGTTATTATTATTATTATTATTATAAATTAATAAAAATGACAGTTAAGTTGTACACTATTCCAACCCTAACTGCCACGATGTTACTTATCCACCTATGAAACAGTGATCATACTTATATATGTCGAGTCTTTTTTTTTCCCGTTCCAGCAATCAGAATTCTCTGGGAAAATGCATTGTCTATGCATTCAGGAAAAAGCACAATTATTCCCCTTAACCTAATCCATTTTTCCATTACTTGGAACAAACAACGAAAATCAGCCACCAGCGGAATAGCAGTTCCAGTATTGATAATCAATCATAATTTCGGTGTCATTAACCAGCAGCAGACTGTGTCATGAAATCGTGCATTGGTAAAAGCAAAGTGGCAAATAAAAACCTAATTATAGGCTACATCTCAAACCCATTTTGTTTCGTGTTTTATTGTTTTTTATTTATTTATTTATTTTTACAATCTAATGTCATTAAATAGTTTGCACAATGTTCATTTAGAAATTGTATCGTTTCACACGCGTAAAAATAGCTTGTTTTGTCATTTGCTTGGACAACACCACCAAAGAAATGCCCTTTAATGATGTAAACCTCATCATGCATAGGCTACTTTAGAGGCTTAGCCTACAGTTATTTTCGTGCACGTTCTTACAACAACAGTAGAGCTACACAGGAAAAACGTGAAGTAGGTAACGTGTGAAGGCGTTATTGCAAAATGTGTCTATTTTTTCTTTACAGTAGTTGTATTGATCCGGCTTTGGAACTTTAAAACGCTGGATTGTGCTGTCCCTTTCATTGACAGATGATGGCGCCACCGTGAAGGCGCACGAATAAACGCGTCCAGGAGGCATGCAGATACAACTTTTTAAATAAACTAATAGTGCAACATGACATCCTTCAAGTGTGTGAAACAAAACAACATATGGAAAGATAAACTCATAAAACGTTCAAACATAAGTTGGCCTATAAATCTTACCGGTTAACGGTTAAGCACCACTGACATAAACATGCCATTCAAATCTAAAAGTAATCAATACTCCCATGTTTCTTCTTGGATGCCTTACATGTATCCAGTCTTCAAGCTAATAAGAACAGACCTATCATCTGAAAATAATTACTTTTATAACTACAGCCTACACCCTTATTAACTCATTGGAGATTTATTCTGTTTTAAAATTTTACGGATATAATCTCAGAGATCCTAGGCTATCAAATAAATGCCATCTGAAATACCACATCGGTATAACTTGTGAGGGTGTGCCGTTTCTGTAGTGTCGAAATTAGTAGGTAGCTCCAAAAGAAACGTCGAGCTGTAAACTGCATTTTTCTTCCTTTACTCTGTGTGTCCAAGTCAATTTCACGTTCTTCTGATTGGGTGGTTTTGTTATTCCGGCTGAATAGACTGTGTGGAGATTGGCTGCAGATTGATTTACGTCATCCCCCCCAGAAGAGATGTACTTGGGATCTTCATTCTGTCACTAACACATGTAGAGCAGGGCAGGACTGAAGTACGGCGTTCGTGGGGGGAGAAAGAAGAGATTACATTACTCTCGTTTTGTGAAGCCGAAAAACAAAGGTCCGTCTGTTTTGTATGGAAATTTCTAAGTGCATAGTGCAACATATTTTTTTCAAGGACATATCCCAGTCGCTCTTGAAACAGGCTCGCGCCAGTGGAAATACAATCTGAAAACTCCATTGCCTTACTTCGTGTATTACTATCAATAGAGCGAAATATTCCGGAGGACTTAAGATCTGCATTTTCTGGTCTTGGGCTGGTGCGTTGTATCTTGACTTTGTCATTTGATTGCGAATTCAACCCAGTTCCCCGGACTCTCTGTATTGCTTTTTAATACAATATAATTGTCCGAGAAGGGTCTGCGCGACAAATTGTTTCAACACTTACATTTCAAGGAGACAAAAGAGGTACGTTTGCTTTCATTACGAATTTTAAATCCTACATTCGGTTCATATTGATATCACATGTCGTTTATGCGAAAAGCATATAGTGTAACAAATGTCTACGTAAAACTGGCTGCATAGATATTAACAAGCAGTAGCTGCGTGTATTAATTGGTGTTAATCAAAAACATGAAGAGCGAAAAAGTGACTTTAGTAGCCTATGTTACGTGTAGCCCAGAACGTAGCAATAGATTACATGACGGAGTTAAAACGTCTGGCGCTTCCAACATCACGGAATGGGAACGAGGATCTGGCAGGAGCGGGGCTAACGGCGGCTTTACAGGCGTTTCTTCGTCCAACTAGGAGCATTAAATATACACAAGCGCAGCGGGTGAATTTGCCATTCCATTATTAAAAATATACTATTTCCCATATTTTACTTTTACGTTCTATGAAAGTGGCACAAACGACTGTTAAAATGGAGACTGCTTTGCCTCCAGCTGCCTGGTCTGTTTTCTATTTCACTGACTCCATCTCAGTACCTAAATTGCCTGGCCATGTAATTACTATAGTAAGCCCATTTAAGTTAAAAGCTTTCCCCCCGTCTATTCTTTTCCCCCCTACAAACTCGGAATGAAACTTGACGATGGCCCGATCCTATTTATCTGGGGACTTACTCTCGGGCTGGGCTCTTTGATTCATCTCCTTTTAGATTTAATCAGCACTAAGGTATTGCTTGTCCTTAAGAGTCTCAGCTAATGGGGTTACTGAATGCTTTTCTCAGTGTAACGTTTTTTTTTTCTCTCAACCCCCCCCCCCCCTCTCTAATTACCTTTCAACAAAGATTTGGCTTAGCCCGCCATGGAGTCCGCTGTACGAAATTGGAAAGGATTAAAAATTAAAATACATCAACCGAAAAGTGAAATAGAAAAGTGTGCCTAGAATATAAAAGAATAACAATAATAGGCTGCATGCACGGCCCGGGGAGTATATTTCCGTAGCAGTAAGGTGTGGGGGAATTGAAAACACTATATGGCCGTGGCCAAAAGACGTAGCTATGTACGGTGCTCACAAGGAATTCCACCAACAAAAGCAGGGTATTGTTAGAACCCTGTCATGCCATTATCTCTGTGGCCAAGAATTTACACGTAGACCTGGATACTTTTTCATCTTGAACTATTACCAGCCGCTGGAGCGTGGGTTAAAATCCGAAGCCTATTAACTTTTTAAATTCACTACTGTCAGTTAAAATAACACATTCTACTGAGATTAATGGGCGCGTACTGGCTTTGGTATATCCTATATAACTTTTATGGCTTTTCAATTAGCAGCACTCGCATCTTCTGGCAGTACACCAACCCTCCAATTTTACTTTTTCTTAGACCATTTTCCGCTTGAACAATGCACATTGAAGAACGGCATAAGGGGGGAAAAGTTCAGTTTAAAGGCAATTTAGGTGTCTGAGCAAAATTGTTGCTTTAATTGTTCTATCAACTATTATTTTATCAGTTATCAGCATTCATCTGGGAAGAGACAACCACAGCATTTAGATGAGAGATCAAGGGCAGATTGGGGGAGGGGGGGAAGTGGTCTAAATGTGTTTGTATAACAGGTAAACAACTCCTCTCTAAGCACCAGGATCTATTTATATGCTTGTGTCTGGAATCCAAAAGGAAACACAGGCGTACTGATAAAATGCATATACATCGCACCAATACAGAGATTAGCAAAACATATCTCTTGCTTTGCCTTTTGCAAAAAAAGTAATCTGTTGCTGTGGCATATTAAAAAAGTTGTTTATGATAAACACAAGTTGTCTTACAGTTTTGTGCAAATCCCACAGGCTGTTGTGATAAAAACCTTTTTCATCTGACAGGTAATGAAGGTAATATCCACTTCAAGACAGTCTGCAGATTTAAAGTTTGAAAGGTTAAATACAATCTTTAACAGAATATGTTTTTTTCCACCACAGCACATAAGAAAAAACTGATCATAAATTCTTAGCCACACATAAGTAGGTATAATAGCAACGCCAGTTGCCTGTTGTCTGAAAATCCAAACGGGAACACTCTGAACTATTTGTACAGGAGTGAATGAAAATACAACATCGTCTCATTGACCAAGAGTCAGCTAAAAATGAATAGTGCCTGTGGTCTGATGGAAAAGTGGAATAGTGCCTGTGGTCTGATCAGGTCACAAAATATTCGTATGGTCATCATGAATACTTGTCTGTTATTTTTAATTAAAAAGTTCTGTTGGGGTGCTCCTCAGCATTCTTGACGATGACCATCAGAACCCAACATAAGACTATTTTGCAAATATGAAATTTCCTGTGGGGTTGGGAGACGGGTAATATTTGAACGGTGAAATATTCTAAATTAGCATCCTTGCATCTCTGTGCAGCTTCTGAGCAGCTTCGCCCTGTCTTGTCCAGCTACGGAGATCATGGTGAACCCCGGTGGCAGTGCCCAGCCACCCCCGGTTGGAGCAGGCTCCCTCTCCTGGAAGAGGTGCGCGGGCTGCGGGGGAAAGATCGCAGACCGCTTCCTCCTCTACGCCATGGACAGCTACTGGCACAGCAGGTGCCTCAAGTGCTCCTGTTGCCAGGCGCAGCTGGGCGAGATTGGCACGTCCTGCTACACCAAAAGCGGCATGATCCTCTGCAGAAATGACTACATAAGGTAAGCCTGTTCCCCAATACTGGGGGGGAAAAGGGGTGAGGGCAGCGAGCTGGACGTTACATAGGAAATGAACTGAACAATTAATTCGCAGTATGACAGCTTTACTGGATACAAAGACATTCATTTTGTGGTAAATTGTGTACCGTTTATTTTTATGTTATCCCCCAACTAGAACCATTTGGCTGGAGTCGATCTCTCCCCATATGATACCAAAATTTCCAGTCAGAGTTTGGGCTTCAGAACATTAATTTCTGCTGAACGAACATTCTTGCTCTTTTGGGAAACAAAAGCAGTGTTGCGATCCGGAACTTAAGTCTGACCAGTTTCCCAGGGGCATTCAGATACAAGGTTCAGGAAGAGGTTAGATTTCTTGTTTGGCTGAGGTTAGATGAGACATTTGATATGGGTAAGCCAAGTATATAAAGCAACAGAAAGGTGTATCATAACCAACACTTTATGTATTTTTGAAGGAGGTAAAAAAAGGTTTTTATTGTTCTTGTTGAAAAATTATACACAGAACTTAGTGGATCCTCCTTGGTGCAAAGATACTCAGAGGAAATGCCACAGACAGTGTATGATGAACAAGATTCCTTCTGGAGAATGTTGAACTGGCCTTTCCTAAAGCTGTTGTTCTTTGTAGGGCACAGTCGTACAGTATGAGCCATGTTGTTTGTTTCTGAAGGTATTAGAGAAACTGGTTGGGCACCACGTATTTATGTACAGTTTGAATAAAAAATAATCCTGGCTGACTGTGGTCATGTTTGCATCAGAAAGAGGAGAGATGTAATTAGGAATAAAATCTTTTTAAAAGTTTTTCTTTTTTTGAGCACACTGGCCACTTGGAACAGGACTAAATCATATAATTTCATTCGGCTAATGGATGCTATTTAACACCACAGAACAGTGTGACCTTAAGAAGGACACAGTACCACCTATTGTACTTAAAGAAGGCTGGAAGTTTAGAGTTCATTGAAGTAACCATAAAAAGGTTTTTTTTGTATTGCAAGTTCCCTCACAGTGCTGCCAAAGTTTAAATTTCTACATGCAAATTTCGATTAAAAAATTAATCTCTCATATCTGCCTTAAGAGACATTTTTTGACCTCATTAGTATTAAAAGATGAATGAAGAGGTCATTTAGTTATTTTGATAGTGTAGCTTCTTTCACTGGAGTGAACTTCAATCAGCTAAATGGAATCAAAAGCATGTGAGTAAAACTTGAAGAAATGACAATCTATTTCAATGCGTGAGCAAAAAACAAATAAAAAGGAAACTTTCCCTGAAACATTTTATTAGCTCAACTTTCTTTTTCTAAAAGAAACTGAAGCTAATAAGGGAAAAACATGTTTAATCACGTGTATAAAGCTTTAGATAACTTGACGTTTAATGGAGGTAATGTAAAAATCAATTTTCGTGATGAGTCAAAAAAAAAAAAAAGTATTGTGCGTTCACCTTTGACAAGTCACTGAAAAAGTGAAACGTCAGTTTCAGTCAGGAGTTTATTGCACTTTTCTCGGTGGCACGCTCACTTCTCAGTGTTCAGCTAGGCTACTTGCTAACGTTGTTGACATCACAGAGTGTGACATCTTCTGTGTCAAGTAAAGCACAAAAAGGTTTTCGTTTCTTCTGCTAGCACTACGTGACACACCGTCAAGAGTCGAAGCTGACACGCCACCCCGTAACGCAACCAGCGTGGAAAAGCAAAATAAAAATTTGAGATTGCCAGCCCTTCCCATCAAAAGAATTAAGTCAATGGGGGTGCTTCGCTTGTAATGGGTCTACAACCTAATTAAAATTGGGAGGAAAAGTGGACACACCTTTCCACTTGTAATGAGAGCGTGGTTGGTGGAAGAATGAGGCCGAAATGTGCGCTCACAAGCCTGTGATCTGTGTGGAGATAAAAACCGGCTGACGGTGAGTCCACACAATTAAAAGCTTTAATTAGTGGCTCCTCCATTTTCTTTTAGTCCTGATGGGTTTTATCTAATGAGATCTGGGTCCCTGGCTTAGATCTGCTCAGGATGACGTGTCCGAAATGAATGAGAGCCACATCACAAACAAAACATTTAATTAACAAAATTGGCTTTTGAGAGAGAGAGGGGATTATTACAAGGGCCGGTTGCCTCCGGGGTTTAAAGGGACAGGCTCATTTTTGTAATGGATTATTAAATCGCAGGGCGCCGTGTAAATAATAGAGCGGCGCCTCAAACTTTTATTAACCCGCAAAATGCAGAAGACGTGTAGATTGATCGCATAAATAAACAAAATGCGTCGCATCACTCTAAAAGAGGAATGCGCGTGACCTAAGCGGAAGCCATCTCCCACAAATCACATGGAGAGTCGCAGATGCCACAGACATTATGCAGAAGACAGTCGCTGTCACTCCGGATCTCAGCGCAGAGCAGACAGCAAATGCCCGCGGTGCAGGAGCCGATGTTCAGCACACCTAAACTCATTTATGTCACTTCGATTCTTTGGGCCTCAAAGGGTGTCTGTGATTGTTTTACAGCATGTTTTTAAGCCTGAGAAATTTTTGTGTGTGGGCAGTAAGAGGAACTCGGCGAGGGAATTAATTTAGGCAGTAATCATGTGGCTGCTCGAGTCATGGAATGTGGCCCCTTTAATTGAATAGGCTAGGTAATTAAATGGCACTTTTCCAATAGAACGTGCTAGGTAAATCTAATAGTTGGTTATTTAATATCACTTTGAAGTCTGCCCACTCAAGTACCATGGCAACTCAGGAGCATGTGAACTATTAGCTAGGAAAAACCAGGATCTCAAAAATTAATTAAATCGCATGCAATTTAGGGGAAACGTTTATCTTGATTTGTCATAACAGAATTAATTCAAGGCCTCCAATTCACTTGGGGCCAGATCTGTTACTCTGAATTAACCAAGCGTAATTTGGCAGATTTTTTTTTAAAGCCCTCCCCCAGCACCCCACCTCCTCTTTCTCTAATACAGCACTTGCCATTATGCAAAGCCCCTCTTAAGTATCAATATCTCCGAGTGCTTTTAAGGGGCTTTGGCTGCTGTTTTACCAAGGCATCTTTAATGGACTATGTCGCTGACATCATTGGGGTTTTAATATACATTTTAATGCATTTGAGGATGCCTTGAAAGATTCATATTTTTCCTGTCTATTAATTTTCCCTTTTTAAAATATACCGTATTTCCCTTTTCTCATGAAAAAAGAATTCCATACTGAAAACATCACTGATGTTATTGAAATCACACATCTCCCAGAGTCTTTCAGTCTGACTCGTTCTCCTGCATCAGTGTGAAGATGAAGTCACGTGACCCTTTGGTGGCTTGATAAGCACCATGTGTAGTTTGTGATTGATTGGTGGCTGGATGGCTGAAATGCAAACAAAACCTTGAAATTGCAGTTTTGGAGAAGAGAAACTGAAACCAATTATTGTCATTGCAATTAAAGAGTCTTCTGGCCTTAATTATTCCAACCCGGGGTTTCTTTCCCCAATACAGGAGTTCAAGAGAAAAAAAGCCCATTAGGGTCCAAGCACAGACTGATAGCAACTTAATTGAGCACCTAAACCCTTAAGCTTTTTAAATCAAATGCAATCCCCTGGTCAAATAATTAACCCGGTGCTTTTAGGAAACCACTGTCAGACTAAGACTTGTGTGGGAGAAGCCATCAAGGTGTGCATGGTTATGAAAAAAAATAAAGTATTCTCAAATACTTGCGTGAGGGAAATGAATAATTGAAAAAGTCTTAATAGCTCAAAGTCTAATAAATGGATCGGATTTTAAACAACTAAATGTGGCCAAACTGTCAAAGAGGATTCATTGCTTTTTAAAAAATGATTATTTCTGGAGTGCGCAACCATGTAAAGACAATACATGCACATAATTTAACATGCTACAGCTAGGCCTATACGTCTTTGTAATGCTTTGCTTCCCAATTGGCTGGTTTATTTGACATAAAGCACTTGCAACTATATCATGTCAAAATTTGTGCCTATTTTAAATAATTGCTATCTGTATATTTGCAATGCAAGCCCTTCAAAGTTATCGCGCAGATTTTATTTAATGTATATAAAAGTCATCCAAAGATGGCTGGGTTTTAAAAGGAGGAATACAGATTGCACTTTCTTCATGTGAGTCTGATGTATAGCTTTCAAAAGGAGGCATTCTTTTGGCCTTTCCTGCCCTGGTCATTCCAATTTAGATACCAAGCAGTGATGTGTCGTGGATCTCAAACTAATTAGTTTTGAAATGGAGTTTTGATTGAACCATACAAATTGATGCTGCAGCAAAATTTGTTTCTCGGGCTTCCTATTAAATGCCGTTTTAGGGGCAGTTTTACTACTCTCCCTGTCGTTCTGTCGATACATTTAATAACAACTTACAGGCTATTTTCAATAAAGTGGTGACAGCAAATTAGTACTTGGAACATGTCAAGTCCTGTGGATGGGATCTAGATTTGAGAGATCTCTTCAGGTTGCCGAGGGGGGAGGGGGCATTGGGGGAGGGGTGTATGGGCTGCGAGCAGGTTGGGATTGCTGGTCAATGTCAGTGTTCAAAGAATATAAAGGCACAGATGTGGCCGGCAAGGATTAAAACCAACGAGCTAGAAACCCACACCCTCCTTTTTATATTCTGCATATTGCTTCTCTAAATGATATTAAATTGTAAACCTGTTCAGAGCTTTTGATTGTGTTTCTGTTATGCTTCGCATAAAAACACAATGCAATCTAATTAGGCCCCAAAAAGGAAATATCTCAGTTTAAATGCACATAGGGTAATGCTATATCCTTCTGCCCCCCTCCCACCCCCACCCCACGTCTCTCTCTCTCCCCCTCTCAAGCATGTCAGATGCTGTGGTCTTATTTGATTGCATAGGAAAAGTGCGGTGATAGAGCAAACACCCGGTGAGATATGATGACAAATGGGTCCAGATCCCAGTAAATTACTTTCTGCTCAAATCGAAATTTCATTCAGTTTGTTGCTAGCAGAGATGAAGTAATCTAAATTGTGGACTCAAAAGCAGATAGAGGGAAGTTGGAGCAAGCATTTCATTATCAAGAGGGAGAGAGAAGGTTAGGATGAAAGAGATGAGCAGAAGCAAATCTAAAGTGTTGACACCATGATTGAAAAGGTTAACCCATGCACATTATATATCAACCTGGATAGCGGAGTGTTTCTAATGGAAACACTGCTTCGCCGGGGCCTGTGCTGGAGTTCTAATGGCAAAAGCACTATGTCGCCTTAGATGTACAATCAAATCCTCTTAGTCTGGTGATTGCTTATGTTCCAGGTTATTATTAGGATGCAAAATGTACGCTAAAGGTAATACCTTGTTTCAGTGCCCTAGCTTGGAAGTAAAACATTTTCATTTAGTCCCTGTTATTGTTATGATTTGCCTTTTCTCTTTTATTATTATTATTTTATTTTTATTTTTTTCCCCCACAATGTGAAATATTGGATTTGTTTTGTGTGTTATTGCGGTTTCTGGAGGCTTAAGAGAACCCATTTAAGCAAAATAAATTGTGCGAGTATGTGATTGAACTGTTAAGTCTCTGCAGAAGTATCCATTTGTATGTGGGGGCACAGGGCCACACCCATGCATCTGAAGTAATTGAATCATTCACGTGTATGTGCTATTGGGAAATGTGTTCTTCATACGTACGTGAGACGAATTCCTACCATTGCCTTTAAATAATCACTACATACATAGTGCACTAGCCTGCAATATTTTGTCAGCGCAGAATAAAAGATAATGAAAACCACAGAGCCGGATAAATCCAAGCAAAATAAAAGAAGTAAAAAATATGATCTCATTCAAAGAGGAAAGCTGTTTCAGTTCCCTGTGCATTGCTTGCTAAATTGGCACTGACGGTGGATTGCTGAACTAATGCCGTTGCAAATGTTTTGTCTTTATTTGCAGGTTATTTGGGAATAGTGGGGCTTGCAGTGCGTGCGGCCAGTCCATACCGGCCAGTGAATTGGTCATGAGAGCACAGGGCAACGTCTACCATCTCAAGGTGAGTCCCCCACCCCCATAAATTTACCCAGCCGCAAAGCATGCTGGAAGAAGAATGAAGAGTAATGTTTGATCAGTTAATATCCAGCTGTTTAAATGGATAGTACTCAAAAAAATGTACACTGTAAGTTGTTTTCTTTAACGGCATGTGTAATGCAAATTAATAATGTAACTGGACATAATAACATAATCTAGTAATAATGTTAATGTAGCTGTGTAATGATAGGTTATCTGTCTAGTGCTGTTTACTCTTGTTAGAATACAAATTGGTTAGTTAGGTTAACATTACACTTACTGATTATGAATGGGCCTTCTGTGTCTTCTTGGTGATCTCACACTTTTGTTTTCCCGAGACTAACACTGATGTTAGTGACGTCATGTGCTAAGTGATTCAAATGTAATGTAACGGTGAGCCGCTTATTAACCCCAGATACGCAGAATATGTTTTTAGTGTCTTTCATAAGGCTGTGTTCGGACCTATTCCGAACATTGTTTTGACCCGTGATGAATGGTACTCTCACTTCCTTCAGTTTGGTTCGCCCATTGATTGAAGCAGACTGCTCTGAGCCACTGTTTGCTTGCTTGGCGTGCCTATTTGGAGTTTGTTTTTTTTGGGGGGGAGGGGGCTGGCGTTGGAGTGTGGGGTTACAGGTGTACGGAGCGAGCGTCGCTGGGGGGCTGGTGGTGAATGGTGTCGCTTCTCCCCCCCCTGCAGTGCTTCACGTGCTCCACCTGCCGGAATCGCCTGGTCCCCGGGGACCGGTTCCACTACATCAACGGCAGCCTGTTCTGCGAACACGACAGACCCACGGCCCTCATCAACGGCCATTTGAATTCACTCCAGACGAACCCGCTACTGCCAGACCAGAAGGTAAAGACCATCGATTTCCCTGTTCAATGACCACTGAGGACTGGTGTGAGAGGAGAGGAGAGGAGAGGGGGGGGGGGATGGGGGGGTGGCCTTCTCCTCCCACGCCAGTCCTCAGTGAAAACAGGGCGCATCGCTCCGCACGCGTGCGGAACGGATGCGGACGATCCCGGGGTGCAGCTCCGCAGAAACCGTGACTCTCCCCCGAGCTTCGCCTCGTGCGTCTCCTAGGCCAGCTCGCGGCTTAACGGTTCTCAAATGACTCCTTGGCGTTTGTGTGTTTTCCATCTTCTGACTTGGGAATAATTGAGACAATACCCCCCCCCCCCCCCGGCCTCGGGTTAAATCTGAGGTCAAGGGAATGGGTTTCGGTGATACGGAGGTGATGAGGTCAGCAGCACAGAAATGAATTGTCCCCGTCGGGTCCGCAGTCCTTAACACGACATCGCGTCCGCGCCCGTCCTTTTTCGAAAGCGCTGCGCAAAAAAGGTACGGTTCGGTTAGGGCCGAGGCAGGAAGACGTGCTATTCGGTGTTACCAAAAACCAATTTGTAACAATTACTGTCGACCATAAAACGAGAGGACTTCAAATGCAAGCCTGGACCAGTTTAAAAAAAAAAAAAATTAAAAAAAAAACGCAAAAGAGCCCTCCACATAATTGCATCTGCATCATATTTCATACTGATTATATATTGATGACATTGATTCATTTACTCTTTACTGCTAGAACCGCATGGATATTAAATCTTATTGACCAAAGATGAATTTTAATTTCAGATGGGTGATAGATTTTTCCATCATTCCTGATTGCATGTTTGACTTTTTCATCATTAAGAGAGGCAATCAGACCCTTCTGAGTTATTACAGTGTAACCAAATGTGCACACATCACAGGGTAATTCTTTATGGATTTACAATGGGAACTTAATTAATATCTGTTTGAAGCATCGCGGATTCGGGGTTTTGTCAGGATTGTGTGGACCGTGCTCGTGCCGAACGCGCCCCAACCGCAAACGCGAGAAAGGCCAGTGCCTTGCCGGAAGCCTTGTTTCATTTCTGTCTGCTTCAGCGATCGAAAAGATTAAACAAATCTTTGTATTTTTTTTTTCCATTATAATTTCACCGTTAAAACAAAAAAAAAAAAAAAACATGGAAAGGAACGGTCCACACCCTGAATGCTTTTTGTAGACCTATATTCTAAGAGCCGCGTAAATGTAGAATGGACCGTGGCGAAAGTCCACTGGACGTGATGGAGCAGCCAGAGACAGCCATTTTGCGGTTTAGTAAAGGCTAAATGTGTTATCCAGCGTGTATTTTAGTGTGAGTTAGGTTGCAGGGCCTGCAGCAGAAGTATTCCATTAAGCCTTCTCCCCCATTAGAGGCTTTTTAAGGCCTAGTCAATTTGCCAGTCAGTGCAAAGAGTACCTAACATTCAAATTGAAAGCCTTTGCATTATCCAGCTTAATTTTAAATGTCTGTTTAAGCCCGTACCTCTCTCTCTCTGCGGCCGAGGCGGTAAATATGTGGTCTCATTGTTTATTTATGTGCCAACATCAATTGTAGTGAAAACAGCTGAATTATTAATGTTAAAATGCAATCTGAATATTGGGCTCAGCGCTTTAATTATAGCGAAGGGAGAATTCTTAAATAAAGGCGGCCACCTCCCTCAGCAAAAAGCGAAGGAGTGTCTATAATTGCAGCATGTAAAATGAAGTGCTTTAAATGCCTTTTCCGAGAGGGAGCCATATTGAATATAGATTTCTTTTTTCTTTTTTTTTTTTCTTTTTTTTGAAGGAGAAACACAATATCAGGGAGCGTTCTTGCACATAAGGATCCATTATGTAATGTTTAATGAGGGACGGTCGTCCACGTCCGATTGACAGGGTAGAAATAACGAACTCCTCGTTTCACCCGTTTTACCCCTCCAGTTTTCGGCAAGGCTAAAAAATAAAAAAAAATCCGTAACGTTGGCACGGGGGGAAAAGAACGGAGAGAGGGAAGAAAAAAACGAAGCAATTCCACTAATGCGGATATGAAGCGTCTTTCTTCGCCCGTTGTTTGTATTATGTGCGATTTCACAGTGACATAATTGGTGTTGTCTGTGTCCACAGCAGAGGACATTTGATGCTCATTTATTAAGTAGGCTCTCTGGCTTCTCCCTAATCTCTTTGTTCAGGACAGACAAATTACCTTTCTCACACTGAGCTTCAACCCCTGGGAATTAAACCTCTCTGCCTCAGTCACTTTAATTAGCCTGAAAGTGGGGGTTTGCAATTACTAATAGACTGCGGCCCTCTTAGTAATTTGAGGAAAAGGGGAAAGCAAACTTCCCCAGAATGTAGAAACAAGCGAGAAGGGGGGGGGGAGAGAAAAAAGTTGATCGGAATGTCGGAAGGGGGGGGGGGGGGTTGGGAATTCAAATTTGCTCAGAAAGAATGAAATAGCTTGTTCCTCAGCATCTCTTGTGCTTCACAGAAATGTAGCACCCCAGGGGAGGCTCTGTTACAGTACGCTAGTAGTAAGAGACTCGGCTTTATAAATGTACATTAAAGAAAATGCAAGGGAGATGAGATAGCAGATGCTCCCACGGCCTTGCTGATCAATAAATTAAGCTAGGCTTGAGCGTTGCTGGCAAAAAAGATGATGCAATCTCGACTTCACCGAATGCAAAAAAATAATAATTCGGCGCAGAAATTTTGGGAAGCTCTGCTCTGTTTGTGATATCGCCGTTGTCTTGAAGGAGAAAGCAAAGATTCACGCCTGCGCGCGCGTAATTCCCCTTTGACGTCAAATGAAGCCCACCTCCCCATCGCCACCGACGGGGCTTTCTCTTCTGACGTTCCGCGCACTCGAATAAGCGGCAGTTATCGCCAACTTATTATGAACCGCCGGAGAGCGAAACAGTTTATCAAGTTTTTTCAAAAAAAAGGGTTTCTCCCCTTTTTGCTCACTGCCCCCCCAAGCAAATGCACCTGAGCGTGCGAGGGAACCGCTAGCATTCGCGTAATAACTGTGCCGGACCTGTTTCGGACCGTTTCTTCCGCGTTTTTGACCCGCTTTCGTTTCCCTTGGTTTTCGCAGGTGTGTTAAAAAGGGAGGCGTTCCAAGAAGCAGGAGGCGTGCCTTCATTTCCGCCCTCCCTCATCGCCCCCCGCGACCTCAGTGCCGGCCCCCCCGCAACCCCCCCCCCCCGCCGCTCCCTCCTCCCCCCGCCATCCCAGCTCCCCTTTCAGCACCCCCCCCCCCCCACAGGTGGGCGCCCTGTGCACACGCGTGACTGAGATGCCACTCCGAGGACTTCGTGGACCTGGACTAATGGGAGGCTGATCAGAAAAACGAGAACGAACGAGAGAGACAAACCTGAGGACATTTCGGGTAGACAGAGAAAGGAAAAAAAAAATGACAAATGAAGCTAATTACGTGCAGCTTTTCAAATCTGCATAGTACCCTCATTAACAGTTAGTGGGGGAACTGACTGCATTTTCTTTCTTTTCCTTTTTTAAGCCCTCCCCCCCTCCCTTTTTTTCTTTACAACCTGATATTTCCTCTTTATATATTTTAAGTGTTGTAAAGGGAATGTGTTTCATTTTGGGGATAAAAGACTATGGGATAAAAAGATATCCGTGGCTTTTGTGGAAATCAAATCATAAACACTTTTGGTGTATCTGTAAAATGCCATGTATGTATGCATGTAAGTGTTTTGTCCCGATGTGGCTACACTCTTCTCCTGACATCTCCTTCCCTAAACCCCTTTCCTCTAAACTTTTACCCCGACACCTAAACCTACCACAGCAGACAACAAAAAAGAAAAAGACAAACAAAAAATGCTCATAGCTGATAATGTAGAGATTTTCACCAACCTATAAATGCTGAATGAAATAAATCTATTTGTGATATTTTCAGAGACATTTGCTCCAGTATGGTGTATTTAATTAATAAAAATTAAGATCAAATGAAAATACAAACCCTGCTTTCTTCAATGTGCAGGCGACTGCATTTTTTTTCACCATCCATGTATGATATTACAAATTGAGTCTGAAATTTTGCTAGTTGAGTTTTTGAATAAATGTATACTATTGGAAAATTCTAGAACTTTCTTACATGGAGTATAGTATACAGTGTATGTATGACATTATATATACTATAATACCAGAGGTTATTTTTCTTACATTATAATGTATTTTGTAATTATTTTCCCATCCTTTCTAAGCATTTCTAAAGCATATCCTTAACAAATAAACTATGTCTTGTTTATCGACAAAATGCGCAATGCTGAGGGGAGTTTATCATAATCGGTGTCAAAGCCATGATTTCCAAGCATTTCCAGTAAGGGCTTCAAACAAACAATATTTAATGAATCCTAAAATAACCCACCATTCTCTTTATAAAAAATTTAAAAAAAATAATAATAATAATAATTTTGAAACTGGTCATAACCATGATTATTGTGGACCAACATGGTTACATGTTAATGCTAATAGTGGTCAGGTATAGTACGTGAATATTTCTACGCATATAGCATTTCGTAAATATAGATGCTATTCATCCGCTATGTACATACGAATAGTAATGCCCTTTGAAAATTGAATTACCAAAGAAAGGGAAAGATGTCTCTGTCAAACATATGGGCTACTCGAGAAAAAAGGAATTAAAAGCTGTTGCAGGGACCTAGTGGTTCTGTCTATCTTTGGCCAAGAAACATTTATGCATCCGCAGTGTTGGGTTCTATTTAACCTCAGCTTTTTGTCCATGGCCCTGGTTTGCATGTACCTCAATGTAACCTGGGGGTAGAAAGCTTTGCCAAATTGTTGAACAATATAAGAAACAAAGAGTATCAGTTTCTTCAGTATTTGATTTGTATTTATTTGTGAAGTCGTGTGGGCTGAGGTCGTATGAGAGATGTTTTTATTGGACGTTGCGGTACAGTAGTTATGCTACAGTATGGTTTTGTTGCTGGAGGCTCTCAGAATATATATTTTTCAAATTTTTCTGGCTGCGTTTAAGGTAAAAGAAAAATGAATGAAGTGGACTCGACCAGAGAGGGGGGCAAAAGCTCAATTGCTAGTAGCAGTCAACCACAAGCATTCAAATTCTGGCAACATGCATTCTTTGTCCTATCACAGGACTGCTAACATGAATTGAAACGCTGGTAGAACAGGTACATGGTGCCAGTCATTCCACTGGATCACGTCCGGAGTTCAAATCAGCTCCTTTTAATGCAGTAGATCACACAAATGGTTTTAACAGGGAGTCAAACATTTTGGAGCTATAAAGAAAATAATGTTAAAAAATAGAAAGAAACCTTGGCACTGTCTTGAGCTTTCAGGGAACAGTGAATTCAAGAATTATGAACTCTTAATAGGGTAAGCATGAACACACATTGTCATTGGAACTTGATTCGATGCTGCCATGTTCATTTGTTTTATGTTTGCTGCCTTGCATTTTTTTGTGAAAGGAGAACTTCTCTTTCTTTAAGATGACGAAGACGTACAACTGAAACTGCATCTCATGGTCAGATCTGACCTTGACAAAAATGTCTTGCTGTATTTCTGTACTGAGTTTCTCTTTATTGTTACGCCATTGCATAATGTGTAGTGCAACATACATTAGAACAACAAAAAAAATATATCAGCAACTAGAATGGTTAACGGAAGACTAAGGGTTGTTTTCCATTTTGAAGTGCTCTAACAAGTGCTCATCTGAAGCTGGTTTTACAGACACAGTGATGTTTACGGTATTACTAATGACTGTAATCATAATATATGTAGATACCTCCATTTCTGTAAATGTCAATGTCATGGTCATTCGGAATGGGGGTTGGCTTTTTGTTTCGCTACCACTTGTTGGATGGGTGTGCTTGATATTTGAAAATCTGAATAGAACTTGTATGTCTGAATTTACATTTTTGTGTTTTTTCTTTTTTTTGAAATCCAAACAAAAGATAATCAGAAAGCAATTTGGTTTATACCAATCAAGATTAAAATGGAATCATCAAGAGTGTCATTGTCCCTTGCAATGATATTACAATGCTAATATAATTATAAAAGAAACATGTTTGCGTTTTATAATGCCGACAGATTACATGCTCGCATGGATATTTTTTTGTTCTGAATAGATTTTCAGGCCTAATTATACTATTTTGTAATTGCGTTTTGTCTGTGATTCTAATAAGGCTGTACATTAGCATTTGAACATTTTTTTTCCTTCCTTACATCTGCACAGCATGCCTCCAACTCAATTGGCGCTACAATTTACTACCTTTTTCCCCATGAATATGATCCTAATGAACTATTGTAATACAGTCTATAAATCTACACTTGTTTAGCGCCGAGCGCTGAAAGCGCGTCTTCAGTTTCAAACCTATGAGATTACAAATGGCATTCATGTCGGCGTAATCCACGTGGCGGCACGGGGGCCCTCGCTTTGATGTGCTAAACTGAAGGCAGGGCTAATGGATCCCGCCCGTGACAATGGAACACGCTTAAATGGTATGTACGTCTGCGTAAGGGAAGCACTTTGCGCAAACTGGAGCCGCTCCGAGACAATGGATACTTCGTAACAGGGGGACGCTGAAATGTGCGGCTAGTCGCTGGGAGCACTTTATTTGGTCCCGGTTTTTTTTTTTTCAGCTTCGTTTAGAAATAACCCTGAAATTCAGCACGGGCTGCGTCTTAATTGTTTGCGCTTCTTCGAGGCTTACGGGGAAGCAGAGAATTAAGAGCCGCAAAAACCTGCGCTACAATCGCTGCCTATATTTGGCAACCCCGAACAAAGGCTGGGGTTCTGGATGAGGTGGGAAAGCAGTTTGAAGTTGCAAAATTGCATTTAGTCTTGTGAAGTGAGACTTTTCGCACTCTAGCAGAAATGAAGGATTGCACGCGTGAGACCTTGACATCTTGAGTGCCTGCATTTTTAACAAAGGAGAGAACAGATTTCAGAATCATATTTAGTTACAGGATGTGAAGTGTTAAAATCAACCTTTCACTCCCTTGAAAACGACAGTATCTGGAAGGTCAAAATTAGGACAAACGCCAGTGGTTAATTTGCTCCTTGTACACAGTGGTCGAGATTAGATTTGACAGTTTGTGCACTGGTCATGATGTAGAAATTTTAGCGTTGGTACATTTCTGAAAATAGTATGAATACTATCCTCAGAGGTTTTGTGTGTGTGTGTGTATGTGTGCATGCGTGTGTGTGTGTATTCGTGTGTGCGGGTGCATGTGTGTGCGCACGTGGGCGTGTGTGTGACTGCGTGCGTTTGCGCATCAGGTTTCGAGGAGCTGACAGTAGCTGTAAGAATGGCCCAGCAGGTTTGGGCATGCCCTTAGTAATATTAGCTCAAGCCATGGCACGTTTGTCTTTGAGGATCAGCAGGAGAGTGCACTATGAAGGAAAAGAAACCTATCCTTTTCTCAGGGCCTGTCCTCCTTCGAATGAGACATGAAAGCATCATTTAAATGGAAGCCACTACTTATCCAAATCCCCTTTCTCTTCAAGCACCAGTGTCACTTTTCAAAATTAGCTAAACTTAATGCAGCAGTTGCGGCATAGTTTGTGTATTTCGCTTTTAAGCGATGTAACGCTCCTCAGTCTGAAAAACAAGAAAGGAATAATGTTCATGTGTACTGTTGGCTGAGGGAAATATTTGTCATTGTTAAAGTTCCATCTTCCCTTGTTATTCATAAGCAATACTTACATTTCAGACACTTCTGTCTTGTTTGTCATTTGTTACAGGGACACACAAACCATTATTTTAACATTGTCGCTGACAATGTCGTAATTTTCACATTTTATAGCTGAAAAGTTGTGAAAGAGGAACATTCTTCGAACTTTGTTGCACAAGTCACTGAGATGAATGTTCTAGTATAAAAAAATGGGAAGTCTCAAATGCGTGGCATAATTCTCCGCAAAGTGATGCATTTCAAACCATTTTAAATGGGGCATGTCCCACAGATGCATAAAAGAGGCTCGTTTAAACCTTTTAAAGTGACAGTGCAATAGAGAGCACTTTCGTTTTACGAGCCTAAAAGTGAAATGCTGAAATATATTTTTGTTCTTAATTCCACATTTTCTTTTTCCAAGTCAAGAAAACAGCACTCATTCAATTTACCTTTTCTGCCTATTTTCGTTGGTTTACGAGAAACAAAACAACAATGCGATCACTTTCAACTCAAATGGCGGCAGTGTCGGGAAAAACAGAATGCAGATATACCTACAGCATCATTAGCTGCGACAGATTTCGTCACTGCAGAGCCAAGGCGTACAGCTTCTACCTCAGATGTAAGAATCTCGACCAAGGCCATCCCCCTCTCAAATGACCGTGGTGTTACTGTGGTCTCAGAATGTTACATCCATTCACCATCACTGTGAACTCTCAGCAGCTCACCCTCATCATCAGTATGCTGAAAAGCCAGTTGGACAGAAAATATGGTGTATCTTTGAATTTAAAAAAAAGGTATTTTAAAAGCATGACTTTAATTTACATTCTGGGGCATATAGACGTTGCTTAATGATCGATAGTTCAATCAATTAGTAATGGATGTCAACCTCTTTAAGGTGTATTTATAGTAATATGGTTTGTGAAAAGGTTGCTAGCATTATCATTGGTGTGTGTTTTTGCACGAGAAATGCAATGTGAAAAGGAAACTGTTTGCATTAGTTTCTGCCTCCTGATTGAATCTTATCAATGCAGTTTCCATGACCTGCTATTGTGGTCAGACACACATCCAAGGCCAGTGCTTTATAATCACACAATCAGACTTGCTCTGGAGTGAATGCCATATTCTCAGAATATCTGAAAAGGCCATTGCTTGCCAGCACGAAGCAGAATATGGTCAGTCATTGTCCTGTTTTTGCAACTTGTTCAGAGGCATCTGCAATCAACTTAAAATAGGACCAATAACAATGGTGCCCTGTTACTTTGTAGGGTGTTCAGTGACACGGTGAGGGACATGCAAATATTGGGCTGGCAAGTAAGGACAGTCCTATTTGCCCTTATGTATAAGGTAACATGATCTTGTCCATTATGTGTACCATGAACGCTAATGCGAGGCACCCTGAGAAGGAATTTCTCTCTTTTTTTTTTAGTTAAAAGGGCTCCCATATAACAAAAGGGGCTCATTCTCCACTGCGTCTTGCACGACGTAAATGTTCTCGAAACACTAAGAGATCAAAAGAACCACCCATCTCTCCCCGGGGCTTACAGGATTAAAAAAAGGGGGCTGTCTGTGGGATTCTCCATTTTCCTCGGAGAAAGTGAGGATTTTTTTTTTTTCTCGCAAAAACTGCGAGGAGACAATGAGGGATGCCTCCCCCTTCGTTTGCAATCTTACATTTGTTCACTTTGTTCCTCTGCTCACCCGCTCCTCTTGCTGAGTTGCAGTAAAGAGTTTTTTTTTATTTTTTCCCTTCCTGTGAAATAAAAGAACATTGCCTAAGTAGCACTACCCTATTATACAAATAAGTTGACATCTTACAAAGTTATATTTAAAGGAATATGTGTAACAACCCAAGCAAAAAATATTCTAATTTAAGTATCCTTTTAAAAAAATGTACTTAGTGTACTTTCAGTACATATGGATGAACTGCGTACTAACTGTACAAATGTTGTGTTAAATTGGCTGCACTTCAAATGTACTAAAATGGGGGAGAGGCCTATCTCAGCATGTTTTCGGCGAGAGGCAGAAATACACCCTAGGCCGGCACCCAATCCATCGCATGACTGGGATTCGGACCTTGGACATTTTTGCTGTGAGGCACCAGTGCCGTGTACCTCCAGTGTGTTGCTACCATACTTCAGTATTTGGTATCAATTAGTATGCTCTAAGTGTGTTCCATTACATATACACACATATACTTATATGCATATACTTAAAATGAAATGCATGGAACCATGATTGACAATGACATACAAAATAACTATACAATTATTAAAACAAAAAGAACAATTCAATTAAGCATGGCAACAGGACACTAGAGTGGATAGACTTTAGCCTAAATAGGTGTTAGAAATGTGTAATAGTAGTACACTTTTCAGGGATGGAAACAAAGTGCTAATAGTATACTCACAGTAAATATACTTTAATTTTATCAATTGTAATATTCGTATATTTTTTGAAAGTATGCCTTAAATATGATTAAATTGTTTTTAAAGTATACTTTCAAAAGGATACTAACGATTAATTAAATAAAAATGTACTTTCAGTAAGTACTGTATGCTATTTGTATAATTTACCAGGATTAAAATAGTGCACTTTTCCTAAATACACTACAATACACCGTTAGGTAAGAGAAGTTACAGTAGACTTTTAATAAGTATACCAGTAGCATGCTATCCAGGGATTAAAATAAAGTATACTTTTTATAGGTACAATAAAATACTAGTATAATTACAAACAATTTGGTATACTTATTTAAAAAGTACATTTAAGCATACTTTACAAAACTGGGCACAACACAATAAAAATTAAATAAAAACTTGTGCTTTTCCCATGTAATACAAACAATAGATGCTTACTATACAACAGGACAACAAAAACAGGAAATGAGTGCATAATGAACGCAGGCTGTCATCGAAAAAGGAATTCAAGCAAATAGTTAACCTCTACCTCGTTTACAACACACCTGGCTTTGACAATAATATTCTTTTCCTTTAGTTTCTCATTCTGAGAGCAGTTCGTGCTGAACGTAACAGTGCTCATTAGGCTTCATCACCACTTAAAGAGGGACTATTTTTAGCATCTCATTCTCTATTGCAGAACTCTAAAAAAGTAATCATTGGTTCTATCTCCCGCTTTAAGCATTCTATATCAGAATGTGGTAAATAAATACATAAATAAATAAATAAATACTGTATTGGTCAAGCTGGGAAGCCAAACAATACCCAGTATGTCTGCTTAAGTGCTGGGCGAGTCTGTGACATAAAGCATTTCAGAATGCCCGGAGTCTCCTGTAGAGAACCCAAATACACCTGGTCACAGCAATTGCAGTGGGAATGTTGCCGTTGATAATACCAGCTGAAATGAAAAGGAAAAAAGAGAAAAGGGGTAAACCGATAGCAGCAGGGGGAGAGTGTTTGACCAGTGTTGTCAGGAAATGGAATAATTTTTTTTTTTCCTCATGGTTGGCTGTTAACGATTAGCGGGGGTATAACGGTAAAGCCAATTTCCACAAAGCGTGGTTTCCCGGAGCTGAGCCGGGCTGTAATATAAGAGTGGCCGTTGGTGCCCTGGTGTCCTGTCTGAATGGGGCAGCCAAAGCCGCACAAAGAGCAGACCCAAGCAGCCAGGTTCAAATGCCGAGGTTCAGATTTGCTGTCGACAACTTAATCAATCAACGAATACGACCAATTAAGACTGTTTCAAAAAAAAAACAAGCACACAAGACAAAATCATTCAAATTGTTACATTATTATAAAGGATGTAAAGATTAACATACATGTATCTATGCCCCTCTCTCTGTTTCACCGTTAAAAAAAAAAAAAAACACTCAAGACAAAATAATTTAAAATCTTTATAAAGGATGCAAATATTAACGTGTAGCTTTATGTTCCTCTCTCTCGCTCTGTGTGTATGTGTGTGTGTGCACCTTTCAATGTCTACATTTTAGATGTGTTTAAATAATGTAATGTGATGCTCAAAGTACTGGAGAAAGCTGGTAGGAGGAAAATTTATGTGTTGAATAACTCATGTTATTGAATGCGCGATGCAAATTTGTACATTTGTAAAACAAAGACCTGCAGAGAAGGAGATCTGAATGAAGATTAATTGTTATGAAACATTGCAAAGGCTGAATCAGATTTCTCAAAGCCTGGAGAAAATGGAGGTAGATCGCAAGCTGTGGCTCCAAGGGGTGGTGCAGTAGCCAAGTGACTTCAACTAATTGCACCATGTGCTCGGTCACCACCGACTTGGCTCCAGTATGTGGCTCTATCCCACCTGCACTAATTAGTCAGAACTTCATGCTCCCTGCAAATGCTGGCTAGGGTTTCTTATACATGACAGGAACGCTATATTTGTAAAGTTGGGAGTAAGTCACTACATTTCTTTGTTCATGTGCTATAATATCTATGTACATAAAGTACAACTGAGCTTATGGAAGGACTCCAAACATGCTTCTACTGTTCTGCCCATATAAAGTCCCAAGGAGTTTTCTATGGTAACCTTGGTAGTTCACCATTGGAATACATAAAACTAACCCTACATCTGTAAAGGGACTGTGCGTTGGCTGGTCAACATAACATATACTACTGTTGTGTCTCTTGAACTGTACGTATGACTGAGGTAATTGTATAAGAAACCCTTAGACACACCAAACAGCGGAAGTGTCTGAGTGTAGAAGGAACATGTGTAGTTTTACCAGGTGCTACCGGAATGGAATTCATTTGTTATGTCAATGACCTGACTCCAAAATAATGTTTTAAGCTTTCATCGGTGCTAACAGTTGTACATAAGAAGAAACTACGAGTGGGGGGCTATAGCCTCTTTCAGCCAGTATTGTGGCGCTATACAAATTGCTGTCTATCTTGGTAGACAGAGACATGCCTCTGGCTTGTGTAGCCTACAAGGATACTATGTGTATATTGCCATGGCACTAGCGTTTAGGCAAGTTACTCTGGGGTGCCAATATCCTTTGTTGCTTTAGCATTATGTTTAGGATCATTGTCTTGCTGTAGGATGCAGTGCCTTCCAACGAGTGTGGAGGCATTTGCATTTGAACTTGAGCATATAAAATGCTTCTGTACACATCACAATTAATTAATTAATTCAGCAGTTATGTCATCAATGAAGACAAGTGAGCCAGTACCTGTGGCAGCCATAACAAAACTATAACATCCCCACCACCAAGTTTCACAGATGAGTGCGGTAATTTCTACATGGTGAAGTCATAATGCATTCAAAATATCATTTAATAAAACCTGAAAATCTGCTCTTCAACCACATGTGAATTGTTTTATTACAAATCTAAAATTGTGGAGTACAGCCAAATCACAAAAAAAAGCTTTGTCCCAAACATTATGGAGCTCACTGTATATAGCTGACATGTATACAGACTTCATGAGTGTGCTAGATGTACAAATATTTTAGGATAGACTTTAGTGATAAGAGTGAAGATTTCTGATTCCTTGAACATAGCAGTCATAATAAATGAGATCACCATTAGGCCACAATGAAGTGACTTCATTTGAGTGGACATGTTCACGTTTTAGATCATTGTAATCATATTCACATTTTTCCACACAGAGGAACATATTAGAACTTGTTCTGGGACTGAAACCGTGCTTCTATTGGACATCATATAAAAAAACACTGGTTTTTATATGTACTCTATTATCCTTTACGTTTATGTGCCCTTTCTGTTAATGGTTGCCATTCAGGACCCATTAGAACATGCTGGTTGAGTAGCACAAAGGATTGCTGCTAAATGAAATTCTGACCACAAAGAACAGAAATTACCACAGAAGAGTCGGCAGTTCCAACAAAATGACAGCTAAATGGACTGATAATCAAAAAGACATTCATTTGTCTTATTGAAGCCAGAAAACGCAAAGTTTTTCTGCCTTAGGCAGCAAGCGTAGGAGGAATGTACACTCCAGTCCCTCTTGGTCACACATGAGGTTTAACATATTACAGGCCCAAATGCAAGCAAACTAGGTTCATATTAAGATAATGACTTAAGAATGGATACCAATTACTTCCATCTGCTAATTCAGAATATCAGTTTTCTGGGAAAGTTGGTCGTAAACAGAATAAATGTGCACGACTGCTTATGCAACAAGATCGTCCTGGCAATTTTAACAAGTAAACACTTTCAACAGAACAACGGTTCAGCAGGGAAACACCAGAGCTTTAAAGTAGTGGATGGATATAAAAAAACATTAAAAGCCTCACTAATGCACTGAAATCGGTGTTTTGTAAGATATGATTTCAGTCTGGCTTTCTTCAGTTGTGGAAAAAAAAATGTAGAAAGAAAAATCTCATTACCTATTAATAAGTATTCGAGATCCATTCTTCTCCCTTCCCTCAATAATGCTGCTGTGAATATGTTGGCAATGACTAATATGATCACATTGTTATATTTATTAATGATTTTCCACAGCCTTTGAAGTTCCCACCATTAAAGAGCAGTAAATCACAAAGTTGCTGGCTGTCTTCTGAAGTGTCTGCATGAGCTCGCGTTATCTGTGCAATTACAGAGAGGGGAGTAGGATCTGCTTAGGATTGCCTGTCCGCTCCCTCCCCCCTCCCCCCGTCCCGCCCCTGGATCCGAACATCCTCCCCGAAAGCAATTTCCACTTCTCCCCAGATTCCAAACTTGACCCTGCCTGGATTCCTCTGACTGGGCCCAGATGTTTTCTTCCCCGGCTTTTAATGATAGCAAATTTCATTAGGGACTCGCTTTGCAGAAACAACGGTTCCGCTCTATTGCGTCGCGCTTCGCGGCCGGCGAGACGAGGCGTGCCCGAGAAGCGGGGCCGTGCTGACGAGACACGTCCGCCGGATGCTCCTGCGGCGATTCCGCATCTCCGATCAATCGCGGAATTCACACTTTGGTCGAGCCTGCCCGCGACGGGTCCAGCTGGTTCAGGCCAAGTTCAGCCTCGCACGCCTTGTTCTTTCTCCGGTCGGCAGGAGACTGCTGCACTTGAAAGGGCCCGAGCGGAGAGTGCCTTCAGCGCGCTACAAGGGAACTCAGGGAAAGGTCACGGCTGCGTGTCAGCAGCGAAAGTCTTTTTAGATCAGTGAATCATCATTGTCCCACACTTGTGCATGTAAATACCTTATATGAATACTTTTTTTTACATTTAAAAATAATTTCAGAAATGCGGAAATTCTTTTTCACATTTGCATCTGACGTTTAGAATGACCGACCCCCCACCAAAAACACAGCACCTATTTAGTGCCCCTAGCAGTCATGCCAATCCCTGTAAAAAAATCATTTGTTCAGATTAATTAATGTATTGATTGGTTGATTAAACAAAGGAAATGAATGGCCCCAAACCATTTATATCAATTATGTTCTTTCCATATCAATAAAATATAAATTAGTTTATACAGTCTGAATGTACATCTGTGACAAAAGAATGTAAATGCATGTAGTTCATTGAGAGTGCAGACATAACATAACATGCATTAAGTGTATTAATACAAGTGTATTTGCATTTTCTTGAGAGTACGGTCCTTACAATCAGCAATTATAGCATTTTACACATGTATTTTTTCTTTTGATGAAATGTCTCTTCAGTTTGAATAAAATATCTTTTCCCCTGCCACTAGAATTGTTCTGAAACATCAGCGAGCGGACACAAGAGCGTTTACAGGTGTTGATTGGGTATGGATTCCGCAAATGGTAAATACTGGAGAAGTCAAGAGAGTGACACTTAAAATGAGTGGAGGTGAATTAATTTTATTGTAGCATTACGTCTGTGTGTGGAACACAGAAATGACATGAGTGGTGATTTATGTAGTGATGGTAAGGAATAACTCACAGTACGAAATACCAACAATGTAAGATTTATTCATTTAGATCAGCCAGGTTCTTCTGAAAGATGGTGGATAGTGTGTGTTTGTCTTGGTTGTCTTCTGTTCTTATTACATAAATTAATTAAAAAATAATCAATGACAGCTATATTATAACAATTATCATTAGTCAAAAACAACTTATGACAAAAACCTAATTTCTTCCATTTTACATTTTATGCAGGAGATTTTTTTTAATAAGCTGTCCAAGCAGCTCAAAATGAGCCTGAAGGAGCCTCAGCAGAAACCTTGCTTGCTTCTAAAAAATGCATTTATCATCTTTTTCCTGTTTTTGCGTACTTTGTCATTTAACACGGATGAAGACTTGGTGACCCGAACTGCAGTGGGCAATAGCCAAACTGTCATCGCGAACAAGGTTTTGGGGCCTACAGCGCTGCCAACCGAACAACTGAATAAATAAACGTATAACCTTAATTAGCCGCGCATCGTGGGGTGATGGAATTAGCGCGTGAACCCAGGATGGAGGCGCGGTGCCCGGGTTCCTCGGGAGACCGTGGCCCGGGCACAGGGAGATGGCCTTTGAGCAGATGCTCCTCCTGTTCTCCTCTGGCTGGTGCCTCCCCTTGCCTCCTGTCACCTAATCTATTAAGCTGGCTCTTGCTGAGCTCCTCTGGCCTTGGGTTTGGGTTTGAGATTTGAAATGCTTCAGACTGGAATTAGCACCCAGGGATGATGAATTGAGCGTCACAGCTAAAGGAAGAGCACCGTTTTAATGAGGAACGGGGTAAATATATTACCGCAAAAAATAGCCTCTGTTCTGATTGTGTTTCCATTCCGTGATTGCCTGAAAATATGAACGCACAGATTCCTTCCCTTAGTAAAAGAAATGTCTCTCAGCTGATGTTTTGTCTTACAAAGTATGTTTTTCTAAAATAGGCAGTGTGCATAGAAAGCATAACACTATTACTGTATTTTAGTGTATTTTAGTGTGCTAAATGTTATTACACACCACTAATTATAACCAAGTGAAAAAGCATTATATTTTTTCTTTCAAATCAAAAAGATTTACTTTATTGTGAAACTCCGGAACAATGTGTGATATGTTAAATCAATCAATCTTAAGTGTCAGATAAGTAGTTATTGTACCATAATTTAACATAAATAATATTGCTTTGTTCCCATAACATACATGTAAATGCATGTATATTGACTATGTATTTAAATCTATAAATACATGGTACCAAATGTAACCTGGAGGCTGTCCTTTAAAAGTAGCCACTCCAGTATTGTCGTGATGAATTTCATCAGATTTTTTTCTCTTTCTCTGAGCTCCTGCAACGTGACTGCAAGCAAGCAACAGCGTGCCGCAACAGAACACGGCACTGCAAACACTTCCGGGACGTCTTTGCCATCGCGGACCTCCTGCTTTTGGAGGGTCCGCGTTTGCATCACAGGTGATAATGTGTTTCAAATGACCCTTGCGCAGTGGCGGCCTTGCTGCATCGGGCTCGCGTATCGCACCCGGCGGTCTTTTGACTTATGAAAAAAGATATTTCAACATCTCACAGCCAATTAAGAACACGCGGCGAACGAGAAACCGCCGAACGTACCAGCGAGGCCAGGGAAGGGGCCTCAGGCCGCGTGCTCTCGTTAGCTCCTCCGGTTGTCAGAGCAACGTGCTTCTCTCGGGCCTCTGCGGCCTGGTGCGGAATGAGCCTCAGCTTGGGCCCCTGCTCCGGTGTGCACCAGGCCTGCCTGCCCACACGTGGGCCCCGCATCGGCGCAGAGTTAGACCGTTATCCTGTGACACCTGACCAGGAGTGTGGGCTAAGCAGCATGACTAATTCCGCCCTCGTATCGCTCTGTTTACCGCCGGAGGAGAATGCTGAGGTAGCCTTTGCCTTTGTGCGTAACAGCGGCCACGCTGACTGCGAGGTCTTCGTTTTCTTACGCTCGCCTTAGCTGCGGCCGAGACTGCAACGCCTCTTCTCGCTGTGATCACGCGTTCAAAGAAATGCTCCCATTGAAGGTCACATGTGAAACACTGCTCTGCCGCACGAGTAAAATTTGAACTGGTCACAGGTATCGCGAATGTGGGTGTGGGACTACCGGTGCCCCCATTACGTGACAACTCAGTGAGGTCACCTGGGACTTAAAATCACGTCTCCTGATGGAAATATTAAGTGCAGGCCCTTTAATCAGATGAGACACAACACACACTGTCTGTGCCCATAGCAACAGAGTTATTTATGGACTCAAAACTGAAATGACCAGTTGGTTAATTTAATAGTGGGCAATAGGATTACGCAAGGAAACAAATTACCTAAGTGGGGGTACTCCGCTACCGAAATCTTTTAACAATGATGGAAACCACGGACATGATGTCTCCCTGCATTATTCCATTATTGCGTTTACCCTCTGCATCTGTTGGCCAGGCTGGGCCTCGGTGACAGGGCCAGTCTGTTGCACGATCACAGGGAGCTCACAGCTGCTCATTCTCAGACCCACAGGGACCAGGGATACATAGGAGAGCTGCAGGCCCAGTGGTGCAGGGCCACATAGGAGAACTGCCCCCTGCTTACCCTCTGCTGCAGGCCCAGTGGTGCAGGGCCACATAGGGCAGCTGCCCTCTGCTCACCCTCTGCTGCAGGCCCAGTGGTGCAGTCCGACACAGCCTCGCATTAACACAAACACGGAAAATCTCGGGCAGTAATATAGAAAAGAGCATTACAGCGACGTTACTGATTAGGTGTAATATGGTTTATATATTTTATGAAGTACAGGGTAGCAGAGATGTGGCATGTAATATGTAAATTAAAATCTAATTGCTTACAATGTCAGAATTGTACATATATTTACATTTTTGTAGGCAAAATATTTATGTTAATTTATTATTTTAATGGCATTCCTTAGGGGCGGGTGGGGGGGGGTATTTTAGAATGCTACGCTCATGGAACCCATCATTGTTCAGTCGGTAGAGCATAGTCAAGCATGTAAAATTATTTACTACCCATGTTATATAATGTTAGAACAGACTATGTGTGTAGAGGTCAATGAGGATCTGACCTCTTTGTCATTTGTAATGTAAAAGGCCAGTCACTATTAAACCTAGTGCTCTTTTATTTGAATGAGCACTAATACACATTTCTAGAAGCCCTGGTTATGCACATTCCTACACAATGCTAAAATATGTCATAGTAAATTATACCACCCCACCCCCTCCAAAAAAAAGTTGTGTTAGTGGAATAAAAAAAAATAATAATAAAAAAAAAAAATTATATATATATATATATATATTTATCAAGAAATGCAATTAGGCTTCAGCCTTAATATCTCTAAGGTTGTCACATCACTGAACTACTCTGTAGTGCTTGCCAACTGCAATCAGGAATAACGCTGTCCCTTCAACTTAATGAAAAACAAGTACTTGGCCATAAACTTGTAGTCATCCTCTATCCAATCACATTGTCTTGAGTAATTAAAATGATTAGCTTAATTAGCTTAATTAACTAAATTTGACTACAGGACATGGCCATATGGTGAAGCAAAACAAAGATGGGAGCTAATTAAAGTTAAAATAATGCAGGTTTTAATTAACTCAACCCCTAGGCATCAACATTTTCAAATTTATCCAAGCTGATAATTAAAAAGTCCTCTTGCCCAAGCAACATTTCTTCTCTGAGCTAATTAAATCTGGAAATGAATTAGCAACATGAAGCTCCAAATATTAATTCCTGCAAGAAGATGACTTCACTTTCTAATGAAATTAATTAGCTGCTCTGGACCTTCAATCAGACACCAAACGCTGTCCGTGAACATAGACCTTGTGTAATCTAGCAGTAGGCTAGGAGCCCTGGGGCAGGAATTTACAATTGTAATGAACACTCTTTAACTGTGTGCCTCTCTTAATATACCAAATGAACATGTAGATCTATTTATGCCAAGGGCTTCCTCATTTAAACCCAGGAAAATGGAGGGAGGCAGCTAGTTAAAATAGTTAAAACAGAATGCAGAGCAGATATTAACCTGTGTTGCTTACAGCCAGGGCTAAACAAGGCTCGCTGGTCTGTAAATTCTCACAGTCACGGCCAGTGTGCCAGTTGGTTTCAGGCCCTCTGGTTTGGAATTCTCTCTGCCTTCTGTGCAGCTCAAGGGCATGATGGAGCGATTCCAAAATGCGTACCATCGTCAGATGATGACATGCATATATAAGTATTTTTTTGGCCATTTATGTGCTCAAAGTCCATTTTTATTTCCTCGCCATTCCTGCATCTTCAGCAGATATAATCAAGGATTACGGGAGAACAGACGTGATTAGCTCTCCTGTTAAGAGGTTAATTAGATACAAGGCTGTATTGTTTTTCGAGATTTCCCTTTCTGGCTAATTGCAACACAAGTGTATGTGGTAATGGGAGAATCATTGCCTTAAGAAGAGCATCAGGAAATGCCACTGGATATCCACGAGGAGGTGCCTGTCATGAAGATTGCCAATAATTTACTGGAGCTATGCATGTAGCATAAAAAGTCATTATCTCTCCGTTTTGGCCTCCACACTGTTGTACGCTTAGATTGTCACAGATCCCATCTCAAGATACAAATGACAATTTAGACTCACTTAGAAGGACCAGCATGTTGTCTGAGATTACTGCCTCTGCTATGTAGTTCAGAGCTTTGGCAAAAAAAAGATGGGACATAGGCTGTCCTTGGAATTCAAGCCCATTTTTTGGGAGCATTGTTCTGTAATATTTACCAGGTGTCAAATTGTAAGTGATGAATGTAACCATGGTTTGAATTTGGATGGGTTGGAGTGCCAGGGGGAGGATGAGTGCTATTCAGCAATACAAAGCCCACCTAAGTGCCAAAAAAATAAAATAATGGGGGGGCATCACCTGGACTTTCTTTTTTGATTACAGATATCTATATATGTCTGTGAAAGGACATTTTAAATTTAACAGCATTATGAACATGAACACATGGTTTCAGATTTCAAATTTTGTAAAAAAAAAACATGACAGCACAACAACAACAACACAAATAACATTAGAACCGCTCGACAGCGAAGTCTTCGCTGTTCGCGTTATGTAGGCCTGCTAGGGCAGCAAGGGTCTTGTTCAGACTCGGAAGGTTTGCGCACCTGCTTAAGCCTTTTTGGCTAAGTTCATGTTACACTTGTTTTCTAAGCAGGCATTCAGGGAGCCTTGCGTGCAGTGTAAAATGTTAATTTGCTCAAGTTAAGCACACACCCAAGGGTGGATAAATATATTAGACACTGCATTCCTACTGCATTTCCCATTTCCAGTTCCCCCTAAAAACTGAATGTGACTTTATGAAAAACTATGAAATCAAAGCACTCCTGAAATCAAGAGCTTTCTATAAATTCACTGAAGTCATCACCTAAAAGCTGAATGTAGCCCCTACTATGTTACATATGTTGTCTCTATTTGACCGATGTGCTAAGAGTACATTCTTCTGGCTCTTCCCATGGAAGGCTGGGGTGTTGAAACAAGTGGCAAATTAATCATTTAAATATTGAAGCTGCAAGTCAAATTAGAAAATGGTATATAATTAGATTTATCCCCCTTCACTTTACATTTTGAATGCACAAATGGGTGAAATAGGCTTCAGATTATTGTCTGCTGAGCTTTAATCCTGAAGCAGGCAGCTGCTTTGCTAAATCGTAACAGGATGCAACTCTCCTGAAACCTTAACAACAGAAGATCCTTGTAAATGTAGCACATATAGCAACATAACCACGAGAACACACAAAAGTTCTGACAAATAACACATCACCATTTGAAAAAACTAAATTTTAAACATTCAGTGACAGAAACTTTTTTCACCAAACAAGAGACTGGGGTTCTGCTGTGATTGTAATCAATAATCCACTCCCTTCTTCATGCATTCTGGAACTGAGAGAAGGCAAAAGGGTGTGTATGGATTTAATGATGTTGTTATCTTACGCAATGAAGTGCAATATCATTTTAACATTAGCACTTTGCATATTTCAAAACATGGAAGAGGCTAGATACCCTATAGCCTGGTTGATCCATTGCAACCTATCATTGCCATCACCCCAAATCACCCCCAAACAAGCTAGTAAGCTTAGTAGGCATGAAGCAGAAATTTCTAATGGATCAGAACCACACTGAGAAGCTGCCTGCAGGAGGAGAAGGTTACGAGGCTAATGTGAATCTTCAGCTGTTCTAAAACTTATGAGACATTCAATTTCAAATCAACAGCTGCCCACTTACATGCCATGAAGTAAATAGAACAACAGCCTAAACAAGTTGGTGGTTGGCCCTAATGATATGTTTGCTTGTTTTTACTCTGTCAAGATGAGCCTGATATGATAAGAAAATTAAATTTATTTGGCAGACGTTTCATCCAAAGCGACGTACAATAAGTGCATACCGAAGGTCATTGGAACAACTAGAAGACAAAGGTCTGATAAGGTACGATACTCATTTTGTAACAGTTATTCGTGGCCATGAACACATTAAGTCCAGTTCACACAGAAAACATTACTCTCTGACCAAGCCTATGCTAAGTCAAACTAGGAGGCATGACAAGCTACGACATCAAGATAATGATACGAATACAATGTAAGTGATTGATGGAGGTCCAGGTGGCACAGGGGATAGATGTGTAACATGAAAGTTCTATAGGAACAAAGTAGAGGGACTTAACTACCCCTGAGGGCCACCTCATATATTCAGTTCAGGAGCCTTTTGAGTTTATAGTGTCAGTTCTCAAATGATTGTAGGTTCCATCCAAAGTTCAAATTCCTCCAAAGCGGCTAAAACCCAACTAGTTTAGCTTGTATCCTGAATGCTAATTAACTAACCCTTTTGGAAATCAAATATACTGCAACATATGATACATATACAGACTTTTTAGCACAGCAGTAATACCAGAGATTGATTATTGGGAAACCGTCCTGCAATAGATAATAGAACTGTCCTGTCCATAAGTATTTCCCGGAAGTCAGAGGTGCGTTCAAGTTCAGCGAACAGAGGCGAATGTTCGTGGCGAACATGTTTTCTTTGAACAGTTCAATTTAAACGGCTTTTTACAAACATTCCAAATTGTTTTCATTAAACATAAACAGATGGTGACGAGAGCATTTGTACTCACAGCCGCTTCTGTGATCATCGATAATAAAAAACAATAGCTAGCTAGCGAACAATAATAACATTGGCCAGCGTTAGCAATAACATAATTGAAAAACCTGATCACACTTAACAGCATCTTCAATTGAAATACCCATCTGGGAACATTTCCCTCAGTCCAGCGTCCATTGTTGTTCGCCGCAAACTACCTTTTCAGACCGTTCGCTTATGTTTGCAAACGTTTGCGGCGAACACAAAGCTAACGGAAAAAAGTTTGAAATAGTTTGCAAACGTTCGCCTTGTTCGCTGAACTTGAACGCACCTCAAGAAGCTTCCTACCACTGGATCAAAATTATATCAGTCTTATCAGAAGGGGTTTGTTGCACCCATGACCCTTGATTGTATTTTAAATAAGGATTAATTAGTGCCATGTCCCAAATTAGAGTGAGTGAATGAGTTAATATAACACATAGCAATAAGGGACAGGAATGAAACCTCTGCAATGGACATTAATTCTACCATATCAACTGCAATGTGAGCCTGCAATACCTTTAGGTCCATAGCTGGCCCTTTAAAGCAGTTGATTGGGAACATGGAGTCCTTATTGCCTGGGAAATAGAAATGGCAAAAGAGCATGCACACAACCCATCTCAGTGGCCAAGGCAGTTTTATCCCTTGTGCATCCCTATAACTACACCACAGGCAGTCCTTTAAGAGTTACTTGATTTACTACGGAGAGGGCACTCTTTGCAACATTCCATTGTGAAACTGTCGGTCCACGTCTCTGTTTATACACAATTTATTTTTTTTCAAAAAAGTCACAGTGTTTTTAAATTTGAAATAATTATGTTTACTGCGCTTGGTGTGCTTCTCTGTCAACACAGACATCAAACCACAAAGAGCAGCCTATCTTTTGATTTTGTGGGATTTGAATTTTTAATGTCCTCTTCTGGCTATTTTGATCCAATATGTAAATAGTTTCTAATCCCATTATGGGCTGTATTGATAAATCTAACAACATTCCCAGAGTTGACGGTCAAGCTTACAGAAATAAAAAATGTTTGAATGCGGAGGGAGGCCTACGATACATTAATAGGCTGCTCTTTCAATGTTACTCAGAGTGAAACTGGAGAAATTCAAATTAAAGGTACAGTTGGCAAAAACTACCAAGCAAGTGTCCTTGTTTAAAGGGAATAGGAACATCAGTCAGGATGCATACATCATGCATCATAAAACTATGCTTAAAGCTAGTTAGGGCTCACATCAAACGGACGTCAACATGCCCAAGCACTACAGTTGCCATTTATGTCTCGGCAAAGCCGATCCTTTTTAGATTTTTTTCAGTGCCGCCGTTAGGAAGCGTCCCTTACTTTAAGCCCTTAAAAAATAAAATATAATGTGTTTTTCCTCATTTGTTGGCTCTTCATTATTTAGGACTGTTCCTTGAAAGGGATGGTTTATTTCTCCCCGATCCGGGTAAACAAGTGCTTCAAACTGCCATTTACTCCAGGCCTCATAGTGGTGAAAGTAGGCACCATTAGACCGCTTTAACTCTCTGACCCTCTGAACACGATAAAGGTGATGAAAACATTCTTGGAAATAAAGGGCAGCACAATCAAATGTCAAATGTTCTCATCACAGTTTATTTTTATTTTATTTCATTTATTTTTTTTACTGTAAATGGCTAGACAGTGCAGTGAGTTCATCTTCATCTGAAAGTAAAGTGCATGATGGTCGACTCCTATCACACAAAGTGATCTGAGCGATGGGCTCACAGCTACTGTAGAGCAGTGTCCCTTCAGCATTAATACCATTTAAAAAGAAAGAAATATAGATTAAAAGTATCAAAGACAGACAGACTTATTCAATCAAATATTTAACATGGTTTAATTGGAACGGGTAAGAAACAGATTGCGGAATTATTTCAGCAAACTCCAAGCATGGTAAATCAGCAAAGCACATTTGGTAGCTCAAACCTGTCCGTTGCTAAATGTTTGCTATAGGAACCCCGCATTTCAAAGAGGCATCTTTTTTTATCGTCTTCACAGAGTATGCACAATAAACAACAGGTCTAAAGAACTGTGCGGTGTCTCCTCGCTGCCTACTCTTGAGCCAGTTCAACAGAGCATGGTTGTGCTGAACTTTAAAAGGGCATTTAAAATGGCTTTCCGCTCCCCCGTGGAGCAGCCTTGTTGAATATTTCTAAGTGATGCTCTCGGAGACGGCAGAGGTACATCAGCCTTGCTCGCTGACCCCGAGATTACATTCTTCGGTTTCGTAAACCTAGGTGGCAGAGCGCAGTCTCCCTGTTGGCCCATGGAATATGCACCTGTAGAAAACCGCACCACACCACCTTACGGCATCATTTAATGAGTGTTAGCTCATCTCCAAGCGCGCCCTTCTTTCCTTCTCATTGGGAAAAAAAAAGCCCGTGGCTTGATGGGGTTAAAATCCCATCGGCCAGTCAGCCTACAAAGCCCCCCTTGATTATCATCCCTAGCTGCAGAGGAGGAGGGGGACACAACACATAAAAGTCTGTCTCAAAGTAAAAGATAAGTTCTTATCTTAATCTAATGACTCCAGAGGCTTAATTTGTCAGACTGGGCTAGTTGATAAAAAACAGGTTTCTGGTTCCCAGTGTTAATAGGAACATCTTTCAAGTCTTGGAGTCGGTTGGCAGAGGGGAGAGGATCATTCCGCAGACATCCAGTGACAACGCCAATGTGGGGTTTGTTCTTCGCGACTAGTATTTCTGCTAAGAGACGCTAATTAGCACCTTATCATCCGCCAAATTGCTTCATAGATAGAGCAACACAGTAACAGTCTATTTTTTAAAATCCCAGTCCCATGACTGTATGAGCAGCGACTTCTGAGGGAGTCCAGTTAGTGCTCTGAAAAGGGTTCGCCAGAGTAATGAGAGCAGACCCATGACCTCATGGCACAAACATTTCACATTTTCGCCAACAGGGAAAGGGGAAAAAAAAACAACCTCAAAACAAAAAACAATCCATTCGCGCTTTAAATTCCATGAGGAAATAATCACACTTATAATATCAGCTTCTTCCATATGGCTGTAAGGTTGACATTTGCAAATTCATAAAAATTAATTTGGTCACAGGGGCCCAAGCATTTAAAAAAATGACAAAGTCCTGATTTTCATGTCAGAATCCACAAGGTGCACTAATGTACACGCCACAAATGAATTGGGAAAGAACTGCATAAAATAGGGACTGCTCCTTTTGTAAATAATTTAGGTTGAGACTGCCATAACTTTTCTCTATGGGGAAAATAACATTTTTGAATGACACACAGTTTGAGTGTGATAAAAAAAGGCTTGTTTGTTTTTCACAGTCAACACCATTAGGTTATAATGAGAAATGACGATTGTGGAGGAGCAAGAATTCCTTGACCTTTAATCTTCACACAGTGAGTGGTCCAAAGCAGCCAATTAAATTCTCACAAAAGGCAAGGTTTTATGAGAGCTTTTCCCTCCTTACCAGAAATTTTACATTTAAAGTAAATAATATAATATTACGACTTGGTTGACCCCCAAGGCACAGTTCCACAAATGTCAAATTGTTTTGTCAAATTCCAGGTTTGCTCAATTACTGCTGTTTTTTCTAGTCTCTTGCAAGGAGCATAGACACGTCTTTCATTCCACAAGGCTATAAATTAACTTAAAGTGACATTATGGGTATGCTAGTGTGAATAGTCAGGCCATAATATGTGCTCGTGCCCCAAGTATCTATGGTTGTTTCTGCATAGACACAAAACAAAATGAGAATTTCAACAAAAAAAAAAATGCTCAGCATGTCATTAATGAGTCTCAAAAAAAAAAAGAATATGTAAGCAAAGTGTTAGAGTAAATCTCAATAGATTAATTTGAAGTGTTCACTGAATTGTGATTCCTTTTTAATTAAGGATAGAATTAACTGCTTTGTTAATAGATTCCTCAAGGAATTGAGCTGCTGGCAGATTTGCAATGAACAGAAGAAGGACATATTTTCTCTTGACATTCATATAACTGAATTTGTCTATGTCAAGGTACAATCGCTCATGATTGAAGAAGTTTATCTTGTGAGAACATTATGTTTCATTGAGGTGATTCTGTGCTCTGGCAGGACGTTTTGACATAAAATCATTGAGATTGCAGGAATAATAATGACAGAAGAACAGTTGAGCTGGCGGGGGGGGGGGGGGGGGTCTTTACCTGTGCTGCATGAAATACTTTATATGCATGAATTGCGCTGTATCTGCTATTCCTTACTTTAATATAAACCAGTTGAGAAAGTTTGCGACATCACACAACATTGTGTTTAGAGTGGCATTTCATTCGTCTGCTCATATTTTTTTTAGCTAATATTTTCCCTTTAATTAATTTGTCCATGAAAAACATGTCGTCATCATTTAGCATTGTGCAACCTTTTAACATGAATTTGAAAAGCATGGAGAAATTGCGTGATAAGTAACTCTTCCAGGGCTTCATTGTGAACACCTGAAAAGGTCTGGCCTCTTTTATGGTTCAGTGGGCTCTGAAACATCAAACCAGACAACCATCAAGAATGCAAACCTAATTTGCAATAGGAGAATGAGATACCATGACACCAAAAATGGGCAAGGATGCAATTAGCCACACATCACTGTTCATGTTTGAACCAATCGGTTTTGCTGTTCACCACAAATACTATGTTTGGTGTAAATCAGTGAGTTTCCGATTACAGATAGTAGCTCCACCCATTTTTGGTGTCATGAAATTTCCCAGCACTACACACAGCATACCGCAATGTAAATTCAGGTTTGATTTTAGCATGGGGGCATTGAAAATGGTTCAATTCTTGAGCAGGCCATGTTCTTTACATTCAAGAGGAGAACATTCTTTTCCTGTTGGATGGGAGCCCCCCTCTTGCTTTTTTACGTATCGAATTGAAACAGCGTACGCAAATGGCCAAGATGAGGTTGGCCATCCCCAGAACTAGAAAATAAACAAATGTCACCTTGTGGTATCACGCAAGCTTTGCAGAAGGTGAGCTGGACCTGGTTCTATTTAAAGGCAAAATCACGCAGAGTAGGTCCTACATTACAAGTCAGCGGATTCCTCCATGGGCCTGTCGGGCATGATGTACGCGTCGGGGCAGTATCTCTCCCAACAGAGTCCTGATTCTTTTGATATTTTTATTAACATGTCCTCAATCATAAATCATCGGGAGACCGAGTCCGATCCCTCCTCTCTCCACGGGATCAGATTACAGTTGGAAGACAAAGTTATCAGCCGGCATGTCACGTGACCCATATTTAAGGCACAGAGCCTTGTCCTGTATTCAGGAAGTAGCGCTGCTTGGTAGCGAGTAAGGCATAAACACTAAAATGGGTGTCTCAGAACTGCAGAGTACGGCCAGACAATAAACAATATAATAGATCACATGCATGACGTGCTATGTAAAATATTACAATACATCACAATCGTTGTTATTTTTGTTTTATGAAAAAAAATAAATAAATCTACCCGAATCTCCCTCCACCCAGCACAATATTTTTTTCAGTTATTCTTCCCTAGTTTGAAAAATACATTAAAATGAACGCATAAAGAGTTTGCAACATTAGGCCTTTATGTCATATTCTCTCAAAAATCGTGTATATCGGTTTCAGGATACCAAGGATTTCATGTTTTAAAATGAATATTCTTGTTCTGCATCTTATCTTGGTAGACAGCACAAATGATTACATTGTTTAAGCATTACACAGAGACCATTTACATGGCAATTAGGGCTGCATTCTTCTCTTAGAATCTCCCAGCAGCCAACTGTACAGTACAATGAGGGGGCTCTGCATTTGTTAGCCTTTGTGCAGTCCCTGTGACAGTACAAAACTGTCACATAATCCTAAAGCACACAGATGCAATGCAGAATTCCTTATTGATATCCCTATCATTGGCAAAATGGCCTACCCATGGCATCATACATTCCCAAATCTTACCCAAGCCAGGTAATTCATTTAATTAATTCTTCTTGGATTGTAGGCTGAGATTTAAAATACTTTTTTGCCCCTTTTCGTTTGCCTGCTCCATCTGAAAGAAAGGGATTTTTTGAAAGGAATATTCTCTTATGTTTAATTCATAGCCATTTGGATGTGTAAATGCCTGCATGTATAACGCTTCTACGACTTGCAATGACACACTCTTAATTCATTATAGTGCTATTATACTGATAGCAATGTGCAGTATGTGTGTTTCAATGTCTGAACTGTGCATTTAATGGACAATATGAGCTTCTCCCTTGCTGTTGCTGGAAAACACGCCAAAGTTAAACAAATAGCAGCTGCACAACACTTTCTACTCCAACATAGCTTAATGGAGCTCCCTATTTAAAACATTCAAACATCCCACCAAAAAATATGACACAAAACAGACTTGTTTTACTATGGGAAAGTGTCCTCACTGATGTATTATTTAGAGTAAATTGTGAGGAGAAGGTAACCTGAACCGAAAAGACAATGTATTGTTAAAGACCGTGTAAATTTAGCATGCTTTGAAAGGGGGTTTCTCAAGGCCAGGCACAAGCTCTTGACAAGTCATTCTTTGGCTGGTTTCTCTTCATATTTATCCTATATGTTATGATCAGTGTATCATCTTACACTATCCTTTTCATTTGGCTCCAAACAACCCATATTACCTTGGGCATAATGGTGAGAAAGATTCCTTTCTTGATTAAAAAAAAAACACCTTGTGCCCCAGATATTTATGTAGACTTTACAGCACTGTAAAAATTCCAACAATCTAAAGCCTACTGCCAATAGACAGAGGTGTCATAGTGGGAAAACTGTCTCTGTGCTCTGTTGTTAACCTGTAGCAGTGAACTGAAGCTGATTCTTCTACCACGGCGACTTCAGGAGGAAATTGACTCTGGCTTTATGCCGATACAGTTAAAAAATACAATATAATTGTATACACACTATCAAAAAGGACATTCAGCATAACTTAAAGCATTGTTCCCAGACCAAAAATACAGAACCCATTAGGTGAGATTGCAACACAATATTATGAATGATGTTTTTATATGTGGCTGACAAATTATTTAGGTTTTTAAAAGCTCAGTGTTCCACAGCACAAATCAGTCGGATCTCCACTAACCCCGTGCAAAGTGCATGCATTTTAAGGAGGCTGCTCGGACGATCACACAGATTATTGCATTTATGAAACTGTTGAATGCAAATACACACGGCGGCATTTCCGAGCTTCGGGCTCACCGTGGATCCATCCAGAGGCAACGAGGCAACACAACTTTTGTGCCAGGCGAAACCCTGAAGCTCTTGACTCGGCCGGATATGCACGGAAAACAAGCGCAAGCCGCAGTGCCGAACACTGGCTCCACAGGGTCCGCTCCGTCCCAGCAGACAGGCGGTGGCCTCTGCTTTTGAAACGAGCCCGCCAACGCGAGCGCTCCTTTCCACCCCATTTTCGCCGAGGCGGCTACGGTTCGCATATCAAATGCAAATGCGGCCGCGGCCTGTTTAATCCGCCGCAACAGGTAGCCGAACGGGAGGTTGCCCAAGCCGCAGATCAAAAATCTCCTACGACTGGGACATTTGGCACGGTGGCCCCGACAGCCAAATCTTTGTTGGTACATCAAAGCTACCTGCTATTTCACATCTGATTAGCGCTCAGTGGGCCTCTCCACCTGGACCGCAGTCGAGGAAGTAAAGGGCTTTATCTTCACATTATGATTCCTGCACCCTGATGGATGACTTCGTATTAATTACCTGCTGAACTTTTAAAGAGGCAGTTCAGCCAAAAAATTTAATTAAGGTATGTTTCCACTTACACAGAGTATTAGTCATCCATCAAGATAGTTTTTTGAGATTTGACGAATTTTCTCTGCAACTCTCCCTGATACAATGGACCTCAACAGGCCAACATACAGTATGTATATGTTTTTGTGCTCAATGTGGCAAAAATTTACATTTGAAAAACTCAGCAGCAATATCTCTTTCCAAATATAATGCCACAGTTAGTCACAAACAACCACAGTGCTTATTTTCTGTATATCCAAATGTGTATATTGATGCAAAGTCTCATGCAGGTGGCTAGAATGAAACTTCAGTGGTTCTAATGTGATGTGGGAAGGCGATAATTTGTTAATTAACCGCTATACGCAACCACCCTAGTGAGCAGGATGTCAGCGTCTTGAGATTACTCGACTCAAACATTCAGTGCACCTCCAATGAAACTATGAGTGGAACCAACAATCAATGTATTATAGCTTTATTAGTAGATGATAAAAGACAACAAAGCCAAATACAGAGTTTCAAAGTGCCACCATTGTCGTGCAGTGCATCCACTTAACAAGCACCCCCTGCCTATCAACAACATTCTTCTAATGGTAGAATAATATTTTATTGTAATCTTATTTACATAATGTGGGGTATTAGTATCTCCATGGGCTGTCACTTAGGACATGAAAAAAATATGCATTAAAATTAACTGTGTGCTGATATGTGCTAAATGAATGTAAAATTTCTGTTGGAGTGATCATACATAGCAACATTTGTAAAATGTCATCCCACCCCCATGCAACAAAAGATTACATACTGTACATGTAGAGTACAGAAAAACATACAAGAGTGTACATATTTAGGTATGTTCCATAATAAGGGACAAATCTATATACTTTATAATGGAAAAAATTATTTGCTAACCCTAACCCAACTCACCTCCAGGTTTTAGGACTACAAACTAACACGCAATGGTGCGCTTTGGTTGAATATACACACAATATACACACATATACATGGATATACACAGGTGGTGTACTTTAATAGAATAAGTAGTTCTGGATGATATCATGTCCAAATTAAGGTCTGTGGATATTTGTGGGTTACCGTGATATTTCGAAAGAGGGGTTGTTGAATTTTTCAATGTAAATTTTCGGCCATTGAATGCCACAATAATATTGGTCTGTTGAGGTTTGTTGTATCAGCATGAGTTGCTGTGGATATCTAAAAAAATTGTCACTCTCAGTGAAACTATCTGAATGGAAAGATAGTATTTCGGGCAAGTGGATACCTTAATTATATTTTTGGTAAACAGCCCCTTTAACATAGTCTGTGACTCCAAACGATGCACTTCCTTTTCCCTGTCTATGTCATGATGCACAATGTTGTTTTTCTTTCCATTCAAGGTACGTCGATGGCTTGCATTTGTTTTCCACAGTGCGCACCCTCAGTTCACTAGGTATTAATTAATACATGGATTTTTTTTTCCAAGAGGATACATTTTAATTTGCTCAAATATTCTGCATGCATCATTGCAGTCCAAACAAGAACACTATTAAGTTTGTTTATGTGTTCTCATTACAATTAAAAATGAGTCACGCTGACACAGAGCAGCCACTCGGAACAAAAAAGACGACGGTACTCGCATTTCTGCAATAATTACAATCTGCAACACTTTTTTTGTGCACAGACAAATACATCTGAGAATTAAGACAAATTGCCGTTGGTCGGTTTTCTTTGTTAAAATAAGAGCAAGAGAAATCAAACAGTATTGACGAGGAGCGATACAAGCCCAGCTCTTTCTTTTTGACCAGAAGGTGAAACGAGAGACGTGATTCATCACGAAACAGATTGTCATCAGTGGGTTAACAGCTAGTTACGTCTGATCCCGGCTGCAGCCAAAGCAGATTACACATATGACAGTTGCAGTTTAATGGTGAAAGCATTTTTGTTACGTTTCCAAAAGGTAAGTGGAGGATGTGTTCCCAGATGGAAGCTCTGTATGTGAATTGAAATCCACTTTATTCATATTACTGATGCGCTTATCCAAAAACAAAGCACAAAAATGTTTTCAGGATGCTCACAAGTACTTTGAAGTCCGCAAATGAGGAGAAATTGGGTTCTATAAGATACTTGAGGGAGAATATTTTTAGTAGGCCAGCCATACATTTTTTTCTCATTCACACAAACTGTGTGCTACAGTTTGTGCAGTCTGGCTTGCTGCATGCAAACCAAGCATGCTTGCATAAACATTCAATATGGACATTGTGGGCTGTAATTTTATTTGGGGGAGGGAATGCCAAAAATATTAATATTGTATACTTTAACTGTGAAAATCATTCCATGTTGAATATTACAAGGATATCTGAATGTGTATGTATGTATGGACAATGAGAAAAGAAAAGAAAAGAAAAGAAAAAACAATTAGCAGTAAAAAATAGGAATGCAGGGTGGACTGACAGAGTATAGCATACACAAAACGGACAAAAGCAAATAATGAAATGCAACCACTAAAGAAGAAAAAAATCACAAAGAAGGCAGCCCGAATGTAAAGTGGTGGCTGGCTGCAGGCCCTGGCCTGACACAGCCTGCATTTCAAGCAGCGATATTTCAGGAACATTTGTCTTGTGCGAAGGCCCAGGCCCGTAACCTTTAGGATGTCATTTGTGCCAGCGGCCTGTCGGCCCGGCGTGGACGTCAGGAAAGCGCCCTGGCGGAGGTGTGCCTTCAACGTCGGCCCACCCACCCCACCGCCTGCCCGCCCGCCCACCTCTCCCGTGGCACTCTGCATCACCATGTGGAGTCCCAGATGCAGGAAATGAAATAATCCACGCTCACACAGTCATGAAAGTGCCCATCTGGCCCATGCAAATATTAAGCCTCGAAATCGCATAGGCGTGGGCTTACTTTTGTTATGGCATTTTGCAGCCTCGCCCCCCCCCATCCCCCCCCTCCCCCTTCCCCCCCCCCCCCCCCCCTCACCGCCGCCGCGCGTGCATCAGCCCGCGATCTGTCCCGCGGACGATACCGGGGGTCTCTTCTCTCGCGCAGACCCCTCGCGCACACGCTCACACGCCACACAGAAGGCGCCGCGGCGGAGAGGCCGTGCGCGGAGGAGCGGTGGCAGACGAACGGGCCGGTCGAAGCAACTCGGGATAAAGATCCGCTCTCGCTCGAGGCGCTTGTCGAGACCGTAAAGTGCGCTCGTTGGCGGACAGGCTCTCGAGTAAAAAAAAAAAAAAAAAGCAGAGTGCCATTTTTATCTCTGGGAACAATGACATTTGATAGCCTATTATTTCATACACCTGGGAATGCAATTTGTGCACAGCGGCTCCAATGCCTGCCTCCCCTCTAATTTTCATTAGGAATATTTTTATTTACTAGCCGGATCAAAATTGCTGCGGCTCCCTGTTTCTGTCTCTTGTCCCTCAGCAGTCCCCCCTCCGCCTCCCCCCCACCCCCCCCACCCTCCCTTTTGCTTAATCTCAGCTTAAAAGACAGAGGAGCAGATGTGGTTGTCGCCCCTTTCTCATCACCACTTTGCGGGCTATTTAATTAAGAGAAAAAAGGGGAGCGTGCGGAGGCTAATGGACCTGATGAGATGCACGAGGACAGGTGACACTAATCAGAGTGGCACAGCACTGCCTCCATTTAGGCATCATAAAGGGCCTGAGTGCTTGCGATTCTGAAGTTTTTTTTTTTTTTTTTGCCTGCTCTCATGTGAGCTGAGAGCTCATGTCATTGACATCAGGGCTATTGTCTTTCCTCTCCCTAATCACACAGGTAATGGCAGTTAGATCTCGCGATTCACCATGCGCGATATTCTGTTCTTTAGTCTTTTATTTGTTGTATGCTTATATTAAGTGCACTTACACTTAAGAGCATTTTTTTGGCAACGCACAAAACAAACAAAAAAAAAATCCCATTTTGAAACACCCGTCTAACGCTATGTAACAGCATAAATTTTCAAAAGAAAATAGACAGAGAGGTGTTGGTTATAACCATTGTAGTGTGCAGTGCAGACACACCAATGGATAATGTACAACGTAAGACAGCATATAAAAAAATACATGTACAATTTCTGGGGGGCTTTTCTTTCTAAACAATGATAGAGTTCTTAGCAAGACACATGTAAATTTTGCCATGAAAATGATTTTCCAAGGCTTGGTAGTGTTGAAAAATAAAAAAAACATGAGGAGAATGCTGAAAGGGTAATTGGAAACATAGCAGTCTTCATTGGATCAGACCAACTTATGGAAAAACGGAGCACTTTTTTTTACAGAAGCAACAAGCAATTTTAAACTTTATCTATATTCATAGGCAAAGTACAAATTGTTCCATCCAAGGTGACTCAACAGCAATGGCAATTAAGAAAGAGAATTAGGAGTGCATAGGAGTACTCTAAAAAGCCTTTACTCTTTTGAATTCAAGACTTAATTTGTCTCCACGTTTAGGGAGCATGTTACAAAATGAACCGCATCATAGGAACAAGCCAGAGGAATGATCTTCTCTCTTTGAATGAAGGGCATAACGCAAAATGGCCAGTTTTCTCCACACACCGGGTCATTTCGGCTTCCGATAATCACTACAATGATAAAGGAAGAGGTTGAGAAGGGAGAGCCGGGTCTGGAATAATGGCGAGAGCAGGCAAACAGCGGGGCGGTGTGGCGTCGTCTCTGCGCTCGGTGCCAACGTGTGTGGGAGGTGGGGAATATTTGTGCAGATTTTATTCTTACCCTTCACAGTACCTCAGGCCCATATGTGCTCTCCTGGCGGGGTTCTGCACAAGCAGGTGCTTGGAAGCAAGGGGAGTAGCAATGTGCGGAATGGCGGCGGCGAAGAAACAAGAAACGCTGGTGACACCTCCTATGAGACACCTGCATATAATTAATCACGAATGCATTCATAACAGATTATAATGCATAAATTATCCATTATGAATGTGCTATGGTGCATAGTGAACCAATGGCCGAAGAATTTGTGACTGCTTATGCCTGCTTATAACCAGCCACATAACATTTTGTCCTGGGCTCAATTCATATTTATCCATAACGTTGACTCACAACTAAATGCAAGTGTTGCCTTTTTCAAAGCTAACACATTTTTTTTTCCCACTAATTGGCGATTGCTAAAGTATGAGTGTGAAGAACAAACTCTTGCATTTATTTATGAGTTGAAAGTAAGTGATGATGCAGTCCAGACCTTTGTGGCATGACATATCATTACAGCCACTAATAGAAACAATATGCAAAAAGGTCTGGGAACTGAACAGATTGCACTACGCAGAAAAAAATGCTTTACTTTTGAATTCAACTGGTTATCATAAAATCACATGATACATGTCTCATTGAGTCATAATACACATACTTCGTTTATTTGGACACATAATATATGGTCAACTAACTGTATATTACATGAGTTGTCATAACTGGGCATAGGCAATTTAAAGTTATTTTTGTTATCATCAGAGCTCATTATGTTACATCCATTGTTGATGTTCTACTAGTTTTTCTAGAACCCACCAATAATGAATTATATTGAGGCAACTCTTAGTTGCCAAAATGGCATTTCTTCATATGTCAAATTATGAAAAATGCTGCCATAATAAACAAGTAGTCCATTTACACATTTCTGTTGGAGTATTTCAACATTTTCTTATGAATTCAATATCCATACTTCGTGCCTTGCTCTGCAAGGTGCATGCGTTATTGTTTCAAAATGAGTGGGTGGACAAAAAACCTACTGAAAGACTTACTGTTCGTCTGTCTTAGTAGAACTATGTATGCTTAAGACATTTGTTGTTATACTGTACAGAATGTGTGGCGCTCTCAAGTAACAAAAGAGAAGATCTGGTGATAACCACTGACCATAGGCAATATGTGCAGCTGCCACAGAGAATGAGCAATTTGAAGCATGGGTGCTTATTTCTACATAGCATATTTTTGCATGGGAATAAATACGGTGGACCCTGGACCACAGGACCTATTACGTAAATATTAGTCACGGCTCATGTGAGCATAGCCTATGATCAAGTAGTATTTAATTATTACTGCTACAAATACTGCTCTATTCAACCCCAAATTCATACAGCACAAAATTGGAAAGCTTTGGTGGCATACTTTCGAGAATATAGAGAAAAACAAGCATTAATTATGATTTTTATTATGATTTATTTTTGAAAACATTATATTTATTTATTTTAGTGGTGATGAAATATCACTGCTGGATATAATATATGTACATATGGTGATCACCACCTGTGGTGACCATTTCCAAAGTGCAGAAAACATACAAATGTAGTTAAGTATATGGCACATATAGGTATATAACACGTATTTAATACTGGAGTACGATGCAAGACAGGAAAAATTCACAACATTATTTAAAAGGAGTTTAGATTAATTAGCTGTTGAAATGTGGCCGCCACAGTGGAGCTTCTGCTAAAAGTGTGGGAGGGGAAAATTAAAGCCAGTTGCACAGAGGGGAGCGTGTGGCAGTTCTATACACCACAACAATATTCCCCAAAATCCCTAAGTGCCAGACACTTAAATCATTGATTTCAAAAAGTCACTGCTCACTTAAAAAAAATCCTTCCACAGAAAAGCAATGAAATGAGAGAGCATATAGAGAGAGCAGATAACCCCTGTCTTGGCTGCACTGCACTGGCTCCCTGTATCTTTTTGAGTTGATTTTAAGATTTTGTCACTTGTTTTTAAGACTTTTAATGGCTTAGCACCCCCATACATTTTAGAGTCCCTGGTGTCCCCTCATGATCCCTTAGGCCCTCTGAGGCAGGTCTTTTAATTGTACCAATGGTTCCCCAAAAGAAAATTGGGGAAGCTGCCTTCATCCACTACGTGCCAAAATTGTGGAGCCTCCTGCCAAAAGGTATTAGAGAGGTGGACTCAGTAGACATTTTTAAACGACAGTTGAAAACACAACTTTTTAACCTGGCATACAATTAAAGATACCCTTTTCTACTCATTTTATTTATTTATTTATTTATTTTCTTTTATTTTTTATTTTTTGTTTTACTCATTGTTGTGATATGGTTTTATTCTGATATTGTGGTATGACTGTTGATCTGTCAAAGCACTTTGAGCTACATACTCTGTATGAAAGGTGCTATATAAATAAAGGTATTATTATTATTATGTTTCAAAACTATTAGGCTCTATTGTCAAGCCATTGCTTAAAAGTTCTCCTTCTTAACCACATGCGCCCCAAAGTCCTCCAGCATTATAGTGGCGAGTCACATCTCCCCTCTGTAGTGTCTGTTCCGTTGACAAATGGCCAGAGTCGCCAGCAGGGTAGACGTCTGTCCAGTCCAGAAGCTAAATGAGTCACTGAGAGTCAATCTGTTTTTTTTTTTCTTTTCCCCATCGCTGCTGGGCTTTTCCTCGGGTTCCATCCGGGGGCATGCTGTTCATTGTTCCCTCTCAGGGCTTGAGGCCCTCTCTCTGGCTGGCCTTGACATTCCCCTGCTTCCTCTCCCCCGCTCGGGTGGCCACAGCTGCCGCTGACGCGCTTTGACCGGCGGCCGCCGGCGACCGCGGGCTAGGGCCGGCCTCGCGGAACGCCGGCCTCCGCGGCTGCACCGTGAACGAGGACTGCTCGGCCCGCCGGTAGCGCCCCGCAAAGTAGCCGGCGAGGCACCTGAGGAAACACCCCGCGCGTCAGTCAGATTACATCACATTACATCACAGGCATTGAGCAGACGCTCTTACCCAGAGCGACTTACACAACATTTTACATAGCATTTACACTGCATCCATTTATACAGCTGGATATATACTGCAATGAAGGTTAAGTACCTTGCGCAAGGGTCCAATGGCAGTGTCCTACCTGGGAATCGAACCTGCGACCTTTAGGTTACACGGTCAGGTCCTTACCCATTATACTACGCTGCCGCCCCAAAAAATTGAAAGGGTTGAAGGGAAACAGCTCAGTCCCCCCCAGTCTGCACATTCTACACACAATTACGTGAGCCTAATGTCATTATTATTTAGCCTGTCTCTCTCCCATAAGCCCCATGCCAGGCAGAGAGAGACCCTTGAGATCTATTAACGATTGACAATGGTTTCACACAACTGTTTATCCCTTACTTCTGCACCTCCAACAGTTGGGAGTATATTTGATGTGGGTATGCGAGAATATCTGGGGCGCTTTTGATCTGAGAAGTACCTTTTGAAATAATTATATCTGCTGTAGCTTTGCACATTTATCCAGTTAAATAATTAAGTAAACAAGGTTATAAGCGGTGAAACACACACACACACACAAGAAATAAAACAAAAATAATATCAATTTAAATGACTGAGTCCATTACAGTGTTAGTTTGTGAAGAGATACTAAAAATAGTGGTTGTTGAACTATCCATAATTCAGCAGTTTTATGAAGGCACACAGTAGTGTAGATTGGTAAGAAGTTGTCACAAATATTGACAAATCGTCCACTTTGGTGATTAAAAGATGTAATTGCTTTCTTCCAAAGCCTTTTTATTTATTTTTCTGCTTAGCATCATTTAAATAGGACTTATTTGCAATCAAAATTCAATTAAGGAATCACTGTGTATGTCTGATTAATAATGGTGATAAAATGAAAATTTGCCAACTAAAACAATGTCACAAGTCTATGTCAGTAATGTGTATTTCACGTAAATTGCATAGCCCATCATAGTACATATGTGTGTGTTGGCTTGACCACCTTGAATTTGTCTAATGTGTTTACTCTTACCAACTACATGAAATGAAGACTACATCTATTTTTACAACAATCAGTCCAATGCTTCAGTGTGGCCTTTGGAATTTGAGTGCAGCAGAGACAGAAGATAATTGTGCTCTTTATTTATGATGTCACTCTACCTTCGTATCATTGTACATTAAAAACCTCTCAAGTTGCTCTTACGCTCTATGTCCTCAATCCTTTGCATCAATTCTAGGTACAAAGAATAGGAGCTGGCTTAGGTAAGAAGGCTTTCTGGCTCCATTGTCCTGGAATAACCTTGAAATACACTGACTTGAGGACTTCATTTCACTGAAAGAATTTGAATCTAGAATTCAGGAACCCAGGACAGCCGAAAGGTGCGGGGAACTGGGACAGTTAGGCCCGAGGTGCCCTGGATATGTGGTGTAACTATTTTTAGATAGTGGCAAAATATATTTGGGGGGGAGGGGGCTCCCAATATATTTTGGCCCAGGCCTGAGAATTCATAGCTGTGGCCCCACAGTAGCAATACTGAAAGTGTGTAATTGTTTTTTATTTTTTTTAACTTATTTGTATTGTCTGTTTTTACAGTGTACCAGCAATGTCGCTCATCGTGTAATTTCTGTATTCATTCATTGTGTTGCTGTCTTGCAAAATAAATTCTGTATCTCAATAGGATTTCTTGGTTAAATGCACATTTAATATAATAACTACTGTGAAATTATGACCTCTGAGCAATATCAGTGTTTTGCACCTCCATCAGGAGGACAAAATCTGAAAGTAAGTAGGGATATTTGATAGTCTGAGAGCTTCCCAGCTGTCAGCTGCATTTTGATTATAACTCAGCTCCCAAAAAGATCACCTACACCTTGCTGCAATGAGGTACCACTCAAGCACTCTCTGAAACAAAAATATTCTGGAGGGTCATCAGCACTAGTAAACATCAAAGAGCATCAGGCACAGAGGTTGGGACGGCTTGGATTTAATTATATGGCAATTACTAGAAATGCATGGCGACTCGACAGTAATGTCAATGCATTATCCACCAATGTAGTATGAGCTGATTCAGGATTGATTCCTCTGCAAGGATAGGTGTGGATGTGGTTTGAGACTCGTTGGGTCTGCGCTCAAAAATCAGGAGTGATTTCTGCCTTTATTTCAGCAATCACTCACCACAATCAATGGGCACTTGACTTCAAGTGTCAGGACGCATTTGAGGACACTACAGGTTGCTTGGCAACCTCAATCCTGAATGAAGATGCCAAGACTGAATAGTGTCATTTTTAGGTTATCGTGTCCACTTTACTGTACAGATGGAATTTATTTCTTGTCCCTGTGAGAAAATTCAAGTTGATCGATAAGATCACACAAGGCACATGCTACTTAAAGTTCCAACAGAAGAAAAAGGAAGCGTATATCTACCCACTGAGTGATGACTTCACAACTGTTATCAGCTTGATTGTTTCTAACAGCAGGAGCAAAAATAATGCATGATACACACATTTGTTTGGATGTTGACTACAAGATATGAGGCATGTGCCCTATATTTCAATAATGCTTAATGCCATAACATGATTAGGCTTCACGAAACTGTCACGGAAGGATCACTGGCATAGCTGAGTAACTTTATTTTTTGTATTTTAGCTAGTTCAGATAATGTTTTTGGGCACCAGCGACAGACTTCTTATTCGTCCTCTTGAGAAATACCCACCCATTCACATTGGTCAGCCCCAGAGTGCTGGGCTCTATTTCGGTTAAGCTAGAAGGAATTCAATGGTAGCGATGGATGGGTAGGGGGCTCCATTGTGTTGGCTGCTCAGGATGGTTGGGGAGGTGGCCTATTCGCCTTGTAACCAATAGGGGCCTCCTGCTTATCTACATTATCAGCATTACAGTCAAATCTTGCCTTCTTTTGTGAAATAAAAAAAAAAAAAAGCTTTTTTGTGTTTCTTTTTTTGTAATCAGGGCAGGGCAGGGTCCTTTTGGAACAGGCCACCCCCCCCTCCCCCCTCCTCCCCCCCCCCCCCCCGCATGCTCCTTTTTGGTCATTACAAAAAATAATGTGCAGCAGTATGTACCTGTCCAGTGACAAATATTCTCAGCCCGCAAAGCGTTTGACATCAGTTTGACATCACAGGAATTTTACATGTTGACACTGTGTATCGAGTGAGCCGATGTCAAGTGATTGCTCCATCCTTGTTTTTCTTTTTGCTGAGGGGTTGAAGAGTTCTAAGGGTGGCAGAAGTGATGTTATATCAAGAGTAATCATACGCCTGTCTGCATACAAGATACAGGGCAGATTTTAAGGAAACAGGATGAAATGATGGTAGCCCCAAGGCTGTCATTGCTGTGATGAACACATATGGCACTGATCCTGTGCAGAGGTACAATAGACATACTATAGATGTTATGCTGGTAATAAAATCTTATTGTTGTATGATTTTGTGAAAATATTTCTGTTTTTAAACAAGGGTATATTATTTATAACATAAATATAACAGCAAATGCAAGTCATGCATGCTACTTTGTTTGAGTTTTAATAAAACACTTACGATGCTGAGCAATAACGTAGCTACTTCGAAAATGTTCAGTTTGTAGGTATTTGATGTAACACAATTCCATAACTATTGGCAGTTATCAGGAAAACATATATAAAAAGTTGCAGTCCCAAAAAAGAAAAAAAGTTCAATTTTCAGTGAACTGAAAAACACATTTCTTGTGCTTAACAGTAACTAAGCTGTCAACAGATAAGGCGTTTCACAGTATCAACTCAGTAGTAATCCATCTCAAGACTGCTCCCTTGTAGTTTCTTTTAAACAGCTTGGAAATATGGTTTGAGGCCTTTACCCAAATGTCACTCCAAATGTTTCTTCCAAATGTTCACACAATAAAAGATTTAAAGTTGTGATGAAACTAGCGCCCAAGCGACTGAACAATTGCACACAATGTTCTGCCAGTTTGTTAACAGCTTTGCCCATCTTGGAGGTCAGACTGATTAATCAATACTGAATGAGAAAGAAATTACTGCAACAGGGGCACAACAGAGTTTCATCATCTCAGTCACAAGGAATTCTGGTGGAATTCTTGAAACTATCAGGTCTGTGTTGCATTTAAAATGCTCATTTTTTAATTATTTCTCATTAGTGGGTGTACAGTACTGTATGCCTGGCCTTCAGCATTTGGCTAGGGGCCAATATTTGCTCCCACACAGTCACGTCTATGAACTCTATAGTAAAAGATGGGGTGGGTGGGCGGATGAGTGGGGAATTTCTTCAAATACAGAGTGAAGCTTCCCTGTGTATTCACTGGATGTGGTCTCCACAACACAACATCTCGCTGTCACCAATCATTTCCACTTAACCACACAGAGAGCTTGAACTTCCCCCCCATGCACACAGTCTTATCTGTCAATGCTACTTAAATAATGTAATTAATGACTTAATTAACATTTCCATAATCTATTTTAATAAATCTCACACAACATAATGAGAGTTTATAACCTCCGGGCGATGGTATGTAAAAATTCACAGAATATAGATGATCAGCCGGGGCAGAATTTTCTGTGCCACAGCTCTTGCCATGACAGTGCAGATGGGGGCAGGGCACATGGTGTGACAGTGTTTTACAAGGGAGCTCAGCCCTGATAAATGTCATGAGATTTGCCGGCCATGCACTTTGAAAGACCTGTGGCAACACACTGTTGCCTGTTGGCCACAAAGTACAGAGGCATTGGAGGCATCGAGGGAAAGTTTTTTTGTTAGTTTTTTTTCTCTCTATGAAATTATCAGAGCGTTCAATCCATGACCCAAAACGATTTACCACAACAGGAAACAGGAAAGGGCCTTCCCCAAAATGTTGGGGGAGCACAAAATCATGTAAAATGAGAGTATTTGCTATAGCATTAAGATTTTCCTTCACTGGAACTAAGGTGCCTAGCCCAAACCATGAAAAATAGCTTCAGACCAAGGGGTGTCCAGATACTTTTGCCAATATAGTGTATGTAATGCCTGCCAAATGAACTGACCCTGATGAATAAACAGTCAACACACTAACACCCAGGCAAGTATGGTAACTACAGAGAAAGACTGCCCAGAAATAATCTAGGGTTAAACCCATTTAATTTTATTCTTTATTGGGGATACGCTTCTTCTAATTAATTTTTTTGTTTGTATGTTTACTATATCAGAATGCAAAGTCAGTTTCAGAGCAAAACAGATGATGGATCCAAAGATTTTTAAATCCAGTACAGTCTGTTCATGAATCTGGTCTGACTCTTCATAATCATTCTGATGATAATCCAGCGAGGGCTTTTGGCGAACATGCCAGGGTTGCCTCTGGCTATCCTGGTCCCACTTTTCAGTGCCAGAACCATGGGGAAAATGAGGAGTTTTTTTTGTTGGGGGAGGGGGGGTTTGGGTAGGTAGGAGTGTGACAGCTGGACACCGCATTGCATCACCTCTGCTCTCGGACGCCTAGATGCCTCTCTTTAATATCTCACAAGCTTTGCATCTACCCTTAGCTGTTCTCAAAGAAGTTGTTCAAGAGGCATCTTTGGAGGATGTGCAGAATAGAGTATGTCAGCCATTTTCAGGCTTTTGTAGTGCTGCCAAAAAAGATCAGGTTGGAGATGTGTTAAGCCCCGGGTGATCGGTGCTGGAGGGCTCGCTCTCCTTGCTTGGGTGTGCTCCTTTACAGATTTCACCGTCTCCTCTGATGCAGACGGGGACTGGTCTTCCAGCCCCGTGGTAATAACAAGGCGCCATAAATCAGAGTAGGACCAGGCCATCCCAAGCCTGCGTGGCCTGGCCCAGGAGCTGCCATGACAAAGGATCAAAAGGCCCATTGTGTCTACAAAGAGCCCACAGTCAATGCGAAGAGAGATGAAAGCGCGTTGTTTACGTCGTTATAGCACTTTGGTCCTGGTTGCCTAGATGCCAGCTTTGATAAAGAGTCCCTTCAGAGCAGGCATAGATAACTATGTGACCTGATTTGAATAATTCCACTAAGGAGAAGGCAGCCAATACAATGAACTGGCACACTTGGTGCCAAAAACTAGATGTGGTGTTTTTTTTTTTTTTTTTTTTGCGCTGACCAACTCACAGGCTTACCACTAATGGATGCGCAATTTGGTAAATGGCTGGATGACGCCGCTCTCTCATTCTTCTACCATGTATTGGACCAAGCCAGTTTTGGTAACCTCAATGAGGGACAGAGCAGATAAATAAATAAAACAAATACACAACTAGAAAACAACAGCAAAAGGTCAAGAGCGATTGGGTTGTTTTGTGTTTTAAAAAATGTTGTCTGGGAGCAGTTTTCCAAAGGTTAAGATGTCATGCCATCTCAGAGTTAGTGTACGGCAGCGGGCCCCCCATGTTGGTCCCTCCTGGGGCCAGCGTTGGGTGAGTGAGACGCACTGTGACAGGGGGCAGCAGGACACCGGCAGACCACGGGGCATGAGCGCCACCACAGGCCGTGCTTCCGTTACTTTCACAGTGCTCCACTGGCCACAACCTCTTCCAACCGCCAAGAGGACAGGGAGAGAAAGGGGAACGCAGCGGAAGGTTTAGGAGTTTAGGAGTCGCCAGGTCACCTGATAAGGTTTATAGACCCTCACACGCATCCCAAATCCAACAGGCGTACGCAACAGAGAGTGACACGATGCCTGGGGTGGCCTTTTCCAATTGTTGGGGGCAAACAGGGAAACAGGTGTGTTTCAGTGAGTGGAAAAAAGAGGCATACATTTATTATTTGCAAATAAATGACTCCCACACAATCAGAGAGAGGAGGAATACTTTATGAGAATTGTACCAACATTGCTACTGCCAATTTGCATAGAGAGTATCCGAGGTGTCATGTATGAAATGACACTTCCTGGTGCACTTGACAATTGTTCACAAAAAGGCACGCCAGCACATATGCACACCAAAAGATACCTTGAGATATACACACATTGTTTCAGGCTAATTTTCCTTTAATCTCAGATCACGCATGAGGTTACCATTTTTAAGCATGGCAGAAGTCCCTAGATGCATTAATTCAGCGATTAGTGACTGATCCCTGTCCACATATGTGATACAAGGAAAATGGATTTCATTGCATGAATTTTTAAGGGGAAAATGCATTCATCTTATTTTCCATTTGAAGAAAGCCATTGTATAAACGTAACTGTGAAACATTATAGAAGGTGACATACATAGACATAAAAATACAATAAAGCTGATCCATAAAGACATATGATATGATTATCATGCATTTATGCAATTATGTAAAATGTATGTAATTACCATATGTTCCCAAACCCTTTAACTTATTATATATATTTACAAACCCTTGTTGTATCATGGATATTTTGCTTCAAAAAATGCAATACAGCCCATTACCCGTTTAGTTTGTTGTAGAACTCTTTTTTGCTCATGTTCATCAAGGGTGCCTATAGAATGTGTGTGTGTTGTGTTTTCATTTTAATTTAATGTATATTACAAGAATATTGCATCAACACTATTTTTTCATTGAGTTAACGTTAAGATGTTAGCCTTACAATCATCATGTGACTACAATCTTCTGTGCTTCTTGGGTCAAACAAATACTTTCACTGTGTTTCACATTTACCAAGTTCTTAAATTGTTCCACAAAACACAAAAATAGTACTATGCGCATGTGATATTAAAAAAGCGAAATAATAACAGACTGGCAAACTAGAGACAATTTTTCAGAGAAATATCCCAGATGCATTTTAAATGTCGACCTTACTTAATTTGCAAAAAAATAGAAATAAATAAAAAGATCGATGTGCAGAGTAGTTTTAAGGCATCACAGTTAAAAGTAGCTCTTACCATAAAATATAGGATCATTTCCCCCTTTCATTTTTAATTGGGCCGCCTCTAAATTTCTCTCATCTATGCAAATTTTACACATTGGTTTTATGCACAATGCATTGAAAGGCCAACTCTAACAATTTATTAAGCAAATTACATGGAAGGCGGAGATGACATCTATAATGATGACACACTGCTCCCAGTTACAGGATGCTATAACTGAGTATTACCACAGATAAATAAGGACGTAAGCACCCAATGGACCTTATATTCTTAATGCGTCTTTCTGTTTTATAGTTTGGGAAACACAGTGCAGTCAATTAGAAGACCTACAATACCTTTCACTAGCATAAAAAGCCCAATGCATCTGGGAGTTTTAGCTTTGCTCTGGGTGATGGAATAATGTGTGACCTCTTTTTCTAAAGAGAAAGAGTTCAGTTATAATTTGTCAAGGTTACGTAGGAATCTCTGCTTATCATAGCTCACACAATTAACACTTTGGACTACATAGGCAAGGAAAATCTGTTCTGACCTTATCTGGTTCACTTACAGAAAGTGGGCTGAAATTATTTTAAAGATTACTGTCATGTTCCATTTATTTGTTATTAATTAAATTAATTATTGAGAAAGTAAAACTACGCCCGAAAAAATGGGACAACTGTTAGGCAGCCACAACAGGCTAAAAACCATTTATTGTTTTGTAGGTTTGACCTCTCTGTAACAACTTAAAACAATTATAACAATGATAAAAAAATGATATAGCATCAAGATCAAATCAATTATCATGACAGAAAGCAATGGTGCATGTCAAAATCAAAATCTTCCCTGTTTTTTTTAATGTGATCTATTTCAAATAAAAACCATAGTCCCTTGGAATCTTTTAAGGATGCCGTGTTTTTGGTATAAATTGAGTGGTTAATGAGCAGAATTGGACAAGCTTTCCTGGGCTCCAAAATGAGCATACCGCACAGCAGGCTTGGATATGTACAAAGAGTAAAATGTTCCTCAGGGAAGACTTGCTTAATGTTAACCTTCAACTCTTCTGGGCCTAGAAGTGCACATATGTGCTAGATGTCACCCACTTGTCACGATTTTCCCCGATGTTGCTCAAGTTACCATGCATCACTGACAAGCTGAAACATTCAGCTTTCATTTGACACATGAAATATGCATCGATGATCATGGAGCCACAATATATTCACTAGGAAGCATCATTTTGCTATGCCATTTATATGTCGGAGGAGCTGCATAGATCCACATAAAGAAGATCATTTTTAAATGACCGAAACCAGACCTCCTAAACATCTTTCCTGGCAATGAGTGATCATTTTTCAAAATATCTTTCCTCTGAGCATATGCTCATGAGATGCGTGCTGCATATCCAAATACACAGAGCTTCTTAGGTAGCCCCACGGCATTAAAACTAAACCATAAACTGTAACCCACAAACTTAAAAAAAAACAACATTTTTTTTTTTTTTTTACAAAAGTACAAATAGTATTTTCCTTACTTTGAGAAAAAGAAAATGTGCATATCTTGGCCAGTGTTAGGTGTACATTCGCATTCTCTCCTCATATGTTTTGCTACATACCTGGGTGCAGACTGAAACATTTGTGACCTCAAAGCAGTACTATAGGTGATAAAATAAACCAGAAGGGCCAAATAGTTGTTTTAAAGCATTGTACTGATAACTATATAAGATGTCTCTTTGTTAAGAAAGACAAACAAATTTATTCAAGTAAAAAATAAAAAAAAACATAATAAAAACCCCCCACAAAAATCTCATAAATGACATTCATTTGAATTGCAATGTGATACATTTAACTTACACCTTTATTTGGCTGCATTATCTATCTATCTATCTATCTATCTATCTATCTATCTATCTAGCTATCTATCGAACTATCTATGTATATATACATATACATAGAAAGATACACACACACACACACACACAATTCATTATTCTGACATTGCTTTAGGGCTTCTTTTATGGAGTAATGCCATTTCCAGCACTGGCTGATAAACTGGTGGGGGAGGAGGCTAAGCCAAGCTACCATACACCATGTTTGGAATTGGAGAGGCACTCAAGACAACCCACCAGATCAGGATAGGTAACTTGTGAGCAATAACATATGGAAGCATTCCAACACCTGTGTGTTCGCAACTAGCTGTCTGGAGCGAGCCAGCACGGTTTCTCTGTGGCTTTTCCAATGCACCGTTTGAACATAATCCAATTTCCTTAGATCACAAACCATAGTACAAACCACAGTATTGCTGCACATAAATAATACGAGGTAGGGCTTTAAACAACACAATATAGTACATGTGCAAACTCATTATTAATAAACTGTTCATGATGGAGGGATGGGGGAGAGGAAGGAGTGGCATACCCAGAATGGTTTCATGAGCAAACATATGCCCCACAATGCTCCAATTATTGCCAGGCACTACTCTTTGTATGACAACATTTTTACAAAGGGGGTACGGGAAGGCAAGAAGTACAGGTTATGAAATTTTAATTTTCATTGTTAGCATGGAAAACGCTCCAGGTGATTTATAATTGTATCACCATTTCCACAAATATCATCTGTCACATTTAATTTGTTAGAGTTTTCTGAGGAAAGGGAGTCAAACAACATCTTTTTTTCATTATGAATGCAGCGAAGAGTTGATCATGTTTAGGCCAGGCATTTAATGCATTATTTACAAGTTGGATGCTAATAAAAGGAGACTGTTCATTTACTAATGATTTAGAGTACCCCAGGCATTATTCCAATTAGTTTTATCAAAACTGAATAACGTTCAGATAAAATTAAGAAGGAGGACAAAAGAGAAGTTGAAGTAAAGAAAGCCAAGCATTATTTATTTATTTTTTTTAAATGGAATTGGTTGGGTACAGCTTCTCCTACTGTAGTCTTTTCAAATACATAACAAAAAAACTGAAGGATCATTTTTTTTGTGTGGGCATTTGCAATAGCAGATTAAAGTAACCCCGTGTCTTCCCATGAATAAATCACCAGTGTGCTGGTGCACGAGGCCTACTCAGTGCTGTCCATTAAAACACGATCTCAAGTCAAGGCCTAGATTCTGAGCCCCCTATCAGTCATGTACCTCATGGCAAGGTATGTGTTCTTGGGTGATGCACCTAGATTACGTGATTGGATGTAAGGGATAATTGCAAAACAATGTACACACTGTTAAAATGACCAAGATTTTACAAGATTTAACCACAGTATTTCACAGTAAGATATTACTATTTTGATATTTTACTGCAAAATCAATGGTTATCTGGATTTGACAAGATTTAAAAGTAAAATTTCACCATAAAATATTATAATCAGAATTTTACTGTGAAATCAATGGTTACCTGGATTTTACAATATTAAACACAAATATTCTATAATGTAATCAGAATATCACTTTGAAATCAATGCAGGCCAGACAGTGTTACAATAAAATATGATGAAATTTGAATTAAACTGGACCGCATAGCATTATGCGATATGGCGGCTGTGGTTGAAGCCTAGTCAAGTGGCACCGATGACAAACTTGGAATCAACTACCATACAGATACGGCCAGTATTAAGCAGCGCAGGGTCTACAGGTGCTATTTTGGATCAACAGGTCAGACTTGGTTCACAGTCATGAGATCACAGCTGGAGAGACTTATTGCAAGGTGTCTGGGTGAAGTACCTCACTTCCTGTCCTTTAAATGTGAGTTCCCTTCTCTGTTCCTCACTGTCTGCTGCTCGCCAGGCCATCTACCAGGGCCATGTGCACGGCATGATCTCTAGGGACACTAATAGGCCCAGACCCCACAGAGGTTAGAGATGCAGTAGTGTTGCTAAGTGGCGCAAATATCCTAATGTTGCTGTGATGTAAGGAAACGGGTCTGCAGATATTGCCCTGACTGTCGGGTCAAAGAGGTTTGAGTAGCCTTGACAGTGCAGGTCTATTCACACAATACGGCATGTTGCCCCAAGATAAAAATGAACAAACAAACATAAAAAGCAAAGAACATATTGTGTGACCTTTAGTACTGCAACCAATTAAATTGCCTTGCTGCTGTGCTGACAGAGGAGCGAGGCGAGAGCTTGAATTTTGTACAGCATGCATAAAGTGCAATTATCATTTTGCGCTTGAGCTGTATTGCTGTAATTTGGCTTCCAGGCTTAACAATTACCAGAAGCCTATTGTTCTTGTAAAGGTTATTATTCTATTCAGTCAACCCAAATCTAACAATCCGGGCAACCTTACGTTTAATTCGCCGGAGTTCCTAAATCTCGCAGGCTGTTGCCTTAAACCTGCGTGTTTACATTCCGTCCCACATACTGTACAAGACTGTGCGGCCGCATGTCTTGATTGAGAGGGGGAGAGGGTGAGACGTGGTAAAATACCACCTGGCGTAAGAATATGATGCGATATAAGAATATGTTTTGACCCTTTCAGATGGCTAATTCAAAGCCTTGAGCAAAGGCAAGGGTGGTTATAAAACAAGAATCTACGGCTTCATTCTTTTTTAGCAGCATTAAAATTAATTTCTTCAGAAGAAGATAAGATTCAGTGATGATCAGAGAAGACTTAAATGGCCTCTCCTGGTTTGGGCCTTCCTGGTGGCCAGATTGAGTTATTATTATGCGCAAGAAATGAACAACGACCATCTTAAACCAGGCGCTGAGGCATTTAATTGCATATTATGGGTGTTTTAATTTAGCAACTTTCTCCCTCATTATGGGCACGCACTGCTCATTAAGTGCTGAGCTATGCATGGCTGCAGACTTCAGCATGGTCCCACCCAGGACACCCACACTCTCCCAGGTGTGTTCTGGCCCCCACTGGGGGAATACTGATTGACAGAACCCCCCTCCCCCCGCCCCAAGAATCTACAGGGAAAAATCTAGAGAATGCTAGAACTTGCACTGAATGAGACAGATATTGTATGTAAAATTAAAAGACTAATCAGACTACACAGAGATGAGCATACAGTATTATGCAGTAGATAGATTGATGTCATTGATATGCTAACATAAATGATTGAAGATTTGTGTAAACTACAATGTGATTATATTCTATAACATTAAACATGCATTTGCTGACATGTGCTCACACACACATACGCATCATATCTGACCATGAACTGTATTCAAAAGAAATAGTATAGAATAAGTATACTGCTATGAGTGAGTAATGTTCACTTGAATGGAATCACATTCCTTCATCCAAAATCTCCTTTTGTAAGTTAACATTCATTTAATTGACTTATCCTATCCATTGAAAAAAAATAATAATTAGTTATCCTTGTAAGCGACAGACATTGAATTACTTCAGTCAACAAAAAAGGGGAAAAAAAAAAATCAATGGAGCATTTAATTTTACCCATGATTGATTATGCCAATACTGCACACACCTCTTTCAATCAAAAAACAATTTTAGCCATTTTATATAACCACATGTGTTTGTGTATGTCTCAAAGCTGCTGGTCTAAATGCATCACAGATTGTGAGATACAAACTCTTGGAGGAGGAGCAGATACTGTCTTAGGATAACATGCACAGTAGCACGGTAAACAGAAAATGGCCGCTTCAGCCGCTGCATAATTTAAATTGAATTGAACGAAAAAAAAAAAAAAATCTTCCCAAATGCACATCTTCCATCAGCCTACTGATTGCCACTGAAATCTTAAAAAGTAAAGAGACTGAAATCACCACTCTGCTCTTACTGCCTCTGCCTTAATGGGAAACCCTTGATCAACACAAACATTAGCGAGGCAGGACCAGCTCAAATTGTAATTGATTCAAACTGGGTTTCATTTCTTTGTGTAACTGAGGGGGAAAGAAGCTTTTCTATTGCCTACAGTGGTTTCATTACCCTCCCCCAAATTTATTTGTTAGCTGATAGAAAGGGGGAAGTTGGGTTTAGATGACTCAAACATCAACATGGCGGGGGGGGGGGGGGGGATCTAATCAAATCTAATTCAGCTTAATCAAGCTCCTGTGAAGATTCGAGACAGCAGAGTTCTGTATAAACAAATACTCACACAAACTGCGGAGCCATCTGGTGCTGCAGAGTGTCAAAGCTCAGCTTTCCTCATATTGCTCTCATCCCTCAATATCAATTTATTTTTACTTCATTAACTGCTGGGGGAGTAGAGCTGGGTGTTTCATGGTTTGGCAAGGAGCAATAGCTCGCTAAAAAATCTCAGCAACGTAGGAGAATAACGTACAACTTTTCATATTAGTGCCTCAACCGTCTCCACTTCTCATGAACGACGACGAGCCACAAATCCCACAACTCAGATAGGGGCCATGTGCTTAACGACATCCCGGCAATTAGACGAGCGCAGATGTGCGTGCCCCTAGCAACCCCAAAGTCGTGACTCCTAAATTAATTTTCGAGGCCCATTCTCCCCCCCAAAACAGGTTGGGCGAATCTCCGGGGTGCCGCCAACCAGGTGTTTCGCCGTAGAAGAGTTAATTGACGACAAAACGCCTGACAATACTCACTTCATCAGGAGGGTCTCGGAGAGCAGGCCGAAGGAGACCGCGGCCGCTTTGAACAAGGAGTGCGGCTGAGGGTTCGGGAAGGCCGTCATCAGCCGGTACACCACGTAAGGGACGAGGCTCATCAGGGCCAGACTGACGGCCAGAACCAGCCAGGTCTGCCACTGGCACGCCACCGACCTCCAGGGAGGGCGTCTCAGGAGCTGGTACTATGGGAAAAAAAAAAAAAAAAAAAAACACGGTGGGAAATGGCTACTCAATAGGGGAGGGAAAAAAAGCTTGCTTTTACAGTTGCGTCCTTGTTTACTCTGGGATAAAAAACTTGTTCTTGAATCGGCGGCCATGTTTGCCACCCACGGAGCAGACAGGAAATGAACGTGTTCAGTTACCCCCCCCAGGCATGATGAAGCAACACCGGGGAGTTGTCACAAAGAACATAGAGGTGGCGGTACAGCCCAGGGGGAGGGTCTTAAAAGACGTCAGCAGTGTGAAAACAGCTTTCTTACTCCTCCATACAGAGCCATGGCAACAGGCTGCGAAATGGAAGTGGTTTGCACGAGTTGAACACTTATATTTGTATGACTTTCACAGAAAAAAATGTTGTTCTATTAAGCATTCAATGTATTGGCTGGGTTTTGAGCTGTAATTTGGATCAGTAATAAAAAAAGTAGCCCCAACCCCCCATCCCCCCATGAGTCTTTTCGCTGTCAGTATGGAATGAAATTCAATGGACATTGGATTGAATTAGAATGGTCTCATTTTTTATAATTTCACCACCTGCATCTCTCATTCAAATGTTTCTTTAGACTTAAAAAGACCCAAAAAGAGCCAAAAATAATGCAGGCTGTATAACCCCAGCAGGTCATGCAAGTGAACAGCAGAAAAGGTTGAAACGTATTACAAGGAAAAGCACACTCCATTGAACACGGATAAATGAAATTTATCACTTAAGACTGGCTATGGTTACCTTGGCAGTAATCCTAAATTCTCCCTCAGCAAGAGAAACAATACATCTAAACTGTTAACTTGCAGCTAATCTTCTTGTTTGTGGAGACAATTTTATGAAAACCTACATTCAGCATTACTTAAATACTTGGAAGCAAGATATATGTACTAGCACATATATAATACCTTCCTCTGTGCTTTGTAGGGGATCATAAGGAATGTTTGACAATTTCTAACAGAATAAAACTGGCCTTCTCCAGGCTGAATGCTTTCTGAGGCTCAACACTGACCACTGTTTTCACTGTAACAAAACTTCAGAGAACCAAATAAACTAAACTTGTACTCCTAATGAAAAACAAAGTTTGTGTTATTAGAATAAATAGCCATCACGGTGGGGTCTTGCATTCTCACACCTGATCCTGCCTCTCCTCCCAGACATGGTCTATGCAGCCATTGCCTGTGGCACTAGCATGACCCGAGCGCAGGCCCGGATCTGATCATTTCCCCGCCCCAGGCAAAATTAAAACATGCCGCCCCAAAATCACAATAAAATGAAAACAAATCTACACCCGCTCATGAGGCTCTTGCCACCGTCTATATCATACTCCTAGGTTTATTCTAGTTTTAGCGTGAGCTCTATCTAGTATTTTTTTTGGCATTAGATAACACCGGTGATGCAGGGGCAAATAAATTTTCTGCCATTGCTGAAACTCTCTCAACAGTGACATCAAGCTGGAGATACTTGCTCGAGCTATTTGTGTACTGTTATGTGAACGTACAAGGTCAATCTCATTGTTGATTGGTTCACAACGTGAACCGGCTGATCTCTTTGATTGGTTCATGTTGTGAAACACTTTATTTTGAAAACAAGAACTGAGGCCAAATCCCTGGTATTATACTGCAGAATTTGAGGGTATAAACACAGTGTATGATGCTGGATTTCTCTAACAGCAACTCTTTCTATGATTGCTACCAATTAAGCATGACTGTTCCCTGATATCTTTATAAAAAAGTTCCCTATTGCAGCTTTAGAGGAGAGCCTTATACCATTCATAAATTTGCAATAGAATACATTTATGGTATAATGCTCATGCACAGTTTATACATAATACACATACAAATGCAAATAAAGTACAGGTGTTAGGTGGGGGAGGGGTGTTCTCACAGAAAAATACAAATTCAAGTGCATGACAAAGTAGAATCACAAAAACTGACAACACCAATTGTCTCAAAAGATTATATGAAAAGAATTACAATTAAAATGAAATATTGTGTATATATGTATAAATAAGTATAATAATTCATATATAAATTTTAAAAAATTGCTAAATACTACATTCATAGTTGTACATTTGATATTAGCTCCAGCATAGCCAGCTTGCACTAACTAAATTACTTTATTATAATACTGTAATGCCTTGAGTGAAACAGTGAAATAAATCATTGAGCGTGAATATAGTTCAATTGTTTTGTGTGTAAATTGAACAGCTAGCCCATGAGTTGGTTGCGACACCAAAAATGCACTGCAAAGAAACGCTGTAAAACCAATTTTTTTACAATGATAGACTTCTGTTTCTGCTTTATTTATTCCCCTTGGGCTATTTAGCAAATCAATCAAAATCAATCAGCTATTTAATCAAATGAATGAAAGGATAAGGGTGGACGTTTTTTTAAAAACACTTTTTAAAAATCATGTATTGGAACTTTGGTTTTTTCTTAAAGTTTTAATCTATAATTTCACAAAAATCTGAAAACTAAAGAGGGGGGGTGCACTGTATATAGGGATAAGAAACTACAAGACTTTTGTTAAAAAATAAAAAAAATAAAAAGATTTATTAAGATGCTCACGCATAGTAGCCTAGCCCCAGGCCCTAGTGCCTGCAATTTCCAGCATCCACCCCGCCCCCCCCCAACCCCAACACGTCTTTTGATGCCCTAGGCAGTCACCTAGAGTTACCTAATGAATGGACCATGGTTTCTCTATCACAGTTTTACAGAAAAGCCTTCAGGCTGTCCATCACATACGTTTTGTGTGTTTTTGATGATCCCACATTGTCTTCCTATTTGCTTAGTGTCATTCTGCACCCCATTGTCAGCGATCTGATTTCTCAAAAAAAAAAAACCCAGGCACAAGAGAAAGATAATTTCAACCACTTTGATCTTTCCAATGATGTTTTGGTTACAAGATTCGGGAGCCACCTTACATTGTGACAAGGTAGTTTGAAGTGGATATTTCTGTGTGATTATGCTAAGCTGGTTTCACCTGCCACTGTTGTGCTCTTATCCTGGGGCCTGTCTCAGAGGCCATTGTGAGCCTGTCCCACTGCTTTAATTGCAGGTCTCCTGCTGAAGACTGTTTTTCATAGTGCACAGTAGCAATTTGATACCCATTTTTTGTTCATACACTTGAGCAGGAATGGATACAATAATCTGAGCCAACAGACAGCCATCTTTCACAAGGTCCTGAACAGGTGTGTCCAGATCCCGTGTTGGGCTAAAAGTCAACACTGACCTTTGTGACCTCTCAGCATGGAATGCTCTGCACCTGGACAGATGGGGGAGGGGGGGGGGTACTCACTTTCCTGGCCAAACACAATGAAACATCCAAAAAAAAAAAAGAAAAGAAAAGAAAAGAAAACTGCTGTTTGCATCGCCAGGGAGAAACTAAACAATTTCCATGTGATATTTGAACAGTATTTAATTGGTTTCCAGAAATCATCTGCGAATGCACACTGCCTCATTTTCTCTCAAGGCTGTTATTCATTAATTAGATTCATTGTGGCAAGCGCCACTGAGCTATCTGCAATGTTTAAGGTTACGTCAAGCCCCTGTAAATGGCTGCCTGATAGCAGGATGCATCCATCTTCATTACTTAGCCGTTTCTGTCTCTGCTCGTTCTGCTGCGAGTGAGGGCCGTGTCGGTGAGTACTGAGGAATTAAAACAATTCATCCAAACCACATTCTGAACTTTCGCCTTTTTTTATTTCATGAGTAGCTCTAATTAATTTATGTGAAAACCAGTGGAAGCTGATAGAGCATCTCTGTATGCAGTGCTGCCAGTAATGATTTAAACTATATCGGCCTTTCTGTTTCACACCCAGTACAGAGTGGGTTTGCATCGTCTCAGATGCAGTATAACTACTGCACAAGCTTCTCCACTACACCTTTCAGCCAAGTTGTTTTGCTAGAACAGTAACCCATCCAAACTGCTCTTTCCTGGCCTCTGAAGCCGACGGAAAGCCAAACGATCGCAGCTGACATAAATAAAGGAAGGACTTTCTCAAAGCTCCCCAAACTGTATACATCAAAGCTAGCAGGATGAATCTGAATGGGCTCTATCTGCAAAGCAAACAGATTAAGGCTTTCTAAAGGATATTCCCTGTATCCTTCGCGTCGGTCTTCCTGAAAGACTTATTCTCCCGCGTGGGCCGCTCTCTCCCGCTTGGCCCCACCGCCCTGTTTATCTACGGTCTCGGATATCAGCGGAACGCTGCCACATGGTCGCAACCTGTCCAAACAGAACGAGCTGCAAAAAGCCACTCCGCCGGGCTTCTCGGTGCCTCGCCGCGGACCCGAGCGAAGCCACGCTTCCTGCCGCGGAGCCTGGAGCTTGCGGCTCCACCGCATTATCGTGTCAAAAGGGCATGTTGTCAATTATTGTTGCTGCAGAACCGCCGCGCGCGAGGGTAAACACCGTAGGCCCCATCCGCAGACCTCAGGAATGGCGGCAAATCCAATGGCGCTCTATGGACGTGAGCGGTTATCTAACCCGCGCTCGGCTCCGAGACTGTGCCGCACTGTTTTTGCAACCGGCCGAGGGATCGGCCTTTTCACCCGGAGCTGAGGCTTTTAATGACAGGAGAAGCAACTGGTTGTAAAAGGCTCTCTGTTTTGAGTATACCAGGTGGTATTTACACAAACTCTGAAATGTGGGCTACTCAAAGGGTCACTGGGCACTCCAGTCCATTAGCATGGCTAATCCGGTCTATTTACAGTTTCCAGTTGTTTGCCCTTCCCTGTCCAATCAGATTCAATCTCTGCTTCCCCTGTCTTATCACCAATCAGGAAGCCAGAGTCTACGAGAGACTTTATGTACTATGTATAAATCTCAGAAAGGACAGCTGACACAGTAGGAATGAATAACATAATTTCTGTCATCTCATAAGTTCTGTAAGTTTAAACCTTTATATGAGATGTGAAGATGATCACAGCTACCAATGTCTCAGTTGTTTCCAAATTTACCTCCCGCATTTAAAAAACCAAGATGTATTTATCACAGAACAACTGTGAATGCATACATACTACACGCAGAAAACTTCCAAATGAATGCAATGCACAGCCATATGGGTTTGATCATGCAGATTATTATCTTGTAATGAAATACGAAATGGGCAGTCTTTCACAAAAAGGCCAAAGTTCAAACGTATCAATGGCCTTAAGCAGGCTGGAATATAACAGATCAGCTTTTAGGCAATAATACCTTTGTTGAGATTAGGGATCCCCATGGTTTCTCCTTCATTTCCAAGAATTACAGGTTTGCCAAGCACATGCACAAAACATAAAAATTTGTGAGGGGATGTATTAAAAAAAGGTGATGCATTATTATTATTATTATTATTATAATTATCATTATTATCATTATTATCATTATTGTTATGTTAGACTTATTAATAATGCACAGTCAAAATATGACTTCAGAGGGGTTTCATTTACATATTCCAGAATGTGCACATTTCTGGTATGAAAAAAAGTAGGCTAACTGGAGACTCTAAATTGGCCATAGGTATGAGTGTGTGAGTGAATGGTGAATGAATGGTGTGTGCCCTGCGACAGATTGGCGACACGACCAGGGTGTATTCCTGTCTCCCGCCCAATGTGGGATAGGCTCCAGCACCCCCCGCGACCCTGACCAGGATAAGCAGGTATAGATGATGGATGGATGGATGGATGGATGGATGGATGGACGTTTGTGATATTATGTTGAGAAATTAATTTATTGTCATACCTTTCAAATATTAAATGTTTTTAAGAAATAGAAAATAATAATAATGAAAATAATAATAATAATAATATTGATTATTTTCAATTGGAGGAATGCAACAAGATATTGGAACTCACTAAATATTATGTTGAGGTTATATTCTCCACTGAGTTCAGTGAACATCAACAACAAAGGGTATTACAAAATAATAGTAATAAAATAAACTGGCAAGAAGCAGAATTTAGTATCAGGTCAAATTTGTATCAGGCTGATTAAGTAGCTAATTCCAGCCTTTCTGACCCTTTCATTAAAAAGAGATTGTATTGAATCTAATTGTACAACACTCCCACTCTCCATGTTACACTGCCTTTAGAATGATTCGATGCGCAACAAAAATAAGTGTTTCAGGAAACAATTTAGCTTGTTCTTTTGTACGTGAAGAGTCACAAGGCGAGGGAAGATGTTTTTGTTAACGGGAACATATTTCTCTAATATCTCCCAGAATCACAAAGAGCATGTCCAAGGTAAATGCTTTTAAGAGTTAATATGTTCCCATGCAATGGAAGTTTTATGCTTGCACATTGTGTGGATAAAGCATTAAACTGTAAAATGGGAGATATGACAGTGAAGTGGAGGCGATGCCTAAGAGGTCTTAAATAATCAGAAGTAGTTGGTACCCTCCGTTAAAAGTTTGAATGGCAGTATCTTGAAAGGAAGCATTGATGGATTGCAGATGCATGCATTTTTTCCACTCCGCGTTCTGTCCACCTTCAATCATCTTTATGCTTAAACAATGCCTTTATCAGGGCCAAGGCACCTCAATCGAGGTTAAAAGCATTACAAAAGGGTTACTCTATCTGCAAGAAAAATTCAATTATATGCTCCAAGATTGGACAGAAAAGCAGCATTATTGAGACAAACCATTGTGACCATGGTATATATGATATTTTTATCTCTAGAGAAAGCAGTCTGGTATTTACATCAAACAAATTGAAAAGGACTAAAATGGTTCAGTAAAAAGAATCAGATAATAGTCTATTTCATCAGCAGGGAGACTGGGGACCATGTGTAGGCTCTGTGTAGCCTCTTTGAGAACACGTATGTGACTATGAAAGAAAATGTACCATTACTGAGAGGATCAGATTCTACAGTGGTATAAACAACAACTACCCAGTGATCCTAGTTAGCTTTACTGTACACAGAATAGGTATACATCAGTAGTAGTTTTGTTTGCTTCACAATCAATGACTTAGAGAAAACTTGTGGTGAAATGTACCATGACATGTTTATTTTGAGGTTTAATATCAGCATTCAAAAACAAACATTTAGTTTAAGACATTCCTCCAGCAGTGTGCAAACAAATCTATATGGCTTTGGAAAAATATAATAATAATAATAATTATATTATTGTTATTGTTATTGTTATTATTATTATTAATAACATTTGAAAGTTACCCAGGGTTAAGCAAATATTTTAGTTTAACATAGACCACTGTCTTATTATTTGTTTGTTAAATTTGTTTTACTGCTGTAATGTACATGTACAGTGCTAAAATAGATATTATTACTGTGCATTATTGAAAGGATATGAGTCCATGTTTTCTTATAAAATACACTATTATTGTTGTTGTTATTATTATCTTTTATTGCATTTCCAGTTTTCTTTTTCATTTTCCCAAAACAAACTCCATTCTAAGGGATTAAGCTCCACAGAAGTGTATCCACTAGGACTATGACTATTGAGCTGACCGCTCTGTTGATACAGTCTTTCTTGCGGTCGACAAGGTCTCTAAGCCTGTTCCTTTCATTTAGCATAGCCTCAATACAGTTTCATTCAGGCACACTGCAGTGGCATTGTCAAGATTCTACATTCACAATCAACACAACCACATTGTATAACATGGCATCACAATCACATTCCATAACATGTTCTTCCTCCTATGTGACAAACAAATCACATCATTCATCTGCCTGCACAGAGAGGACACACAGGTAAAATTTACTCAAAAAAAAAATAAGACAAACCTCAGAAAAACATTTTCCCTGAGTTTCAAAAAGAACCAAGGGTAGAATGTGTTGGGCAAATAACTAGGCTGGACTGAATTTCTTTTCTTTCACTATACCTAACAATTGTACTCATCCATCTAGCCTTCCTATTGTGTGTTACCTGCTACCCAAACCTAGCCCACCACATTAACTAGCCTATTGTGTAAACTCTTGAATCAGTCAGCCAGTTGTATCCAGTCACGATTCTCATCATGGTCTGAGAAGGAAAGGGTCTAAGGTTAATAGAATATCCATGATGTTCCAACAAGTATCCCTGGATGGTTAATGTACAATCACACCTTTCCTATTATCAATAAAAAAAAAATTGTCTGACTTCTGGGAATGCCAGTTTTAATGTCGCAAGTATCTGTGCTCCAAAAACATCCTTCTGTGATCCTTCATCACATATAAATTAGCTTTTTTCCCCATAAATCAATTACAATTTACCATAAATCTAATTTAATCCAATATAGTACTGTACATCGTCTTTACTTAATTAAAACACAATGTGTATATTTAAGTCTTAATAATTAGCATAAAAAACATATAATAAAATAACTTTACACTCATATGGTGAATGAAAATTATTAGATACTATTGAGTATTACCCGGTAAATTCCCAAAAATATATATATTTTTTTAGTCTAGAAGGTCTAAAAAAATACGATACTCAACTCTTTAATAACAGTAGGCTATTTTGTCATCTTGGAGCTACAATCCAATCAATCAATACATGAGTAACTAGAAAACAAATGGAGGCCTGCGCTAACTACTACTCCATTACTTGATGGCTAACCTTCGCTACATTGCATTGCACTGTGTCTGTTATCACTGCTTTGGTACTGTTTTGACTAGTAATGCTATCAACACCACGGGTGAATACAATATATTTTAAAAAGTCCTTATAGATTATTTCTGGCCATCCTTCCAGCCCTGAGTCCTGTGAGGACATGGGGTAGATTTTCCATCTGATCTGATCAGATATTCAAATGGAGGGATTCCTGTTAGCTAGCTAGCATTAACACATTTCATAGGGCCAAAAGATTCTACACAAAAAGTACTTGGTTCTGGTAAAGGTCAAGGGTCAGGTATAATGTGAAGAAACAAGCTTTGCAGCAGGAAATTTTTTTGACAATGCTTTCATAACATTAATATGTACCATCCCTCTTCACTATCGTATTAGCAATTACACAATTGTTTAAGTGTTAAGTGTTACACATCCATTCATTGTTCCTAGTGTTTAAAACAAATGAACATGAATACCCAGTATTGTAAAGATAAGCAACGGTGTATTCAATTTTATAGCTATGGTTAAGCTATCCTTTAAACAAATACAATTGTTCATGTCAAATCACAAGAATGGCTGTGTTGTCTGTGAATAGAGGTAGAAAAAAAATGCAAATTTGCCATTAACTATTTACTGCAGTTAGACCAAATAGGGAATGCCTTCCTTTGCCTGGCCTTCAAAGAAAAATGACTGCTTAATATTTTTTATCTTCCAAAAGGTGAACAGAGACTCCAGCATATGTTGTCATTATAATATGTTCTACAAGGCCTTTATGTAATTGACTGCTTATCCATTCTTTAAACAGGATACCTTCAACATTATTCTGAACTGACACATATTAATTCCTTTAGTAGGAAGTAATTAAAAATAGCAAAATGATTGTCAAGGCACATTTACACAGTTAGATTGTGTGGGTGCCCATGCTAATTTAGTCATACTTAGAGGTTTACATGTAAAATTTACATTTAAATGAATATGCACTATGTACAAACTTTCTCCTGCTTAGTGTTTCCAGGTTCCTTAGCAATCTTGTAACTGGGATAATGCCTTCCTGCTAATGCTAGCCAGAACATCTAGATTCTCCAGTTTTCAGTCTCCAGTTCTCCATCCGTCTGATGTCTCATGATATTGGGCTTCTGATTTTCCTCCGCTGGCTATCAAGAGCGACCTACATCACATTTTAAACTGTCATTGGTCACTGCACCCAGACCCACAGCAGAGACCCTTCAGACCCCTGCCCACGAAGCATGACAGGAGCCTCCTCATCCCCCTACTGATCTCTTGCCACTTAGTGGTGGAACAAGTGATCCAATACATCAGTTACTCAGTGCCCTCAACCTGGATCTGCCCAAAAGCTGTACGCTCATTGGCTTGGGCTTTGCTGTCTGTTGCTTGCATCATGCAAACCATACTGACCATTTTCTTTCATATCGATCAGTGTATATACATAAGGTGAAGTTTATGCTGCAGAGTATAACAACACACTGCACCGAAAACAAATTCCACCGGCCTTGGCCGTGTGGCTATTAAACAATCTATCTATCTATCTATCTATCTATGTAAGATTAAAAATAAGAATAAATTGGCTTTCTTCATTTTACCTTATGGTAAAACGTACAGCAAATTATGTATGGCCTCTGACCACGTGCACATACAGAGCATATCACAGAAAAGTTTTTTTTAACTGATTTTTTTTTTCTTTCGCAAATGGTACAATGTTACATTCCGAGCCACAGTCTGCTAATACAATATGGCGACATCCAGCACCCACCCCATTAAACTACTGGTTAACAGTCACAGACAGCAGTGTGATAATGACACTCTAATGTTTTATGAATATGACCTTTAGGGCCCATTCCAATCAATCAATAAGCACAGAAGCAGCCTATTGGGATTGTTTAAAATTCGAGATGCAGAAAGTAGGGCACCATTTATCTTCGCACAATCATTATTAATGAGTGCTCAGTTAACCCAAATACATTTTCTACATTTGTTTATTACATAGACCAAATTTTGTTCTTCACATTTTCAAACCCATAAAGCTAGCAGCTCCACAATATATCTTGGTCATCAACTGAGATTTTTGTGTACTAGACAATAATTTTTGTCTAGTACACAAACATCAACATGATAGCACCAAGGGAGGAAACATTAATGTCTTAAGCTGAAGCTTTCTCTCTCCATGAAATTTATCTTTGAATAGATTTTACATGATCCATTTCAAATATTTATTTACAGTTTCAACAACGGTGCAGTCGACGAGCCTTTAATTTTTACAGGTACTTCAGAAACACTCACTCACAGACATAGGCAATTACAGCACTGTCAACAGTCATTTTGTAGTATCAGAAAGGCTGCATAAGACATGTGTAGCACATACGCGCGTGCAGAATGCCCCTGTTTGAGATTGGTGTTGCGGGGGGGGTTGGGACAGTGCAAACATGGAAACAACCATAATAACATTTCCCTCTGGGGAGCCCATGATGACTGATAAAATCTTCAAGTACAAGCTGCGGGGACGTCCACTCCTCCCCCGTGCAAAATAATGACATTCAAAGAAGAAGGATGCAGACAAAAAGGCAATAAAAATGGCAAACGGACTGGCAAATAAGGCCCGAAGACTTTGGTCCAGAGAAGGAATTCCTAACGAATGTTTGTTGTCCCCCCCCCTCCCTCCTGACCCCTTTTATTTTTGCATAAATGTTGCTGCACTCGTATGGGAGACGAAAGCCGATGCATATTTTAACGAGGCATTTGCATAAGTTGATCAGAAGCCTTGCCATGCACTGACAGGGCCTGTGGTCAGGGGAGGGAAGGGGTGGTGGGGGTGGGGTTTGGGGGGGGGGGGAGATCCCAGAGGCAAAGTGCCCCGCCGACTGCGAAAGACAGGAACAAGCATGGCTGCAGATGACACGGTAGAAATTAAACAAAACCCACACATAAACCATAAAAAAGAACAGCCATGAAAAATGGTTTGCTATAAAACGAGGTGGAGGAGGGAGGGGCAAATGGAGATGGGGGTATATGAGAGAGAACTGGTGGGGGGGGGGGTGATTCAATTTCCACCTGACAATCTGGACTACTGAAGTATGACCCTTATTTTTTATTTTCCACATTTTTGGTCAAAAGACAGTTCTGAGTAATTGAGTCCCATAATGAGCTATGGTTCGTTAGTCAATTTAATTTCTAATTGAATTGGATGGATGTAACTCTGTAAAGCTGTCTCAGAAGGATCCGTTGTGTTCTTTATTCCATTAACATTAGAAGCCCCCTAAAAGCATAAAGCAGCAGGCTGGATCTTGGAACTGTGGAAAGGGTCATTTTGGGAAGATGTACTCTGGTAATGAAATACTTCCAGATGTCGGGGAAAAAAACGGCTAAGAAAGAAAAAGAAATTAAAACTTTAATGAGTGTTTCTTTATAAGCTGCAGTCAAATGGTACATTTGACTAAAAGTAGTAAAGGGGATTTAAACATTGCCACAGTCTGACTGACTGTGACTGAATACTGATTAAATATGAAATGTTGAATCACTGATCCTCAGTCTATTTCCTATGGATCATGCACTATATAACATAATTAAAGGTAAATTACCACAAGTAACTGCACCACACCTGCTTTTTTGCAGTGTTTTTGAGACATATATTGGAAAAAAGGTTTTGTGGTCATATGACTTGATTGTTGATGGCCAGTTTCAAATCAGACAAAGCTCACAGAAGCTAAACTAGTGAGTCCATTACCCTGCAAAGATTAAAAGCCCGATGTCTCCACTCACATTCAACTTCACCCCCTCGGATTACACTTCCAAAGCAGAGAGGTGATTGATGGGAGCCATCAGCTTGCTGGAATCTCCCCTTTTATTAAACCCACTCTACATCCCTCTTCAGCACACAAACACACACACACACAAACAGGCACACACGCACGAGTATACACACCAATGCAAACACAAATACACAAGTATTCATGCACACACACACAATTCCCGAGGAGATAAGTACAAGCACTAAAATGTTACCTTGTGCATTAATCTCTGGAAAAATTAATTTTTGCCCCCGTATTTTGGAGACAGAGGGAACGACCTTGCTCAACTGAGGCGCAAAGCGCTCGCTCTCTCTGCTCTCTAATCTTCACGCTCAGTCACCTCCCTCACATGAAGGACCGGGCGGATTAATGGGCCCGGGGGGGTTGGGGGGGGGAGACAGCATTTTTGCCAGTTGCATTAAGTCCAATCAGAGGCCGTGGCGGTTCGCTCCTGGCATGCCCAGATCTGATGGCATCAGAGGGGCGTGTTCGGAAGTTCTCAGGGCCGGCTGCCAGCGAATCGCGGGCGGCCGCATTCCAGCGTCTCCCAGCTCTGTGCCAATCTTCGTGTCGGGGTTGGGTGGCGGGGGGGGGGGCAGGGGGTGGGCGGGCGGGCGGTGGGTAGTGGTCACCACATCGTGGGATAAAGTGCCCTGACAGGACAATCTGGGAGAAACAAATCCCGCCGCCACAAGGCCTCAGAGCCGTCGTCGCTCACCCTGATGAGCTTTTGAAAAATGGAGCCGGGGAGAAATTGCTTTCGCGCAGGAGGCCCTCAGACGCGTCGCTTATTGGGATTATTGCCACCTGTCTTCATTGGCGGCCCGAGTCTGTTTATTAATCCCGCTCACCTTTCCGAGGTGAGGAGAAGGGTCCCCCTTCGCCGCGGCGCCGCCGCGAATGTCTGCCGAGGTCAACGGCGCCGCTTGAGGAAAATCTGTTTTGAGCGCGGCCCGCCAAATGCCAAACTCCGGCGCAATCTGGAGGCCCCAGAAGCCGACGAGCCGCTGAAAACTCCGGTACAAAACCTCATCTGGGCCTGCCTTGTAAATCAACGAGAGGCGGAGCTCCGCAAACCAGGCGAGCCTCTTTAATCGCTTAAGTTACTCAATACAGATAATGACAGGCCTCTGAACCTTTGTCTTAGGGACGGTAATATCACTCGCGATCAATCGAGGAGTAGCTGGAGTGGGTTAAAGATTTACTCCCCTCTCTTCATTCCTACCTCAATAACAGAGAAACTATTGTTTTAAATAGTGAAACGCGATCGATAGGTTTGATCAATAGACATCTCCTCTAACTATGCCACATTTACAAAGAATTGAAGGATCAAGGCTATTGGTTTCAGCAAAGTAGCCGCACTGCACCTTTCTCACATGCTGGGGAAAGAAAAAAAGGAATGTGGAAAATGTCAATTTACAGCCATTGGGGGGAGGCCTTGTTGTAACTGGTAAAACAGGGAGGAAAAGACCCTGCGCAAACAAGAGAAGCTAGGCAAGGAAAAAGCCAGATTAGAAAAACGCGTAGGATTTGATTTTGATGAAACGTCACCATCTGAGCCACACAGTGGGGCTTAATTAAAAACGGTGCGCTCTGTGGTCGGATGGCAAGCGATTGATTAATTGAGGATGCGCGCGGCAATAAATACAAATAAAGTATGCTGGGGCAAGTGGGGCCTATTAGCGTCGGAGGGCCGCTAGCCGCCCGTCGGCTCTCAGTCACTCTGACGCATGATGTCACTGACGCGAGAGAGCGGGAATTGCACTGTCTGAGCACACTGATACACAACACCTGCGTTATTACAGTAGCTTTGAAGTGATCGCTCACTTTCTGGGTTTCTAATGCACGTTTTCAGTCTTGCTGCATGTTTTCGATTGCCACGGGCAGTTTTTTCTGCGACTAAATAACTCTAAAGTGGCTTGTACAGCAATGTTATTTCCAGAGGCTGTACGTATTAACAGATTATTTTATTGTGACAATTCACAATTCCAAACATAACTATGAGATTATATACTGTGTCAGTGCTTCTTTCCCAGTGTGCGCTAGTCTCTGTATACATATTTGGGGTGGAGGGAGGTGCTACTGTTTGTATTTGTATGTGTATTTGTTCAACCGACAAAATTTTTTGTATTTGTATTTTTTGAAACTTCATAAGCAATATATATTTGTGCAACCTCTGGTGGCATTACATTGCTGTACAAACTGTTTGGGAGTTACATGAAATCAGTGCCATAACTTTGATTCCAAAGTGAGGGGGACACTTTTTCAGGTCCTGGAAATCTGCGAATCCTGCAGTCTTCCCTCCTTACAAATATCAGTTTATATATGATAACATTAGCCACAGTTTTCATGTATTACTTATTCTTAGGACATAAAGAACATGTACCATTAGCCAGTTTGTATTGGCTAGCACACAAAAGCTGGCCAGCCAACCTTATCTGTTAAGGCTGTGGTGCAATATCAGATAAAAATCAGATAAATTCAAGCATTTAAATTCAAACATTTTAATCTAAATCTTTCACGAATCCAGCTTCCATCACCTTACTGTTAGTTGGCAATTTCCTGCATGTCATCACAGAAGATTAAACTGTGTGCTCTCACCTCAGCAGGCTGTGTGAGCACCAATTAACGTACATGAAGGAGAGACATTTTTTGTATGGTCTATCTCCTGTGCCCTTAATGCACAAATTATTTTCAGAACATTTGAATCAGAATATACATGTTATAACTTTTATGTATTATATATATATATATATATATATATTACTCCCAGGGAAATTACACCTATACTAAAAGTGTATTTTTTTGCTTTATACCATGGACCCCCAAATGCCCACTGGCAGCCAATGAGCTGGCAGCAAATCAAAATATCTATTCATATCTAAAATGCCATCATTGCATACAAAAACTGGAATAATATATATTTTTTAAACCTCTGAGTGTACTATACCTTTAAATTTATAGGTATATGTCTACCTATCTACCGATCTGTCTGACTGTCATATTACATCCACTGATGAATGTGATGTTCACTACCATTCAGTACTGAATGGGTACCCTGGGCTGGGGAGAGTGGGTATGCTCAGCTAGCAAAGTAGAATCACTTTTTATTGGAGCAGAAAAAGCTTTAAAGGAAATAAAAAGCTGAGTAAAGTACTGTTTCTGTTAACTGTATTAAGCATTGTGTTCCAAAGATCTAATTATTAATTAAAAAAAGGTTATTAGATGCCAGATAAAAGCCTAAAGAAAAATATCAGTTCTATATTCTCAATCAAATTCTCCCCGAAGAATAAAAAATTTGCCTACAAAACATTAAATATTAAAATACTCCTTTACTTCTCATAGTAATTTACAATTAATAGGTTACAGTAATATCAGACATTTAAAACCATTAAAGAAAAAAAAAACTCCCATGGTGTTTCCACCAATGATCTCTCACATTAATCATTGTGCGGCAAAACTTATTCCATTACATCGTAGCATCACTTTATAATTTCATATAACTTCTGTGTTAATAATAGCTCATGGATTTATGAGTCTAAATAAAGCTGCATGCAGAGATGGGGGAAATAGATAGAGGCTAAACTAGCAAGTACATGTGAGCTATTAAGGCAATGAGGACATCCAGGCTTGTTTCTGTTTTATGACAATGTCAAAGGAAAATGAAAAGAACAATATGCAGTTTACTTTTCAAATATGGCTTATTTCCCAGAGCAAACTTCAGGAGACAAAAGTAATTACGTTCATAAATAACAAAGCAAATAATATTTAACACAAATTTCCCCAAAGGATACAGGCGCCCTTAATCAAACTTTTTTTTTTTTAAAGTATAGGTTGATTAAAGTAAAAATTAGTTGTTGTTTCCTTGGGGACATTTTTTCTTCTTCTTATGAAGCAGTTTTTCACAGATACTTCTATTTGGAGCAACCTTGTTACCGCCCACAGGTATAATCATCCTGAAAATTAATAATCATTTCCAGGACCGCACTATAAATCATTATGCTTTAGACAATTAATGTTGGAGGAGAAACGCAAGATCTATTAAAATACTCATGGTGCATATCACCAGAATCTAAATCCAACAGGCTCCCATTTAACTGGGGTTACAGGCCATTAGTGGCTTTCACAGGAACGCTGCATGTTAATTTTATTGCTCTTTTTACCAAATGAAAGAAAAGTTGATTCTTGGACTTTTGAGGACAGAGCACTTCTTCAGTAAGTCAGTTCAGTCCTTAAATGAGTTATAAAATCAGCTCCAAAGGTGGAACCGAACAAACCTTTCAAAAGTCAGGAGTCATGGTTGGGTATGAAATGCCCATTAGACTGGTGTTGCGTAACTTTGGCTGTTTAGTTACTATGAGAAGAGACCGCACTGCTGTTTGTACAGTTCTCTGACTTGTTTGCATTGTACTGTGGGAATTGCGGCGTTGGACGCAATAAAACAGACCTATCCCTCTTAAATGCACTAAAATTGAAAAGGTTTATTTGCCTCAAATGTATTGCCTTCTCCAGGTGTCAACATGTATAGGTGTGATATCTAGTGAGCCGGAAAATGAATGACAGGCCTGTGTGATGCTCTACCCATGAATGTCTTAAAACCAACCTTTTATAGCCATGTTTATTAGTAACTATAGACAGTCAACACGAGGAGATATATTGTCAAGGCGGTATGTCCTTTATTGCACATTTGTTCCCTAGGTCAATACACAGGTAAATAAATGGTCTCTTGAAAGCATTACGTGAGCTGTAGTAAAATCAGGGTTAACTTTTTTTTCTGCACGACTCCCCTGCCACTACAGCAAAAAACATATCATATTAGAAATACCCTACAGAGATGTTCTTGAAAAGCAAAATGGGAGGATGCTAAGCCAAGTGCATCTGTCACGACTCTCTCTGTGTAGGCTCTGATTATCAGCACAGGGACACACTCGAAAACTCTCATCTTCAAAATGTCCAACCCCTCATTAGCACTGGTACATTATAATTATGTTCATTTACATATTTGGGAAAACTATTAAATTGACATCAAATTACCCACCCAAATTAAACACATTGAATGATATAAGATGGTTTAATGCGCCGCTCGCTGAGTACCTCGGATGCGTATGCACGCTGTGTTTAGAATCGGCTCTCAGTTCTTCACTGTGGCGGCTCCACGTCGCCACTTCACAAACATAATTCTTTCTTTTTCTCCCCCTCTTTCTGGGATTCTCTCATTCTTGCGTATCAGTCTGACGATTCCGGTAAAATTTAAATATAAAAGCTTTCCGCGTCGTCGCTCCGTTGTTTTGTCCCAGGGTTTTTACATACGTGTTTCTGCCCAGCAGCGATCCCGGGGTCCTGCGCGGGGGCGACGGTACCCCAAATGGGATGCATTGTTTATTGATTTCTCTCCCAGCCCCCCCAAGCTGTGGAGTGCTCAGGTCCCAGGACAAACTGAAGTGAGCTCCTGCCAACAGGTCAACAGGCACAATACCCCTCAGCTCCCGAGAATTCCTGTAGACTTGAGTGGCAGCACTCACATGAAGTGCAGATCTGTTGGATCTAAAATGGTATGATTATCACTACGTTAATGGGTTCACATTCTTCACTTCTGCTGGGCTAAAATAGGGAACACTGCCTTTATGTTCCATTATACTTAGCGTTGTTCTCCAGCTCTTTCTGGATAGGAGGCCAATTATTTCGCTTGAGTTTGGAGAACGCTACCGAGCCCCTGTCCCTTTTATTATCCAGGGTCAGGTTTAAAGTTTGCATTGGTAGAATGCTTTCCATCAAAGAGGCGGTGAGAGCAGGTGCATTTACAAATATATAGGAGAACGTGGTTCTTTTGTGAGTGAAAGAAGTAAGTGCAAATGAAAAGCAATCATCATCTATTGAGATGATTGCTGTAATGCAACAATGGGACTTGTAAGATGAGTCTTTGCTTAAAAAACAGGTTGTGTCACCGCTAACCTTAATTAAGGAACGTTTGTTGCGCCTCTCAACTTGAGTGAAAGTAAATTAAATCACTCATCTTCACAGGGCTTATTGAATCCAAATGCACGCCGTCATTTAAGCTGAAGATATTCTTTACGCACTCTTCACTTCACACCAGGGTTTAATTATCAAAGTTGTAATTGCATTAGTAGGCATTTAGGCTGGATTCCTATAGGCATAGCTCAAAGATGGTAGAACATAATGTATAAAAGGGAGCAAAGAGGAGAGGAACTGGGTTAAAAATAAATGAATTGTCTCGGCTACGCCATTAGCCGACCAGGGTTCTACAGCAGTGGGACACGACTGGTTTTAACCCACCGGGGTTCCTTGGGTCACTGCTGCTTAAACACCGGTAGTCACTCACACGCTGCCAGCAGGTCACGATCATCAGTGAGAGACGCACCTCTCCTCTAAATTACACCAGCTCTCTGGTGGTGTGGTGCGGTGCCTGTGTGGGAAGTAGTCGATAGCTTACGGACAAATGCCCGCAACACACACACAGACACACACACACACACACGCACATATGCATACACAAACACACACCCGCTCTGCAAACTCAGGGGAGGAACGAGTGTCATAGTGGTAAGAAAAGAATAGAAACTTTATTTGATTCCAAATAGGAGGAAAACTGAATAAATAAGCAGCTAAATAAAGTACACTAAAGAGAAGATGGTGAGACACTATCTGCCTGTTTCAACTTAAATTTGGTAATTCAGCGGTAGGTGGGGAAGGAGAACTCTTTTGTATGTCGCTTGGGATAAAAGCGCCTTCCGACGAACTAAATTGTAAAGTGCAAATCGTGAGAATGAAATGATCATCTTTAATGAAAGGTATTATTAATAGGATTTGTCATGGGATATACATGGCTGGTAATGAAAGAGAGCACTCCACACCCATTATAAACACTCAACACGGCATAAACATCCATAACCCTCTACCGCAACCTGCTTAAAACTTTATCTGTCTCAAATGATGATCTTATGCCGTCATTGCACAGTTAACGCATGGTTTTCATGTTGGGCAGAGCAGAATTTTATTTTATTTTTTTCCGCGAAATGTTTTCATTCAATTTTTCCCATCTGAACATGTGGTTAGCAGGCTACATGAGCGGCTTCATGCACACAATAAGGTCTAAATTCTTAAGTGTGGATAGCTTTTTTCATTTTCTACACAAATTATTTTTTAAAAAGAAAAAAAATGGTTTTAGACTTTGGTAAGGCTACTTATGCTGCGAAATTCACTGTGCTGGAAAAGCGATGAAGCTACAATGTTCATATTACTTAAATTAGATAGGTATATTCAATAAAGTAGACATTGTCACACAAGAACCAGCCTTACCTATATGTCAGTGCCAGACAAGTACTGTTATTTGGGTTAAGTAGACATGGGGAAGCCATGAACCAACAAAACAGCATCAACAAAACAGTTAACAGATATAATAAAAGGCATTGTTCTCAGAATATTAAAACATCACGAATGACCTTGTCCTTCAGATTACTGCTGTATGATCTGGAGAAACCACATCTAGTGCATCCCTGTAATTCTTCAGCAAGCTGCCATCACATCATTCACTCACAAACACTCAGAACATAATAAGATACTTAAGATAAAATAGAAAAGCAAGTATCCGAATTATGCTGAAGGACATTCTGACAAAAATAAGCATTCATTGAATGTTCCATCATAGGTCACAGCACTGTTACTTGGGGCAATTTCAGTTAGTTTCCGTTTGGAAAACATCTCAGCCTCGACACGATACAATAGCAAAAAGCCTTTTCAATGCCGCAAACCTTTTCTAATGCTGTATTTATGGATTTACAAGTGATCACAATGTACAATCCCATACATTTATATACCATGTCTCTCAGAAATATATATTTCTAAAACATTTTTTTTACTTTTGGGGTTTTTTGGATTCTCTGAGGCTGGAGTGTACGAGCAAAATCCACCCACTGGAAAGCACAGTATCTGGAGTCTCCACTCAGAATGGAAGTTCAGTTTGACCGCAGAACCGCAGAATATTTCAATGCATTGTAATAACTGAGCCAGTTCTCACAGAATGAAGGAGTGCATTATGACCATGAAGAATAGGCTTCACTGAAAGCAGCCAGTTTCCCAACATACCACGATAAAAAAAAAAGAATTAATAAAATAAAAAAAAAATGACTCTGGCGTGGTCCAGGCAGCACCACAGCCTTCTCTTTCATAGAACTCCATTATTTTCCTGTTTCAAATGTCCCTTTGTAGAACACACCTTTGTTTTGAATATACTTATTCCTTATAGCACAGAAGAGAGTGAGAAGAGTTTTCCAATGTAACCTTGAAATGATCGCTTAATTTCTGAAAATGTCATTGTTCAGCAAGCCCCTGAATTCATCTCATAGCGAGTGTTCGCCCGTTGGTATTCTGAGATGCACAGAAGAGCCAGTTGCTCAGTAGACCATGCTATGTGAGTTAACATCATTAGATGCAATTTTAGAGTGATAAAGATGCAATTAATAAGTTCACCAAAGCATTTAATTTATTGAATAGGTGCTTTGCATACCAGATGTTAACTTGAGAATAGACAAGAGAGGTAGGTGTGCATAAATAACACGAAAACTAAATCCATAACTGTAATTACACAAGTGATTTTGCGCTCTAACATTTTCACGCATTCATTTCAAAAACGCTCTGCAAACACATCGCACACATAATGAGAAGAATAGCAGTTTTTCATCAGAGAAGACTCTACAGTAAGGCCCAGCTTAGGCAGAGTTTATAAACTCTGAAGAACCTAACAAGAGAAGACAAGGACGACAGCTTTCACTACAACATCCCTGAACAAAAATAGCACCTCATTAGGTTCATCTCTCCCAAAGTCATCAACAAAACAAGGCCCGGGAATGTTGGTTTGGCTCATAGCTTTTGTGAATATCGAATACACCGAGATCTGAAGGACTGAGCTTTGCGGAACTTGTTTACACTCCACAAGCTATTTAAAATACTGTATCAAACCTATTTATGTTAACTGCATGTGGTATGCAGCCTTATTTAAAACTGTCATCATAGTAAGCCATAAAATCAGCATTCTGGCAAGTGGTTGAGGATTATATCCAAAATTTCCTTGGACCTTTATAAAATGTATACTTAAACTATGATTTGCTACATTTTTTTTTTAAACCAATATTACTTCAGAATTGGGCTGCACAAAACATAATACTAGTTCAAATCACTGACATGATCAGAAGATTGGCAGGCCTTTAACTGAGCTTGCATGACACAATATAACCCTGTGCTCCTTATCTAGACAATGAACAGCACTATACTGTGAGAGTTTAGTCAGACATATGTCTGCAAGCTTTCTGTAAAATCAGGTACAAAAAAAAAAACCTGTCATGAACCCACACATAATTCTGTAGTAAGAGCTACAGAATAATTATAGAGTAATTTGGTCCAAGAACTAGTTCTTGCTTCCTGAAAGCCCTCACATTGAGTCACAGGGCCAATAGGAAAGTCACACACTAATGGATAATCTGAAATTGCACGCCTGTTATATGTGAACTTGCTGCCATTAATAAAGAAACCAGCTCCTTCTTTTAGTCAATCATACTGCCCTGCTCCTACGCTTTGTCTAATAGTGGTGTCATGCTTATTTCTCATCAGGGTTGGTTTTTTCTTGGCCAGTCACATTTTATTAGATGGTGCCACTCTAATGAGCAGTTTCTTTTCTTTTTTTTCTTTTCTTTTTTTTTTTTTTTTAACTCAGAGCACTTATAAGTCATTGGTTAAAGTAAATCCAAATGAGCTTTTGGGTAATAACCACTCTTCCACAAATCAGTTTCACAGTTCTGAAGTTAACGGGGGAGGCTTGCTCCACAGCCATGTTCGGCTGTCAGGGTGAAGGTGAGACCGCTTGAAAGTTTGAGAGCTAATTTATCCCCATACCACTGCAAACCACGGCACCTCACAATAAGGTGGTGCATATGGTACAGAGGTGACTGCACCAGGGAGCCCTTCGAATGCACTGGTTTGTTGAGCCAGAGCAGAAGATCCAGCCTCGCTATACATTCTTAGGGGAGGTCACTCCTTGGCAACGGGGCAGAAAAATGGCCAACAGAACGGCAACAAATGGCCATATGTCCAAACAGCTGTGGAGTCAGCAACACAATGAGGGCCCATGACAGTGGAGGGTGGGGGGGGGTGGAGGGGGAAGGGGCGAGCCAAAAGGTTTCAGAGCAGGCGTCCCTGACTGACTTACAGCGTACCGCAATCACAAAGAGATCTGCACCCAGGAACATATGCACTTACGTGGCAGCGTGACAATTTCTGTCGATGATTTATTCATCTTAAGTGCATTGCAAGGCTGTCTGAATTTGTCAAGTTGGAATTCTAATTAAGACTGTTAATCACGGATTCCTGTTTGTGCAGCACACCGAGCAAAATGAAAAATGTGATAATATTATTCACTAATATTCAGACAGATAGGCCCGCACACGTTGAAGTGTCAATATGCAGGGAAGTGGTGAGAAATTATCCAGCCAGTATTGGGCTGCATCTTTAATAGCAGTTCCCCCACTGATATTAACCGTAGTTGCAATGTTAAATTGAATTTTAACAACAATATGTCTTGTTTTTTTTAGACTCTTTTGAGCAATTAACAGTTCAAAAATATTCAATGTGGCACCAAACCCTGCAAGTTATTTGTGATCTAAACTCGGCATGTCTGAATCTATCACTGGTTATGGGGGCTGGTACAGAAAGGGAATTTAGGGCATATATGCACTACCACTCTGATGTGTCCTGATTCAGATTTTTTTCTGATTCAGATTTTTTAATTGGAAAAGATTAAATGTAATTTAATCTTAAGTGTAAACACCAGAACAACACGTTATCCAAAATTTTGAGACCTTTCTGTGTGGTATTACATTCCGATGCGTTTCCAAATCACCAACATCCAACATGATTTTAAACAATCAGATTAGGCCACCTTCCTATGTGGTATTAAATTCCGATACATTCTGATCTATGAAGCTGTCCTTTTTAAAACTATTTTTTTTCAAATACCAATCAAACTCTGTGGAGCTTATGTAAAAAAGGTGCAATAGTACGATATCCAGAACCAGTAGTGAGCCACCGCAGCCCTAATCCTACGCAATTCCTGGCTGGAATTGGCCGGCGAGAAGGAGTGCTTCCTCAGGATAGGTGACCGGAAAGACGACGGCACAAATATTCAAAGGCTTCCCTTCTCATTCTAAAAAATTCCAGCCACTGGGAGTCATCAAAGGAGTGCACAACACGGTCCCATCACTCCTGCCTCCTGCTGGGCATCTAAGGCCATCTCTCAATAGAGGTGCTGGACATTGCTGCAGCAGATACAAAGGCACTGGATGTGATAGCCCTCGTCTGCTGTCCTACCATCAACTGCTATTGCATAGGAGTCCTGCCTTTGAAGTGCAGGACATTGAACAAAAGCAACATCGTTGTAACTTTAAAAATCTGATTCAGTCATCCAGACCTGCAGTGTGTACATGTAGACTGACAATAATAACCCGTTCATTCAATCTTCAAAGCGATATCATTTATGATGCACCCTACTACTGTTCTCTTTCTGACAGGATTAATCACCTTCATGTTAAATTGTTTTTGTTGTTACATTTCCCCATGGGTATGTATGCAGATGTGAATGTAAATGTACTCATGTTTATAATAAGGCTACCATCAAAATTGCAAAAAAAAAAAAAAAACTTAAAAAAAAACTATAAAAAGTATCAATTAGCATCAAAGAAACTGGTTCACTTTTCTTTTTTTATCTGTAATTATGGTTGAGGACAATGCATCTAAAAAAAAAAGACAAAAAAAAAAACCACAACCAGCGAATTCCCTTGCTGGGCTTGAGACAGACATGCCATTCGGTAGCCCAATTAAATGAAAAATTAGTGCAATTAGCGATAAAGGAAAAGGTGTATCAGCTAGAGCCCCACTGCTCAGGTCTCCCAAACCACAACAGTGGCTCTCTCCTGTCTTTTGGCCCCCCTCATTGAGACGGAGATAGCTAATGGATGAGGCTCGCCGCGGCCTCCTAGGGTACAGCGGGGGCCCGCGAACGTTTCGCCGCGGGGGCGCTCCCTTCGCGACCCCCCCCCCCGCCTCACGTGCCACGCCGCAATTAAACCGGAGAAGTTTTTTCACACACACACACACACACACACACACACACACACACACACACACGGCTGTACAGCACTTTTCCAGCGCGCTGCCCAGGTACTGGTAGATACGACGGGAGACGGAAAAGGACACACAGAAAGTCAGACACTTTCACAAGGGAGCTCGGGGCCAGAGCTTACGCACGCAGCTGCGTGACTTTCTGCGCGGGACACAGCGACCACCGGCGCAGACAAGAACGCAAGCAATAAAACGGGTAAGTGGACCCAAAGGCAAATATGCGCAGCTGCATTGCTTGAGATGCATTGCTGACATTTTATTGCCATATAAGGCATATTCCAAGTATTTTTGTTATTATTTTGTCGGTGAACTTGTTTGCTTTTATACACAGTAAAAATTATGGTTATCCAGTTTTTTTTTTTTTTTCCTGTCGGAGCAAACGTCTTCACATGTTCTAAGTCATCTTGACTTGTTACTTAAAGATGAAGTCCATTCTGGTGAGGTAATGTTTCGCTGGAAACTGGTGGCCTCGGTTCATTACAAATAGCAATCACTATTGTTAGTGAAAAAGATGTTTCACATACAAAAAAGTACTTTTGGGAATTTGTCATTTACCGAGTGTGACAGAATTTTTCAGTTTTGCCAGGGGCAGTTGCACAGCTTCACTTTGACCGTTTAATTTATGAAGTAATGTTAAAATCTCTTTTTTTGCAGGATATTGTTGCTATATATGTGAGAGTTGGATATCTTCACTATGCAGCCTAAAAGAACTGATATCAAGGCTATTACCAAGTTGTCAGTCATTGTGACTTTAGCTGTAAAATATACTTTAGTTTTTTTGCTTTTTTTTCTTTAAAAAATCTCTTCTTTAGCTTAGTATATTAAGTTTAAATAAAACTTCATAAAGCAAGGGATTTAGTAAACATTTCCACAACTCACAGTCTATTACACTCTGTTTACTTTTCATAACGGGTGGGATAATAGCATTTTGGCTCATGTAACCTCTTCATATCCAATACCAGGATCAATCCTCCTTTTCTATGCACAGGCTAGCCACGTAGCGGTGGGCTGACCGGGCCTTCGTAAGGGCTGCAGCAGATCAAACCCAGCGGCAGGCCAGAGATGCAAGGTCAGGCCACAGCCTGTCTCTTTTCTTACCCATCTGCAGTGGCAGAACAGGAGGCACACAATCGCGAGAGGGCCCAGGAGAGAGGGCTGGGAAATACAAATTGTTAGATCGCCGCCCGCTGTGAGGACCCTATTAAAAACAATGAGAAAAGCAGCGGGCAGTCGATCTACAGACCGCTACGGGCTCCTTTGATGTAGTTGGCAGATAACAACAAACATGAAGTAACTTCATAAAGAGGTTTTACTCCTCAGCTGTCACAACCTTTTGAAAAGGAGAAGAAAAAATAAGTGTGTTGTGACCATGACTGACATTTTGTTGCAATTGTCCTTGTTTTTTCAGCCTCTTAAAAATTTCCCCTGGCCCTCTTTATTAATACCCCCGTATTCACTAATAAAAGATTACCGAGTAAAGACAGCGCTTGTTTAATTAAAACCAATCCCGAAGTTGATAGCTCATTTGCGATATCGATCTCATCCTCATCTAAACCCCGCATTATCTTCCTGCACATTTCCATTTCTCGCGCATACGCGCCGCAATCGAAAACGTTTTGCGTCTGGATTCCTCCGTGACGCTAACCCCGTTCCCCACTCCCGCTTAATCCTCCTCATCTAAGCGCCGCCAAATTATCAAGTCATGTGCGATGATTATATTAAACAGCTGAAGCTTACAACGTAAAGCAGATGTAGAGGGCACAACTCATCCGCGCTGGCATTATCGCTACTCCCGAATGAATTGCACAATAGGTTAATGGCTGTTCCTCGTTTTATGACATAACTTCTTCGTCTTTCCCCACAGCATCAAGGCTAGCCGAGATTACACACTGAACTATTTATGGCACGCCATTAAATCTCACTTCTCTGATCCTATCCATGGCACATAGCTGGCCCCAGGATTGTAGATGGGAAATTTTCTAAAGCGAGACTTCTGTAAACTTCTCCTTCACAACCTTTTCTCTTAATTAACGGGAGCGTTTCATCTAGTTTGATGATTTTATGAGGCATATCACAGAAATCAGTGCAAACACCTTTGAGGACTCGCAATGAAACACACAACAGGTCAGAGCAGAGTAGTTGTTCATTGTTAGAAAGGAATGAGGTGGGGGGGGTATTACACTCTAGTTTAAACTCTATGCAGGTGTGAGCCAGTCAGAGTGCAATTCATTTGTCTGCCTAATTACTACTGAGACAAGCCTTGCACTTCACCCACAAACTCAACTAATGAGCAAATTCTACTTTCCACCAAACTAATTAATTCTTGTTAACATCCTCATGCTGGTGCCTGGCTTTTCATTTGGAGCGAAAAAAGCAGATGAGTTGCTACTGGTGTTTAGTCTCCTCACAAATGACACCTTTTCAGCAAGACAGTAATTGCTGGTCACAGCCTGTCTCTAATGGTCATTATGACCTTACGGGGGTCAGCTCTAAATGGGTGCCATTTCCTGACCGCCGGGATCTTTTGTGTGTGGCATCAAGGAAGTGTTAACAGAAAAGAAATAAACAGTCTGGCTCTGTTTGGAGAAGCCACCTTTTTCCCCTCGCAACAGGAATGCGACAAACGTGTTGAGTGAGTTCTTCACAGCTCCCCGGAATGACCCATCCCTATGAAAACAATGAGAATGGCTTGGTTTACTGCCTTCTCTGTGGGTTAAACGCCGTGATGTGGCTAATCAACTCCAATGACTTGCAGTTACGTAGTTATAGCTGGAAATAACTTATTGAGGTGAACTAAAACAGAAATTCTGGAACTTTACGGACACACTTTAATCATAGTAATTTAGTCGCTCTTGTGAAAACACAAGCATACTCAGAGACACATGCATGAGTACACACACACACACACACGCATGCACACATACACACAGCTACATTATATAAATGTGTGTGCAAGATATGTTTTTGTTTAAGGGATTGTTGTTGTTTTTTTTTTTGTTTTTGCTTTATCATTTTGGCTCTCACTCTGAAGCTTTAGGCCCTTGTAAAATGAATTCTTGGTGATCCAACTTATTTCATTTGTCACTGTCACTATATTTTACATCATCTGCCGCAATGGCTTTACAGTGTGATTACAACAATTCCCTCCTGCTTTCCTCAAGATCGCGCGAGGATTAACTGTCCCATATTTCTCTCTGACTTTTCCCATAAAAGGTACAAACTTTCAACACCACGCACAGGCTTGCGTGTTTCAATGGTCAGACCTGGTTCTCACTTCCCTCGTAGCACAGCAATGCACCCTCCATATATCCTTAAGATAGAGAAGATGGTCTCTCCTTCACAGTTGAGAACCTTCAACGGAAACCACTGAGAAAAAATAGTCTTGTTTGCCATGGAGATAAATTACACTCAGTCATGAAAGAAGCAAGAAGAAACCTTTTTATGTAAAAAAAGAACATTTCCAGTCATATGCCTATTTATTAATTGGCACTGGTGCTCTAAATAAATAAATAAATAAAAATAAACCACCTAAATGTCATGTACTATTTACTGATGCACCTTTTTTAATCTCCATATGGCTAAGTGCTCCCCATCATCTCAAGAGTAATAAATCAAAAATGAAAAGAGCACAAAGGACACCAAATTTGAACACTGCTGCTGCTAAGGGTAGAGCACACCTTGGCTGGCCTACTGGTTGCACACTCCTTCACATTTGTAGAGAACATTTAGATGGCTAGGGTGGCATGGTGGTGCAGTGGGTAGCACTGTCGCCTCACAGCAAGAAGGGTCTGAATCCTGGCCTGGACTTTCTTCCCCCTGTGTGTCTGCGTGGGTTTACACAGTCCGAAGACATGCAGGTCAAGCTAATTGGGGACTTTAAATTGCCCATAGGTATGAGTGTGTGAGTGAATGGTGTGTGTGCCCTGCGATGGATTGGCGACCTGTCAAAGGTATGGTCCTGCCTCTCGCCCAATGCATTCTGAGATGACCCTGACCAGGAATAAGCAGGTGTAGATAATTGATGGATTCAGATGGCTACATCACATGACATTAACGGAGCTCTTTCCCTAAGATAATTATACTTGTGCACTTCAATGGCATCAATACATTTACAGGGTACAAAATATTAGGATCACTCAAAAGAGAAATGTAAATGATGTCATATGTGGATGTTTACAGTTTTATGGGTGGAGTATCACCTCACTAAGCATATCCATGATAGCGCCTGTCTTTATGAAATCACTTGTCTCCAGTGTTGGGGTTTGGGGGAGGGGGGGGGGGCAAGGGTGAGGACACAGTTGGTTCACAAGGATTGACAGATAACCTGGCCTGGGTGTGTTCCTGCGAACCCGGTCAGTGGCACTGGCTGGAGTCACAGAAATTTGGCAGCGGTGACCTTTAATTCCAATCAACTGTGTACAAATTACCTCAACATGCCCTCCTCAGAAAACAGCCCCGAAAGAAAGTCTCGTTAGATTGTCGCCACTTCGGTTTCAGTGTGCTCCTATTATCTGCTCGTGCCTTTAATAACCTCCTGCCGAGAGGGGCTCTGCGAGAGTCTTGGCAGTCGGACTAAGAATAGCATTAAACGCAAGGTTATCTGGGCATTACACTCACTGTAACATGCAATTAACTCTCCTCTTCCATTTTCATTACACAATTATTCATTAATGTCAATTTAATTTTATGCATTGTTCTACATGACCGAAGGCTGATTGCGGGGCCTTCTTACTCCAATATCCCAAGTTAACTGGTGCCAGGCTCACTTGGGGCAGACTAATTGCAATTTAGCCCTAGACAGAACCTCCCTCTTTAGTCCTTCAGTAATGGAACAACTGATTCCAGACAGGTAACGATTGGAAAGACAAAGTGCTGCTCCACTGAATAGAGAAAACAAATGCCCTGCTGCTAAGCTGTTTTCTTTGTGATAGCGGAGCGGCAATCTTTGTATTCAGAGCCGATAAACAGCAATATGTTCCGTGTTAAAGTCCTTTTTATTTTTTTGTTTCTTCATTAAACTCGGTGTAAGGGAATTATAATTTGTGTCAAAATGGAGAAAAGTATACTCTACCAAAATGGGGAAGAATTACATGTGTTTTTATGTGTTCACTGTTCACAGAGGGAATTGTGGGTATCCTGCCATTTGTTTTTACCCAAAAATGTGAGCTGAATTGCAGGAGGTCTTCGAGGTCACTATGGTAACCATATGCAATAAAAATCAGCAGAATGACACAATGATTATAGCACAGCCTCAACAAATGTACATTGTGGTTGAAAATCCCACTCAACTCAAACCTTTAAACTCTGTCATAACTGATCACAGACAATACACTTGCAGATGAAGCATCAGATCAAAAAAAGGTTTAGCAGTATAGAGGTGGCACATAATGTCCTCAAAAAGGGTTAATGTTCCTGCTGGCAAAAGTTGCATCAAGATAGATAGCCATCCTGAAATCCTATTCAACTGTGTAGGGAGCTAAATTATTTTCCGTATTAGGTTCAGGTGTTTAACTGCAGAAAGAGAATGGTGGAAAACAAAGTATTGCTTTCATCCTCATCGGCGGCGAAGCTACGCTAAGCATACGCGTTGGAGTACGTATGGCGAGCAGGTGCGCATTTGTGTGTTGCATCCATGTGCTAGTGTTGACAGCCTTTGTTTCCCAGCATTACCATGGCGCTGCGAAGGTTCCCATCACTAACATTAGGCCTCATCTTCCCTTCCTTTCCCCGGTTGAGCTGATTTATTTGACTAATTTAGAAAGGAAGCAAACAGAGACACAACACACACACATCCAGAAGCAGCGCACTTATTTCATATATCACGGAAGGGTGTCTTTGTTCGTCTCTAGCACCCAACCCCACCCCCTCCCAAAAAAAAAAAAAAACTTCTTGCTGACGAGGTGCGCACTGAGGTAAATCTTATCTGTTCCAGCTAGGCGCATCCCTCCAAGCCTTCCCCACTTTCAATAGACCATCATTAACCTTTCAGTTTCATCCAGCTGACGATAATCAGGCGCTGCCATCTCAGGGTTTATTAAAGCATTAAAACAACAACTGCTTAGGCTTTTCTCTCCCCTTCTCCAGAGGGGGAGCAGGGTGTGCCGGCGCGATAATTAAATCCTCTTTACAAAGCAGGAAATCATTTCACACCATCCTGTCGCAGTAAGTTAGGAGACACCTCGTCGGAAAAAACAGGGGAAGCCTGCACTCGGCGCACACCTGGTAACTAGCGCATGATTAAAGTGTGTAAATTTTAACGCTACCTCGGGCCAAATGGACCGTCATTTATGAGCTAAGATTCACATCAAAGTGACTCGGGCAGATTCCTCCGGGGCAAATATGTTCAAAGAGCTCTGGCTCTTTTTTTAAAATTCTATTTTATGCTTGTTGTTTGAGTTGCATTTGTGCATAAAGCACATATGATACATTAAAGAATGATAATGGTTATCGTTCTATCGAGAGATCCGCATTGTATCAGGAGTAGACAATGTCTATTCATCGGCGCCTTGTTGTGAGGCCACTGACATGCCCTTTTCTCACATAACCTTTTTATAACCAGTGATCCTTTTTCCAGTACCAGACAGCAAAATCAAGGCCTTGCCTCAAAAGAAATGTAAATTAAGAGCTGGAGGTATGAAAAGAAATATAGAACAAGAATCAAGTTTAGATTTGGACAAACCATTCATTTCTATCCACACACATGCGCGCACACACACACACACACACACACACACAATAATTACTGAACCCAATTTTTCCAAGCAGATTCTGTCGTTCTGTGCTCTCGTTTCACACACCTTATGTGATTTAAAATCCACCTGCTTGAAAAGCCATCTACCACATTGGGGTTAAGGAGAGGGAAGGGGGAAGGGCAACCAAAACAAAAAGCTTCAAAAGAGGGAATCATTTTGGACCTTAGAGTTTCATTCTATGCTTCCTACGGGTATGAATAAGGATCTAGGCCTTGTTTTCTGTTAACACACCTTCTAAATTGAAATGCATCTCAATGTGGTATACCTCTGAAATGTGTTTCACAATAATTACCTATCTGGCGTTTCTAACTGTGTAATAATCAATTTTTCAATTGCGTGATCAGGCCGGTTGAATATGTATGTGCACTTTTTAAATGAGTGAGCTGCTCCTATCAAGCCAACAGATCTCACTTGCACAAATGGCTACATGTGAGATGCACTCATGATAGCATAACCGGAAATGGTTGCTTGATCACTTTTTAAGTGCAGAATAAGCAGTTCTCCCCATATTTCTGGAAGCATAAAGGAGGACATTTCCATATTCACAAGAATGAATATCATTTTCTTTTGACTAGTATACACAACCAGCTCCATGCAACTGCACCTAATTTCCAAACTATGTCTATAAGACTTTAGTGTGACAGTCTTCCACACTTGTCTGTATTACATATACACCAAATGACCAAAAATATCTGGACACCCCTTGGTCTGGGGTGATTTTTCATGGTTTGGGCAAAGTCGCTTAGTTCCAGGGAAGGAATCTTAATGTATATAAAGTCTTATATAAAGTTGCCATCACATCACATAATCAAAGACACTTCCCAGCCAACACAACACAAACACATTCTCACAATGTTGTGGCAATCTGAGTGATGAATAACAAACAAAAACATGCATTGTACAAATTTATATTTTGTATACATACTCACATATTCTTAAGATGGAATAAATGGCTTTGTTTCTTTTACTTCAAAAGCACTAAAACAAAGTTTTCCATCCAAATATTCCTTTTAGAAAGTTCTAGAAGGTATATAAGTTGCTCATCAGTCAGCTCTTTTACTTTAATTCTTTGATTGCTCTGCTTGTTTGACTTAAACCCCTTTTAATTGAGGCTTGCAGCCCTCTGGCTTATTACATATTAATCTAAGCACATTAGTTTGACATAGGCACTGAGCTGAAGTCTCTGCATGGGTTGAGCTGAATTTTAAGGATGTAAGCACATTTGGCAAGTGCTAGCACAAGACCTAATGCAGATGAACAAAAGGCATGTCTGAAAAAAATGCAGCATTTTAAGAATGCAAATGCTCAAGGCACAATGCACAGGAAAATAGTCGTTGCCTCCAAATGGTTGCATCAGGAATCCTAATTTCCTACATTCTTTCTGCAATTACCACTCCCGTCACTAATGTATGACTTTATACTCTATTATTAATATAAATTAATGAAATATTAATTACAGATACAATTTGTTACAAAGTGACATCCCCTTGTTGTTGTTGTTATATTATTATTATTATTATTATTATTATTATTACCACCTTTGTAAAGGTCTCTGAGTGTGCTTTTAGATTTCATTAATATCTAAAAAGTAGTATGCAGTGAGAATTTGCTGTTCTTTTTAAGCGTCTGAAATGCATGGGAAATATTTAAAACATCTGCAAAATGATGATTGATCATTTTGAAGCAACCTTGAAGCTAGGTGTCACATGACGATTACGTGATCATTCTGTAGTTGTCTGTGAAAGGCTGTGCAAAGGTTAGGGCTCACAAGGATGAAAATGAGCTGATACAAAATAATAATTATCATTGATCATGAATTATAGGTGAACTCTGACAGAAGGGACCTCTCTTTGCAGTTCACATAACTGGAACTACTGAGGAGAGTAACTGCTGTCACTAAGAAGCAGGTATGAAATGACAACAGGTAGGAGACAGTAGCAAAGTGGGCGTAAAGCTCTTTTATGAATGTGACACATGAGCTTATTACTACAGCTTTTAGCCTCTGGTGTGTTGCAACATGATGATGGGTAGATCTAGATTTAAACTTGCCGCTCAGAGGTTGCCTATGGCAGATTTGTGTTTTAGCCAACCAGTATACTACAAAACTGTTAAAATATGGGTTGTGAAGTTAATAGTACTGCTTTCACTGATGTTGCCACATACAGTATAGAAAAGACTGATGAGTTTCATTTGGTCTGGGGGATCATCACCACTATGGTGTGATACTGATATTGGCTATTGCTCTGCCTATATACAGCACAAGCTGCTTTGTCAGTGTATTGTGACAGCAGGACAACATTAATCAAATTCACTGAATGATTTTTGAGGGACGTGAATTTCATGGCCTATGACACAGCAAATGTACTATTACTAAATTATTCCACATAGTTTATTTTCTCTATATGGAACAACTTGATTAACCTTTTCAATTTGCATTTATAACAATAATAATCTGTTGTAGAACAGTGTATAATTCATTATTTTGCTTTATTTATATGCTAAATCCATTTATAAGATTCTGTTGGTGTATTACCATCTGCACATCACAACATTTTAATAACTGTTTTTATCATAATTTCCACTTAGTTTCCTCAAGTGCTCTGGTATTGTTGGCACATGATTGTGATTGCACTATATCTAGGCTTCTGGTGTTGGATTGGACCATTCAAACGCTAGTGTGCTATGCATTTGCACCGATCCACACCCCCAAACAACACATACATCATTCCACCCACTCAACACAGGTGCTGAAAAATGAAAATGCCAGGCTCTGTGCAAACGTAATTTTCATGTGCGTGCACCACTCAGCTTTGCATTAATCAACATATTCTTTAATGGGCATCAAAATGGGACCCCATGTAGCTTTCAATAATCTTCAGGCACAAGCTTTTGTCAGTGACTTGTCCAGTTCTGTTGCACCCTATTATCTTCTCATTTCACCTTGACTGATGAAGGATAGGAATAGTTTAACAAAAGTCATGGAGAAGTAAAAATCCAGCAGTAAACTGGATTCCTTTCTTCTAGTGAGAGGAGTCCATTCTTAAGATCTAAAATTATGCTCCAGTAACTAATAAATGAAAGACGAATGGGGTTAAACATTCACGGCATGATTGCACAGTGGTTTATTAAAAAAAAAAATTAAAAAAAAAACGGTACAAAATGAAAACTGAACAAACAGCAACAGTTGTAGCTGAGAAATAAAACATGGACAGTGTTAAAGTGCACAGACTATCCCATCCCTTTCAAGCATTCGTTGTGCCTCAGTCTCACCCTAATTAATGTCTACCTTGAAATCATTTGTGAAGCTGTACTGCAAGTACTGTACTGAGAGACCACACAATTAATCCCTGACCTTGTTTACCCTATGTGCAACTGCTTATTTAAGGAAGGCACTCCCCTGACAACACAAGTTCAACTACTCAACTTTTTTTTTTTTTTTTAGCCGAACAACCAACCAAAGTAAATGCTTTTCTCATATACTGGAACACCATCATATGCATATTTTATACTACATGTTGTAAACTCTCGGCCAGGGCTCCCTTGAAAAGGACATTTTTTAATCTCAATAGAACTCACCTGGATAAATAGAGAATAAATCACGATGAATACAATGGCTCTGTATTTTAAATTTATATAAATCCAGTAAAATAATGTTACCTCTTATAGACTGCAGCATGTGCAAATGTAAAAGCTGTTCACTTGTGAACTTTATAGGCATTTGTTTTCACGGAGCTAAGCTCTCTGCAGTGCCATATTTACAACATAACAATTACTTTTGGGGAGTATTCAACTTGGTTATTAAAAATAATTAGTCGTTTAAACCTTCCGTGGAAGGAATCATCTCGGTGCCTTTCCCCATTCGATCAGCTGTGACCGGTGAAGCAGAGCATCGAGGAAAATGAGTTCTTCCACAGAAACAAATGTTTGAAGAAGCCAATCCCATTAATTCATTACGTGCTTATGCGTGCAGTTAAATGATCCAGCTTTGAAACAACAATTTTCAGCCACACCTGTTGCCAATTAACGCGCCCTCAGCATATCAACCAGAAAGCGCCAATAACGGCTCACGGTCTTCATGGAATCATTATGGGGTATACTCTCGGTCAATTTCTGCACTTCTTTGCTCTTTTTATTTTTCCCAATGACTGAAAATCTGCAGGCTTGGTACATAAAGCCTGCTGAACCACAATTCTTCATAAAATCAAATTTTTCCAGGATGCAATGTTCAACTAATCAATGGGAGAAAATGTTGTTACTGGCAGACTACATACAAAGTTTGACTAGTGATTTCATGGACTGTTTTCAATTCATCTCTCTTTGTTTATTCAGTCTCTTTCTGGACTATGGTAGACTCTCCTCAGGGATTTTATCTAATAATGATGAGCATGAACTGCAACATAGACATGAGGTGAGTACTATCGTATGATCCCAATATCAATACATTTTGGATGTGTACACCCCTCAAAAAGCCAGTTAACCTCATATGGGACTCAAAAGGACATGCTTCATAGTAGTAATCATATAATTATTTTGTACTCATGACATTAATAGCAAAACAATATTAAGGACATTACTTATTTACTTAATTCCAATACAAAAGTAAGCTGGCCACCCATGGTAAAATGGCCGTCAATACAACCTTCGATACTAGCTAAAGAAATGTATTACTTGCTATTGGAAAGCCAGATTCCTGGAAAAAAATAATAACAGAGACCAATTTCAGGCCATTGCATTAGCAATAAAATGACATAAGACTTTCATATATGCTTTGCTACTTGTTTGTTGCTTTTAGTCCAGGAAAAATCCCATTGGAATGAGTAAGGTAGTAAGGGGATGTACAATACTCTAATTTCCTAAAATTGCACAGCCCACAAATTTATATTGAGTGCCCAAAAAATACCCAAAAAAAGACATTGCACTGGGACATATTTTAATAGTGCTATCACGAGATGACCTTGTTAAACAAAATAACGTTTCTTCCCCATCTTGGGGCATGTTCTCAGGGCATGAGCAGCAAACAGGCTGTCAGAAAATCTCTTATATTTTTCCCCTCCATGATACGATGGGCCATGCTGCAAAAGCTGGTTTGTAAATTAACTGTGCATGGCTAGATTCCCATTTAAATATGCGGTACGATTCTCGAACCCATTTTTTTTAACCTAATGCTTGATTTTGAACTTAATTCCAATTGACGAGATTAAATAGTCTCCCCTCTTTTTGACCCAAATGCTGAACAAAAAACCTGAAATGTGCAGTGGCACGAGAGGATCAGTGCCACGGTACAAGTGAACCAAGATCATCTCCGAATCATCATTAACTCAGAATTCCTCCCGCTTGAGGAGATGTATGGGCCCTGAGTGAACACAGTTAGCGTACTCAGTTGTGCTAAATTAGTGGGTTGGAACCGGCCTGCGTTCCGCAAAGTCTGCCATCTCACAACAGCAGAGGTCAATTTAGATCGCCCCAAAAATCTGACAGGCAATCGTCCCACCCCGACGATCGCAGTGATAGGCAATATCACCACTCACACTGAAAAAAGGTTTAGATTAATCTGTGTTTTTGTTTGTGTAATTTCCTTTTTTATTGCTAATTGAAACCTAGTTAAATTTACACATCGCTGCACACTGTGGATCTTTTAGGAAGAAAAAAAAAATTTTAATCGAGGCCTAAGGGTAAACTCTTCGTCAGAAGCTTATTACAAGGGCAATGAAACTACTCTAAACATGTCTTTGTGGAACACATCTTCGGTCACAAATTGGTCATTGCTGCATCTTGTAATAGGTTCGGACATCTAGGCGCATTGTGATGGGGTTCATGCCATTTACCACCGCTAATTAAAACCTCATTCCCATACAGTGCACTGGAGACCCACACTTACCGTCTCTCACAGCAGAGGAACGAATGACTAATTTCTGGGAAAAGGGCCCCATTTTGTCAGGTGCTGTTCTTTAGCAAAACATAATTTAGAGCATAGTTTTCATTTTTTTTTTGTGTGTGCCTTGTCGTCATCCACTACAAATATAAATCTGTACGCTTTATGTATGATGTAAGATTATCACGGTGTCGTGGTGAACCGCATCGAAATGTTTTGAAACGGTGGAACTGGCCAGGGTTTGTTTATGAGAAAGGTCTGTTATTTTAATGGTGGATGGAGTCTCTCCCTCTGTCTGCTCCTGCGATTGGTGCTAGAATTGTCCGCCGAGAGTTGTTTACATTTCTCCAAAAAGCTCCATTTAGTTCTCCTGACAAGGTGGAATAAGTGACTGGCCGTGATGGATTGAGGCACCTGTCCTAATGGCTGCTCAAACTGTGCCCACTAGTGCACGTTACATTGATAAATTGACAACAGTTGGGACATGCTCCGCTAGCAGAGAGAATGAGGCTACTAGGACAAACACACGCGGCTTCACCGCCTGCTCCCACATCCCTCTCAAAGTTACACTGACTCATAATCTAAAACTCCCAACAGCTGCAATGGGAAATTAGCTTTCTCGATGCCGCTTGCCAATTAATTTGAGGCCAGCACTGCCGCAGTGCATAACATATGATCTTCCCCTCGCTGGAGCTGGGTGGAAAAAAACAGAGGTGGCGAAGTTGCCAATAAAAATGTGGAAACGGCGTTTGACAACAAAAGCATCCTCTGTATAAGTGTCGGAAACTTGCGCGATCAAACACAAGTTGAGAACTGATATCAATTTGACACCAGATGGGGGGGAAAAAATGCATCTTTGGCTGAATCTAAGAGAGACAGAAACCCTAATCTCCACTGATGAGAAGACAGTACTTCAGCGACAACGTTACGGACACAGGCCTTTAGATACAGACCCTGGAGGGTCCTTATCAACCACTCGAGACAATGTCTCTCTCTCCAGCTTCATTGTTCTGAGAGCGATGTCACCTTTGCACTCTTGAGCTGGTTAATATTTGAGAGCAATTTTTTAAGGTCAATCTCATTTTAAGGCTAATCTCTCTAGGGGTTTAGCAGAGCAAATATTGTGAAACCTATCTGCATAATATTTTGATGTGGTCTGCGAGCCAATAGGTATAAAGATTATAACTTGTAAACATCTTTTCGTCTTTTCATTCATGTTCAGAAAGTGGCCCCTGGCACACTCTCCTTGTCGTCTGTTTTGCTTTAGCATGCTTCAGGCTTTGGAAAATCAGCTGCAGTCTAATTAGTTTTGGCATTCAAACTAGTTCTGAAGGAGAAAAGGCCAAATTAAGGACCTTAAAAATGCCTTTTCCTTTTTTAAAGAGCCAATTAGTAAGTGTATCACAGTGTAGCCTGGTATTACTTGGCTACTCTGTTGCTTTCCTGTAAGGAAACCAATTACTTGCAATTACAGAAAATAGTTTTTATGTATGGGCCAAGACTTGATGTCTCTAGCCTTTTTTGAATGTGTGTTTTTAGTTCCCTTTGTATTTTCAGGCTGTTCACTGTGACATTATCACTGTGATAATCCAAAACTCTCTCCACACGGACACAGCGAAACATATTTTTCAGTGAACGGGTGAAGAATAAACAGATCGCACGATTCCTCTATAGCTCTAGCAGATCTTGTAAAACCAATTAAAATTTCTGGGTACTTCATAAAACCCACCTCAATTACAGCTCAATGCTATGTATTGCCTTTGGGTCAAAAACGTGCCCATCTTTCAATCCAAAGTTATGAGTAACACTTTTTTTGCTTCATACTATTCATTAGAGCTAACCATACGAAAGGAAGTTAAATCATAGGTATTTCAGATATGGCTGCACTTTACCATTCAGACCATATTCAAGATGGCTCACCCTTGCAGAGCAGCCCACAGACCTTGGCTTGTGGGTGTCCACTGAACCCTTAATGTTACTCTCAGCATTGCATACATTACAAAGCTAATAGACGATGACACTCCCATTTACCATCCAAAGTACATTTTCCTATTCATATTCCACAAGGTAGTTTAGTTGACCTTTTCAGCCACTGGGAAAGACAGTGATACAGTACGTATGTCGTCAAACCAATAACTTTTTTGGTAGCACAAAGGTTCCGGGGCACTAACAAAATTAATTTCTTCCTACACAATTGGAATATTTGCTGCCTCCACTCGGATTTGGGATTTCATGGTCTGCAATGAAGGAGTATGCTAGTGCAACATGGGGCCTGTCAATGAGCACATTTGGCACTTTTCTAATTTGGTGTAAATAAATAACTTGCATAATTTTCTTTCTCAGTAAGAATTATACATTGCATTTACATTAATATAAACTCTTGATAGAGATATATACAAGCAAAGAAACATGTCAACCAAGGCACAATGAAAACAACTGATACTCCCACTTTGACAGTAAAAGTGAGATTATGTTTTTCGCATTTTTTTTTTTCTACAAAAGCCAAACTTTCTAAATAAGACTGAATATCCTACCGTTAAATTCTTATGGCAACATTTTTTATACGTAAGCTGTTCAGTGATCTCTTGCGCCACTATTACCCTGGTTCAAGCCCCCACAAGTTATCAACACATTGTCATGCGTCCTATTTACTTGTGAAACCTACTGCAGAGCGTGAATTGTTTGCCACTTCCTTCTGAGCGATGCTGTTTTCCGAGCGAGTCCCTATTATTATCTCACATCTGTAATAGCTTACCTGGGTTGCGCTACCAATTATTCAGAATCCCCCGGCCCAACAAATCAAATCCAGATGCCCGTTTGTTCACATCTGAGAGGCTTCGATAGAAAACAGCAGAGTCTGTGATTTAGTTTTGCTGCCATTGATTCTGCAGTCATTGCATAGGGACTATTAGAAGTGCTTACCAAGTGACAAGAAAATACCTTTTTTGTTCTCTGTGTGTAGGGAAATGTGTGTGCTGTTTGCATAGTGTCATTTTTTAGCTTCAGTTTGGAAATGATGACAGTGGCTTGGACTGCTAATGCTTTGTGTTGACGTGTGTATGTGTTTGTGTGTCACTGGGAAAGGGAAGTTGCACTCCTCACATGCAGAAGAGATGCCTTCGCAAGGAGGAAGAGTTAATTAAATCAATTAAATTATGGCCTTGATTAAGGCGGATTGTTTTTAGACTAAGAGGCAACACGCATAAAAGAGTAAGCGTGAGAGTTCTTTTTTTTTGGTGAGGCTGGACCAGGGTCAACCACTGAACTGGCCAGCAGTGGTTAAAAGCTGATTTATCTCTTGTTTGTCAGTGGAGTGAATTCCTACGCACCTTCCTGTAATTTAAATCAAGGTCATTAGCGGAGGGGGGAGATAAAAATTGGGACATTAATCCCAAGGAAATAGGTACCTGCCGTTAGGTGTGTGATCTGAATAGAATGCACATGAGGCCGAGGTGTAACGGCCGTTTGACTTTATTTTCTCTTTCTTTGCCTTTAGTCATGTCTGAGGTTCTGCAAAGGCCAGATGAAGAATTTAGGAAGCCCCCATCTACATCTTTTAACCAAACATATTAATCATTGTGTGTTTGAAATTCAGACAGGTCCATTTGTGGTGAGGCTGTACCAATTGTACAGGCAAATTTATCTACCTATGCACTCCTGATATCCTTAAAGCATTCTGAATGGAAATAAATCATGCATATTATCTTTGCACTGGAAATACATTCAGGTCAAAAAGATACTATGTTTACATATGAGGAACAATCGAAAGCAGTATTCCGGTAGGCACATTTCTATTTCCTGTGAACGCGTTCTGCACTCGCTAGCTCACAATAATAAAAGCGTGCAATAATAGAAGCTACTGAGGATACAGCTTTCCTGAGAGGGAGAAAAAAAGCGTGGTGGGGAGTCAAATGTGTTGACCCCTGTGGCTCTAGGGCCCCTGGCCCCTGGAAGCCTGGCACAAAGGCTAACATTTTCAAAAATCCATGATGGGGGCTTTGATTCTCCTGTCTTTCTGTGAGAAACCCTGAATCTGAGGCCGATCGCCTATACCAGCGTTTCCAAACCTTTTTCCTTCCGCGGCACACTTTCCAAATTTACAGAATCTCATGGCACACCACTCTCAAAAGCAGCGACGTACTGACGTTGATGTGACGTGCCAACAGTAGTCCTAAATGTTCTTTTGGGGTTTTAATTAAGCGATATACATTGTAATGACATTTATTTTGGTTTTTGTGAATGGGATTTGTTCATTTAAGTTTTTAAAATTCATTTGAACATAAATCCTTTAAAAAAAAAAAAAAAAAAAATTCACACAGCACACCTGACCTCGCCTGACGGCACACCAGAGTGCCGCGGCACACCGGTTGGGAAACGCTGTCCTATACGATAGCTTGTTCAATTTATGTAACTGCTGCCCAGGAAGGGAAACCACAATACAATATTCCAATAAAAGGCACAGCGTATCAATTTTTGTGTCAAAAGCAATTCCTCTGTCCAACATAGGGGATAGATTTTCTTTTTTTAAATACACACCAGCAATGTAACCTAATGCCGCAGTTTACTGTGTCACAAACAGAAAGAAGCTTGCTGAATATGTACACTTGACTGACTCTCAGGGGCATCAGGGTTTTACGGCTACATCATATCACTTATTTCTTGAATGCCTGCACCATCCCCCATTCTACAGGTTAAAAGAAGGGATGTTCTTATAATCAACCAATCGCATACACACATCACATTTATTCTGACAATTTTTCCTTGATCCCCTCCATTTCCCTCCATGTTTATCAACACCGGTTCAAAACCTTGGGAACAGATTATTTATTTATTTATTTATTTTGATATCTTAAAGAGTATTGTTCAGAACATTTCATAGAATTTAGAAATCAGAATAACTAAAAAAAAAAAAAATTCACCAAGTGAAGGGTTTTCCCAGGCCACCACACAATTACATGCATAAAGTCAAGTCAATCAATTTCTCTTTTGGGGAATAAGGCAAGAAAATCACAGTGAGACACTCCTCCATGTGCCCTTGGTTACACTCCTAGGCAACAGAGTGGGGAACCGGCAACAGACTACTTGCATATGCATAGCCAGTGCAGAGAACATCAGATTTAATGCAGACACAATGATGACAGGTCAATTACAACCTTTTAAGTTTGAGAACTACAATCCACCACAAGCACACAAACAGCACGCAGACACTGCATGAATCAGGAAGACGTATAGATTGGTAACAATTCTGTGCCCACACACAAACATGTGTCTATCCGAAGGTGTCTAAAATGTTGCAGTGCTTTGCATTTTGTGCATCTCTTTGTGCGGGTGCAGACGGGAGTAAATTACTTTGGGAATTGGTGGGACTGAGTGAGACCGAATGTGTGAGAAGCCTTGGTTTTGAGACCTGACCTGTGGAAAGGATGATTATCCTGTGAGTAGTAACGATCTCACACACCACGCCACCTTGCGTGTCTTCCCAAGCTAATCAGCGACCACTTATCTACGGCGGCTGGAACTGCGGCCCCATGCCTCCGCGCTGGATTTGTGCAGCCCACGAGATTTTGAGGCGTGTCCCTGGATTGGTCGGTGAGATGGCAGAATGTATCCTGAGACTCCTGAATATTATAAATAATTGGCAAGCAGCACGATGAAAATTGCCACAAGCAGGATAATCACACTGCGGGGAAAGGAGGTGAATGTCAACATGCGGGAGTGATTAGAAGATGCTTTTTTTTGCTATGCCGGAATGCCGCTCTTGATTCCCTGGTAAAGTCTCTGCCACGCCGCTGCATGGAAAGGATGTCAGCATCCCCCCTGCAAACCCAAGCACCAGTCTTCAGGCTCCCCCTGTCAGCGGTGTTGTGGGGGTCACTGAGCTGAGCCCCGACATGATGTTTGAACGGTTTCTTCCGAGCAGCGAACATGTTATTGGACAGTGGAGACTAATCTGCCACTGACAGTCTGACCCTGATTCATTTCAATAAATACCGCAAGAGCACTCTCAGGCACAGTTCTTTTAATTTACCGCATTATTTAAACACGAGGCAACTACAACAGACGCTTCAATCACTGATGTGCTAGCACCGTGTGATTTGTCTCATTAGATTTTCACACTTTTTTTTCCTCCTCTATCTGTCTTTTCTCTCTTCAAGGTAAGAAAGGTAAACCTGCTAAGGACCTCTGTTTCACAGCTCCGCTCGCAGGGTTGATTATGAAATGCTCTATTTAATTAGGCAAGTTGTCACCCTGCTCCTGAGAATGGGTGGTGGCCCACATCGAACCGTCAATGGCTGAGGGAAAGAATGGGCACTCTGCATCTGTTATGAGCAGTGCTGCATTATTTTAGATTGGAACAAAAATCTGTCGTAAAATAGATTTGCGTGAAAAACCTGAGTGTGTGTGTGTGTGTGTACAAAAGCACACCCCTGTGTTTAATAGTTTGTGCCCCTCCTTTTCCACTATAATAGCACGGAGTGTTCTATAAGGTTTCATTAGAAAACACATAGCATGGGATTGGAGACCATTAGTCCATTCATAATCTCTCCAGAGTCTTCTCCAGTGGACTCTCTTCTTCAGCTCACTCTACATGTTTTAAATGGGGTCAGGGAACTGGGATGCTCATTGCAAAAGCTTTATTCTGTAGTCAGTTTGTGGATTTGCCGAACTTCTTCAGATCATTGTCCCAGTAGGTATCAAACCTCGACCCAATTTAACCTCAGGAACAGACAGATTTTGGTCTAAATCCACCTGGTAACTTCAAGGAGTCCACAATGCCACATATCTTAACAAGGTTCCTAGGGCCTTTGAAAGCAAAACTGCACCACTACATCACATATCTGCCAAACTTCACAGGAGATTACATACTTTTCTGCATGACCATCTCTCTTTATCATCCTAAACCAATCTTTGTGGCTAAAAATCTCTATTTTTGTCTCATATGACCATAGAACCTGGTTCCAGTGAAATTTAGCAGGCACCTATATTTGTGGGTTGATGTCATAGAGGCTTTCTTCTGGCAAGCCTTCCAAATAACTTGTTGGCATGGAAGTGGTGTGTAATTGTAGCTTTGGAGACCCCAACATGTAACCAACTACTGCAATTTTTCAACTGATAGTTTTTGGCTTTTAATTTTTTGGCTCTCAAACTGTGTGTGTGTGTGTGTGTGTGTGTGTGCATGTTTGTGTGAGAGAGAGAGAGTTTTACTTTTAAGCACCATTCATTTTGTCATTGTTTCAGTCCGTGATGACTGAAAGAACAATGTGTTGTTTTAAATGCAGTACTTCTGTTGCTACTATACTTGGAACTGAACAAAGTGCAAAAAAAAAAAAAAAAAAAAAAGAAGAAATATACAATACAAGCCAATAGTATTAGGCCACCTAAAAATAAAATAAAAACTGTAGGAAGAATTCAGTTAATATATGTGCATTTATTGAATGTACAAAGTAAAAACATTTTTCCATTTCTTCCTACAGCAACACAAAGATGTGATCTACTTAAAATAATCTTAGACATGACTGTCCAATTGACCATATTATTGTAAGTCTATCCAGTAATTTGGGGGGGGGGACATAGTTAAATTGACTGAAATATCATCTCAATTTTTTTTTTTTTTAAACCACAGGAAACCTCATACTATTAGCCTGTAAGTCATTAATTAAAATCTAGGCCTTTTCATATAGAAGGTCAATACAACATACATATATACGTTGAAAGTAGTCGCCAGTGCGACTGCTTGCAACGTGCCATGCACTGGAAAATAGAGCCCAAAATGTTTACTTGGCCTCGCACATCTAAGTCTAATTCCTTTTTCATGGCCATATTTCTTCCAACTTTAGTGCCTATTTTACTTGCACTTCAGGATAAAGATATATATAAGATAGACAAGATTCCACTCAATTTAATTACCCCTACACCTTGCTCCAACCCCTCCATCTCCCACTTTGCAAAATGATTGGACAGACTTTCAGTAATGTGTTTAATTGTAATAAAAGTCAAGAGGCCATTTTAAAGAAAGTTGCGTCTAAGAGTATTTTTATGTAAAACTCATTTTTTGTGTTATTGTATGTAAAAATGTTATTCAATGAATGTGCATATATTAACTGAATTATTCTATACCTCAAAAAAACACAGGTGGCCTAATTCTTTTGGCCTGTACTGTATAACAAAATTGTCTGCAAACCGTGTCTTTCTTGTACACCAGCAAAGCTTGTTTAACCTGAGGTAATGCCCTGGGCAACACATAAGCAATAAGCCTTGAATTGGAATGGAGAGCTCTTCGCTGATGCAAGTTGTCACTAGTTTTTTCTTTCTTTCTTTCTTTCTTTTCACATTCCAGGGAGCACAGTTTTTAATTAACAGTTAAAGGTAAAGGTGACAGATTTGAAACATGGGGGCTGATTTATATTTGTTTTGATTTCTCTCTGTTGATAGAAGACACTTTCAGGTTTCAAGAAATTCATGAAGCAGGTGTTCTACATAGCAGAGTATCGTGTTGCATGGCAACAGAGGGGCATTGCAATTAGCAGACACATCTTCATACACAATAAAGCCATACAAATGCTCCTCTAAACCTACAGTATAAATCATTCATCACAGGCCTAGAGGTGAGAACCTTGAACAAGCTTAATGGCATTCTATTAGTTCTAACACAAAAAAATAATACTTATCAGGTGAAAGTATTCAAGAAAAATAAATGTATTCATTTATCTATTCATAACAAAAGGTTTTAACAAGAAAAGCATATTGTTTTCGGCCATTATAATTCCTTTGTATTTATTTATAAACCGTTGTTGTATTCCTTTTAAATAAGATGCAGGAACGCATATAGTTGTGCATGAAAAATTCTGGAAGGCTTGTGTGCTGTATTAATGATCGCAATCACACATTCTGTTCATGACTTTTCCAAATTGATCAACAGTAGCAGCCAGGCTGTGATGCCTACTGCAGTCTAAGAGACCCTCAGCCACATTGAAATGAGGCCTGTGATGGTGATCAACAGTAGTTGAGGTTGGGTTAAAAGCAAAGGTCCCCACAGCCTTCGAACCTTCTGCCAGTGACTGTGTGAAGGCACAAGCTGCTGCATGCCAGGCAAATTCATGTTTTTTTTTTTTTTTTTTATCTGGGAAAGATAAGTGCTACTCAGTATACAGGCCTTCAAAACTCTGTAGGATTATGCCTTCCACCAACAATAAAAGAGCTAACCTTGCCCCTGAAACAAGAGAACACTGAAAGAGTGTATAATCACTTCATACAAAAAGGTTTTTTGTTCTTCTCCATTATCAAATGTTGGACTGCACCCATATAAGATTAATGGATTTAAACTGACTCAATTCTGCACATGTTTAAGCTGCGTTCTTCGGTTCGCTCTCATGAATGGACACAGATAGAAGATTCACCTTTTACAGACGGGATCATCAAGGATCGACTAATGCTCCTATGTATTTTGATTTCCTTTTTTTCGCCTTGTAAAATAGACTTTAATAAAGTCTTAATTTCCTTACTACATCATTATTATCTTCTGATGCAGTGGGCCATCTGGCAAATGCTCAAGCAAAAGAGATAAGAATTTATAATGAGAGGGGTTGGTTTTCCCTACCAGATTTCATAACAAAGCAAGGCTGCTATGATTATCACGGTAGTACATTGGGGTATTCATTGAATGTGGCTTACCCTCTCTCGTACTAATTATAACTCCTCCCCACAAGCCCGCCGTTACTGTGATGTAGCCTGACCAGCAATAACTGTTTCAAATGAAAAGATTGTTCAGTTTATATTCAAGCACAAACAAGCCCTTTTGACACCAACTTCCCCTTTTGCCCACGTTGTTAATTTGAAATGAGTTCTTTTTTTTATTTTATATATACACACATGTATGTATGTGGTGTGTGTGAAAAGTGTTCTAACTTACTCACTGAAAAGATTCCTTTGGGGGAAACCAAAGTGCAATAAAATATGGATTGTGGCCCACAGTCTCTGTTTTTTCTAAAATTAACGTGAAAATGATGTTGGCAATACACCAACCAAGAATACGGCCTCATTATGTTGTTATTATATGTCTGTAACGGAGTATAAAATCAGCTCCTCTGAATGTAAAAGGCAACTTCTGTCACAAGTTTACTGAGTAACACCAAAAACAGCACTTATCCACAACAGCTGCAAAAATTAAAGAAACAGTGGGGCTCATATTACAAAATAAATTAATATTCTTAGTTAATGCTTTTGACTACTACTGTCAAGTGATTTAAAAAAGAAAAAAAAATTGTATAACTTGATTATCTTGAATAATAGTAAACACATCTGGGCATATACCACGTCTTGCTCTGCCGCGAGATCGCCAGTTCATTCTCAACAGTCTCTCATTGCCAGGGTGTTTTCTTGCGTTATCTGAAGAAACACCCATGAGATGGTGAAGGGCTGTGTACTTTCATCAAGTTCTCTTAATTAAATCTACCTTACTTGAGGCGGTTTCGCGATCCGCGCAAATAAACTAGAAGTGAACACATCTAATTAAAAAGTCCCTGTTACGACAAGGCGATACTACAGTGTTTGGCTGCTGTTTGCAATACGAGGCTAATGCACTTTTGCCTGGCGTGCTGAGTTGTTTTTTTTGTCATGCAGTGGCACAAACTTCAGTGAGTTCATGCTAAAATTATACGTCATTAGTAAATTACACAGGTGCCAAAGCGAGTTTATCATCTTCAGTATGCAAATCTTCCTAATAACCTAAGGAACTGCTCACAACATTTCCTATCTCTTAAGCCTAATGAACACACTGCTCCGATATGAGATTACCCCCTTCTGGAACAAGCACTCCGTTGCCTGGGGCAAGAGACTGGTTCATTCAGTTCTCTTTTGTAATCTTAATGCAACCTTAATGAGTAGAAATGTGTTCAGATATGTCAGCTCCTAAAATGAGTTTCCAACACCTGGGCAAAGAGGAGTGGAGGAGGAGATGTCGGTCTTCTTTGTTGCTTTTAAGGTGGAATTATTTGGTCTGTGGAAGGATTGGAAAATTAGTTCCAAGGGCTGCTGATATACCAAGAGATCTGCAAAGTCTTCCACGCCCACGAACGCGGGCATTTTCTCATAATGGTCCATTCATTTCCCCCTTGTTACTTGCTGCGTTGTTTGTGTTTATAAACTATCACCTCTTCATAATATGCCATCATGAAACAGAAATCCATCAAATGTGCACAGTACATCTTCACTTGTAGTATAGAGCGAAAAAGATAAAACGCATTCAAATGCCCGTCAGGCCCTGCTGTTCTTGAATCTGAATACATAAGTAGTACGGGGTAGACCGAAATGGATATGATTCAGCCGTGTTTGATTGTATATACATCTCGCGCCAACCTCTCGTTTTCTATTATTTTCCCTTTAGAGTGGGACACAGCCATCAATTTTCTATCAGTTGCCCTTCAGACCACGAGTCCATTTCCTGCGACCTTGAGAATGGATACCACTCTCAGCATTGTAGCATGTGGCTGCTGTCACCCTTAAAATGCAAATTGCAACACTTCGCGACTGTATGAGTGCATCCGATACCACTTCCCCGGTGCCACAGTAAACTGGAGATTGTCATTATCCGTGTTTATATTCAGTGATAACAGGGGAACAAGATATCAATACAGAAGTGATGGGAGATTATGAATAGCATTAAAAAGATGTCAGTCTGGGAATAATGAATTAAGTGGTATTGGTATAATGGATGTTTATAGGGCGTCCTTGCGGAATGCTCTGTATTGAGGGCATTTGGAAAGCCAATGAATAGCCCACATGAAAAGGCCATTTAGAATTGAATGTGGCTAATTTGATGTGATAAAAATTGAGATGCAGACAACAAATGCACGGACTGAAAAAGCTGCCTGTAGAGGCAATTCCACAGGCTATATGACATTTAAAAAAAAAAAAAAAACGCTAATTTCAGAAAATAAAAGCTTGCATTCAAAGGCTGTGATGTGTGCATCTACACAGAAGCAAGCCATCCTACGACACGCAGGAAAACAAGTATGTACAAGATATAATTGCTCATTCCAAACCACTTTTTTATTATTACAACATCCTTCTATATAACATTACAAACATATTAAAGTTCTGAGAATACACATGCATTAGCATGTTGAATCCCACGGTCTTCATTACGCATTTGCTACAATTACCTGGGTTATGTAACAAATCACATATTAATCACTGACATGATCTAATCTCGCATTTCACAATGACCCAAACACAGCAAGCCAAAAAAGGGAGACTGTATCTCTCAGAAGGAACAGAGTATGAAAGGTATTATTGTTATTATTACACAGAAATTGAATGCCGTGAAATTCCACCTGAACATAAGTATATCTGTCTTTTCTGCTAGGGCTTGGTAGACATGATGATGAGTTGACCAGGTGCAGCAGCCGAGTCCTGTGGCCTACAGGGGATTCACAGACCTATTAGCTGTTGCCCTGAGGCAAATGGGGTACTACAAAGGGGGGAAGAGGTTTCATAGGGGCTCTACAAAATCACCATGTTCTCATGCAAGCCATTTAGCACAGTCCTTCCTTAACATGAAGAGCCAGCGCTAATAAGTGAGTGGCTGAATGGGGAACAGATACAATTGGTCCAGTCATATGTGTCCTTCACAGTGTCATCAGCTTACTGTGTTCAAACAAAAGTCTGTTATGCTGCCTTTGCTCACAATGGCTTCTCACTAGACTTGCTAGCCAGGCCTTCCCCTTTTAGGGGTGTACACATCAACTTGCAGAAATTTAAGGATGGGCCTGAAACACGCCCTACTTTCACACACAAAAAAAAAAAAAGAAAAAAGTTTACCGTTGACATACAGTAATCCCTTAATTGAATGCAGATATGCACCACCCTTGTGGGAAACCTAGCAGAATGGGCCTTAGGAGAGAGAACTGATACAGAGGGAGAAAAACGCCTGGCGCCGGAATCTACCGCTGTAATGGAATCTGCTCTTAAGACCTCGCTTCAAAAGTTTTTGGACTGAGAATGTGTGTTGACACTCTCCCGCCCACGAGGCTATTATGCGCTAGAGGCAGAAAAAAACACGACAGAGCGTCACCTCTATGGGGCAGTATTAATATGGGAAAAATTAATTTACCAAATTAATTAAGGACATGGAATAAGCCTGAAAGCATCCTCTGTCTCAGTCCAGGAGTGAGCTTCTGAAAGGTAAAGGGAACAAAAACAGACAGGCAGTTACCCTGGGCCGTCCCATTCGGCATGCTCTCTGTGCGCATAAAATTTTGGGAGCACCTATAACTTTAAATTGTGCATTTTGTCCCCTATAAGTAGGTAGTAAGCTCATTATGCTTTGTCTGAATTTTATCACTGCTGTTGACACCAGTAAAAAAAATAAAATAAACCTCTAAAACATGCTCAATCAAGTAAGAAAAATTCAGAGGAATCATTAAACTAAGAAGCATTTCAGTTACAGCAAGTTACTGTAAGGGTTGGGGGACGGAGACCAAGCGCAACCAAACAGGGATCTTAATAAAGAGTCTCACTAAAAACTGAGCATGCCACAATCTCTTCCGAGATCGAGGAAGGGTAAAGAAACTAACAGAAACGAATACTACTCCATGGGAATATCCCAACTAAATAAGGGAACCTTAAAAGGAGGACTCCGAACCAAGGGGGAGGAGTAAATAGGTTCTACAAAACTTGAAAAATAATAGCCCAACGGAGCGAGCTGATGCAGACCCAACCTCTGGGCACTGCACTCAAAAAAAAAAAACCTCCGTAGCTCAGAGAGAGAGGACTAACTGCACAACTCACAGAACTGATCTCCTAACTCTCTACCCCATGACAATCCTGACTAAAGGAGTTAGACATGCTAAACCAGATACCTCCCTTATACAAGTTTCACGCAAGAGATTATTAACACCTATGGGCATAATTCTTGGATGTGAATTTTATATAAGGTACAAAGCGCTGAAAAGCACTGTTTGGTTACCAGTACCAGCTCTTGTGTGTAGATGACACTAAAGCACTGTCTTTCTGTGAACCCACACCTTAAGTAACGTTAGACAGGTGCTGCAGCTAAGGCAATCAACACGCCTGCCGAGCTCTGGACCAATCAGCACGAAGGGGTCTGTAGGCAGAGTGAATTCTGCATGCCTACAGACCATTAACCCAAACGAGGTGACAAACTCTAATTAGAGAAGCAGGGGTGGAAAGGAATAGAGCAGAATACTCAAGCCACCCAAAACCATGACAGTTACAAAGGGACTTAAATCTTAAATCTTCAATTCAACATGGGTCAGAAGATTAATATTGATGGAACAGTCAAATGTACTATCTTGACAGCAGGACATTTATATTCCTTTTCCCTTGAATATGTTTTGAAAATGTAAATTTTCCAAACTGCGAAGACATTTAAGTATTTATTTTAACACAGTAACTTTATGGAAGCACATCACTGGCCAAAAGCAAATGCAATTCCTAAGTTTTCAAAATCTTTTCCTTATGCTGAAATGAAAATGACAGTGGAGTAATCGATTTTGTTTTTATTTTTCTTTGTACTGCCCTGAAAGAATTTAGATGGAAAGACAAAATGAGAGAAACAAATATACGGTAGTTGATACACAAACATACAGTAGATGGCTTTGTTTTCCTAAACAAGTGTCAGTATTGAATTCTCAATAAATCGTTCTTGTCTTATTCAATAATATGAAGGTACAAGGAACATAAAATGATGAAAAAACACACAAACTTCATAATGAGTTGACATTTGCTAATTAGCTAGCAAGCTTGCTAAATGATATGCATTCTCTGTATTACAAGAAGAATGTGAAAGTGGAAGTAGAAGTACATCTGGTACAAACCCTTAAAACATATACTGAGGAACATAAGACATGAAGTTTGAACAAAAGAATTGAGCATTGTTATTTATCTTCCTTCCTGGATTATTATAGCCCTGTTTCACAATAAAGAAGATCTTTTCTAACCATAGAGAGGTATGGCAACAGAAGACATCTAGCAAGCAAAAGCTGGAATTTAGACATCTAGAGCGATGGAAATCTAGGTTGAGAGACATTTTGACACAAAGAGTAGGCTAGCCACAATATAGTTCATATTTTTCCCAGATTATAGCCAAATTCTTCCATGGCAGGAAAATGTCTGTTTTCAACCAAATATAGCCATGTATTCACCTGAATGCCTACACAATGTTCACCAATGTTTCACCATAAAAATGTTCACTGGGCAGAGGGTCTAACCAATGAAAATAACCATTTGTTAATATATTTCACAAGAGTCAGGTAAATGCCTCCATTTGTGTTCATTACACATCTAATGTTATCTACCATGGTTTAAAGACACAGCTGTTTGCATTAATTAATGCTTTTGGATTTAATTACAACAACTCTTGCAGTTTATTTTATCAATTTAATTTTCACCTGCCAACAAGATTTTTTGTTAATGGCAGACTTGCGAATCCACGAGCTGTGCGTTGCTGATTTAGTATACAAGATGGAATATAGAATGGCAAACATGGTTTATGCCTTTTTTTAATACTACATTATAGATTATTACATTACTGCACTACATGTACTCTTATCCAGAGTGACGTATACTGAAAGAGAACATAAATGCATCCACCCGGGTTATGTGAGCAATAGTGTCAGACATGGATAAAACATTTCAAGAACAGCAATTGAAATTGAAATTGAAGTGCAACATCAAAAAAGCACTAAACATATGTTAACTAATGCCAGACCTGGGTCAAATACTTTTTTTTTTTGGATTCAAATACTTTTCTGCGCTATATTGATCTTGCATGGTGTAATTAAGCCTGCCAATATGACCAGAAGGCGTGGTTTGCACTTTCTGAAAGTATTTCATTGGTTCCAGTGCATCAGACAAGATCAGTAAAGCGTAGAAATGTATTTCAATCCAAAACAAATACTTATTTGACCCAGGCCTGACTAGTGCCAAGCTAACATAGTAATAAATGCTGTGAGGAATAAAGTATAATACTGTAATCCATAAGAGTAGGCCGCTTGTGTGTTGCTTCCTTGATTCCCATAGGTAGGTCTTATTCTGGCCAAGTCAGTCAAAATTAGACTGTTGCTACAGCTGCCACTTAAATTGCTCTACTGACAGCTAGTTGAACACTGCAGCTGGGAAGACTCTTTTTGACTCAGCTGCTCAATCGCCTCATTAATAAATGCCACTGCTATGGTAACCAAAACGTCACTGCCAAGGAAACACACCCAGCTAATTAGAAAAACAACACAAATCAAAACTGCACTAATCACATTCAAAAACAATAACAATGAGACATCACCAAAGAATATGTTTCCCCCCAAAGAGCAGCTATCATTGTTTTTTTTGTTTTTTTTACAGATTACACACAGGGGTTGCTGCTTTATCATTTTGATAATGTCCTATTATTACAGTATTATTAGAATCATGCTAAATTGTATACACCAGGGCTGCCAAACTATGTTCCTGGAGATCTACCATCCTGTAAGTTTTCACTCCAACCCTAACAAAATACAGCTCGTTCAACATCTACAGATCTTGTTGAGCTGGTAATTAAAAGAATCAGTTTAGGGCCAAATTAGGGTTGAAATGAAAACCTACAGGGTGGTAGATCTCAAAGAAGAGGGTTAGGCAGTCCTAATATACACTCAGTGGCCACTTCGTTAGGTATGTATACCTTCTCATTACTGTAAATAGCCTGCTCCTCCAAACAGGGAATCGTGTGGCAGAAACTCAAGACATAAAACTGTGTCTCAAACGAATGTCAGCTGCCTAAGGCAGCATTTTCACTATTTTCACAGTTTTGCACACTTGTCCTTCTTAGTCATGTGCCAAAACAAGATCATCAAAAGACGCACCCTACCAAGGTGCCCAAAAAATGCATCCTTCTAAGATATTTCTGTTAATTTATTTAAGGCAGCATTGATGTACCCTTCATCAGATTGGATAGATCCCATAGATCTCTGCAATTGCCTCAGGCTTCTTACTTGCATTAAAATAATGGTGGCTGAAAACAGTGAGGTGGCACTTTCAGTGGCAGCGAAGGAGCTTGTTTACACGTGTGAGTACACAGTGATCTCAGTATTTTATTGTAGTTATGTTATTGCTGTAGTTAAAAAATACACTTCAATTGTTTAATACACTGGAATAATGCATGTAATGTTCTTAAACCTCGGTGAGCTTTCCATGAACTTGCCAGCTTGCCAACTTTATAGTAATCACGTTACTTTTGTGTGATGTCATCCTGCATTCATAGCACATCACATATTTTCTCACTCTCATTTGCATTTGCATAAGAATCATTGGTTATATTGACATTTTCTTTGGCAGAAACAATGTGCTTACAATAAAAAAAAAATGGCACTGAAAATTCAAAAACTCCAGAATTAGCTTGTTTTTATAAACCAACTAATTAAACCAGTATTTGGTATGACATTAATTATTAGTCACTTAAATTAATTTCATGCCTTCCAGATTATATGGCCAGGAGAGTAAATGCTTTTAAAAGTGAAGGTGGTAGGTGAAATCTGATAATAAATTTAAAAAATTTAAAAATCATGGCATCAGAACAACTTACAAAGGCTCAAGTCAAAAAGTAGTGTACAGTTAAACACATATATCATATAACTGAAGTTCAAAGACAGACTTATTCAAGGCCAGATATGATCGACTTCTTGATTTTTTTTCTTCCTTTCCTCCATTGGTTTGTCATTAATCCCACAAAGCCTCCCACTCTTGAGAGAGGAAAGCAAAGCCAGTCAGTAGGGGGAGGGTAAAAATCAGAGGGGTGTTAACCTTTAGCACCTGCATAAAGAAGGAACCTCAATTAACAAGGGTAAATAATCCTTGTAATTACCTCTGGCCTGAATACTTTGGCATAAAAACTAATTAAATGGGCCCTCTCAACATAAAATGATATGTAATTGAAAAACTTTGGGACGGCACAGTGGACCATCGCCGGCACTACGCCTCCTCTCTTTGCGGTCTGAGCCTGACTGAGTAATATATAATCCATAAATATTTGCTCTCCCCCACCTCAAAGGCCCGTCGCTGCGATACATCACAGCTCCACAATTCCGTCTGCTATTATCTCACCGTCCGTCTCTCCATTTCACACTGAACCTCTTTCCTTGTACGACCGAAGAAGATTTGTATAAGCCCTGCACTGCAAATAACTCTTATCCCCCATTATGCACATCCTAATAACACTTCAATCATGTAAATTGCAGACATACTGAGCGTGATTTCTTGTATGGAAATATTAATGAGATGCCTTTCTTTCTGTGCCGAACGTTATTCACATCCATATAATATTCTGGCGGTATCCAGTGTCTTGTCGTTTTGAGAGCAAGGAAAGTTTATCCGGATATCAGTTTCAACAGCTCAGTGGAATGGCTTCATCTCCATTACCTCACCTCACATTTCTAAAATGCTGCTCTTTGAATGAAATTGAAGTTTGGGAAAATAATTGCTGGAGGGAATAAAGTCAGAAACCATGGGAGGGAGAAAACGAGAAGGACTCAACCAGTGTATTTACTTTGACACACTGTGACAGTATCAGCAAATTAGAAGTGGGAGCTGGATTGAATTACCATCCTCTAATTTCCCTCAAAGCTTTGTTTCTGACTGTGGGATATGATGCTCCACTAGTATTTCACCACAGTTTAATCATTTTTTCTAACCTTGCCTCATACAGATACTGGAAACAACTGAATTTCTCCACATCTGTACATAATTACATAAGTCTGAAAAGTAAAAAAATCCTCTCCAAAACATTTTTGCAGCAATCATTTCAGGACTTATCTGTAATTTGTTGGGCGAACCAATCACACAGAGATTTAGCAAATAACATGTAAATGTATGAAAATATACAAAGCAATTATTTATCAGCACTGTGAGTCGTAGTCAGATACAATTTGCCATCATATCATCCGTGAGATGAAAGATTCCAAAATAAATCAGAGGGAAAAACAAAGGGCTTGTCTTTTCCTTTCCTTTGTGGTGGAAGGGGAGGATGCTGCACACCTTGTGTGACTTTTTTTTTGCTGGGTTTAACATAACTGTAGTTTTAAAATGCACAAAAAGTCAATGCTTTCTTTGTTTGTGGGAATGTGACCTAAATAGAGCAAACAAGAGATCCACCTTAATACAGGTTTGTGTTATTCTGAAGATAATGCGATGTGACAACGCTGCAGAAATTGCCTGTAGGTATTTTTATTTAAATAACATCCTGTAAAACAATGTCCCCTTGTCAGACGCTGCTAATTTACCAGGAGCAGTGTTATAAATCCATCCACATGCCATCAAAGCACTTAACGCAGTACCTCCCTAATAAAATTAGGAATGTAAGTTTATTAATAAATGCACCTTAAGTTTTTGTTGAGATAGTAAGATTTTGCTCGTGGCAACCATGACAATGTAGATTGGTATTTTCATTACAGAACACCCCAGAGCAAAACTCAGCAGTATCATAGGGTTCCAAATTAAGCTGTAAATTTGGAGAACGTCTGACACGTCTGTCTAGCTTACATCAGAATACTAACCAGGCAAATATGCCACTCAAGAAACTTTAGGATTTACTTAGCTTTGTAATGCAGGTGCGCAATATATCAGTGAAGCGAGATCATCGCCTATTAAAACATGAAGCATATGATGATTCCTGGCATAACATTTTTTAAGTAGCTTTCCTTGCACACGCATAATGAATGAAGCCATTTAACTTAGATTTACAGCTGCTTCAAAACCTGATTGCCTCAAATTTGAAAATAATTTATAAGACAAAAGCGCCACTTGTCATGACGTGAGTGCTGTTTTGGTGGAGATTGGTTTCTTTGCAGTTTATCAAATTATTTCATTTTTATGTCGCAATAAAATGTGACCCGTCAGCAAAGGGAATAACTCCTGCAGTAAACAAGGCTTTAGTTTCAGGCACAACTACGTACAGGACAGACTTGCAGTAAGACAATTGGGGAAGGTATTTTATGCAATCTATTGCGTCAAATTGGAGTCAAGTGTAGCAACAAATAATATTTAATTTGAAATGTGCATGAAGTTATCAAATATCCCAATTTTTATAAATTACCTCATTCTCTTGGTTTTCCTCGACCATTATTATTAGCATTGATAGCAATTACACACACAAAATATAAATAAAAATTAGCACCCCAAACAACGTTTGCAACTTAATGGGAAATATAATTCTTCCTCATTTTCATCTTGAATCATGGTTTTATTATTAGAAGATATAATAATTGTGTCATTTGTTGCAATGCGGTTAATTCAGTGACACCGGCACAAGAAAGTCAATTTAATGCAAAGCATTTGTCTCCTTGGAGGGAAGGGTTAACCCCACTGAGTTTTCATTACAGCAAACATTTGTCATTACTTGCAGGCAATATGATACACCTTTGCATGGTCGAATATCTCTCAGTTGTCTAAAGATTCTATTCCAGAGAAATAAGGTGCATAGCCAGTTATTCAATTTTCCTGCCGTAGCTAGAAACACAGGGGTAGGTTCAATCAAACACACCTAGCCAGGTTACGGGCATGTACAATTTAATCAAACTTACCTGCCCTGCCGTATCACCATAAAGTCGCTGTATGCCATTACAGCACAGGGTACGTAAGTAAGACGATCTAGCCAATGAAAATTTGTTTTCACTTCCCTAAGCGATTGACTCAGTGGGCTGCACTGGATCAATCAGTTTGTTGCAAACGCCTGCCTTTTCATGCTAAACTTGTTTGTTTGAGTTGTAGACTTATGTCATGCACTTTGCTTCATGCTTGCATCTTCGTAGAACAGGAAGATATCATGCAATGGGGAAAGATCGCTGCTACTTCAAAACAACATTCTGCTGTATAATACAATATAATAAAATATTACGAGATTTTGAATGTGCCAAGATAAAACTGATTCTGCTACATACTTTAAATGAAGAAAATGCTAATAGGTTGTCTATCATCGCTTGGGGGCGATTGCTAATTTCTTCCACAAAGAAAAACAAATTGCCCATTCAGTGTAATCAAAAATAAATGGTGGAATTATTGGTATGTGCAAAAACCTGTTAAATGATAGCCAGTTAAAATGTGTTATGTGTATAATGTGTATAAATACTGGAGTGCAGCAGCAGCACCTATGTGCTCACAACATGGTCATGGACACTAAAGGTGAGTTAATGTGACTTCTGAATTCTCAAAACTGTTTATGGATGTTGCACACAGTTCTTGCATCACAATGTGAGTAAAAAACAATCAGCATATAACTACATAGCATGAAACAATGTGTGGAGATTTGTAGCCTATTTATATGGATCAAACCTCTTCGTAAGCAGATTTCATACATTTTTTAATTTTGTGCAATTAAAAGTTATTCACCGATTGGTTTTTAAGTCCTTATGAATAAAAAATTGGCTGATTTTATTGAATCCGAAAAAAAAAGACCAAAATGGGGACCTGAACAGACTTTTATCACGAGAGACATTTTCACACAAATGAGTTGTCTTACATTGGTCCAAGAATGGATTTATATGCCCAATTAAACCAAAAACATATGCACCTACCTACCTGAAAACAAAGCCACAGGCAGCAATCATAACTAATCAGAAAGCTTTTTGCTACTCTGTTCACCGTCTAGCTTCAAATCATTCAGTGTGGCTAAGACATTGAGCTTTATTTAAACCAATTACTTTGCTCATTCCAGCATATGCACTGCTGTAGACCTCTGTTTAGATTTCTAAAACAGTTACAAAAATTTACTAATGCATTCCCATTACCCCAAGTGTTCAACAGAGCATTAACACTCCATCTAATAAGTGCATTAATAATAGGTTGTCAAACAATAAAAAGGTGCCTACTTTATACTTCACCCTCTTCTTGGGTTTGAGTAGGATTTTATTTTTAAAATTTTTTGTATTTAGTTTGCATTTTGAATTATGCTTTAATAAAGAAAAAATTGTATGATTGTTCACTGATTGCAGTCCTGTTTATGCAAAATGACTTCACTGTTGGTTTCTTCTATATATTACAGCTTATATCTTCAGTGAGGTTGTGGATCACACTACAGTATAGCAACTGGAAATGACAAGGTTAAACATATTGTCTATTATTTCTTTAGTACCATAACAGTATTTTCAAAATATGTATTAGCATTAGTATTTTTAGTTTTTTGGAATGCCTTTGAACGCCCCTAATCTTCACATAACAATAAATACAGTCTGGGAAACGTCACTTTTTTACATTTTGGTTTTATTGGTGAATCTAAAGTTCACCACAAAATGCTCCCAAACAAACACAAGTATTGCCCATCTTCTATCAAATATAATCAATAATCAGCACTGATATTTTTTTCCCTAAATAAGAAGATATCTTTGTCCAAACTTTAGTACTAATTCACAATAATGTCCGTCCTCCACCATGTACTAGCACCATGTTCAGTGGAATACAGTGGAATAAAGGAAGTAGAAAACATAAAACACAAACTTCTTCACCTTCTGCTCTTCACCATCCACATGCTTTGAATGAAAAGTGCATGTTTTAATAGTTAGATGAATGCGCACGACGCACATACTGAAAGATTATTCCTGAGAATGCATCCAGGGGAACTCTAGCAGCAGAAGCCATGTCCACAGGAGGGGAGTGCCTGTGCAACTATCATTGCAATTGACACTTTCTAGGCAAACACAGGAGCTGGGGCTTACACCCTGTCGGCTAGAGTCATTCTGCACCATCTTAACATGCATCGGCACAACCCTGATAGTGCTCGAGTGACTGCATTGAGATCTCTCACTACCGGCATTGTATGAGGAAGACATTTAGAAATATGGAGAATAATGATGAGCAAAACTGTCATGCAGGTAACATTAGCAACTTTTTGCTTTCCGTAGGTCTGCACTCTTGTTTTTGAGGAGCCAGACATTGCAAAGGGTGCTGTCCAGTGGAACTGATATGATCATTCAGTGAATCACAGGGTAAATGATTTATAATTGGAGGGGGAACAGGAACATTTATACCCAAATCCATCCTTGCTCCTCACAATGTATTCATTAAGAGTTTGTCTTTGCTTATTTACAGAGGGAACAATCAGTTTTCACTCAGGGGTTTGCGGAATGTCTAGTCTGCTTTTTCTAGTGCATTTTTTCCCGAACAGCATTAAATCATGCTCAATTTCAGGCATTTCCCATTTTAAAAGGAGTTACAGCATAACTTGACAGTACTTTATTAGAACATAAATTAGAGCCCTAACTAGTTGTGGATGCAAGCTTTGGTCTTATGTAAAGTATTGGCCTTTAAACTATACCATCTATACCCTAACTGTCAAGCATAGGCAGACACGGCTTCTTAATTTAAAAAGCAGACATAGCTTCTTAATTTAAAAAGCATTGTAGGTAATTTTAAGGTTAATTTTCTTTCCCTTATATTGTGGCTACATTGTAATATAAAATTCAACTGATCAGCTGAACAGTATCTATCTATTTTAAATAAAAACATTCCACAGAAAACATAAAAATTTTGTATCCAACACTGTACACCACAGTAATCTGTCTTACTTAAGATTTGTGTACATTGTTTGTACTGTATATGAGCAAGATGAACTACAAAGTTCCAGTGAAGGCAGTGACATTCTTGATGAATCTGTGCTTCCAACTTTGTGGCAACTTTGAGGTCCATATAGAAATGGTTTTGTCAAGAGCTGTGTGGAAGAACTTTACTGGTCTGCCCATAAGGTCTGAGTCCTGACCTTAAACCCCATCCAACACCGTTAGGATCAATTGGAAAGCCAACTGTAAGCCAAGCCTAATCATCCAATCAGTGCCCAACCTCACTAATGCTTTTCTGACTGAATGGAAGCAAATTCCAGCAGCAATGCTCCAACATCTAATATAAAGCCTCCCCAGAAGAATGGAGGTTATTATAGCAGAAAAGGGTAGACCAACTTCATATAATCCCTATCATTTTGAATGGGATGTTGGATGTCAGGTGTCCACATAGTTTTGGTCATGAAGTGCATATGACATCCACCCCCCTTAGAAGAACAATACAAGACATCAGCATAACAATGATTCATTCGCTATGAGTTGCAATCTATATTCAAAGCAGCTGATTTACAGAAAGAACATCTCTGTAACTCTCTGATATTGGACACAAATTAGATGTTATGCATCATCCATGCTTTTCCTGAATTAATATGCAGCAGTTGGGCATCTGGACCAAACACTTTTTTGCCATGAAATAACACTGAATGTCTTTAATTATTCAATAACCTCTATGCCATATTCCAAGACCGCACTCCCAGAAATGTATTATGCGGGCAAATAGATTAATATATTTCATCCTGCTTCTTCTCTTTAGTAGTGTACACCTGGTGCCATGCATTCACCCTGTTTTTACACAGAGGGCCGTGAAGGAGAGGTGAAGGGGATGACAGGGCAATGAACTGTGCGGCTCAGAGGAATGGCATAGCTTCACTGTAACTTGAAATTCCAGCCACAGCCATGTCATCAAGCGACCCTGGCATGGAGGAAATGCAAATGAGCCGGGATGTGTATCAGGCTCAAAAAATGACCTGTTTGCAATTAAAAAGTTGCCGGCCTCCTGGACTGCCCACAACTGAGTTTTACGGGGTTCCCAAGGTTACACCGGTATGGCAACCAATCGCAAGTGTTGTTAATTCTCCATTGGCTTCAATTTGAATGCCTCGGAGCCAATTAAAAAGCAGTTGATTGAATCAGCCCCGGGACCTTCCCAAGCAGGAACTCAGCAAATGAATTCAGCCTGGGGGGCAGAGCATTAGGGTTAAATAAAAAACATTGAAATTACCAGAGTCCAATTCTGTGCTGAGAATAATGGTCCAAGACTGGCCTGCTATTGATGTAAATTAGATTTCGTATCTGACCTTATCCAACCAGGCCAGCTGCTTCATTCGGTTGTTATTCCTTTGGTGACCTTGTAGCTAAACAAACCCCACCATACAAACAAGATGCTAAAGAGCTACAGACAACCAAAACAACTTAAGGTACACCAGCTGCCATGAACTTTAGTTCACAGTTTCTACTGTTCTACTGATCTAAATCTTGATACAAATGCGTGGGGAGTGGAACATTTTAAATATCTGCTTAACCTGACCTCCTAATTCAGAAAGACAATCCATGTGCTTTCCATAGCAGTACAACTGTGTGCTCCATCTTCTTTATGAAACTCTTTGAACTAAAGAAACCACAATAATGGACAGATATATATTACCACTAGTCCATCGGACAAATTTATACTGTATATCAATATATGACAGTACAATGTGCGTTACATCATTTAAATTATCCTTGATGCTGACTACATTAATTTGTGGTTTACAGCTGAATTGACTTATTAGAACTGGTTGGTCTTCCCTTGACCTGGTGCCTGATATATAGTAGTCGTTTCTACAGAGTTGTAATTCTTTTGGTGCATTGCAAAGTGTGAATATGAGACAAGCAATGCTGATTAAAACAGAGTTAAGCAAAAGACCTAATTAGTCACAATTCTTAATAAAAGATGTGTCAGTCTGTGGCAAGAGATACCCAGTGAACAGAAAACATTCTCACAATGTGGCTGGAATGTTTTGTGCAATGTAATAACATGCACAAAACATTCCAGTAACATTGTGAGAACAGTTTGTGTTAGTTGGGTAGGTGGTGACTCTGCTGTCCTGGCCGCAGTGGGGAGCTCAGTCCACCACCGGGAGGCCAGAGTAGAGAAGAGACGTGACTGAGAAGAGGGATATGTTAGGGAAGTGATGGTAAGGTGACCAGAGGAGGCAGAGCAGAGTGGTCTGGCAGGAGTGTAAGGTTTGATAACAAATTGCAGGTAAGATGGTGCAGTATCTCTCCATGGATTTGTATTTTATTTGGGCCACACTCAGTAGCCCGTGGAGGTGGATGAAGACAGGATAAGCATTGAGAATGAGCTGGTGGGGCCTGCATGTAGGGAGAACAGCAAGGAGAGAGTGGCAGCAATCCAGTGCAGGATGTCAGAAGGGCCTGGAGAGTCAGATGGGTAGCATATGTAGCAAGGATACCACAGACTTTGAGGATGTTGCATAGATAAGAATGGCAGTTTTGAGTAATTGTGTAATGCTTGTAAAAGGCAGCTTGCTATCCAGGATAACACCAAGATTCTGTGCAGTCCAAGATGCAGACACTGTGCTCTTATGAAGGGTAAGGAAAAGATTCTTGAGAAGGGAGTATGTAGCTGGTAGATGGAGTAAATCAGCCACTCAGCAGTCACTACGGATATCCATTATAGAAGTACATATGTGCCCTTTGATATATGACTGTTACACAAACACAGGTATAAAAAAACACTGTCCGGGGCCTGAATTTTTTAAAAAATATGACACGTTTCACAAAATGTATAACTTGAGTGCGAGTTGATCAGCCACTATACTGAATGGGTAGCCTTACCAACCTCTTTTTCAACCTCTCTTTTTTTTGGTCTTGGTCTATATCTGTCTTTTTTTGCCATTTTTCTCCCATTTTCTCAACAATTTAGTCGTTATACCAATTCCCGTCGTGAATCACGGTCCTGGTCGATGCGCTATCCTCTGTTGGTCTGGGGAGGGCGTAGACTACCACATGCCTCATCCGATACATGTGGAGTCACCAGCCGCTTCTTTTCACCTGACAGCGAGGAGTTCCACTGGGAGAGCGTAACGCTATCTCCCCCAGATCCCCTCTCTGCTGAACAGGAGCCCCGACCAACCAGTAGGAGCCGCTAATGCAACAATCAGGACTCATACCCTCACCAGCTTCCCACCCGCGAACACTGCCAATTGTGTTCGTAGGACTGTCTGACCAAGCCGGAAGTACCACTGCCAGGGTGGTAGGCGAGTGCTTATACCTCTAGACTACTCAGACTACTCAGGTCTATATCTATCTTAAATGGTGAAATTGCATTGTGAATAGTATTTTAATGTAACCTATGAAGTTATATGTCACATTCCTTAAATCTTGCAATCCATCACTTTAGACCCTGGATTCTCTTCAAAGGGGAATATCTGAGGTTGCTGGAGTGGAGTAAGGATAACAAAAGGGATATTTCCTGTCCATTTGTCCATTAGAAGACATTTAACATGTTTGCTCAGTATTTGCAATAAATCACAACTGAGTCTGATTTCTCTTTTTCAAGTTATTATGAAGAAGTGGAATTTTGGTCATTTCTAAAGTTGCAGTCTTGCTAGTGGTTTTGTTACAACTATAGTTTTTAAAGTAATGATCAGGGGAAAACAAGCCACTAGTCAGGTATTTCTTTTTTTGTTTTGTTTCAGATTGGTGGTAAATTATGCACTTCCATGTTTTTCAAGTATTCAGATCCAGTTGCTCAGTCTGAGTTTATATCTCTCATGAAGCTGTGTTTGCTGACAGATATCTGCTGGGTGGCTCATCCTGTTAAGGCACTGTTTCTGTGTGTGTGTGTGTGCGGACCAGTTTGGTATTGAATTTGAGGTATCGTAATGCTGACTGTGACCTGCTGCCTTGAGGACAGTGCATAATTGGCCATTGTGTCACCTAATAATAATAATAATTCTGTACATTTATGTAGTGCTTTTTCATTGTGATAGATAAAGCTTTGTATTACTTGTCCAGGAGAGTTTTGATTTTTTTTAAATTATATTTTTTATGTTAGAGTGGAAGATTCTCTCTCTGTTCAAGCTGCATCGATTCTGATAATATCTCCTAGCAACAACAACAGTAGCCATGTCAATGTTGTCCTGCTGAATCAAGGCAATTAAAAACATATGCAGTTATCTTCTCCACATTAGTGGCATTTTCCCAATCACAAATACAACTTCAATAATTAAAAATAAGATTATGTACATTTATCTATAGAGTATCTTCTAATATTTTCTGCCTAATACTTGAGCTCCAAAATTGCATACGCATTATGCCTATGCAACTTTGAAAAATATCTCAAGGAATCAATAATTTTGATTAATATTAATTACAAACTTTGAAAATGGTTTTCCACAATTCAAGTATAAGTGCATATTTCACTATGCAGTAGAGCCTGTGGTAGAAAAGTACAGCTAATTTATACCAAATTATTTAGCCAACTGTGATTCACAAATTAGATAGTATTAAAAGTTACAAAAATACATTTTTCCAAGAATCAGTATTTGAAACAATACTTAATTATTGGTTGCACTGCATAGTAGATGTGGATCAAGACACCATAATTCCCCCACTGAATTCAAGAGCTCAGACTCTTGTTGAACCCCATCAATCTAATGCTGAATTTTCACTTCTTTGTTCAAAAAAGGTTAAGATTCGCATCCAATTCACATTTAACCCCATTAAGCTAACAGTGGAAGGTGAGAAGTTTTTGATCAGTGTCAAGGTCATTTGTTCATTGCTTGACAGAAGCCAACACAAATGTAGATACACTACTGTACCATTGAATGGGATCTTGTTAAAACATCTACCTTTTTGGACTAGCATGGCAGACACACTGCACATAAGCATTGTAGACAAAGGTAACTGTTTCTCTGCCAATTCCTCTGTAGCTGAATTGCTGGTTTTCTGCTGCCACTCAGATGGCACTGTTAAGATACTATTTTGATATGTAAATTTGCACACATTAATGTTGCTTTTTTTCTGGCTTTATAAACAGTAATCAGAGAGAATCTGCCTCTTCTTCCTCCCTGGAGAAATTCCTACTGATGCATTAAGATAACATCTTAACATCATCTTTTACTGATATTACCCTTTGATGTGTAAAATGAAATTAACAGTAGTCTCACATTTACTAAAACGTTGCTGGATTTTGCTGTTAGGGGTTGCTTTGTTTTACACTATGAAAATAATGATTACATTACATTACAGATAAAACTTTTTAAAATCCTTTAAATTATTTAGAGGTTAAAAGTATTACATTAATTTATTTTCAGTAGGTCAGTAAACATCAAAATGTATTTGGGGTGTGGATACATAGTATAGCAATTTTCTTATGAGTAACATGTTTTGCAGTTTCAGCTCAATATGTTTTCTTGAAATACTACAGGGATGTCACAACACAATTCTGTTAATCTTACACACTTCCTAACAGCTAAGTATGCCACAAACTACCAGGTTCACTTAGCTTTTACTCTTGTGAAAAAGCTCTCAGTGCATTTTATTTTTAAGTCCACAGGAAAGTTTCTAATGATTCATACAGTGATGTACACAAAGTGCATAATGTTGATGCTTCCAAGTTAAAGATAGCCATTTCTTGCCATTTGTCAAACGCTAACTGGGTTTTGCAATTAACAATCAAATATAAATCTGTTATGGTACTGAACCGGAGGTGAATGTAGACCAGGAATCAACCCTCTGAATAAATTATATTTGTGTAGCAGTCTTTGCCTTACAGCAGTTCACCTTACAAATACAGTTTCATATGAAAAACAATGCTTCCAATAGATATAAAAAACTTTTTTTTTAAATTTTGATGCTGGAAGCAGATCACGGTGTTACATGAAATTAAAATCCTATCATTTTCATATTCACCCTAAAAATGTACACGCATATAGTGAGTATGTGAAGGAAATTGTGGATTTAAGGGTAACGTTAAACCAGGAAGTGAGGATTTAACAAAGGTGGATGCCGTGTGTGTCTGCGACCCCAAGGCCAAACGACATTGTCCTGGGAAAGCAGCGGAGTGTAGACTCCTCTTTCATGTACCACTGCCTATCGTAGGCCCGTCAAAGTGAGGCTTAACCACATCTGAAGCGCACACATGCAGAAGTGAGACGATTTCAGTGAGACGATGAGTCTGACGGGTGCCGCATTCATCAAAATCAAAGGATAAGCTGCTTTTCATGTGAAATCAACTCGTGATTAACATTTCATTTCAGAGGAGAGAGTTAAAAAGGAACTGTACCTTTAAGGACATACTTGAGAGACAAGGGTAGTCGAGGTTTAAGGATTCTGTCATTGGATTAAAGTTCTGGGGATAACCCTAAACCCAGAAAGGTGTTCACTACTTTGGAAAAGATGGGGTTGTGGATCACAGCTTTGATTAAAGTCTTGTCATCCCCATGTCATATCTCTACTATCCTACTCTACCATTAACTCTATATAGTGGCTATACAGTGTATATAATTAGCATAGTGAAATGTGATTTAAAATACATTTTTATTTGGCCTGATTTAAATTTTTAAAAAATCCTGCACACTGTGTCTTCACATCAAAATACATAAAGACTAGAGAACATGAGACAAATACACACTTACGCAAAGCAAAAGCTAAATACCAGTGTTCTAGTAAAGAAACCTGAGACTCAGATTTTCCAAAACCTCTTCAAATTTCAAACTATGCGCTTTTCTGTTGTTGCCCTCCAGGTACAAAGACATACAGCCCAAACTTTCCACTTTGCCTGCAAACACACACTGACAGGAAGTGATGCTTTTGTTAAGGGGCCTTCAACTGCTAACAGCTGTTCCCCGTGCCTGCGCTGCAGAAGGGGTTAAACATTCAGATCTGAAACCCACAACATCTGGAGCACGGCTGCCCTCTATCTGGTCAGGGCCCAAACCCTGATGGGACCTCAAGCACTCCATCAGTCATTAGTGTTGGGAAAATGGTTACTCCCTCCAGCCTCCCAACCCCCCTGGACTGGACAGGGGTAATCAGGGCTGAGGGTATCCGTCGCTCCCCCACTGAACTCCAATCAATACCAAAAGAGGCCATTAAAACTACGCTGGACCTCATTCGCTGGTAATTACATACCCCTGGATTAAATGAGCACCAGCTAGCTCAGTGCTATTTGCAGTAATTAGTCTGGAATGTGAGCTGTCAACATGCAAAATCCTGCTCCCCCCTACCTCCAAACACAACAACAAGCACCTTCCCGTCCGCACTGGAAAACATTAACTATGCTTTTTTCTCTCTCTTTCTCTTTCTTTTTTTCCTTGGCAACTCATGTCAAAACAAGGTCCCTTGGAACAAAATCTTAATAATTAACCGGCAAATTTTAACATGATCACTAGTGACACACCTACTCTGATAATTATTGCTTTGAGGACATTTGCTAATGAAATTAATGCATTCATTGCCCTAATGCATTAGCATAACTCATTCAAATGGCCCATATTTGAGACCTAGTTGCAAAAAACATCAGCAACAAACATGGCAAAATGAAATGGTGAGGGCATTGAATGGGAAGCTGCATTAAGAGAAGTGCAGTGAGTTTTGGAGCCATAATGGCTAAAGGCTCTTAATTTTAACCACTGGTGAACAGAATAATACATTACTGAGTGATAGCAGCTTAAAGCCTCTGATTATTATTATCATTATTGCCATTGCTTATCTAGGCATGCATATTTTATAAGCATTTAGGATGCTTCTATAATACACAAATTAAAACATAATTATATTGATGCATTACTCATCTGTAAAGTATTAACATCATTTCATTTAATAAAGATGCAAGCACTGTCAAAAACTTAGCGAGCATCCTATTCTATCAGTTACTAGGCTGTTTGGCTACTCACTGGGATGCCTTTTCAAATGGAAGGTTCGACATAAATATTTGATTATATGAGACTCCATGCTGGATGGAGTGCTTTTGGAATGGGATTCTGAATTTTAACAGCAACGGCAACAAGAAAAACAGCAGCAGCAATATGCTCACATGTGGCCCAGAGAAGTGGAGAAACATATCCTCCCAGAAAATTGTTTTCCTCGCACCCCAGTCACCCTACACTTGCCCCAGGCCACCACCGTAACAATAGCTGAAAATGACTCCAATTTAAAGGGTATTGGTTTACATTATGGTGGTCAGGTGGGGGAATCTGGAAGCCATTAAGAAGTTTTGAGGCTGTGCGGCTATGCGAAGCTTGCGAGACAACGTGCCTGCTGACATTCTGAATGTTTTATCCAAGTTTGCGGGCGCTAGCAGGCCTATTTTTACTGAGGTTGGGGTAAATGCACAAACTATAACAAGGCAGTCTACTGTTTCACATGAGCAGTAAGCTGCTGGCTAACACCGAACCAGATGGAGCATGTTTAGGGATATGATGAGTCTTAATACTGAATCCGGTCGGGTTTTTGTGTTCCATGGCCAGATCTGTCAATTCACAAATAAAGCCTTAGAATGTCCTTTAAAATCTTCCAAAATTAGGGTTTTAAATATAGTAAACATTGGTATAATTGACTAAAAAACACAGGATTTATTCTGCCTTTTCTTTCTGCCAGCACATACCATCGCAGCTCTGATATAGGGTGGCAAAGCCAACAACAAGTCAAGCGTCCATAAGCGTGATAGTTCCACCCACAAAGCCAATGAATGTGCTGTCTGGCCCACTCAGGAGGTTTATCTATGCAGGAAACTCACTGTAGTGTGGTATAGACAAGGTTTTATTCAAACTTCTGGAGGGTCTTTGGGCACCATTTTGAGTCAACAGATCAGATTCATGTCACTGTTACATGATCATGGCTGGACAGACTGTTCACATTGTAACTTGGGCAATACACCACTTCCTGTCCTATAAAATGTGCATTCCCTTCTCTGTTCCACTTGTTTTTGCTGCTCTTCCTCGTCTGGTCACCAGGGGCCTGGAGGACATGCATCACGACATGGCCTCTAAAAGGACAACTAGGCCGAAATCCCGAAGGTCTGCAGACGTAAAGGAACCCGGTCAGACCCACTATCTCACAAGAGTTATAGTCACGACCAGTGGGTTCTAATACATGTTATCCTGAAAATAAGCTAAAGGAACTGATCCACCGCGAGGTCAGTTTATTTACTAACTTTTAATAGCACAACAACCCGTAAATATGCGTAGCCTATGTACCTTCCTGCATCAGCAAACGAGCACAGATTCCAGCTACCAGACTCCCTTTGCCATACCAGCAACAATCTACAGACAGCACAACGAAGACCCAGAGATGCTGGCCGAGCCGGTTTCCTTAAAGCAACAAAGCACATGACACCCCATGCAGACTAATCTTCACTCCAGCAGTAAGACTGACAAACATCCAGGCATTAGCTTAGGAAACCACAGTTTGTTCTTTATTTTCAATGAAGCATGTTATTGATTGCATTTAATGTTTCGATTAGTGCTTCGTGCTTTAGTGCTTCGATTATATTAATAATATATCAATAATATCTAACCTGATATATGTTCTTGTGTTAAGAATGACAAAGTGTACTCAGATTAGCTAGGCGTAGCCAACTCCTGTAGCCTAGCTCTCTACACAGCCATTTCCCTGGTTCCCCAGGCCAGTTTAGCCTCAAATACTAAACACTGGTTCATACTTTGCTCCATCAGAGGAGCCTTTGTTCTCTCCTGCACCACATGTGCTGGTTAACACACGACTATACACAGACAAACACACACACACACACAACACTCTAGTCCCCTTTCCATATCCTCCCTTATTTAGCCATCAAGGGTTTTAGTTTAAATGTGTTTGTTCATTTAATATATTCTATTATATTAAACCTCAGTCAATCATCAGTCTACTTACTATTTGGATAAATTCTTGAGCCTACCACCTTAAAGAATTGACTCATCTTGTTACGTTTTTGGTTATTTTAATATGTAATGTTGAAATTCATCATTTGTGATTTAACAATTCATTTTATGAGACTGATTAATTTTCAGACTGATTATTCTTTTGCACCATTTGATCACCGCATGAGGTAATATTTATTTATATCCCCTTGCATTCCTTGGTGCCCATGTGTAAGGATTAAGGCGGACACATTTTAATTACCTGTCCTCACCGTTCTATAATTAGTAGAGGTATTTCCCCCTACTCTCCTGTAAGGCATTTCAGAGTCATTTGAGGTCATGGGACACAAAATGATTGCTCATCAAAACAACAAATCACAAAGACATAACTGCACAAATCATCATCCCAAATGAAGACACAGAAAACAAAAATATGCAACAACACAAATGAACTTTACAGTACTTAACACTACAAAAACAACAAAGAGGAGAAAGGGAACTCAAGAACAAACCAGGAATAATCATGAGACTAGGGCTTGTAAGGTGTATAAACCAACATTTAGGCCAAGCAACAACTAAGGGAGTATATGGAACCTAAACACGCTGACAAACAAGTGAAGCAAATGAACTAACACAAGTGAGAACAAAATAACCTAATTACTAAATGCTTAGGCAACCAAGTGAACAGACAGTAAGCTAGTGAAAAACACTTGTATCTTATAATTAACTCAATGGAAAAATAATGACATAAAGAGTTGACTGCACATGCAAAAATAAAATCACAATGTGTGGACTGGTGCTTTCTAGCGGTGTGAAGCAGGAACTGTTACACACGCATCATCCTATATTCATGCAACATTTTAGGAGTAAAATGTTACATGAAATAATGTAGTGTTTCCCATGTCTGACTTAAAATATGTTGGTCATTTTGTATTAATAAAAGCATTTTTATGGAGGCTTAACAGTGCGGCGAAGGGAAACAAACATCGGTAAGTCAAAACACTTCTTCACAGTAAAATTATTTAAGGCCATTCCAAAGATACCTCAGCTGTTTAAACAGGGTTCCAGTGTGGCACCCGTGAGATATACTGTACGTTTATGTTTTGGGGTCCTACAATGTAGTAAGACCACTGTCTATGCTACAACGCACAAACCACAGCATACAGCGAGGAAGGCAGTTTACTGTCATCAGCAGCAAGCAAAGACAGCTTTTGATGTGGTGTGAGTCTTGAAAATACTTGGTATACAATGTGAACTAATACCATTGTTATTGTATGCGTCTTTGTGTTTGCAGGAAGGCTCATTGGAGACATCATGACCAACAACTAACCTAAAATAAAACTATTCCGACCACAACATAGAGCATTTCCAATCAAATAAACTCTAGATCTAGGCCTTCCCCTTCTCTAATTAGAAGGCCTGCTGTGACTTCAGAGAACATCAGAAAAGTTTGATAATTAACAGAAGAAAAAAAACAATTGACCAAATGTATAAATGCTAAAGCAACCAGGCAATGCAATCATGTAAAATTCAACAGTGTGGTTTTTTTCTTTTTTCTTTTTCTTTTGAAAATGTCATTTTTCTGGTCACTTTGTGCCATCTGAGAGGGTGACTTTTTCTTTGAAATATGCATTCGGCAATTTGATGATACCAAGATGGTAACTAAAGGTTAAAATGGAGGACAAATGTGGAAAAACACCGTTGTGCCCTGTCGTAATTTCAGCCCGTGGTGCAGACATGAATACATACTGTGTATCAATAACAAAGGCCTAATCTGGTAGATGTTTGCATTGTAATGCACCTGCCTGCCGGGGACTTTGTGATGCCACATGAACATCTACTATTTCGCACAAATGAACTTGCCTGCCGAACTGGTGAGGCATCGGTGGGCGAATTTGCATTGGAAATGCACTGCAAAGGCATGATAAATTTGGGTTCATGAAATGAATACGGATTTGGACATTATGTAGGCAGCATCCCATGCCAAAAACTCTGCTTTATTCAGGGTCTCTCCATCAGTGGGATGCTGTGGCACATTAATAAGGTATAAAAACAGCTTAAACTGTATTACCAGCACAGCCTCTCTGAAATTCGTCGAATTAGAGGGAAAACAAAGAGCTGATTATATATTAGTATTATGGCTCCTCTGCAGCTGAATCTGTTGTATGAGTTGATATTTCTTGTTAATGAGCTAAATGGTATCTGCTATGGGAGCCACCCAGTCTATTCCCATTAAATAAAATACTGCTGCAATACCATTCTGTGTAAACGGGTTTCCAAAAGAATACATACAAGTGGACTTTTCATACATGTTTTCCTTGAATATTTGAATTAGAGAAAAAATATTATTATAAACAATTTATACATTTCGCATTTTGGAAAAATGACCAGAGCCTAAAACACATTGTTGCTAAAAAATAAATGGCCTTTTAAAGCCATCTGTCCGGGCACGGGAAGGTGTGGCTTAACTGCTGCACAGTGCATGCACACAGTGCGTGCAGGTCCATAGCCGTCCCTGTCTCATATGGGGGGGGGGGGGGTCATGAGGCTCTCTGTCTGGCACGCCTCCTCGTGGCGGCCGAGGGAAGGGCTCGGCCTCTAGAGGGGGCTGAGGTCCCCACCAGCGCGCCGCTCCACACTGCTAACGTGCATACGGTGCCCCCGCTTCACGCGGCATGTGTTCAGGCATGTTCAACCCTGCTAGTAGGTAGCATTAACCTGCAGGAGTCACACATGGACCCCTCGCAAGGACTTGCCTCCCTATGCACATACTTACACATATGCACATGCACATGCCTTTCCGGGTCCCTGCAATGTCACACTGGTTCAAAATGTGTGCACACATCCTGGACTTGACATTCTTACCTCTGCGTTGCACACGCTGCACTTTGGCTTTTCTTCGTTTCCGAGACCCTGTAGAGGACCACAACACGTTAAACAAGATGCAGCAAACAGGATGTCACCAGTGGTTTAACAGTTTTTGCTTTTTTTTTAACGGCATTATAATGAGGCGTTTATGCGGTGATTATATTCCTACACGGCCATTTTGTGAACCTGTTTAAACGCAGGGCAGTCATTTTAACCAAGGAATGACCGTAAATGTGACTTGCAGAGTCTCAAATGTTGCTTAATAATAGTTTCAATACAACAAGGAAAATCAATTTCATGTCAATTAAAATAGAATTCCCAAATCTGGAGCTGATGAGCTTCAACAAAAACCGAATATTTTGATAGATGTTAATGTCGCATAATTACCGAACGGCACTATTAGACTGGTTTACTATGGAGCTCTTACCCCTAGTGGTATCTCCCAAATGCTGTGAGCGTTTGGTTAATGGATGTAAAGCAAGTTGGCTTCCCCCTGAACAGCATTACCAACCCAAGAGATAGGAGGCAGAGTTATCTAAATGTATTACTCTGACAACATGCAATTAAAATGGCACATGCACATACACACAAAGGACAGCGATGACTTCGGTAATTAAGGAACCTAATTAATGAAAGCACCTGATGAGTGTCTGTAGTTGTGTTGTGTATAATATGGGAACAAGCCAGAAAATTCTGCTTAATTTTCCCAGGGCAAAGATTTTACCATGCAATATTGCATATCTTGTGACAAGAATAAATGACAATACCTATTTTAAACTGGTAGATCATTATTTTCTAGATGTATCACTAAATGTTAGATGCACATTTAATTTTGGTGGGGACATTAACAGGCTAAATTTAGACATATCAGTTAAAACAAATCAGTAACACATGGAACATATAAACTTCTCAGAGGAAATTGAACAAAAGCACGTACATGCTCATCTTCAGATGTCAGAAAATAAATTATTGCTTATATAACTATTGTTATTACTAGTACCAGACACCAGGCATGTCATTTGCTTCTAAAAAATTTCATTCACACTTTTAAAATAGTATTATACTCAACCTGTTCCACCAGTTATCTTTGAAACATTCCAACAGTTATCCTCGACATGTTCCAGCAGTTATGTTCAGCATGTTCTGCCAGTTATGTTCAAAACATTCCACCAGTTATGTTCGACACAGTCTGCCAGTTATCCTCAACACATCCTGCCAGTTATGCTCAACACATTCTGCCAGTTATATTCGACAAATTCTGTCAGTTATCCTCAACATGTTCTGCCAGTTATGCTCAACACATTCTGCCAGTTATGTTTGACAAATTCTGCCAGTTATGTTAAACAAATTCTGTCAGTTATCCTCAACATGTTCTGCCAGTTATGCTCAACACATTCTGCCAGTTATGTTAGACAAATTCCATCAGTTATCCTCAACATATTCTGCCAGTTATGCTCAACACACTCTGCCAGTTATGCTCAACACACTCTGCCAGTTATCCTCAACATATTCTGCCGGTTATGTTCAAAACATTATGCCAGTTATGTTCGACAAATTCTGTCAGTTATCCTCAACATGTTCTGCCAGTTATGTTCAGAACATTCTGCCAGTTATGTTCGACAAATCCCGCCAGTTATTTTAGACAAATTCTGTCAGTTATCCTCAACATGTTCCACCAGTTATCCTCGGTGCATTCCACCAGTTATGCTAAACACATTCCACCAGCTATGCTCAATATCCCTCTTTCCACAAACTCCTCAACACATTCCACCAGTTATCCTCGACATGTTCCGCCAGTTATGCTCGACATGTTCCTCCAGTTACAGTATGCTTGATACTCCCCTCCCACCGATAACTCCTCAATACACTCTGCCATATTTCCATGAACCTGCACCTCTTTCTAATGTACCCTTCAGCAAGGCACTTAACCTTCAGCTAACCTCCAGCTGTATGAATGGATTGTATGTAAAAATGTGTATCTGTATATAATCTGTATAACTTGCTCTGGATAAGACCATTTGGTACATGGCAAAATGTAGTGTTAGCAATTAGCAAAAGCTATTTTTTGACCAATACTCAGAAATGGAAATTTCCCATGATGTAAACAGAAGCATACAGGTGTACTCCTGTCCAGAGAAGCAGAAGGGACTCACTCTTCTGATGCTTACTACTATAACCAGGATGATACTGTTTGAATGTTGCTTCTGGTCTGCCTGAATCAATTTCTCACTGAGAGCCAGTATTTGTACCCAAGACCTATAGAGAACTGACAGATGGGCACTTCTCATGGCTTCCTGCAGAAATAACTGCAAAGAACACAGACTTTCACTCATCACAAACAGGAACTTCTGCACCCAATGATGTCATGTTTACATACAGAATTGAGCATCTCACAGCCACACAATATTCCTCCAAAGTTTGTGTTATTTTGTGTGTTCGTCTTATCTTCACCTTCTGCTTCTCATAGTTCCCCTGCCAATTCCACTTTCAGAAATGGCCAGTAAATGCAGGAATACTTCTTAATCCTAACCCAATGGTCAATATCTAGCACCTGCTCCAATATAATTCAACTAACAACAACAGCTGTCCATAGCAACCAACTGTAGGACACACACATTTGTTTTGTTTTTTTTACATATCTGTCATATCTTTTTTTCTACTATAATGCCCCTCTCTATGTAGTTGCTGACAGACTAATCTTGCTGACACATCATGCATTGACATTTTCAGTTATCTGAGGAAGTTGCACTTGTGTCTAATGCATGAGCATTGCCGCCATCGAACGTGTACTTTCGACCAGAATTTACGACCCTATTTACTGATGTTATTCCCATAGACCTAAATGTAGATGCCACTTTAGTCTCTGTTCCTATTGTAACACTAGCCAGTTGAGCAGTCTTTGTGACTGAAGCTCCTGCCACCCATGCACCAATAAGTAATCCTTTTAAAGTCACTTTTCCTCTGGATATCTTGATCCAAAATCAAGGTCAAATGGGTCTGCTCAGCATTTTTATACATGATACAGAGTATGATAGGATGTTAATTGCTGAATTGTATCATTCAGTACACCTGTATGAAGCATCTGCATTCATTATGATTCTCCACTAGGTTATTCAGGTTTCTCCTTTAATTTGTCACCCATCTATTTATAACTGCAGTGCCCTGAAATGGAATGAAATATACAACATAATGGCTCGCTTGACTTCATGGGCACAACTCTGGTCCTCTTGTTGACAAACATCAATAAAAGACTCCAAGGCAATCAAGGAACAAATGAACACAAATGACTAATCAGAAACACCAGTGAAGCCATTTGTCCCAAACATTATGGTGCCTGGAAATGGGAGGACTATGTATAGAAATTTCTAAAATCATAAAAACATCTAAACTAACCCCACAAAATTCCCTTGGGAAATAGAGTTTGCATTTAAGGCTATCAGTCTTGAATGTAAGAAATAATCTTTTTTTGTATGTTACTTTAATATTCATTTAATACTGATTGGATTACACTTTTTGGAAAGCACATTATTTATCTCCAAAAATAGTTTCCATAAACAGCATCAGAGTAATACAATATGGTGTTCTTTTATATAAACTTAAACACATATTTAGGTCTTGGTATGTAGAGGGACTGATTGCAGTGGTTTGAAATTGACATTTGAAAGAACACTATATTGAAGGACTAATTTCTCCATTTGATCCTGTACAATTTTAAAACAATTAGAGAGAGGAACATGAATGGCCCATTAATAAAGTTTGGTGTCCCTCACATTTGTGTGTAATTCTAGTGCATGACACAACCTTGTACATTGCTAAGAGTATCAGACCTCTAGGATCCCACTCCACATAATGAGGGGCATAGTTCGAATCTTCTGGATCTCACTCCTCAGTCACTGATTCTGTCCATATGGCTAAATCATACCTTGAGGTGGGTGTTTTTAAAAGTGCATTCTTCATTCATTATAATTCTTAATTAATTTCCTTCTGTGTTGTTTGTCTCTTGAAGGCACATTACAAAGAGACAATTAAGGACAACTAACAACTGCACTGTTAAGAGGCATAAAGTAATTTGTATAAAATGTTTTTTTTTTTACATGATAACAGTTAATGGACTGTAGAAATGATAGCAAAAACTAACCAAATTCAAAACTGAAATAGGTTGGTAATAATATTTTAAAACGTGTTTCCTTTAAAAAAAATGAAATAAGAAAATGGAATTTATGTCCTTTTTTGTTTAAATTGCTTTTAAGAGGAGTACAACTCATGCTAGTGCTCTCCACCGGCTGGTGAGAAGCACTTACAAGTCAGATTGTTATTCAATTACATTTCTGGCTTCATAAAATGTGGTTAAGAAGCACTTTAGATCTACATGCATGACCTGCTTTTGAGATGGCTATCAGACACAAGTGACAGGTCACTTGCTGATTGCTTTGGGTGGGGGTGGGGGGGTGGGGGGGCACTTAAAAAAATCACTCTGCTGCCAAAAGTTCTGAAGTAAACCAGCTGCACATCTCACCACGCAGATTCAGGGGCATTTGAGAAAGTTGAATCGGTGAGTGCATTTTGAATGCAGATAGAGATGCACTCAAGGGAAGTGGCCAGCTTGTTTCAGCCCTGTGTTGTTAGGCCTCTTTTCCAATGGGTGAGGCCCTTCACTTTAAGAGCAGAGACTGCACAGATGAAAGGTCTCAAGTTGCTGTTATCTGCCGCTTGAGCGTCCGTCAAAGACACTGGTGACTGAGCTGTTGTGGGGGCAGAAGACCATTAACACCTGAGTGGGTTTCGCCTGGTATCCCCAGCACAAGAAAGTAACTAAGCTCCGAACATAAAAGGACATTTTATTAAAGTCACACGCTGTACAGTTAACTCTTTTTTTCTCATGCCACCAAATAGGGCGTTAGAGCAGATAAAACCACTGGAACATTGTGTCAGCATGAGGTGTGAAAGTCTGAAACTTCACACGTCAGCAGTTTACGCCTATTTGGACTTGTTTGTTTGAGCTAGTGTCTAATGTTAGAGTGAGATAAGTGAATTCAGACTCTGAGTTAAGCACATCGCATCCATGCACATTTTCACACAATAAAGTTGGGACAGTTAGTGTTCTTCATCAGGGAATGTTATGTAACTTTTTCATTTTTATTTATAATTTTTTTTTTTTTTATGTAAAAGGCTTAAAGAGAGACACGTGTGACATGTATTTCAATGAATGATGTAAAATGTATGATAATGTAATTCCAAACAGCTGGCTAGGTAACTTTAGCTGTCTATCACAAACACCTTTTCCGTTGTGTTTATTTTCCCTTAACAGTTCATTCACACTAAGTTCCCACCAGTTTCCACTTCAGATCTTTGGATTATTGACCAAGAACACAGCAAATCACCTTTCTTTTGTTTGCTGTAAAAATGAAGAAGTGCTGCTCCATTTTGTGTTCAGTAGGCCTCTCTCCATTTTTGTTTTCTTGTAGTAGAGAACTTACAAGTTATTTACGGTTAACTACATGTATATGGTCTGGCTGTGGTTACATTGAGCAGTGGCACAATCTGCTGTCATTTGCAAAGGGGGTTCTGAAAACTGGTTATTTGAATCTGCTATAGTTTCTAGACTTATCTTAAAATATTGTAAAGGCTGTTTCACCTGTTTTTGTATTCAAAATATAAAGTGGGGGAAACAAACACCGTTTCCGAGGTGGTTTGCAGCATCAATATGATCAATGATCAATGTTATCCTTGGTTCGACACAAAAGCCTTCCAAGGGATAGCCATAATAATCTGGACTCGCATCAAGTTGTTCAAGTAGAAAGAAAATAAGGGCTGTAAAATCAATACGTAAATGGACTCACAGCTTCGACTTATGGCGTATATTTTCTTTGTTGCAGAACTGCTGAGTTCAGATTTTGCATTAGCCCCACAAATGCCGAAAAGTATTTTGACGGCTTACTTACAGATGACTGGGCCCCAAGCGTGCATTTTGTGTGTTAAAGGCCTTTTTATTTATCAAATGTTCAGATTCATCAAACTTGCGTAAGGATCTCTGGATACTTGAGTGTGTGTTGATACTGTAAATCCCACTTAGCTATGAAGGATCTCTGGGTACTTGAGTGTGTGTTGATAAATCCCACTTGGCTATAAATTACAAATGTAATATGCTTTGAATTACTGTAATGTTAAAAAGAAGTCATATTTGGTTAAAGCTACATCTAAAAATGCACCTTTATCAAATGCAATGGGTTTGAACATAAAAATAATAACCATTTATCGCCTATAATTCCCAGCTAAAAACATTCTTATATTCTTATATAATTTCAATATTTACAAATTATGTAAACTAAAGTGCAGACAAGAGAATATGAGGCTCTACTTTCATGACACCAAACACCAGTGCTAGTGTAAAGGCAGTTGATTTTTCTATTGGAGTAGTGCGAAGTGCGTATTATTACAGTTGTGCTGAGTTCTATGTTCATGCCTGTTTTTAACAATTGTGCAAAGTGAGTGAAAAGGAGGCAATGCTTGGGAATGTGGACTGATGCAAGTGTACAGGGTAATAGTCTTTAAAATAAATTAATGGGTAATAATTGGTAAGATCTTTTGTAATGCTTTTTCCAAATTTTTGCCCAATTTGGAATGGCCAACAGTATACACCAGCCACACATTGCTGTAGCTTCCACTATCAATCCAGGAGAGCACTGATAAGCATAGTCTGTCTGCCTAAACATGTGATGTCCAATTGCTAACTGTTTTCATGCATCCATACACTGGAACATTGACAATAGGATGCACAACTCAGCAACCATCCGGTGAACATTTTAAGTATTATATTTTTGGTCATCTAATCACAGCTCAGACAATCAAAATATCAAATTTCATGCAATATCACATTTACACAATTATGAAAATGTGCATATGCAAAATCTGGAGCTATCATAAATATTTGACATTAGCTACATTCATGTTCATATTTTCAAACCTGACTTGTCCTAAAAAAATGTGACTTTATTACTGTTCAGTGCTCCAAGGGATATAGTTGCTTTGCGAATTTGGTTACCATACCTTAAATGTGTATGTTTTGTATTATGAACAGAGTATTCGTTGCTCAAGCAATAATAGGTTATGGTGGTTAAAGCAAAATTGCATTAGCATTATAAATAAATTGCATGATTTCATGGCCATTCAGATTCTCAGTAAAACTGACTTCATTCATTGGTACTCTAAAATGGTGGCATAAGCCAGAGAGTCCACTTTCAATGAGCCCTGGTAAGGCCTAGCATTACCTTAAGATGCCTCATTCTCCTTTAATAATTGTACCGTGCATTGTGAATTATTTATGAACATTTAACATTCTTGTGGGCACTAATTCTCCTCAACGCATTCTCATGTCTCTCCTCATCTGTATACCCGGTGGTTTTGCTAGTATACTCAGACCTTCTCCGGCATTTTTATTGAGAAAATTTGAAATATATTTGAAATCGCATGTAAATCTTTAAAACCTACCCTTCTGGAACATGTGCGTTTTGCAGAATTAATTATGCGCTGTGGTGACAAGATCAACCACTCTGGCTAAGAGTATACTTAGAAAACAGTGGGTATTGACTGGTCCTTGCTCTGACTAGTGTTCTACATTTTTAAAAAAGCAGCGGTAGGTGTGGGAGCACTAGAAAACCCACAAAATTCAGAGAAGGCCTCAGAAAAAAAAACATGCTTTTGAATTTTTGTCTCTAGAACATAAAAAGATAGAAAATGATGTAAAATATAATAATAGAATAAATTTAGAGGTCCAAACAATTAAACAAGTACAATCAAAACAAATGACAACAAAGAGAACTATCAGTTACAACTTAGAGACAGGACCAACACAACATGAGATAAGGGAAGGCATTTGAGAATTTTCTTGATGAATTTAGAACAGAATCTGCCATAAAAAGTAATTTCTGAAAAAAGAGAAATGAGCCTAAGCCTCACAATAGAATCCATCTGCTGTTTGTTGGTGCTTTGTTTCATTTAGGGGCGACATAGCTCAGGAGGTAAGACCGATTGTCTGGCAGTCGGAGGGTTGCCGGTTCAAACCCCACCCTGGGCATGTCGAAGTGTCCTTGAGCAAGACACCTAACCCCTAACTGCTCTGGCGAATGAGAGGCATCAATTGTAAAGCGCTTTGGATAAAAGCGCTATATAAATGCGGTCCATTTACCATTTACCATTCAAATGGACAAATTACACATCTAAATGCTTTGCTTAACATCAATCCTGACTTGTTCATGGACCCTAAATTGGCTTGTTTGGGTAATCCAATTCCAAAATCAGTTTTAGTGAAGAAATGACTACTTTTACTTCAGGTCGCTTGTAATGATTAGCATAAATGGTGCCTTGCTGGTGTCCTGTGTGGCTGGGCATCATGAAGTTTAATTAAGGAAAACAAATTCCTGGAACACTTGCATTTCTTCAATCTAATCTGATTTTCTTTATAAAACATGATCAGTAACAATGGTCTCCAAATGTTGGGTAGAGTTATTGTAAAATTGGTGTGTGTGAGTGCGTGCGTGCATGCGTGTGTGTGTGTGTGTGTGGTCGTATGTGTGTATTTATCAAAGCACTGCTTAACTCACACAGCACAGCGACAATGACTCACCTTCTTAATCCAGGTGATGAGACAACGATCGTGAGCCAACAGGTTCTTGCAGTCACAGAAATTCTTCAGAGCATGTTGGTCCCTTAGCTCTCCATCTCGGCATATGAAGCATTCAGACACATCTGGAGAAGGAGATCAGAGTGAACATGAGTGGCATGTCAATCAATAAATTTGATGAAATAAACATTTAAGCTGAGGTGTTGACTGAAAGCAATGTATTCACTTATGGTATACTCAACCGTTTTCAGATTTCTACCGCCTGTACAAAACTGCTAACGTACTGTTATATGGGGCTAATGTATATGCAAGGCCACAAATGTCATTAACAATAACATTAACTATGCATTGTGCAATAATTTAATTACCACACACAAAAAAACACACACAAAAAATGCATACACATATGCATGCGCACGCACACACACACACACACACACACACACACACACACACAAAACACACACGCACACACACACACACACACACACACAAAAACACACGCACACGCGCATACACACACAGACCAAAGTGGGTGTAGATCTTTAAAGCCTTGCACAGACACCCTGTTTATTACCTTGTCAATTTGTCATTTTGTCGCATCTAACAGCAATTAATGTGATCAGTTTGTGTCCCATCATTAGAGTTCTTGCTCATTCAAGGTGTGGGGGAGATACAATCTGAGCAGAAATTACTCTGAAGTGCTATAAACAGGGACAAATTAACTATTTGCAAAAATTAAGCAATTACAGCGGGCAATAAGTCTGTAATGAACAATTAATCAACCATTAAGGCCTAAGTGCTTTAAAAATCATTATCACTGTTTAATTTGTTGTGCAAACATTATGGTCAGTAACATCAGTTAGTACTGAAATTGTCTTCATAGTCATCCATTTTAGGATGTTCACGGAACAACTTCCATGAAAATGTGATGTTTTTTCTGTTTTTTGCATTAAATATTTTTTAAGATATTGTGGACAGGGGAAACCAAGTACATGGTTTAACCATGACCAGACTTGACTTACTGAATCAGTATTATTGCTCAGACTCCATAAGTTTGTTTAATAATTACTGTATGTTTGCACATAACTAGCAAGCACGATAATGTGATATTACGAATTATGTATAATAGTGACCAGTAGCATGCAAATGCGACAAAGATTTCTGTTTGAAGAAGAAACTTGAATAAGTTTACCCTATTACCTGAAGAAAGGTGGCATCACATTCACCACAAAGAATTGACTAAACTTCAGAAGACATTCCTGTTACTTCTGCTTTTCTGTGTGGAATCTTGGCTTGGCTGCTAATCAGAACCCAGTAAACTAGCGTTTACTGACTGGTTTGGCATCCACAAAATATTCCCCTCATACAGGCGAGGTGCATAATATGGTCATAATCACACAATTAGAAAGCAATCCATTAAGGAGTTGTAATAGCAATAAAGGTTATTGAGGCTTTGATCCCTGCAGAGCAATTATTACTTCTAGTTAATATGGAGGGGAGGGGCTATTGTGGAGCAAAGGGCATATGTGGTGGTCTGAGGTATTATCTCCTGCATAAATCCCGGGCATTCCCCTCCTGGAATCAGTGCTAAAACAGCTCATCAGTTCCTCATTAGTCATGGTCCAGCTGTTGCGGTTACTTTTGAGGGAACTGCACTCTAACTTCCCAGGAAATTCCCAGAAACGTACCATCGAATATCAGCAAGTGGAGATCCCTGGTCAAATCTTAATTCTCTGTGTGGGAGGAATTAAAAATGGATGGAGATGACTCATGTTTCACTTTCTTCCCAAAATGCAAAAAAAGAGAAAAAGATAACAATGAACTTTCATCTCTCCTGAATATTCAGAAAGGCAATTTGGCTCATTAAACAAAAAGGAAAAGCACTGCTCTGTCATCTTCAGTTGCAACTAGAAAAGCACAGAGACACCAATCTCAGTGCTGCACACTTTTGAGATTTGCAGTCTCTATTCTGGTGGGTCCTCAGACCCTTCTCAACGTTCCCACGTCTCGCACTGCCGAAAGGGCCCAGGCGTGGGTGGAGGAGGCCAGCTGTGCATTAATGAGGGGCCTCACATGCACACCCCGTGACTGCAAAATGACCCTTCCCCGGCACGCACTCTCACGCTCATCAGATCCCACTTAATTTCACAAGGTGTTTATTTAATGCAACTGTGACTGAAGCTTTTCTTAATTACGTTAAATACTGTCAACCCGCATCAGCCTCTGCGCTCAGCCGCCGTGGGTCCACGACACAACGCGCTCTCCTTCCCTCCCACCTAGCAACACCGACGCGCGCTGGCAACTTGCCTCCTCGTAACGCGCTGTTCGAAGATCTCCACCAGATTCACTGCAGGGGGCGGAATCTATCATGACCCTATCGTAAGAAGTCTCTTTGACATATAGCCGAACCACTGGAGAGAACAGTGCATGCGTTCACTGCAGAGCGAGCTCTCCGCCCCCATGTAGAACACGCGGCAAGCAAAAACAAGGATAATAGAAGGCTTTCTAGCTCTCAAAGCACAATTATGTACAGCGGTCTCCTTGTGAGCACATGCTCTTAAATATCGGCTCCTTTCCGCAGCTGACTGAGAGTAAACATAAGTATTTTGTTTCACAATGTTTGGACTCCCTGAACCTGAATAATAATGCTATGTTTCAGTGATATAAAAAGTATAAACATGATAATTGGGGTCTACATAAAGACTGATGTAGACTCACTGAAGGCTGATATATCATGATTTACTTATAATTATAGATCATAATGATCACATAGTGGCCACATTAGTGTTTTAAAGGCGGTGGGTCTATATTTGAGTAGAATTCAGTGAATTTCAGAAATTCCTGTGGCATAATAATTTGTGACATTTGGAATCTTTTCAAATAATAACCAGTTTTGGTTATTGTAGTATAGCTTATGCTGCATGATTTAACTTTAAACATCCAGAAACATTGCACACAACCACAGATATTGCTCAGCAAAGTTCCAAGAAGAAGTTGCTAAATCACAAGGTAGGGGAGAGTGGGTAAATAACGGTTTTTGTATTTGGCTCAATACCTGAAAATATTCTTAGAGATAGATCAATCTTTTTTTAATACAAACAACCTACATCCTTCGGCTATGTTCACACACCACAATGAAATTTCTGAGACATACCCTTAACTAGCAATCTGACCGAAAGTACAGAGAGTGAAATGTTACATTTAACCCTGCCGGTGGGGTAAAAACGTGGCACAGGGTACACCTAACAGTCTTAATAGTCTTAAAAGTTGACACAAAGTAAAGAAATTCTATACAGTTCCATGTTATATAATACACACAGTCTTTAATATATTTTTGATGATATGTATATGTTTTTCGTGGCCTACCTATATCAGTGAAAATCACAAGACCATTATTCTCTGGTTCTAACGTCTTTTCGATCCAAACAGCTGTATCAGTCGATGTCATGTCACCACATAGCCTAAAGTTAAAGTTGAGTTAAATATTTTTATGAAGATCAGATCTGAGTTGGACAAATCACATCAATTGGTTAATCAATATTTTACTGATAACAGGCTAACAACCCTGTTTGATTTTTATAACCCCACTGTTGCCTGGCTAGCAACCCCAGCAAGCTAGCATGCTATATCAAAACTATGTGATCTGTTAGTCACTAAAAGACAATCAAATATATTTGTATTCCTTGACATACACACCACACAGTAGCCGAAAAACACTTCCAGTAAAATAAAATTCACTTGCATATAGCCAAAACAGACTGGAATATGTAATATATGCATCTACATAAAAAGTCTGTTACATTTTACCCCGTGTTAGATTTGGCCCCACTCTCCACCACATTACAATGAAAAAATAGTACCATTATCAGACTTGTAGAAAAATATTTGCATGATCACATAAGCGGCTTTGTTTTTGATATTGATTTGACTTCTGGTAATCTATTATACAAGTGCTGTTGAACGACAGGGAGGAATTGTATGTCAAACCAGGGAATATTATCAATCAACAAATAAACACTCAATTTATAAAATTATATTGCAGAAATGGTATATAACATTCCATCATCTCAATATAAAATTGTCCAATAATTCCAATTAATATAGGAAGGAAGATGACAAGATAATGATTAGAAAATGTTTTTTTTTTTTAAGATTGTTGATCTTTATTCTTGTATTTATAAATCGGTACATTTTTTCTTCTATTTACTGCAAACATTCTTCAGAAACTCAGATAACTGTAATCAGTTAAATTTTCACTGACAACTACAAATAATCCATATGCTAATAAACAATGTAATCTTGCATGAAATGAATCCCCTTTTTTCTTCTAAGCTTTGGAAAAAGAGAACACATTCATTCAGTGTAAAGATACGTCTTTTGAACACAGGTGGATTCTTGTTTACAGTATGGCGAACAAAATGTAAGAGAGCGAAATAAAAAAAACACACTGAACAATGAAATTACAGACTGAAAGGGGGGATGGAGAAGGAAAATGGAAAGATATTGATATCTCCTGAAGGAGCTGTTATCATATCATTGATAAAGCTCACTTTGCTTTTAGAAGCTCTCATTTAATTTCTGTCTGTATCAGTATGACCTCTGGATCTCTCTTCCTCCATTAATGGCTACTGAGTGTGCGCAGGGCTGCCCATTGTCAGTGACAGTACTCTGCAAAAATAAGCTGGAGCAGTTAATGGCACATTAGTGGATTTCACATTACTCAGGTTCCCCAGAATTTGTATGCAGTGGTACTTCCAGGCATATAATGAAAACCATAAACAGATTTGGACTGATGCCACTGTAACTAGACAACACAATACAACCAATCCGTTGATTAATGCTAAAAAACCTTTATTCTCTCCTGAATGATCTCAGCTATTCTGCATGAAACTTCAAATGAAGAGAGACTTGAGACAAGGAAGAGATTCACCAGCCAGTCACACCCAGTGTGTGTGTGCGCGTGTGTGTGTTTTAAACAGCCTCAAGAATGTAATGTTCAATTTCACGATGTGATTCTGAGACTTCTCTGTTTAAATATTGTAATTATACTACATTAAAAGTCCTTTGTTACTAGAGAGCTTTCTCACCTATTGTTCACAGCACATAATTCTTATTAAAGAGCATTAATACAAGACAGACCTTCTAATTGCATTTTATACATAATTATATTACAATAGCCCATTTGTTCACTATTTCAATTGAATACATTAAATTCAACACAAACTTTATATGGTTCAGTGATCTCAACTGTGACTGACAAACTCTAGGAGAGAATTTTAAAGAGTGTTCAATTGTATTGTTTGAATTAATGGAAGCTGTATTATTTTCATTACAATGAGCAAAACAACTGTCAAGAGTAATATGTAGTAGCACTACACTCATGTCTTGCTCAAAACATGTCTATACAAGACAAATCAACCCATTGTACTCATTGTCTACACTTTTTATACCTTTTAATGCCAATAAGCTCATCAGGGAATAGCATTAAAAAGGAAAACACAATACTGTTTCTACAGTGATCTGAGCAAACACAAATTGCAATTTGAAGGAGTGGGATTGACATATGATTCACGCAACTGGATTGCCATAATCGATGCAATCTTCATGGTGAACTATACCGGCCAAAAGAATAGTCAACAAGTATCAGTTCATTCTAGCATCCCTACTGCTCATGGTGGATGTTGACACAAAATGGCCACTAGATGAGCTCGGGTGAAAACAACTGGGTGGGAGTCCCTTGTGGTTTCTTCACTCGATGATGGATATGTAATATCAGCTCATTAAACCAATCTGTCAAACTTCCAGATGCAAGTCTGGAATCTGTATGGCTGGGGGTTCCCAGGTTCCAGCATCTGCCAACAACAGGACCTGCTTGGTGCTCTAGCTCCTGTCTGGAAAGACCAGGATTCAAGAGCTTGCCACCCACACTGAAGTACATGCACAGGACCCAGAGATAGTGAATGACGAGAGGTTTTGCAGTGAGAAAACCAAAGCCAAAAAAACTGTATACAACTCCAGGGGAGCTCAACCAGCAAATAGAAACCTTCCCAGGAGCTGGATTCCTGAGTGTTCTGGCTTTGTGATACATGTCAGTCCTATTGACACAGGATTTAGAACCCTGTCTAACAGATATTCTTTTCTCAAGGCTGCTCATCTCAGTCTTAGAAATGTGACAAACAGCCTTTCAGTAGAAATAAAAGACTTTCATTGTTGCCATCTAGAGTATAGTATGAAAATGTCTTTTTGGATGCAGATTTTTTTTTTCTTCTCAAGTTCAAGTTCATTTCCTACTTCGCTAAAAGGGAAATGCATGTGTTAATGAGGCTGTTTCCAGAACATGTACTGTTTTTAGAATATCATCTGACTATTCATCTATTTTGACTGTGAGGCTAAAAAAAATGTGAAAAGAGAAAAATGCATGCACACTAGGTGAAAGGTTGCAACAGTCATACATTGGCAGATCCAACTGACACTCCCCCCTCACCATTTCCATTTGCTAGAAAGTTCCATTTGTTAAAATAATTTGCAAAATATTATTCTGGCATAAACAAATGGAAAAAAGGTGACAGGGCACAACAGTGATTGTTACCGGGCAACACCACATGACCACGTGCACAGTCCGTATAATTATTTCAGGCCACTCCCTGCGAAAGTTCAGTGATATTTTTATATATTTTGATTGTAATTTGCATAATATGTTTTGCTTTATAAAAAATGTTCTGAGATATTCTGAGATATAATTATTCTTTGTAAACGCATGTTTTATTGAACCACATAAGCACCTGGTGCTATACTCACTTTCATCATAGCCATCATAATTATATATATATATATATATATATATATATCAGATTGCATTTGCTGAATTCTTCTTGATCAGCAACTTTGAACAAGGTTTGTTTGTTTTGTTCTGCCTTCTTGTTTAAAATTTATCCTCTGATTTATCCTAACAGCACCTCAAGGCACTACCTTTCAGATCTTATTTTTTTAGCTGAGTCATCTGGCAGGTGCAAGTCAGTGACGTACTGATCTTCAAACCTGGAAGTCCATTAAAACAGAGAGTAGTCTGCACTTTTAAGAACATCCAATGAAGATATGAGATTCCTGGGGAAACTTGCTCCCCACTGCAAGTTAGGAATTGGAAGGATGGAGGAAAAAAAAAAAACTTAAAAAAAATTGACACCAATGACAGCACTCAACTTGTATACAGCTCCCTTTAAAATATTGTTTAACTGATTTATAACCCCTAGCAGTAAAATTCAGTCAAAGGGCAACGTTTTTGGACATACAAGATGAACTGTACCTCAGTATTGTGCTTACCCAACTCCAGATACTGGCCCAAGGCTGAACTTGGCCTTTCCTTTTTATACTGTTGCCAAAATTTTTGATTCAATTACTGTTATGCCGACCTACACCTCCTTCATGTATAATCAGACAACAGGACTTTGAATGAAAGTACTTGACAGTTGCTGGAAGCTCTTTTCATCATAAAGAAGACTGGAAAACAACAGTGGGGGCTGCTGTCATGAAAATGTGCTCATTTGAAATTGTGATAAACTGCTGCTTCAGAAACTGCTGTCTTTTGTACAGCTGTGCTATGAGTTAAATTGCTTCGGGTGGATCTTCCTATATAGAAAAAAAAATGTTTTAATTAAAGAGAAAACCTTAAGTTTAATCATAAACCCTTCTGTGCCACTTTAAGTGTCTATTGCAACTGACTGAACACTGTAACTTTGATTTCTAAGCAGATATTGGGATAGAAGAGGAGTCGGATGCCATTTTACGTCTGAGTCCCATTAAACTCTGTGACCAGGCAGCTTGACGGACTCAGATGAATGGTGCCTCACGCTCGTAGCGGGCCCGTTCCTGGTGAATGATACCAGCCACCTGGTTCAGCACTTAAGCTAAAAATGCCCGCGCCAAACCGGTGCTAACGAACGTGATTTCCTTGAAACACCTCCGCACTCTGCTCTGGCTGCAGTGTGAGCCTGGCAGTGTCGCTCAGTCCACCCATGTGCTCTGTCTTGTTCGTGCCAGACCGCCATCCCCCAGTCCTCTGGGTTCTCAGGCTTACAGTTAAGGCAGAAGTGGTACGGAGAGAAGCAACTGACTACCATTTATTATCATGAAGGTACAGGGCCAATACATCTGTTTCTGCCAGTGGAACTATTTAAAGTATAAAGCACTTTCTTACAGTATACTATGAAACTCTGGGAACGTCGTCTTTTGTTTCTATAGGAAATTCTTCGCCGTATTATTGTGAAATATATAACTACAGTAGTCTGAAAAAAAAATTATAAATAGGTGTGACAGAATTTAATTTAGCTGGATCAGGGCCATTGTTAAGAAATCTAATTTGAGTCCGCTAATGCTAGTTAGCTTGACTGAGTTAGAACATTTTTATAGGAAGTTGTTCACCATATTGTTGTGCGATATATGACTACAGTGGTCTGAAAATAAAATAAATAGGTGTGTGATGGTGACAGAATATATTTTAGCTGGATCAGGGCCATTATTAAGAAATCTAATTTGAGTCCGCTAATGCTAGTTAGCTTGACTGAGTCAGAACATCTCATCTTGTTGACAGACAGATCCTGCTTTTCTTGCAGATGTGGACTATTAGAAACTGATATTTCACTTATAAAAACTGATTGTGTTCTGTTATGATCATAATGACATAATGATCTGTTATGATCCTTAGGCAGTGCTGACACTTTAAAAAGTGTTTGCCTTGCATCAGCTTAGAAATAGCTCAGCAGTAACATAACTATGCAAAAATAAACATGGCAAGAATCTTTAAAATGCTCTGACAATATTGTCCAGGCAGATGTACAGCTGTGATAATTACCTGTCAGTGGTATTTACAATTGACATATGCAAGGCTGACAATAGACTGGATGCAGTCACATACCAAGCATTTTATCATTATTAGCAAACCTATGCCATAGATGTCAAGCATTACCCTTTTTTCCTTGAAGGACATCTTCTCACCAACAAAATTCAGTCAAGTGAAGTCATGTTATTCTTATGTTTTCTTTTTTTTTTTTCAAATATCCACCCACAGCTCTGTACTACAACATTAACTCTAGATTCCATCAGAATGTTGCTTCATTCATATCATATCATAAGGGATTTAAAGAGCCTAGATTCAGTTTCAATGAGCAAGACAAGAAATATTCATTTCAGGACAGTTTGTTTGTATTTATGTTAGCTAAAATATTAGTCCATAAGCAGACTGTCTCCATTTATTTTGACAGTTGACTGTATGGTCATCAGACCACCCATCAAAATGATGTGTTAGCCCCTGATTGTTATTCTGCTTAGCATATGATAACTTCAGTTTTTATGCACATGAAGCAAACAGTGCTTTTTTAATTATGATAGAAACCACCAACTAAAGACTAAAAATATTAAGAAAGGCTCTCCCTAAGACACACATGACTGTTTCTATTAGCCCCAGAGACAACAGACAACATGGTTTATATTACAAGCAGGCCAATACTTATATTTGCCATTAATTATTATTATTATTATTATTATTATTATTATTATTTACAGTAGTAGTAGTAGTTGTTGTTGTATTAGTAGTATTTATTATTATAACTGATATAATCAGCACTTGTTGGTTCTCCTTTTTCGTTTCTATACCTTTTCTTTCCAAATTGTTACATTTCCTGTTTTTCACGACAAAAGACCTCCTCGCATTTGGAGACCAGTCCGATGCGGAAACTTAATGAGATCGGAGCAAATTTGGTTGATTACAGCGTAACTGATTGATGGGATAAATTTGAATGCGAGACATGCAGCCTGCTCAGTTCATCCAGTCTGTATGAGTTCAGAAAAAGGGTGGTTGGATTACCGTTTGAGCATTTGAACAGTGGTCAGTGGTTGATATGCCATTGATGAACTAAGAGGACAGATTAGCGAGCAATAAATTTGATTACCAGTGTACTTTAAATGGCCTCATTAATGCAAGTGGAATGGGGAATTAACCTGGTCTGTTCGAATGATCACTTGTGCGACAGCCATCTGGATGTACTGAAAAAAAACGGAGACGGCTAACGGAACCATCCCAACGTGGGTCTTGCCAGATGGCAACATCAGTCCTGATGTGTCTAAAGATCTGGCAACACTGTCGCAATGTCCCGTAGCCCTGCAGCATGCCCTTGCGTCATGTCACCATTGTTACGCACAGATTCTGTTACCCCATACCGGACAGCCATCTCATGAACGCCAGTTTCCATCGCGTATAGTCAAAACTGGCAACAGACAGAGACGCATTGACAAAAACAGCTTGCTCACACAATAGCAAGAGTCTCCAGCGGTCGATCCATTAGCAAGCATTAGCACACTTTCAATTTGTATGAGAGGCAGAAATTTATTGGCATCCGACTTGGCAAACAGCAGAGGCCTGTTTTGTTAATGATTGTTTTTATTTTTATTTTTTTCCCCTCGGTGTTCAAATCAGCGGTGGATTAATGGCTCTATCTCTTAATATAGAGGACTCTGGATTCAGTGGGCGGGTCTAGCTCAGGGACCGATCATTGCATTGATGACCGCAGATCCCTTTATTTCGGTAGTCCTCCGATGTCACTGCCAAACCTGAGCCCCGGCCGCAGGTGGCGACGCACACATGGGCTCACCTTGAGCGGGCGGCATCTCCCCCAGATAATCTGCTGCTATGGTCTGCTCCGACTCTGACACGCATATTAATCAAGAGAGCCGGGAGCTACCTCTGCAACCAACCCTCCTGTCTCCTTTGCAGGGCATTCTGGCAAGGTAAAGCAGCTATGGCTAAAAATAATAGGATGGAAAAAAGACAGCAACATCCTGTTTAAAAATATCTAGCACTGAAGGTAATCGAGGTTTCTTGGCCTATAAGTTGTGCATCTCTTTATGCACTGAGAAGTAAGTGAAAGTGAAAGCCATGTCTGCCATGGCTCAGGGACCTCAGAATAACTTCAAAGGTACGACACAACCTAAAGGCACGACACAACCTCCACCCAAAACTGAAATTTCAAAATTTCTGACAATGACGCACGCAAACAATAATGAGCCACATGATGAAATCAGATAAAATACTGGATTTGCTAGCATAATTATTAGCTTTCAGTCAAGCTGCTACGACAGCATGTAGGCCACAGTGCCATCATTTTGTGCATCCTGCACAAAAGGAAAGAGTATCAGGATAAATCAGACATTAAAAGTACAAAGCATGTTTCAAGCAGATCTCCGGAAACAGGGTGGGTGGGGGATATTATGACTGACAGTGGCACAGTGAGATTGAAGCTTTACCAAACTTTTACAGCAACTGTCTTCCGGACTGCCATATATAATATTAATCGTAATGGCTGGTAGTGAAAGAAAACATGAAAACTGTGAATTAATATGACAGCATAGTCAAAAGCTTCTATACCAAGTAAGGTATGCAAAAATGAATATCAATTAAATATGAGCCAATAAGACTGTGGTACAATATATTTGTTCATATCTTTACTTATAGATTGGTTGTCACATTTAGTTAATTGTGTCATATTGTGTCATAAGATTAATCCTTAGCATGCAATTACTGCTTGGCCATTTAGTTACATACTGTATGTGTCAGAATTATTTGAGAATGTTGGCTGAAGCTTGTAATTAAGGTTTATAATATTTAACTGATATTAAACCAATTCACCTCCAAATGTATGCCTGAAGATGTCTACTATTTCAGAGAGTTTGTTTGTTAGTGAAATAGTTCAACTAACCTTGTGTTTGCTTCAAATCGGAAAATATAAAATGATGAAACCACTGGAAAATTCCCTGGTTTCAGTAGTACTGGCAATGCATTTCACAACCAGGAAGAAGCGAGAAGGGGAGGGGGAGTTGGCTGAATGCCATATTGCTGTTTGTGTTATCAGCACAGAAAAAAAAGGTTTCACTTTCATTACAAACCTATAAAATTTCAATTGAGAAAACTAAAATTATAGGTTTATCCAATGAAACTTTTTTTTTTTTTTCCAATGTGCTGTACCAAACAAATCTGTCCCCATCTGGTGTTATAATATCACTGCTGGATGGAATGCAGTTTGTGTCCATTCACATACAACGGTTTAGGGGTGTGTAAAATTGCTTGACAAAAGAGAAAACATCTGCTTCTCAATCCTCATGGTGAACTCAGAAAGAGCAAAAAAAATAAAAACACAAAACAGTGAAGAGGAAACAACACATACCCCTTGAAAACAAGCATACTTACCAGTAATGCAAACTTTACAAGAATCAGGAGTGATGTCATTGGATAAAACTGCATAACCATTGTCCATTATTCACTTTTGCTCTGTGTCTGTGCTACTGTGACTGCGCCTCACTGCTACTCCCCTCTGCCTCTGGTCTCAGCATACGATGTGAATTACTTCCTCTGTGGATCACACCACCATTGTTCAGTCAGTCCGTGGATCACGCTCCTTCTAGTTTCCAGTTTCAGGCAGGGAGCACAGGCCTCCGGCGTCCCGCTACAAGTCTTTTAAACAGGCATACCACAGCTCTCAGAATGAGGGCAAGCCTGTCTGCTGAGCTGCAGTGTTTTTGTTTACCGAGGAAGTTGAGCAAGAGTCAGCCAATCACGGCTTCCCTCCCCAGTCGAGTGTTTCCCAGACAGGAAGAAACTGAGTGCTGCAATTTTGAGGCGTCTAATGCACTGCCTGTTAAGAATAACAAGTGGGGATTCGGATCAACAGCTGCTCTTCTCTTTCTGGTTGCCATTCAAATTCAAAGTGCATCAGAATGCTGTCCATGGATGAGTGTTAATTATATATATATATATATATATATATATATATATATATGGGACACATTGTACTCTATGTACTGATTGATTATTTATTATTAGTTATTTTTATTTTATTTTTTTGGTAACCTGTTAACCTGGTGATGACATTTTCAGATAATTCAAGCATGGCCTGGTGAGGGACATAAAAAAAAGTCAAGCTGAAGCAGATTTCATTGAAATAGTATTGTTCTGAGATACTCATGTTTATGTTACAGCATTTATTTGGGTCAGCATTGGTAAGAACAAAAATGATGTAAAGGATGGTATTCTGACTAAATGCTTACTATGGTTTTCTGCATTTAGTTCATATAACTGTAAATGCTGTTATGTACACACACATGTACACCTAAACCTGTTAATGAGGCAGAAGGTCTGTAGCAATGATGAACACCACATGAATCATTATTCATATGGCTATTAATTATAATGACTAGGCAAGACTAGTGCACACCTGCAAAGATAATCCCAAGCCATTTCTGGGCCAAATAACCTTACATCAGCTATGCGTTTGGCTATCCCTTTAGCCAGACATAATCTAAAGACTAAAAACAGCACTGTTGTTGCACAATAATGGCAACACTGGCAGCGCTTAAACAAAGTTGAACTCGTACCATTTGGATCGCATTGCATTGAGCACGCTCACGGCCAAGAGGCAGAAGGCACTGGGGAATAATTGCCGATTTTCAATTCAATCAAACCTTGAAAGTAAATGGAAGACGTCTAGTCTGTGAACTTGTATTTCTCTACGCCCCCTAAATCAAATCAGCTGAGAGCGGGTGGACGTTATTTACTCCCCAACAAGACGGTAATCAGACACCAGACATTCTATCCTGCGGATTGGAGATCCTCTTTGTGGCATTCACAGTGCCAATAAAACGTGTTAATGGCACATTGCTTTTTGTACTCTGTTTAGAAATCTGGTTTTCTGTCTTCGACGCTGGAATTAATTTGCTTGTTTTGAGTCATAAAATGAGAGAGTTCACTAATGGCCAGAGCTCTTAAATTAGAGGTTTTTTTAATCTTCTCTTGTTTCTCTGTTAATCAATCACCAGGGAACAGAGCATGTACAAACATCAGAGTTTTGTTTGTACCAAATGAAAATGGAAACAGCTTCACCACCTTGCTCACATTATTAAACTTTGTTTATTAATCTACTTTCACCTACTGAAATAAAATTGGCTATTTACTACGAATGCACATTGGAACTAGCAGTTAACAGATGTGATGTAGCCATCATTTTGTGGAAAATCAACATTACCAGCATTTTCCATTTTTGTTTACATTTAGCACTGTTAAGAATTGGTGAAATCCATAGTGCACAGAAATGCCACTTCTTAACAGGGTACCATTAGTTTGTTTGCTATGCTATGTTAGCATTGTTTATATTATGCACAGCACTTTTCAAAAATAAGAGCACTCGGTGAAAATTGGGTATGTAATGTAATTAGGTTATTTCTCATCAGGTTTGCATTAATACAAAATATTTCAAGTTGAGAGTATAACTCTAAATATGTGCTGTGCTCTGCATGGTAGCTGACAGAATTTCAGAATGTGAATGTGAAAAAAATTATTAATTGAGCGATTTATTGTGTTCCCAATTTTTGTATGTGCATTGTGAACACAGACAATCAAGGATATAAGGTAATGGAGGTCCAGCAGTCCTATACTGTAGCTTACACCAGAAATGCAAGTATGGACATACTGTTAATATTGAAGGAACATGTAAAGTTGGAACATCGCCAGACTGTCAATCTCGATTATAAATTGGTATTAAAATTTAAATTAAGCTGTTGGATAATCTGGTAGGTGTGCGGGAGATGGGTCCATGGGATTTTGCTGTAATGATCATGACATTCAATTCAGCTTCAAGTTGAGAGGTATAATGTATACTGTGTATTACTTTTAATTATTATTATTATTATTATTATTATTATTATTATTATTATTATTTTCCTTTATTTAAACAGGTAGTTTCATTGAGATCGAGATCTCTTTTTCAAGAGAGACCTGCAAGTACATGTAAAACACATTCAACAGACAAGTGCAGACTAATACTGTACTTGAACTATTCAGTGACAATGTATAATAACCACAGAAATTGACAGATTTGTATGGTTACAACATCAGAACTGTGGTTTGTCATTTCTTACAGCACTATGGTCATGGTTACACATGGTGTCATAGTTGTGTGATGAGATGACTGTTTACAGGAACAATTTTTAGGGGTTTTATTGCATCTTGAGAAGGTGTGATTACTTTTCTCCTACCTGACTGTCAGAAAATCAGGCACATAATCATGATGGATGTATGACTGGTGTATTCCATAATCATATTTAATGTGCCTATTCTCCAAATTCCCAGTTAAAGAAGTTCCAGTTCCAAACCATAAATTTATCATTGTGGTCAGTCAGTCTCAGTCTTGGCTAACGTACCTTTCAGATGTCTGGGCATACTGGCGGTAAAATTTTACATTTTATACTCTCATTTTAAGATTATCTAAATTTTACTATAACAATAATGATAATATTTAAAGCAACGTTCAAGATGTTTAGAAGAGTGAAGAATAATAATACTTAGTACAGATTTTATACCATTTTTCCTTGGCTGATTTGATCGTAAAGTCTGAAAAATGGGCTGCAACAGAGTACGGATGCTGTTGCAGTGGTGTTGGCCGTTTCTTACTAGTGGGGAGCCAGCTAATTAATTTATAGTAATTTAGAGAAAATTACGAGCACCATTAATTTGAGTTTGTATTCATCAGTCAAGCCCACATATTGTTATGCTCTGACACAATGATTATCTTTAGACTTTGATGATTTGAGGCTTCTAGTCAGGTTGTCTGGTTGGTGGCTGAGCACTGGGTTCAGGGTCCTGCTGATCCACTGTGGGAGTGGTGTCCTTTGTCCTATGCGGAACAACTGGCCATGAGGCTGGATGGTGTCTTTTAACTTCATGCTAAAGGCTGCTGCTTCAGATTTTTTGGGTGGATAAATAAATAACTACAGCAAAAATGACAAATAATGAATATGTCAGTCGTCAGTGTTCGGAAATCATACTCTACCACTATAATGTGTCTCCTAATTCTGCAAAGTAATGCATGCATTACTCCCCTTGGTGGTATTTTGACAAGTTACAAGAATAGTGTTACAGTATATCACATTAAATATTACAAAATATACATGTGACAACACATAAAACATTGCGCATAAGCAGCGTTGGCAATCCCATAGCATTTGGACTCCTGCACGGCAATCTGATGGAGCTTGGCTCAGACCAAAATTGCCAGCAACTGTCTTGCTTACATTTATTTCATTAATGATAGGCTAAAGCTCAGTTGCTCAGTGCATTAAGACAATGAGACTGATCCATCCAATCCTCTTTGCTTTAATAATATCAAATGACAAGGGAAAACAGTGGATGGGCATTCTATGGAGCAGTTATCTAGACATGGATCATTTAATTAATAATAATACTAACTGCATACTTGAATTTGCTGAACACTGTAGCACAGTTCTAAATTGTACTGACAATATAATCTGACACCTGTCTGTATAACACTTTTTATGAATTCAATTATCATGAGTAGTCTATAACCCATGAGATCACCAGAGAAATGTGTATGAACTGAAAGTGAAAATGCAAAGCAATTGAGAGTCAAATGGAAAGTATTTGTGGATGAATACTACACATTATATTAATGGGCCAGAAAAATAATCTGGATTTTCACTGTAGGCCAGATGGGATACAAAGCATCTCTTAATTGTTAGAAAATGGCTCAAAAAGCAGAGGGTTTTGCATGCACCAAGAGATCACAGGATTCACATGAATGACTGTACAGTATATCAATCAATTCCTGTACTTCCATATTGTGTGCATGAATGACTATTGTCAGTATCATAAAGAAGAAAAAAAACATGTCAATTTTTGAGTTTGACTCATGAATACAGTGAGCTTTGCAACAAACATTTTTTTATTTTTTTTTATTTGGCTCTGTACTCCACAATTTTGAATTCAAATAATTCACACATGGTTAAAAGTGCAGATTCTCAACTTTTATTAAAGATATGCTTATACGTTTTGGTTTCACCATGTTGAAATTACAGCACTTTTAGTATATAGCCACCCCATTTCAGGGCACCATAATGTTTGGGACAAATGGCTTCACAGCTGTTTGTGATATGTTCACCTACTCCCTTTGTGCAGGTATGCGACAGCTTTCAGTACCTACTCGTATTGTATTGGTTATATTGCTACTTTGTGATTAATTAATGTGATGGATTAGACTTAGTCACCTCAGGTGAGCTAGGTGGGCAGCACCTAGTTGTTGTGTATAGCAACTTTATCTGTATGTCTAGATAAGACTCTATGGTGATAGCAGCAATCTTAGGTGACCTGTGACTGTTGGAATTCAGGAGAGATCCACAGAGTGTGAGAACTCCAGAGGCAATGTCCGAGTGCCTGGGGTGAGAGGCACAGGGAGCAAGACATAAAGAGAGCAAAAAGAGAGAGCGATTATTGTCACTCACTTTTATTCACCTGGTGGTGCGAAGGGAACCTTCACTCTTGTGCTGTGTGATGAAGAACGCTGTGTGCACAGATGACATCATCAAATACGCTTTGTGTTCTTAAAGAGACAGTCACTGTTTGTGTAAGGACTGTCAGCTGGCTATTGGTACATACAATTGTTGTTCTCAGATTGTGTGTGGATGGCTATATATTTCTGAAATACAGTATTTTTACTGTTCTTACCATTTCTTGCCTTTAGAGATACCTTGTTGGTGTAACAGATGAGTATCAGAGTTTCTAAAAGTGTGACTTGAGGGACAGATTGGAAAGCACGGACTTGCAAGATCTTTTTTTCTGAAATGGGGAAAATAAAAAATAAAAAACAGGAAGCTTTCCTAATAACACAGATAAATGCTTGATCAAGAGTTGCCGTCACTTTGTCAAATGAAATGACCTGTCCCCTACTTTTAATAAAACATGCTCTTCTTAAAACAAGCATTCATAACCAGATAAATGACTTTATGCCAAGTGCCATGAAGCCCATTAAATCCCTTCTTTAGAAGTGGATCAGGTCCAAATGCACAATCAAAGGATTTGACTGGGGATTATCTCAGATTAGAAACACTATGAGACAAATGGGGAGATGGCAGGAAATCATACAGTACATGCAAAGGATAAATTATCAGTTGCATACCAGCCCAAATTTTGCAATGGCTATTAATTTAAAAAAAGAGAATGCGCATGGCAGAGAGCAGGCTGGTGCATTAGCCTCTGTCATCCAATGAAAGACAACATGTGTTAGCCTTGTTGTAAAATGTTTTTTCTTCATAACAAACTCTCTTGAAATATAAATAAAGACCGCATCTGTTGCAGAGCCAAAGAGAGAGAACACAAAACAAAATGTCATTAAAGGCATGTCATTAAAAAGGCCTTGTTTCATTAACCATTCTCTTTCCAGAGTCAGATAGCTATTGAACGATCTATTTGACTTTTCATAGCCAAAGAAAATATGCAGACAAACAAAGCTGTCGAATGAGACTAGAATACAATGTATGTATATATCACTATATATCGATTGTTGAAAACTGCATGTAAAAACATTTCACTCATTACAGCCCCATTTTATTGTATGAACTATTTCTGGCATTGGATAAAACATTCCATATTAAAGTAAATTACTGGACACAATTTGATATGACTGATGCTTCATGTTTTGTTTAAACCATGTGTCGCTTACTGTAAAAGTAAGCTACTAGTATTGCACTAGTAGCCAGTACTTTACTACAGCCAATTTTTACTGTGTGGTAATATAGGAAGAAAATTTAATGCTAAAACATGTACATGCACATGATTCCGCTATGGAGTTTATCACAATAATCCCTTTGTCTGTCCGTCGGGGACCTGTTCCTTTTCGCTATAGTCCTTTAAGGCAATAGAGCACTGAACTCTGGTTTGCAGGTGGTTTTATCTGTACACTATCATTATTTTCTCTTAGTTTCTCTCATTTTATTTATTTCTCTCTCTTATAGCCACCATTCTTCAGCAATGTGACTACACAATTCCTCCATTATTTCCCTCCATGTGTGCTAGTGCTACCCAACAGTGCACTGCATGTGTCAGTAACATGACAATTGGTCTCGGTCTGTTAATACTTGTTTTCTGGGGTTCACAGATTCTTCTCCAATAGACACCCTTGCAGGGGAAATTTGGTTGATAATTCACAGCACAGACCAAAATATTTATATTCTCTTGACGGGAATTTCCATTTTTAGGCACATTTCATTTAGGAAAGCTCTTTCTGTAAATCACGTCTCTTGCTGCTGCATGCATTCTTCTATACCCTAATGACATCGAAAAGCTGAGGCACTCTGGCATTGTTAATGCTGAATACATAATCTGTCAATAATGCTCAAAGGAACTCTGAAATATAGAGCAGTGATCATATCTTACACTGCAATGGAAGTAAATACGATTTGAGGTTGGTTATATAAAAAAAAAAAACAGCTTTACAAAATTTAAAATGCAATAATTGCTGATTGATCATTTTTATGCTTACTGTATGTATTTTTTCCCCCAATCTGTGGGAACCATCAGTGTATGTTTTCCAGATTTTGACTATGCTGCATTTTTTAAATTTTCATATTTATTTATGTAATAATGAAATACATAAATGAAGCATTTAAATTTTGAAAATCACTAAGGTTGTCAAGCTTTTAATGAGCTATCCATTTAATAGAATTAGGTCCCATGGAAATTCCAACTTTTTGCTTTGTAACTTGTGACTCTCACTGAAGTCTGTCCTCAAACCTCTTATTAGACTTGCTTCTTACATCCCATTGAGGAATGTAACTTGTCTCAATTGATCATCTAATTACTGTAGCCTATCAGTAGCACACAGAGTTAAGAAACCCTTTTCCTTAGCTGCTTCTACCTTTTTTTCCCCTCTCAGAGCCTGCATTGACCTGGCTTACGAAGCCAATGGCCATCCCCTGGACCTAAATGAGGGGAGCCATTTCCACTCATACCTGGGGGAAAACATAACAATCAACCCAAATCTGACCGTATATTATAGAGAGAGATACTGAAAATGACTGAATAAATACATCATTTATAATTCATATAATTGCAAACCAAAATAAATAAGACTCTACAGCAACAAGGCTCATAGAAATAAACTGTACCAGCCTTCGGGAATAAGGGCACGCACCTTTCCCAGAGACACTGCCAACAGAGATGGTAAGCAAACAGTTTCTTACGACTTCTACAAGGGAAAAAAAAATGTACTGTAAAGTTTAATGTAAAGTTTATCCAAAAAAAATGAATACATCACTTCCATGGACACAAAACAGAAAATAAAGCAAGGCATGAAATACGGACACTATATAAATGAATGTGCACTTTTAAATGTTTTTTTTTTTTTTTAATAAAAAAAATTGGGAAAAGAGAATCAATGAGAAATGTTAGAAAATAATTAAATAAAGGAATTAACCTACTAACAAAGACAATGCATGATGATATGAATAAAGATGACAACCATTTAATTGCAACAGAAAATAAACCAAACAAAAGAAAGCACTGTATGATGAAGCTGTATGTATGGTTTGTAAGCACTGATGCTTGTCTGAGAGCTTGCATGTAGCACATGCAGAAGTGAACCCTCTCCCTAAAGTCAGTACAATTTCAATAGTTCCTGCTTTGAGCCTGTTTAAATGGTGTTGCCATTTCTCCCTGTGAGAAAATGGAAAACTTGTGTCACACGGGAAGGGACTGTCATACAAGGTGAAGGACTCAAGGCTTTTCTGCAGATACATTGTATAATGTGAGGGGTTCTCTGACATTAAGATTTGAGAAGATATGTATCTGACCTTGCTGGTCTACTCAACAGTAGAGGTAGACAATTCAAAATTAAGTGGAAATCTATTGCATACTTGCTTGAGATTAAAAACGACTAGTTTCAGAAATTCATGAGCTTGTTCAAAGAATCCTATTTTCTTTTTTTTTAGATGATCGGGGTTACAGTATACCAGTGTGCTGGTAATTTCCACAGAGTTTCTTGGCATACTGAAGATGGTTAGACGTGTGAATGGTTCTTGCTTGTCCCGACCATGGAGCTTCTCCACCCTAGCTCCCCAGTGTTGGAACAAACTCCCCATTCCTCTACAAACCACTCTGCCCCTGCCCCTTTTCTGCTGTGTTCTGAAGACACATCTCTTCAGACCTGGACTAATCGTCCTTTCTCTGCGGGGCACTCCCAATCTGGGATTGCTCTTATCACTTGTATCCTTCTATCTTGTTCCTCTCGCACTTTCATGTGACACTTGTAGTTTCATCCTGCACTTATATTGCACTTGTGTCGTTATCTTCATGTTGTAGCTTGCCGTCATGCCTCCTTTCTGTTTGACCATAAGTTCTGACCTAGCCTATACTCACTGTGTAAACTGGACTTGATGTTCATTGCTGTGGATAACTGTTGCATAATGAGTATCGTACCTAATCGGACCTGTGTTTTGTAGTTGTTCCAATGACCTTTGGTATGTGCTTGTGCTTATTGTATGTCAATTTAGATAAAAGTGTCCAAATAATCTGTCATAATGTAGTATAGAGCTAAATCAAGAAAAAAATATGTTTGTCCCAAAAGTTAAGGCATTGTATTTGTGATTCATATTTCTGACTGCTCATTACATTTCTTCTGTCTTAATTTGAAACCACATTACACATTTAAAAGTACTCTTATTCATATATACATTTTTCTTGTAACTGAGGTGAAGTTCTTTGCTCATGGGTCATAGTAATGTTCCAGAGCTCCATCCCTACACCCTCTCTCTCTCTCTCTCTCTCTCTCTCTGTCTGTTTGATATTTTGCCAGATTTAATCTTATAAACAAGTGTTTACAGTACATTTACACAAAACTAAATGAAATTTCAAATGTCAGCCTTACACCAACAATATGCAAGTCATTTCTCTCTGCTCATTTTCAAGTTGAAAATTCAAAAAGTGTAAAAATGATAAAGAGGTTTCTGGAAGAATAAATACTGTCGGCTTCTTTTTTTTAAGCTTACTGACCAGATTTCAAATTATATCGTATAAGATGTGTAAGAAATCAGAAGTTCTTTACATATATTAAAGAGAATTAAAGGCCTTTATCACATTAATGCAATGCTTTGAACTTCTACCAGAGAGTAACAAAGAAAAGGCCTAGTTTTCAAAGGGTTTTGCATGCTAAACACTTGACCTGTGTACTCGATGAAATTTCCAATACCATCCACATTTCTTTTCAGTCTGTTGTCAGACTTCAGTGACATAGATGTTCTTGCATAGGGTGAGGTCTCGGAACAAAGCAATACCTGCCTTACCTTTTGAAGATGGTAATATATACATTCCACTGCTTAGCCCTTCATCTCCTACATTTTAAATCCACTATCCTAACTCCTCTTTATGTCTCTGCAGGAGTAAAGATGTATCTAAGAAGGGGTGGTTGGCATTCAGGTTCAATACATTTTTTTTTTCTTTTTTTTTGTTTTGTGAGCTGTAATACATGCCTAAGGGAGAAAACTGTAAAGGTGGAAAGCATAAATTGCATCATCAAAAGAGATGTGTGAGCAGGTTACACTGAAACATATTTCCATTAATTATTGAAATTAATATTTGCATTTAAGTCGTTAAATAGAAAAAAAAGTGAGGGGCCAACAGCCTTTCAAACAATATTGCCAGTGAATTAGATAATCTGCCAGACAAATGCTACCCAGGAGACAAGCCACGTGATCTTGCACTCCACACTTTACTTCTCCTTTTTTTAACTTATGATGACTATTAAAATATATATATACTTGGCTTAAGTTTGTGAGAGCATGTTAAGAAATTGAGAGTGTCAGTATTTTTTCATTTCTGTTTTCTCCATATAGAATTTGTGGGTTGTTGGGATTAGTTGATGTGGCAAGGAGAAGACGTTTGTAAGTCTGCTTAGAGTAAGACGTTTTGTGATTTTTAAAAAAAAATTTTTTTGTGTTTGTTATGGTCAGGGTTTACCATCACTTTCGTGTAACCGCAGCTTTTAAAGTTTTAAACAGAAATGTTTTTTGGAATGCTTTCCTATGACATCAACAATTTAATCAGCAGTTACCCCCTAAGTAGCCCACTCAAGAATGTATATGGCTACAAATATTCAAAATTGTTTATGTACTGCATTGCTTATGTTAAAAACATTTTTATTTCTTGAATAAATATGAATATATTGCACATGTCTTTAATGGCCATAGGTAGCCAAGCTACTGTAGAAAATATTTCACTCATTCAAAATCATTAACAATCCTATGTCCTAACCGTTCTTCAAGCTGCTGAACACAGCTGTGAACTTGCCTTTACCCTCAGACTTATCGTTTTCCTAACCCTAACCCTAGTTTGGGCCCTTAACCCTAATTGAAGCCATTGGTAGCTTGGAAAACATCAGAAAACCCATTTAAAATTGATTAAAAATCAAGGTAAATATCACGAATACAATAATACAAATGAAAAATAATATGTTTCAGGTCTTTTAAAAAGATTTTTTCATTGAAAAAATATTAATATATTGCACATTTTTTAATGGCCATAGGTACCCATGCTACAGTAGTAAATATTTGACTCATTCAAAATCATTAACAAACCTGTGTCCTAACCATTCATCAAGCTGCTGAAGACAGCCGTGCACTTTCCTTTACCCTCAGACTTATCGTTTTCCTAACCCTAACCCTAGTTTGGGCCCTTAACCATAATTGAAGCCATTGGTAGCTTTTAAAACTTCAGAAAACCCATTTAAAATTGATTAATTAACAAGGTTAATATCAAGAATAACATAATACAAATGCAAAATAATATGTTTCAGATCATGTAAAATCATTTTTGTTTTCTTGAATAAATATGAATATATTACAGATGTCTTTAATGGCCATAGGTAGCCAAGCTACTGTAGAAAATATTTTGCTCGTTCAAAATCATTAACAAACCTGTGTCCGAACCGTTCTTCAAGCTGCTGAACACAGCTGTGAACTTCCCTTTACCCTCAGACTTATCGTTTTCCTAACCCTAACCCTAACCCTAACCCTAATTTGGGCCCTTAACCCTAATTGAAGCCATTGGTAGCTTGGAAAACATCAGAAAACCCATTTAAAATTAATTAAAAATCAAGGTAAATATCATGAATACAATAATACAAATGAAAAATGCTATGTTTCAGGTCTTTTAAAAAAAATTTTTTCTTGAAAAATCTTTTATATATTGCTCATTTTTCAATGGCCATAGGTACCCATGCTACAGTAGAAAATATTTGACTAATTCAAAATCATTACCAAACCTGTGTCCTAACCATTCTTCAAGCTGCTGAACACAGCCGTCAACTTGCCTTTACCCTCAGACTTACCGTTTTCCTAACCCTAACCCTAGTTTGAGCCCTTAACCCTAATTGAAGCCATTGGTAGCTTGGAAAACTTCAGAAAACCCATTTAAAATTGATTAAAAATCAAGGTAAATATCACGAATACAATAATACAAATGAAAAATAATATGTTTCAGGTCTTTTAAAAAGATTTTTTAATTGAAAAAATATGAATATATTGCAGATTTTTTTATGGCCATAGGTACCCACGCTACTGTAGAAAATATTTGACTCGTTCAAAATCATTAACAAACCTATGTCCTAACCATTCTTCAAGCTGCTGAACACAGCCGTGAACTTGCCTTTACCTTCAGACTTATCGTTTTCCTAACCCTAACCCTAGTTTGGGCCCTTAACCCTAATTGAAGCCATTGGTAGATTGGAAAACTTCAGAAAACCCATTTAAAATTGATTAATAAACAAGGTAAATATCAAGAATAAAATAATACAAATGCAAAATAATATGTTTCAGGTCTTTTAACTAGCTAGCCGCAATCAGGCTTTTTTCATTTTTTTTCGGTAGCATTGATGCTATCAGTCAAATTTCTGAGCACTGTTACAGAAAACTGGGATAATGACCAGTTTCTTGAAGTTCTCTGGTAGCGAATTGTACTTATGACCACGTGTACACAAGCAGAACTTGCAGTCCAAGTTTGTGGGCAACATTTCGTTACCAGTAGGTCATGATTCAGGATTTGATCAAATGTGCTCATGGCCTTATTTTGGTGACAACAGTAACATAAATAGGCCGCATTTTGTGTATTTGAGAAATCATATGCGATAAGTGCTTTGGAATTAATCTAGAAGAGTGGCGATACCTTTGTGCCATCAAACCAGTTTCTCTGGGCTTCCATCTAGGTCTCAAGATCATTGATGCATTTAAGTGTAGACATATCAAGTTTAAAATGATCATGTGACCTGTAAAGGCAATATTTCTCATGAAGGCATATTTCCAAACATGACAGAATTAATGGTTTTGGTTTTAAAAAATTATGGCTTTTCAAGTATAAATGCAATATAATGAGCTTCAGAGGCCATATTGTTTTGCCTACAAAGAAATGAACTGATTTGTTGAAGGGCACAGGGTTATGCTTGCCAATTTTAGGAATGTCAGTCACAGTAATTTCCGAGAACACGTAGCAGTTAAACATTCAAATCTAACAAACCTTATGGCTGATAGACCATAGAAGAAGGTCAACTCGGAATAATGGTCCAGAAAGAAAATGTTATTTTGCTCAATCCTTTTGCTTTAAGATTTTCAGTTTTAATTCCAAAGTAAACACAGTAAATGAATTAAACATTATTATAATTACTATCATACTTTTTTTTTTTTTGGTTATTTGATTATGCTTTGCTCTGGGAGTTGATTGTGACATAGCCAGCTAAATGCATATCAGTCTTTAGAGATGTGTTGGTACATGAATCAGTTAAAACATGTAATGTGCGTATTTAGCAAATTTACAAAGTGTATCTGCCTTCTCCTGAGCCTTATTCTACAGTTGGTAGATAGGATGGGATAGCTACAGCTAACCGCATGGAAATTTGAATATACATACATGGGGCATATCAGTGATGAACATTATGTTTTGGCTTTTGGGTAAATCTTGGAGGTATTCAGTTAATCTGTATCTTTTAACTGTTCTTCTGTTTTCAGTGTCAGCCTGACCAGCAGAATGTTTTCAGTAATCTAGAAAGTGAGCATGACAGTGAAAGGAAGTCTGCTAGAAAATGGAAATAGTATGCACTTTTCCCCGAAATGGAACACTGTGTACAAATGTAACACTTTTCACTGTGTGATTTTACCACATTACTTCCCCTTTCTGTCAGTACTTCTTCAAAACTATTTCTGCTCCCTTTACAAATCAATTTGAAGATGACCCAAATGAATAAAACACAGTGCCAAAGAGTGGTTATTCCTGATCCTGCCACTTTTTAGCTGCTGTCTGAACAGGTTGTGGGGACAAAAAACTGAAAGGACTTCTTTACCCTTTTTATGAAATTAATGTCAAGACGCATGCCATTTGACATCAACCTCATTAATGACTTTACAGGTCCTATAAAATTAATGTCAGCGGCTATGTCCTCTATTAAGAAATTAAATATTTAGACTTCTAGGGAAGCCATTTTAATCCCTTTTCCTGATCTAGAAAGGTCTTCACTATGGTTATGTATTTGCAATCCTCCTCTTGCTTATGTGAACATCAGCAGTGTAAATAAGATGGAATTTACAGCAGATAACTATGGCCCTCATTCACCAGCTCACTTAAGAAGAATTTTCTTCTTAAAACCCACTTACGAAGTTTTCCCAAAGATTCTGACATTCACCAATGTTTTCTTATTTGGGGTTTTTTTCTTAGCTAAGAACAGAATCTACGCACACTCAAGAGCACACTTAGCGCTGACATGTTTGTGCAAAATAATTGGTTATTGCGTTTTCTTCAATTCTACAGTTGTATAATATTATAGGATTTAAATTACAATCATATTTTTATCATTTATAATATTTTTAAATAATTATTGTCATTATTTTACAAAGCATTAAGGTGCCAGGTTCTGCCTCAGAGGGTGCTTGCCTCATCTGTAAATAAATTATAAAAATCAAACCATTGTAGTGACCTTTTATTTTTGGGGGTTTCAATTATGCAAGGTTTGATCTATACTACAAAAGCAAATGTTTAAATTCTGAATACAATCTAAGTACTTAGGTAACACTCTTCCTAAACACATGGACATGTTGAAGAAGAGAACACTTATTCAGAGTCGTCACTAGGGGGATGACACCAAAATGACTGGCAATACATTTTTTGTGCAGTGTTTTGTGCAATGACGGGTTTACTCCGATGCAGTTTACTGCTGGTTGATTTAATTAGCGGTATTAATTGGATTTGAAACAATTCACTGTGATGTCACAACCTCAAGGCGTGCGCCCTGCCCCGATTCCTACGATTTTGCCCTTTTTATTGTGGGATTGCCGTAGTAGCGTTGGATATATTTGTCTAACTTTAGGAACAACTGGCACACGCTTTACATTTACGAGGACAATGGGATTCAACATTTTAAGAACACATGTGCGAACAATTTTGCGGTTTAAGAACACGTTGTGAATCTGACGTAGACTTTTCTTAGGATCTTTCTTAAGAACAAATATAAGAAAAAACTAAGGAAGATATTGGTGAATGAGGCCCTATGTTCTTATACCACTCTAAATAGTTCCCAGTTAGTACTCGAGAAAGCAAGGAATTCATTGGCGCATAAAATTTAAACATAAAGCTGCCTTCATGCAAAAACAAGTCCCACGCCAGATGAGCACAAGTTAACATAAAGTGTTACAGGGAAGACGGCTTTGATCGGGACCTTCTGTATGCCTGTTTGCCTGGTCACAGCACTCTTTCTTATTAGTTATATGTGCATATATTCCTATGCACTTTCATAAATTTGTCCTTCACGATGGGCTTGGCAGGCCCGCAGTGAGAATCTTGGCGTCAGTATTTAAAAAAAAAAAAAAGCCATTCCTGTCTCCGCTCAAGAGAATTCTTTTATTATGAAAGGCCTGGCACGTGTAATCAACTAACACTATGTCACTTATTAACGGAGTGTGAAACATCCATTTTGTTCTCCAACTGTTCCTCCCATTTTAAGTTTTAGCACTTTTCAATTGTCACCTTTCAGAAACGGACTTTCATGCACAAAGCAACACTTAACTAAGCTGAGGAATCAGAAGAACCACCCAGAAGTTTTTTTTTTTTTTTCATAATGCTGTCTGTGGACTTGGAAGTTTTATTTCACTCGTTTACATTTTATTTTGGATTCTGTGACTCAGAAATGGGCAGTGAAATAGATGAAAGTAAACTGAACTGTGGATGTTGCAGTGCAGTGGTATAAGTGGAGATGTGGATTTTCTGCCCAAGCTGTCACTTCGATGCGTGTCCCACTGTAACTGCGTGAGAGTAGCATGTGCTGTATCAGCAGAATTGTCACTCTAGACACTTCTTCACATTCCAGCTCTCTCTTCAGGATCACATGACTGGTATCACCCTCTGAACTGTGAGTCTATTCACTTGGAAAACACATCAGCAAATCTATCGCCATGTATTCCCAAAAAATATATATACTATAAAAAAAGATCTTATTTTTTATAATAATGAATAATAAATGGCACTTTGGGGTCCCCCCACCCATACATCAACTTGCTGCTATCTGTTTCCATATACCAGAGCCAGCCTTTTCTTAAGGGGACCCCAGTCAATTGCATTTGGATGGACAATTTTAATAGCCTCAAGTGCAGTGCACAATTTTATTTAAAATACTTTTTTTTGTCTTTTGATGTGACAACAGAACTTTCAGTGATATAACTGGGAGAAGGTTGTTTGAAAAATGATAAAATCCAATAAAGATGTGTGCCACATTTAAATGCTAGCTCTGTTTTTATATACTGACACCTATGTGTGCCAGTAGTCTTCCTGTTATTGTGTGGTGCTAATGCATTGCCTGCTACTGCACGGTTGCATCAAAACACGGAGGTCTTCATTAAAAGCAGCCAGTTCCCCTCACCTTTCGGTGACATCTTCTATCTGATGCACATGAATTAAAATCTCTCAAATGACTAATAATCATATCAAAGCTGCCATGTCAGGCAACAGATTAACATAAGAAGGCTTGGAAAAATTTGCATGCCTCTGTGTGCCAAAGCTAAGAAGCTAATGTCATAAAAGTACCAGAAAGACACGACTTAATGTAATCTGTCATGTCATATGCTAATCTTCAGCCATTTCTTGAGTACTGTAAGTAAGGGGAAAGTATTCAGGGGGAAAAAAAAATCCTTTCTAATTTTACTGAGTACCACTCTGCGTCTGGTCAACTCAAATTGGTTCAAGGCATTAAATGTACAGCTACAGTCAACTTGGATAAGGTCACATCTAATTGCATACCCTTGTCCATGCACTCCATCACTACACTGCACACTCTCTCTCTCTCTCTCTCTCTCTCTCTGTGTCTCTGTCTCTAGCTCATGGCGACATTCCACAATTTACAGTTTTAGAGTTTGGAGTTATCATAAAAATTGAAACGTATAACTAGCCTCATCTCATCTTTCTTGGTGGTAACTACTATATATAAAAATACTCTTTAAAAATAAATCTGAGAATCTGCACTTTAACCACACATGAGTTGCTTGGTTACAAATTTGACATAATGTAGTACAGAGCTAAATCAAGGAGAAATATGGCTTTGTCCCAAAAGTTATGCCATATATTTGTGATTCAAATTTCTGACTGCTCGTTTCATTTCTTCTGTCTTTTAAAATACTCTTATCCATTTATACAGTTTTCTTGCAATTAAGGTAATGTTCCTTGCTCATTGGGTCATAGTAGTGTTCCAGAGCTCCATCCCTACTCTCTCTCTCTCTCTCTCTCTCTCTCTCTCTCTCTCTCTCTCTCTCCAGCTGTGTGCTGTAGCAGCTGTTCCTTTCTGCGTGTTGCATTTCAGGCCAACCGGAGCTCTGGAACCAGCACATACCTTATAAAAGACAAGGGCAGTTTGATAGGAAGGGATTTATGGCTATAAATAGCTCTTACAAATTGCTAATCTACCTCTCAGCCTCTTAAGTGCCTTTTCCTTTCAGAGTTGCATTTCTGCACTACACTTTCTCATCAAAAAGTCAAACACAGAGGCCGAAGATTTATTTCAAGACTCACTAAGGGGAGAAAAAGCTGTCATTCCCACTCGCTCGCCGTTGATGTTAAGTAGCCTGTGTTTGGGCCGTGCTTCACTTGGGGGGACAAGCCACTCTTTAAAATCTTTCGAAGAGGTTCAAAGAAAAGACACACGCTGGAACGAGGTGTTTGTCGACTGATGTAAAGTGACCATACCTCGGGTCAGGCCATCATCGTCCCCATCATCATTATCATCTAGGACAGGGGTCAGAAGTTAAAACTGAGAGATGATGGCTTCCATGGGCAAACAGGCCACTCTATTTTCATTGACCTTGAACAATGGAAGCCCGCAAAACAACAAATAAACATTAAGATATAAACAAATCAATTATTTGTCTGCAAATTCCCGTCCCTGACAATTTTGTTATTTGTTCAGAATTTTTATCCCTATTTATACATCTGGGGTATCTTGAACCATTTCTCCCAGCCAAACTATTCATGATACTTGATACTGTATCCTTAGGTATGAGCTTGTGGATAGCCCTACAAATTAGCACTCACATGTTCGATTCTACAGACTAAACAGCCATTGCAAAACACTGATTTTGTTTTCATAGAGCCATTTCAATGTTGAACTTGAGGTATGTTTGGGGACATTGTCTTGTTGTAAGGTCCACTAAAGGCTATGTCTCAGCCTCCTGGCAGAGACCACCGGGGTTTTGGCTAAAATGTCCTGGTACACGGAGGAATTCATTTTTCCATTGATCTTAACAAGAGCCCCTGGAGCACGTTCAGCATAACAGCCCCTGAAGCATCTGTGATCCCCCAGCATATCTGACATTTGGTATGAGATGTTTTTGCTTGTACAGTACGTATTCCCATACCAAGCCAAGTGTAAATGGCAGCAAGTTCAATTTTGGTCTCATCTGACCATGGCACTCTGTTCCACTCATAGTTCCAATAACAATTTGCACTGTTCAGATTAGAATTTTTTTTTTGTGTAGGTCAATGACTATTTGTTTCTTTTTGATTTGGCAGTTATCCCCCAATGAAACAGGAAGTGATGAAAGAGCAGACTACACTGATTTATACTCTGATGAAACAGGAAAGGTTGAATGGTCAAGCTACAGTTCTTTGATTCAATTAAAAGGGTAGAATGTGTTTGCAGATTTAGCTTTTGATTTGCTCAATTTTATTGAAAAGAGTCTTTAGGTATCCCAATAATGACAATAAAAGCATAGTTTTTCTGTATATTTGTGGATAAACTGAAGCTCATTAACGTAGACTCACTGTGTTCCGGACACTTGGCACAGAAAACTGCGGAAAACCGACGCTACCATTTTGGTTCACGGCCACACAAGCCGATTGGGCAGCACTGTGTCTGGGGAGGATGACTCAGAAAACAAAACATGTTTGATTGATGCAAATTGGACCGATAATGTTTGAAAATCATGAAAAAAATCCAGGAAGAATCAGTGGACGGATTACTCACTATATTCCGGACAGCTGATGAATTTATTAAACACAACAGTATTCTAAATGCTTTTTTAAAACATTAAAAAGTAATATATCAACTAAACAGAACTATAATTATCTAGACATTCATATTTCTAGAGAGTCAAAAATGTGAAATTCTTACCTGTCCAGCATACCATGAGCTAGATATATAGCAATACAGAGAGGCAAGTTTGTGTCACAGCACAGTCAATAGCTTATTTCAAAATCCCTCATCTTATTAAACTATAGACCATATATTTACACTGTTATGCCATGTTAACTCCGATATTAACTAAATTATTTTATTATTAAACCATTACAGATTAATGGTCACGCTTTGAATGTAAATGAATTAGTGTTACCGCCACAGGATTGTCCTATGGTGGTAAAACTTTTAGCAAAGGTTTAGTTTATGTCAAATGATTTTATGTTATCAAGACAATTACATTTTATAAACTAGAAATTCATTATAATATTTCAAAACGATGACAAGTACAATGAATTAAATTATAAATGATTTTATTGAATATAAACATCTAAATATAATTATCAACTCAATCCAATGACAATGGCGGTGGCAACTTACAAACAATACAAAATTGCAGTACACTATTTACAACTAAGTTTTTCACCTCTCCCCCTCCTTCACTTCCTCTGCCTTCTCTTCCTCTCTAAACATTTTAAAGGGAGTCTGTCCCCTCCCACGCAGTGACACTGCACTTTGGCCACACCCACTCCTCTTCGGGCATATTGGACGTGAATGTAACTCGGCTGGATGGCGTACCTGTCACCCCTTTCCCATTTACAGTACAATAAATACTTCCTGTCAATTTAGCTATTTAAAGATAGCCAAAATCAACTAAGCCTCCTTGGAGGTAGTTTAACAGTAATAGTAGTTAGTAATTTTACAGTAAAGCCATGCAATGCCATGAGGTGGATCTTTCTCTTAATTTATGCTGGTTAGCTGCAACTAAGCTAGTAGTGCTCATTCTAAGATTAGTAAACTTGATCATCGTTTATAAAATTCAAATATAGAATAAATTCAAATAATGTTCTAAATGGCACATTATTATTCCCTAGTTACAATTTAATTTTGTGATTTTCACATTCATTATCTTTATCTGCACTTTCCTCATCTCTGGTTTCATATAAAGTAATACAAAGTCATGTGGTGAAATAGCCATTCTCCCAAGAGAAACTGCAAATGTTGCCCTTTGGAGAGAAATAAGGGGAAAAGGCTGTTAGGAGTATATGCCTATTTGAAGCACAATATGCCACTGTGCCAAAAGATCTTCTGTACCCTTTTTTAAATTACTGTCTCTATCCAGACTCTATACAGAATATCCCTTAGGAAACCAGTCAAGACTGCAGAAACAAACCAGAAACATTAATCCACTCACTGGTTATAAAAACACTCTGCCAAACCAGACGGGACCTTCCCTATGAGCCCCAGTGCAAAGACCCCATTTTCTAACGATTAAAAACAACAGCAACAACACTTAACATCTTGCGGGTTGCTCTCAATCGTTGGCCCGACAGCCTCTCTCTCCCGCCCGCCTGCCAATAATTGGTTCAAACTGCTGTGAAAGCCTTTAACCTTCACTACTGAGAGCGACAAATTGATCCTTAATTGAATGGAGTATTTCTGAAACGGGTACCCAAAATGACAGATGTCTGAAAAATGCATCCGGGAGCTGCAAATGTTCATCTTCACTGCCGCTGTGTTGTGCTGTGTCAAATATTGAAGGTACAGAGCTTCACAGTTACAATAACAGTAACCGTAAATTTAAGTAGTATTATACTTAGCCACAGAATGGCACAGGCTGTAATTGTTTGCATTCATTCACATCAATCAAGGGATATCTGCCTTTGTTGTACAGATGTAATTCTATCCCTATTGTTTATTTGTTCCTACTCTGGTATCGAATCTGCAGGGCAATACACAACTGGCATTACCGTCACACTGGGATTGGAGGGTTTCAGCCAGCTGTGAGGATTGCATCTCATTGGGTGGCTGCAAGTTCACCTAATGAGCTGCACAGGAAATGTCTTCCTCCATCTCATGTCTGTGCTAACATACATTCCATACATTTTCTCCTGTGAAGGATGATTTAAGAAAATGTAGAGCCAAATAGTTTTAAACCGCTTATTCACATAATGAGGATAAAATGATGCTAAAATGGAATACAATATGTGTTCAAAAATTATATAAAATGAATACGTATGTGGGTCATAATCCATAGCTAGCCATGTATAATATTGTGATATTCAAACAGGGCAACTTATAATCCATGGTATTAGCAAATTATATATATTTTATTAGTGTAGGCACTCTCAAAAAGTACAATTCAATGTATAAAGCTGTTCACATTAAACCAATAACATAAAATATAATAACGGAATAGAGAAGAAGCAACATGCTCATTTTTTATATTTGTGATGGAAATGTGTTTAACCAAACATTCATACAATATTATAATGTGTGTATTTAAAACTGCCCTTTATGTATGATGGCATAAACTTTTCTGAAAAAAAAACAAAAAAAAAAACAAACTGATTTCTTAAACAACCTAAATCTTTTGGGCGGAACTACTTTATGGAGATTGGGTCTCCAGGATGGAGTAATGGTACAGTTTTACAAATGTATACTGTAAAAATGTTGTCAGTTGGATATTTTACCCAGCCATGTTTTGGATGAGCCAGATAATTGTATCAAAGAATTAAAGATTAATGGGAATATTTATGGCTTATCTGCGTGTCTTTATTAGATTTTAGATAGTAAAACGAATGATTTATTAATGCTGTTTAACATGGCCTACAAATAATCAACAGGTATGGTCTCCGTAGTGATGTCGTATCATATATGTAGAGCACCGCTTCAGTTCTATTTCACTGGACATCAGCGGACTGGAAATCGTATTCACAATGATCTTTATCAAATAAAATAGCACGCAGGGAAAATTAGAGGCCTGGGTCCGGACTTTAAGCACGTATCCGTGACACTTTACGCGGTTAAAACCCCACCGCGAACAGGACTGATGTAAATGCTCAAAGGCTCCACTGCTGGGGATCATTTCTGCTGTCAGTTAAGAGCAGTAAAGCAGCCCTCCCGCAAAAAACTTTGTCTTGGTTCCTGTCACGCGAAACAGCCAGTGCTCAGCTGGCCCTCATTTAAACAGGCTTTGCTGCCTTTTAAAGCCAGAACATAAAGTCATTATGGCATAAATATGAGCAGATTGGAACAGGCTTCCATTAACATATGCCCGAACCACAAGAATTATAGAATTGATGTTTCGGGCCACCAGAAGGGATCAATCCTATATTAGCGCCATGGATGTGGCATGCCCATTCCAGGCTTCCAGGCTATGATTGCCCAGACTCTGAGTTGTATTTTATTCCGAGGTGTGGAATATTTCTTCCCAAGATCATGGAATACGAGAGAGAAATATCTCATTCTCATGTTTCCAAGATGGTTTAAGGGTGAAATTAGGTTTGGCTATGTAGACAGAATAAATGAGGGATTTGTTTTTGTTTGTTTGTTTGTTTGTTTCACAAGAGAAGGTAAATCCTTTCTGTCCCAATATTTTTACATTTTACTGCACATAGGCAAATATAAAACAGACATCAAATTATGTAACACAATGTAGCAGTTACAAAAAAAAAAACATAGCTAGTAAGTGATTAACAACAAGCTACAACAGGGTGACTTAATGATAGCACGATTCCATCTAGTAATGCCCTGTATATCCCTTTCAAGGTCTGAGGGTGTACTGATCGTGCGTCAGCTATGCCCCACTACTGTGATCATCCATTTGATTGATCACATTTCATATGGGCTGGATTCATACAAGGCTGTTAAATAAATACAAAACTGCTCTTTGCATTCCCTTAGGTCGTGTTTCTGGTACCCCCCATGATTACAGAGCTAAATACAATATGCATGTAGATTACGTTTCGAGGTGTAGATTGCATTTGAGTGTGACATGAAAATTGCAGTTCATTATGAAAAAAATATAACCACATGTTGTGTTTCAGTGTATATATATATATATATATATATATTTTTTTTTTTTTTTTTTTACTGAGTACACTATGTAATACAATTCAGTGTGTTTTGCTTTTTCATTTTGGCACAATAAATGCACATCATTATGGAAAAGCAATCACTGATATACATTTCATTCAGTTATGTGGTACAATTGTGGAGAAGCAGTCACTGCCATGCTATGTTTTCTTGTGTGGATCGGATTTCATTTTGGCATGTTTAATCTTCCATATTTGATTACCTGAATTAGAAAGAATTGTTTTTGTGAGTCTTAATTACATTTCTTTCTCAGTAACTAGCATTTTCAACAGTACACTCAATTTGTGTTGCTTGTTGCTATGGGGAAGGGTTGTGCCTGGTTGTTGAGCTACTACCTTTGAGTTCCTTGCTCATGGGTCATAGTAGCGTTCCGGAACTCCATCACTACACTGCTCTCTCTTTCTCTCTCTCTCTCTTGCAAAATGTTTTTTATAATTTTATAAATCTAAACATATGTCACTCATTAGTAAAATTCACATTTACAAACAAACATTTATACTGAGAAACATACAATCATTCATGTTACAGAAAGGCTGGGCTAAATTTATACAGATAAAAAATAGACATATTGAGGACTATTGAATCAATTTGGACCCAAATCTGCACACTTTAAGCAATTTAGGAAACATTGCGTAGCATTGCTTTGGAATATAGCTTGTTTATTTTGTGTGAGGTAAGATAGCCAAATTGTTTCTTGTAACTTGGTGTAATTTTGATATTAATACTTTTAATGGCAGGTCTAGATTTAGCCAGTTTGAATTATATTATAGTGCTAGAATTATATACAGTGCTTTGTATGTGTGAGTAACTTTTTTGTATGTTAAAAATGTGTTATTCATTAGATAAAGATCACAAAACCATGGTTAGCAAAACTATTTTCTTGAAATACAGGACACAACAAAATCAATTTCAACGTTATAGCGGTTTCGATATGTTGGCTAAGGGAAAATGTATTGAGGCATATTACAGGAAACACTGAGAAAAGCGCTAAAATGTGCATGACAAAATTGCTGGATACAATATAAATGCTATGTAATAAGTTGTGTAAATGGCTCTGGATAAACGTGACTGCTAAATGCCTGTAATGTACTGTTTGGTTGTGTTTAGCCACCTACCCATTAACTTAAAATTGAAATATCTTAACCTTACAAACCTAGCAAAATGGGATAGCTATCTAGCTAGCAAGTTAATATAGCTTAACTAATGGTAATTTACCTTAGCACCAGACATGAGTAGTCCAACGTAATGTGTCAAATGCAATGCAACGTAACCCTGTTGTTCAGGACTTAACAAATGTCAACAGAAAATAAATACATATATGTGTACAGCTATACATATCTTAAATCATTTTGATTTTCATGAATCTTTGAGAATAAACAAATTACAGGAATGAATTCAATTCTCCTCATTTACTGATTTCTATATTTAATCTTTTCTTTACGTGGAATCGTACCCAAAACTAACATTAGTCTATATTTACATGTAAGGGTGCCTAGATGGGAGAGAGCAGCCCTTTCAGATTTCGCCCAAGCCTTTTTCCTCTCATGTGTGGGTGCAGGCATTTCTCCAAGTGCCCTTTCCAGTTCTAATATTGTATTTGGTTTCATTTATCTATTCCACAGAACCTGACTTCGCCTTAGACCTGATATGGCGAGGTATAAAGAGCAAAGAATTTTTATTTTCCCAAGCTCCCTAAATAAATATGTCACTGACAATGCAAAAACTACAGAGGAATACAAAATAATGTTTCCAACATTACCTATTTGTGCACCAGTCAGTGAAATGTTCAATAACATTCAGAAACATACTACACTCAGGAGCCCATCTCATCCAAATATGGTTTGAGTTGATTGAAAGCTTTTTGATTTGGAAGTGTATTCTTTTAGGCTAAGTGCTCCCTGAGACCATGGAGGAAATTCAATTGCTCAATTTTAAAAATGTTTTTTTTTTTTTTTTTGCCCAAAATTATATCAAATCCTAATGTCTCTATTGAAACACGTGGAATTGGATTGTTGACTGGGCGCCTAATGTCATTGGGAAATTCAATTCTCTGATGGCATTTCCTTTTTCTGTCTCACAAAAGTAAAAGATTGATCAAAGTTGTAATTAGCAATTTACAGAAGTGGACTTTTGCTTTTTTATTGAGAGTCATGGTGGCAAACAGCCTTCTCCGTTAACAAAATAAAAGCAAAGTTTCTACATCTGATAAGCAGGGCATTGTGTAATATTAGTACACATGTTCTAACACAGTGGTATAACATGGTAATGTCCTTTATATCTAAGGATGACAAATGATGTCAGCTGCATCCCTTCTCATATCAGTTATAACACTGATGCCACTACAGGCTGTGGATTCAAATAATTTACTCGTTTTGATCACATGGTCATAATTGTAACTGTGTTTTCCCTTATGAATGGGTCAAGGCATGATAAGGCACTCAGTGCAAATGACATTCCAGAAGAATCTCCTGCAATATACTCCCTTGTGGATGCACATAAAAAGCAGGATAAAATAAAAAATCAGGACCTTTAGTATAGTATTGGTCTCAATACAGCCTACAGTATTTCACCTATCTGGTGCCACAGCAGAAGCAAAGTCAGCCTCACTTGCTGTTTTTAGTAGGCGGTTTTGTAATCAGTCCTCCAATGGCAAGATGCTAATACAGAATCCCTTTTTTGCAACAGGGTAATGTGAGCTGATTACAATTCCATGTGAAAGAAGTCAGCATGACGTCAGTCATAATGGCAAATGAACGGGAAACTGCTCCATTGACTTCATGGGAAAAACATAGATCCAGATAAAATTGTTTGTATTTCAAGTTAATGGTTCTATTGAGATGCTTTTCTTCTATGAAACACTAATGTAAGTGTTTTAAAAAATTATTTTAAAACTGGAATGCTGGTGAATTGAATTTCTAGTTGCACACTGTCTGTCATATGGTGTGCTTCACTTGAACTGTGTGGAAAAGCAATAATGAATAGGAAATGTCCATTGACACTAATAAAGTAGCATAAAATATCATTAAATTATTGTGGAAATAGACAAAATCAATAGAAATATCTAGTACGATCTGTCTACTCTTTCATTCATCATTTTTAGATAATTTTAGGTAATTAATTTAGCTAACTAATGCTAACCTGTTACGATACTAGTTCTCTAGTATCGCTCTATTATAGTTCTCCAATTCATTCTGTAATGTAAGTGTTACATCGTTTTTTCCGTGATAGTTATTAAGCTAATCCTGACTCAGGTTAACAGGTCTTTTGATATAATTGTTTCTGAAACAAGTAGTTATTAGTTTTTCAAATAACACAATTTTGGTCTTTTTTCAGCTCGTTACTGCTGCTATGTAATTGTGCAAGTAATGTGTTGCATCAGTGCCTGCATCTTGGCAAATGAGGAACTATGCTTGGTGTTCTCCAGAATTATTCCTATCCTTGGTAAAGATGAGAAAAGAAAGATGTATGAAATGAACAATACAGGTAATGAGCTATGCTGTATGGTAATTATATTATTTTATACAAATACATTTGCTCAGGGATAAAGATGTTTTTTTAAATAAATAATGTGTAAGATTTGCGCATCTTGCCCACACACAGTGAGGCAGATGGTTTGGGAGGAAAAGAAAAATTAAAGGGAATTCGAGTTGAAGATCTGCACATTTTTGTTACATCCTGGGGACACAAAGTCTCCAAATATACAATCAGATGCCTCCTGCATGCCAATGGGCCTTTTGGGGAGAAAAATGCCTCTTTTAGGGGAAATAACAAAATTTTAAAAATGGATTTTGCTAAATTGCAGTGGAACTTCAGGTGATACGATCAGATGAGACCAAATTGAAGCTTTTTGGCCATACCAGCAAACCAACAAAGAAAGTATTTGTGCAAAAAGTCTCTCAGAGTTGATATTGGAAATTTTTATCTCTCCATCCAGCAGCTTTGTGGTATGTTAGAGATTTCATTGTCTACAAATAAGTTAACCGGCATCCTACGCACACAAGGTACATTATACCCAGGGTTCGAGTTATAACCTGAGCTTTGTGGGGGTCTCTAAAATAACTAACGTTAGGGGCGGAGATAAATAAATAAATAATAGCCTAATGGGTGCGCTTTTTTATATACAAAAATACACACTTAATTACACATTTATTTTTCACTATTTGAACTCACACAGTTTACAGCCTGCTTCTCTAAGGCCTCTTCCGCTACTGTTCTCTTCTGCCGCTTTTCTTGCTCCGTAGCAGCGAAGCTAGTGCTAGCTGTCATGCTAGCAAGTGAATTCCAGTTGGTAATGTATTAGCGACCCCCAAAGATGTATGATTTTACTGCTTTCATGGGAGCTCAGACCCCTCCTTATGGGAGCTCAGCTCCCACTGGCTCCCACATAACTTGAACCCTGATTATACCTAACATCCTGCTTTGCCTAATCTGGAATGGTCATGACATGTGTGAACAGGCTTGACGCAGAACATCTCTGCATTGGAGACCTATGAAAAGCACTACCTAACCCAAATAATTGAACCCGACGATGTTGTGGGCTCCATGTATGAAAGGGGCAAAAGTAAACCACTCTTGTGTGAGTCAAAATGCTGGAGTCTATTCATTAACAGAATTTACTTTACAAGCTTACTATGGTTGGTTTCTAGTTAATCACATTGTATTCACAGCTAAATATCTTGTTTTAAGTTAAAATGATATCAGATACACGGACAGCATATTTAAACTGAGTTTTAGGCTAAAAACTGTCCAGCTAACAAAGGGCCATACAGACCTTTATTTATTTTTATTTTTTTTATACTGGTCTTGAAGTTATTTCTGCCATCAACATTCTGCATCTTTTGAAATGTGTTTTGCATTGCCTTGCATTTATGCTTGATTCATTTATCACTGTCATTTTTCTCTGTTGCAAAGAACTTTGAGCTTCTGTCTGTATGAAAGGTGCCATATAAATTTTATTATTTTTAAGTTGTGAAAGTTAGCACCTAAAATGGTAGACAACATGCTATGATTGTGCCATAGTCTACACTACTGTTACTATAATTGCACACACATACTGAGGCACACACATACCCCCCAAAAACACAGACACACATACACGAAGACACTTATATTACTGCTTTCTCAATTACTGTGTGAATTAACCTCCAGTTACAAAATTTCATAACCTTTACTGCCCTCCTGATCAGGTCAAATCTGACCCTATGGCACTTGTCTTATCACTCTGTTCATGGTGCCTCTCTGCTGAAGTTTGATTACACCTCTCTGTTCTTGGCACAGATTTCCCAGAGGACGACTCTCTTCCAGGGAGAGTAGTCAAGCCCTGAAGCACGGGAGCTCTAAAGACAGAAGAGCAGTCGTGATCACATGACATCATGTGCCCAATCGTATCTTAAGAGGAGGTACTATACTGACCCACTTGGTAAATGTAAGCCTCAGCTTTGCTTGGGTCTGTCCTATCCCAACGTAAGTCACCAATACTAATACTAGACAAATATTGTAGAATTGTAGTAGAATGCAGTAAACCAAATAGATATTGTCATGCATGCATGTATGTTTGTTTCCCAATAAATACCTTCCAAGTACACAGCCCCTTTACCAGAAAATAAATATTTGTTGCATTCCACAAAAATGTACTTACTACTGTACCGTGTATCCCACTGCAGCCCTTCTGGCCTTCTGCTGGAGAAAAACAACTACATCATGTGCAACTGCATTTTCTGCCATTTTTTTTGGTCTTATAGTAACAGATGTCCAGACATAATCTGTAAATTGGCCCCTTGGTTCACCAGCTTCTATCACACGAGGCTTCAGCACTTGAATGAAAACATTATGCCTTTGTTCATAATTTAATACCTGAAATACACAATTAACCCATACCCAATTAAGACTTTTAATGTCAAAATATATTCTTCTAAAATTTAAAGACAAAACAAATCTTTATCATAACACCATTTTGCAAATTAAATGATTCTGTAATAAACATTTAAAGGTTAAGTGATTTTAATATGATCTCCAAAATACTTCAATCGGCTATATACTTTCCCAAAGCCTCATCTAAGAGAGCTTTGATTCAAAGCACCCAATTAGATGCAACACATTTCTAACCAGAGTAAAAGAGCATTGCCCATAATGGTTAAATAAAGCCTTTTAGATAATGATCAATTTAAAACCAATCCTATTAACATAAATGAGTTCTGATTCTAATTTAATTTTGAAGATGTGAAATCTAATTAGAGGAATGTGAAATTGAACCAGAATGTATTTAACATATTATCAAAACTATTTTCTGTATCAAATTCTCTGACATTTCACCTGGGCCTCAGAAAGGTTGCACATGCAAGTTAAATTCACACTTGACAAGAAAATATTTACGAGATTTACACAAAAGCTTTATTTTCTCTCCTGATTATGACTGGGCATCTATATTCTGATTGTTTTCTACCTGCTGTTGTTGATCTTGTTACGTTGTACCAGCCTGTTTTTTGGCTGTTGTGGGTTTAATTGCATCTTTCTCTCATGATGATATTTTCAATCTGGTCACACAATACACCGTTTGAAAGTGTTACACCTCACGATTCTATAAACTATTTTATGATGCCAATGTTTTAGCAAAAACTGTTCCTTATTTTGTAACGTGGGGTGGTAAATCCAATGAACAAAGTGCATTTTTAGTCCCAGATATGTGCCAACTCTCTGATAGAAACCTTGATAGAATGTCCATTGTTTACTTAAAAATTCTCCAGAGAAAATATCATTGTTGTCCATTTTGCCATTCCATACATGCCAAAAATATAGCGTACAAAAGAATGTTGTTAGGTCCAGTTTGTATAGATTTAATATATTTTATAGTAATGAACTTACACGTAGCTGGTGCAACCCAGACCAGTTTTCTAATCAAAAATAAAAACATTTTAACAGGGGCATATACATGAAACCACATGCCTTTTATAGCAATGTTTTATTTGTATAGGATTGTATAAAATGAATATAGTTTGAGACCCCAACATGTACCTTGAAAACACTTTAAAACAGGGAGGTGAGCTGAGTAGCATTTCTCTGTCACATAAGATGTGACATTTACTACCACAGCATTTGTCAAGATACTTTACTGCACGAGGACTAAAATGAATAGTGGCTTATGACAACAGAATGAATATTACTCATATTTCAATTGAGCAGCACTGAGGACCAAATAGTTTCAAGTTGTTCATACAAAATATTCTAAAACAAAAACATGCTGTGAAGACCTTTCACATGGGAAGAATTTTCAATGAGGCCCATACTTCAGCAAACATTATTACATCGGAGCTCCTCGGGCACTGCCTGACACCCTGCCAAATGTATGAACTTTGTCGTGTGTTCCCAAGTAAATTTATTACGGGAAGCCTCAGCAGCCCTGCCCTGGCTTTCGTGTTTGATTAAGTCATGTTTCACAGGGGAGAAAGTTAAACATTTCAGAAAATATGATTTAATGCGTAATCTAGTAGTGACATGCGTGGTCTCCCTAGTCGTCTGCATCGTAATCTGTTAACGTGTCGGGAGAATGGCATAGCCCAATTCAGCTTCGATACAGCCTTGTTTTAACATGTGCTAAATAAGCATCGACGGTTCGTGTTTCTATTCATATGTTAAGAAAAGCAAAAAAAAAAAAAGTATATCCTCAACTTGAAGGGTCTTAGGACTCTTTCTCAGTTTGTTTGGCCTTTGATATTAAGTGGCAGAAACCAAACCATAGTAACATACTTATATTTGTCAAATTCAGTTGAGTTAACTACGCTTTGCTTCGTTCCTAACAAACAGGTTTTAACAAACGTTGCTTTAAAACTGAGTTTCTGCACAATACTGTTTTTGGCTGTTTATTTATGCAGTGAAACACTGAAGAAAATTCAGAAGAGCACATAATTATTATTTATACATTATGGGAAAGTATGACTTGCTTTATATGACCAATGTAAAACCTTGGGTGACATTTTTTTTACAAATTGAAAATATTATGGACATTTGTACAATTCTTCACAAAATGAAACTATTCCAAATAAATTATGAGCATTTAGAATATATATTCTAAATATATATATATATAAGTTAGATATATATATGTATATTTAAAATCCATTCATAACAGCAGCTTGTAAGTATCTGTGTGTATTCTTTTCTGTTGATTTGGCTGTTTGTTTCATCTTGCAGCCCTGGAAGTTGCTTGTCTTAAAATATGTATTTAAAATACAGAGTAAGCAAGGGAAGTTATTCAGCTGCATTTATCATAGCTAAAATCACATTTTCTCTTCCCATCAAATATTAATTTCAGACAGTTCAATAGGGTGAATCATATTTTTACATAAGAAACAGCTTGTGGTTTTATTGAGCCATTTCAAAGCCAATAAAAACACTTTTATAGAGACTTTCAACTGAGATTACTGCCAGAAGATTTTGTATGCTTACAAAAAAAAAAAAGATAATATAATTGATTTGATTTCACAAAGCTCTTCTCTGGATCGGGGACCAGTGTCAAAAGGCACAGCCACAGAGTCAATTCAGGAATCGGGCGAGTGCTACACGGTGTACAGAGGCCACCGCCATGTCTCTGGGTTCCCTGTAGTAGGAGAGAAACTACATTGATATCGAGCAATATAATCTTTGCCTTGTAATATCTAAACTATAGGTTTCCTCACTACTGACGCCAAGATGAGACACAGCGCTGAGGGCTAAGTAATAAAATCCCATGGATCCTCCAGCGCAACCATGTGACAAATAATATCCAACTTTTATTAAAGACGGAAACCCAAGGCCTCGCACCCTTATTGATTCCGAACAGATTTTTCGGCACCCACAGCTAAGCAATCAAGACGAGGAGCTCACCCTGGTCATCTGTGAAAGCCACTATTAGTCTCCCTGTGAGCCATCGAGATGAGGCTGACACCTCATAGTCTGGGGTGAAGGGATGTCAGGACCTGGACAAGACCAATCAGAAAATACATCTGTAGGGCCTAACAAGGCTGGACCAGAGGGGATATTTGAGGATGGGAAGGGGGCGGGGGGGGAGGGTGGAGCAGGGGATCTAAGTCTCCTCAGCGAGGTTCAATGTGCTAGCGGCGCAGGGGAACGCGTGACCGTGGCATGCAGTAAGGACACACCTCCATTAGCGTCTCCGCTCTGCCAGAGAACAGCCCGATACAGTGGGCCGAGATGACAGGGTGATAAATATAAAACCACTATCATCAATAAGGCCAGGATGCAAAAGCACTTAGTTTCAGCCTAAGTAACTTGCGGAAAGTTTGGTTTCAGGGGCCCGTGCGTCATCCATCACCTCTCCTCTATCCGTTGACACAGTAATTGTGGGATATCTGGAATGCAGGTACAATGCAAGCTGACATTTGGGGGGGAGACGAAATTGTATGCAGTGCAAACTCATTAAGGGTACTTTCTTCTTAAAGCCCGCTACTGTTTTTGGGTTGCAGGCACGGTCCGTTAAAGTTGATTCCTTCAACCCTTCGGTGTACTCAGACCCAACATTACTGGGAGTAGGTTCAGTTTAGCTCAGATAGTTTTGGTAATCTCTGTTTAAATGCTCAGTTTTATATGGAACATTGTCATATGGAAATTCATTCAAAAGACTGGAAGCAATCGCCGTGATACAAACGAACATTTTCTTAGCTGTAGAATCAACTGCAGTTTAAAATGTATTTAAGCATTAGAAGAAGGTGCTTTTATTTTTTAAACTGTGATATGTGGATATGCTCCATTTAGTACACGTGCCGTATGCAAAAGTCCCTGCTAACCATATCCAATAAAGGTGCCAATTACATGTAGGTTAAACATTTCAGATGGGTTGCTATGAAAAAAACTTGTTCATTAAATGGAAATGTGTCACCAAACAGGATGAAAAACCAAATCGGAGCTCTTCAATTAAGGTAATGCTTTGGGTAAAGTTTGAAATAGGTATCACGTTGGGCTGGGGAGTTAGGCAGTATATATTACAATGGCATTAAAAGCCTTTCAATGATTTAAAGACGTTTATTTCCTGTGTAAATCCCTCCTTTGGTAATTGATGGATGTTAAAGTCACTTTACAAGGGCACTGTGTGTATTTTATTGGAGCTTTTTAAATGATGCAGTGTAGGAACTGGAAATATATGTCACCACAAATAATAAAAATGTTGATTTTGGGATGTTCCATTTTTCCTGTATGTCTGTTTACAAACCGGTCTTTTCAGGAACATGTGGAATTATACCTTTTACACAAGATAATTCTTTCCATATGCACAAGCTTAATAAACAAAAGAATAAAGGGCAATATACAATACAAAGAGCAGCCTTTCGTGAAGTGTCATTGGGTGAAAAGTTGATGAAGTTCAAAAAGAAAATATATTTTCTCAAAAATATTTTATTTTGCTGATTTTTCTGGCCGCATACTGTACAGAGATGGAGTTATTATTTTCACAGTCATTATTACTCAGGTACTGGTGGTTGAAATAGAAAAGTTCACATAAAGTTCAGTCTGTCAGCAATGTCATTTTAAATCCATACGTCATTTAAGTCAAAGAACTGAACTGCCTGTTGCGCTGTTTTGTTTGCCAACAAATAATGAGCTTGAGTCATTCGCACAAACCATCTCTGGCTGTCACGCCATGAGGAGGGGGCGCATATATCAGACATCGAAATGCTAAAAAAGCATTAAGAGGAAATGGAGACATCCTGTGGTATTTGGACTTCATTTCCCCACTCGCAATGCAGCAGGGCGCGCGTGGAGGCAATCCAGGCGCCGCGAATCCACCGCCCCGGACACTACGTGTAATTAGACTTCAATATTGGCGGCCATTTGATACGTAGTAAATTTACTTTGATTAACCGGTCTTGTTTGTTAAAAGCTCCCATAAACATTAGCGCGCAGCTCTCACCGAACAGATCAGTGAAAGATTAATGAGACACAGCCAGTACGCTGATTACGGAGGAGCGCTTTAATAAACCCTTCCGGCTCGAAATTATTTAATGCATTCATGCTCATGGAGGCTATCTTGGTGGTCAACTTGACCATCAGTGTATTAATATTGAGAAGCGAAATGCGCGGGAAGAAGAAAATATTGCCCGGTATGAGATAATTACCTCTCCAGCTTGACAAATGGGGCGATGCATATGTGCGCACATGCTTTGCAGAGCCCCTCACCGTGCTCCCGTAAAACAGGGCCGCATTTTGTCTTTCGATATAATTGCTGTGGAGATGTTATTCCGTGTTAAGGCGTGAAAACATGAATTACAGATTGATCACGTGAGCAAATACGGCTGGGCCGGTCGCAGATCACGCTGTGATATTTGGCAAAAGCTATTGGAAGTCAAATATGAAACAAAAAAAAAAAAAACAGGGAATTAATTATTTGAGAACTTACGTGCATGGGAGGGGAAATACAAAAACATGAAAATTAAATCAAACGCAGTACGCGGAAAAAAAAGGTTGTCTGTAGAATCCTTTATTGCTGTTAGGTGCAAATTTTTTCATTCGGTCCAGAAATCAATTTGTGTGGCTTGACCTCTATTCTTGGCCATGCAAATACATCTGTGAAGCTCTACCACGGAGTTCTCTTTTGTCCATATTGTGTGTCCCTCCATTCGTCTGCTTGGAGTGCTTTCACACAGAAGGCTGGACATATTCATAGATTTACTGTAAAAAGAATTACACCGAAAAGTCCCCGGGGTTGGATTAAATCAAACCCAAAACCCCCTGTTCCCAATTATAAAGTGCAGAGAACAACTGCCCTTTTTCTAATAATGCAGCACAGCGCACATTAGTTCATTCTTTCCCCCAAAGCCGTTCTTCCCTGTGTTACATTTTCAGGCCTTGTTCATTAACAAGGAAAATGTGGCCAAATTTGTTTCTGTTTCGCTATTGGCTCACTCGCCTCTCTTAGCTGCCGACACATATGTAAGCAGACACAGAGAGTGTATGAGCGGTGTGACTTTTAATGTGATGCTTAAAAAGGGTCCACTTTTCCCTCTTGGTTTCAGTGGAGCATATTTCAGTGACTATGAACATAACCATCTGCCATGAGGATAAACATTTACTTTCTTGGGAAAAATCCTACAAGATGCAGCGTACAAGCTAATAACTAATATCTATTGATATCTGATGTAACATTTGAGGGAAGTGGTTCGATGCAAATGGATAATACTAAGAATGTCATGAGATCCCCTGACAACTTTCACTCCAATAATCGTTTTGGCCAGAAGGAGGGTCTGTTTTGGTTAAAAAAATAAAAAAAAACATCATTATATTAATTTCAACATTCTCCTACTATATCCTTCAGTGTTCACAACTGTAAAGGTGACTCTTGGCTAAGTCTGTTTGCACAAATTGAAACAGCATATACATTTCCCTTGTAGTAGCCATTTCAATACAGTCTTAGGCCCTGGATGTTTCTTTCCCATGAAACCAATGAGCGAATGGTGTGAACAATTCATAGCTAAGAATAATGTGTAACTTGACAGATGCAAAATATTTATGTCATAGATGTAATGACAATGATTGTATTAAACACATTTTATGCGCTCATGTCGTAGGCAACATGCACGCTTTTGAGAAAAGAAGTGACAATCTCTGGCAAAAACATAAACATTAGGTGCCAACCCTCAATTCACTTAATACATAGAAAAGAGGACTATAAATACTATCTGTGTACTGACAGAAGTCCTATGTCCTCCAGAAGTCACTTCCCCTCAGCCTTGCTATTCATATGCTGACAGAAGCTATTGCATTACAGAAAGAGGCCACATATGCATTAGTCTGTGATATGATTTAAAGGTGGTCAGCTTGGTTAGAGAATCCTGGATATAGTATTAAATATGTATTTCCTTCTAACGCTGACCACGCATAGCACATGTAGACTGGCTGGGTTTTGTTTTATTATTTTTTTTCTTCATTTTTTGTTTTGTTGATAAAGACAGTTAAATTATTTCCCAAATCTTGTGATTTCAAAAAGAAAGAGAAAGCCATACCATGGAATTGTTCAACATTCAGGACCCATTTCTGGCTTTTGCCATAAGGGACTGAAGTGCATAAAAATACACACATTCTTAGTTGAGATGCACATGTTTAATTCTGAACTTAGTGATCTGGTCCATCCTGTGAGCCAGAGAATATAATTAAATCAGTTTGTCCCAACAAGTGATTGCAAAAGGAAAATGTGAGCTCCAATTCCACTGTTTTTTCCTTCATAAAACACTTTATTCAGTGCTGCAAGGCATTGGTGACTTTAATTATAAAATAATTGGCAATATATGCATTTAAAAAGGTTTTTGTTTCCATGTGTGCATCTGTTGCTTATTACAATCTTTTCATTAGGGCTCTTGGGACATACTCGGGAAGTAAAACTATAATCTGCAGCGTTAGCTTGAAGTAGAAAAAACAGCCGTATTTCCACCTCCATGTTTGTGAACCTAATCATGTGATTCACATAATCAAGGTAAGTGTTGCTTTGTGATCATTACATTGACTTTCAGTTCACTGGCTGAGTAGCATTCCCAGTGGTTGCCAGTAATTCTGAAAATTGTAATATTTGCAGTGAAGATAAGACTATTTCAAAATAAATAAATTATTATTTAAAAAATATATAAGAAAAATATTGAAATATATATATATATATATTTTTTTTTTTTTTTTTTTTCATTACATTGAAGGGGAAAAAGGAATATAAAATTGTGAGAACGAGACATTTGAAAATTTAATTAAAAGACAGAGTAAATGGCTAAATGCAAACTGAGCCTGTCTCTCTAATATTTTCAGCAGAATGTTCTATATTTATACTTCATAAAAACAGAAGGCCGTTTCAGTCTTTTTGCACATTACTCTTGGTACCTTGAAGAAACTAGCAGAGGAGGAGCTACGAGCTTAAGCTATGACATACAAGGAATGTAAATCTGAAATCTAAGTAGATGTTGAGCTATACTGCTTAATAAACAACTAAAGGTACCTTAAAATTAACTCTAAAAGATACAGAAAGCCTGTGTAATTCAGACAGGATAGATGAAATGTCGCTCTGTTCTCCTTGTTTTGGTTAAAATTCTGTTTGACAGTGTTTGCGTGCTAGGCTCAATATATGCAATGGTGGACCTTCATTAAAACTTAGTTTCAAGAAGTTGGTTAGGGTGGAAAACTTAAACCAACCAGCTTTTGTTAATTGCATCTTGAAAAAGGAATAGCCAGTGAGGTCCCACAATGTCATTGTACAGCTCATGGACAGCATTCAGCAGCGGTTTGGTACTTCTGGTACTTTTGGTTGAATAGTTCATTCAACTGAACTGAAACAAGAAATGTGGATTGACAGTTCTTAGTCTGTAAAAATACAGCTCTTGGTTATGCCCCTTTATTAATGACTCACACAAGTAGACCCGTCTGTCTCATCTTCAGTGATTGTTCTGGAGTTGGCCTATTAGCCTTGCATGGTCCACAGTGCCTACTTGATAAATTCAAAATTTTAATGTTAACACCTCACATTCATTCCATTCTTTTTTTTTTAAGCCAAGGCTGTACTAACTTTTCAGTTTTAGTTTTTATTTTTTCTGTTGCTCCATTAAATGACTAAATAATAAATATTGATGATGAAGAAGGAGCAAGGACTCAAACCCAGCCAAAGAGCAGAGGATAACACAGTTCACCTTTTTTAAATTGATAACTTATAGGGAAATATCTTGAACCAAGTTACATCTCAAAGAAATATGAACAAAAAAAAAACTTTAGCAACTAGGAGCTTTAACATTTTATATAGCCAATAAGTAATTAAAGTTCAGAAGGGAAGATCACATCCTTTTGTATTTTTTAAGCTTCATTCAGACGGGAGAAACCAAATGGGGTTTCAGAGATGGAATCACAATACAGAAAGTATCAAGGCTCGGAATCAAACCCCCAACCATGGGGGAAGGTGGCGGGTTGTATATGGGTTTGAGTCAGGTCTGCACCACAGTCTCACCGCCAGTGTCCCTTTCCCAATGTATTCCCCAGAGGTCAGTGTCACCCATTTGAATGTTAATTCGCCTGACTTTCATTCCATTCTTTTTTTAAGCCAGTCCTGTGCTAACTTTTCAGTTTTAGTTTTTCATTTGTTCTGTTGCTCCATTAAATGACTAAATAAACATTGACGGCCATGATGACAAAGAAGGAGCAAGCGATCAAACTCAGCCAAAGAGTACAGCGTGTTTCTAAACGTGTCCTTTGCCAGATTCAGATAACCATTGAAATTGTAGGGTTTTTAATTAAATGTACTCCCTGTTCTTTTTCATTAAAATGTTGTTAATTAATGCTCAGCTGCAAGGATATTGAATCCCCCCAGCATTCTGCACTTATAATCAATCTGAGAAAGTAATAATATACAAATTAAAACTGATATTAATATTCAGAAGATTGTGTAGGAGATTTCCACTTTGGAAAAGATTAGAAAATGCTTTTAAAACTAAACTAAACTAAACTGTACACCTGCTTGGATGATCTCAGAGGAAGAACGGACACTTTTTTTCCCCTGAAAAGAATATATACAGTAGATCAGCTGCACCAGACCAGAGTAAAATGTTAGATTTTCAAGGATCATTACCTTTTAATATGTGTGTGTGATTAAGAGGGATTCAATTAATTCACATTCAGCAGTGACCAGAGAAGTTGGGGTTTTCCAAAAGGACAAACAGTGCTGTCCAAGAAATAAACATTTACTCGTTACTGAAAGACATCTTCTTAATGGTATGTTGTTATGAGTCACTTGCCTTTCACAGGTGTAGTTTATGTTGTATAACTTGAACAAAATGGTTTCTTTTATTTATTATAGGAAGATGGCCTTCCCTTTTTTTCTGGTATGTATATCATGAAAAGAAGCAAGTGGGGAGAAAGCTGAAACATGTTATTAAGGCTGCCTGTAATAATAAGGCTGATCATATTTAAATTGAATTAATTATCTTTGATGATTTGTAAATGAAAGGTAAGACAAATTACCTTCTTGTACTTTGCACACTCTCCTTTTAATGCCCGGCCAAGTAATTAGGTACACTCTTGAAACACAGAACCTATCAAGTCACATTAATGGTTTTGTTGCCGAAATTAATTTTGATATAAAAAATTACATTTCTGACCATAATCTCCGTTACCCAAATGAAATATTAACCAAAAACAATCCGCGGCTGAAATGAAATTCATCCTTTGAAGTGTTTTTATTAATCTTCTGTGGTGTGGAGGTGCTTTAAATTCAGCAAATGTGCACAGTCCCACCATTTCAGTGCACCACTTACTTCCATTTATTTTGCTGAGCATAATTCTATTTATAAATGAAAATCTTATTAAAAGAAGACAAGAAAAATTAGAGGCTGGCCTTGGATTGGTGGTGTAGAAACAAAATGAGCCGTCTAACCCAAAGTGACACATACAAATTACCTGTTAATTTCAACTGGGTTGAGGGATGACAGGGCTGAGTTGCAGTGACAGGAAAGCACCAAAGGAATGACAGCGAAGTCTGTAGTGACCAGCCGTCTCCTGCAGCCAGGACCCCACCCCCACACACACTCAGGTTCAAGGGGACTGAACCTGCCAGTCCGGTAAATTATGGATTTTGGAGTGCTTGAATTAGTGCCGGCTACCTGTGGGTCGCTGATAAAGTGTAACAGAGGGCACCTGGAGTTAAACGCTGCCGTCTGCCTCACGTGGTCGCGGGCGTAGGCCTCCAGCCTCCCTCGGCTGGACCGGGCCCGCGCCCTCCGCATCGCCACGACGACAAAGGGACGGAGTTTGGAACGCGGCGCAGGTTAAGCGAGCCCGGCCCCGCAGCCGCTCACCACTTCACGCTGGAGGAAATCCCCGAGCAGACATTATTACACATCATGGTCATGCTGGAGAGAGCCAGATGATAAATAGCAACAATCAGTCTTGTTTTAGCGACCGCTAGCTCCAGAGGATACTCGCCTTTGGAAAAAAAAAGATTGGGAGTGCGCGGCGGCGCCGGAGCGCAAGGTGAAGCTTCGGGCCTCGCCGGAGTGTCACCTTGCGTCCGTCCCCGCCTCAGCCCCCGTCTCCACTGATGAATAGCCCGTAGCTCCACGGTGCCAGCTGCGTGGGGTCACCAGAGCCTATTACGAATTAACTATTTAAAAAGGAGCGCCACTCGCAGAGACAAAACACAACGCAAAGTAAGAGGGAACGACTCTGCCAGGCAGGTGACTTTTGAAGTGAATACCTCAGTAATGGGTGCCATCCTCTATTGACCTCCATTTACTGTGAGCTCCATAATGTTTGGGACAAAGACATATGTTTTTCTTCTTGATTTGGCTCTGTACTCCACAATTTTAGATTTTCTCAGCTTTTATTTCAGGATAATTTCCTACACTTAGAATGTATAAATTACATCACTCTTTATACATAGCCCCTCATTTCAGGGCACCATAATGCGTGGGACATATTGGTGTTATGTAAATGAATGTAGTCATGTCTAGTACTTTGTCACATATCTTCTGCATGCAATGACTGCTGCAAGTCTGTGATCCATAGACATCGCCTGATGGCGAGTATCTTTTCTGTTGATGCACTGCCAGGGCTGTACTGCAGTCATCTTCAGGGGTTGTTGCCTTAAGTTTTCTCTTCAGCATATGAAATGAACTGATTTAGCCAGTAAATAATGTTTGGTTTTGGTTCTGAAAAACTAAGTTCTTGCTATAACAGTATGTTTGGGATCATTGTGTTGCTGTAGCATGAAGTGCCATCCAATGAGTTTGGCATTTTCATAGTGTTTCATATCTGTAGGATAGGGGTTTGTTTTCATTATGGTGAGAATTATTTGGCCATCAACTGTAGAGGTTTTCCTTGGCCTACCAGGCCCTTTTTTTATTACTGAGCTCACCAGTGCTATCTTTCTCCTTAATGTTCCAAACAGTTGATTTTGGTGAACCTAAGGCATGCTAATAACAGACAAAGGTAATCAAGTGTAGATACTGAAAGCACTCTTATACCTGGACTGTGGAAGCAACTGAACACACCTCACTAATCAGAAACACATGTGAAGCCAATTGTCCCAAACAATGCTGCCCTGAATTGGGGGGACTATGTATAAAGAATGCTGTAATTTCTACATGCTGAAACCAACATGTATAAAAAATACCCTTTAATAAAAGCTGAGAATCTATACTTTGAATTGTGATTTTGGAGTGAGAGCCAAATCAAGAAAAATATGTATGTTTGTCCCAAACTTTATGGAGCTCACTCTAGCGGGAAGGAAAGCAGCAGGTGTACAACAGCACAGCAGGTCTCCTCAGGTTGACGCCATCATTGGTTCGCACAAGCTTGCGTCTCTGGCCTCTTCCTCTGTCCACAACCGCACGCCATTGCTGGGAGAGGATAATGAAATCTCAGTGAGTAAAGCAGACATACTGGTCTGTTCGTGGTGATCACAGAGATGCATTAGAGCAATGGCTAATGGTGGCTAATGGTTAAGGCAGTGTTCTGGTATGCGAATGGGTGCTGTGGCTGGTGTTAGCTCTGGACTGTGTTAGCTCTGGACTCGCGACATTTCTGGCCAAACGCCCCACATGTGTGGCCCATCAATAACTACAGCATCACTAAGGGGAGGGAGATGTTTTAGTGGGCAAGATCTCATCTCATCCAAATCTCATTGTGCTCCAGCGACCCTCCCCTCGGGTGCCTGCAGTTTACCTGAATAAGCTGCGCATGTCTGTGTGAGCTTAACTGGTGGCTTACAGAGTGAAAAGAAGCAGTGATAGACTTCATGTGTTCTATAGGACAGCGCATGCTAGTTACAGACAGAGAGGGTTGCAGTAATCAGCCCAGCTTACAAGTATAAATGGGCATTCCAACATAGCAGAAATTAGGGATGCATAATAATAATAATAATAATAATAATAATAATAATAATGATGATGATGAAAAGTCATACCATAGACCAAAGAAAACAACTTGATACCAAAGAATTCTTTAGGTTTCTCATTGTGCATGTCAATTGGAAAACCCATTCTTCCGTCCTTTGGGTAAGGAATGCGCAGATGGTTTCCTCCGGCCTTGTTAAAAGGAAGTCCTGGTGGGTGGGGCCCTCTGTTCATCTGCCTAAAGGTCACATGGTGCCACAACAGGGAGGCGGGCTAGCGCGGTCCACTCTGGGCCTGTTAGAGAGGAGCGCGGAGGCTCCCCCTCACAGGGAACCGATCCCCCCCCCCCGTCTCGCAGGGAAACTAATGAGAGGGACGCTGTGGGCGAAGCTTAATGGGCGCAGTGGTTTTGCTCTAGGCTGACTGCTGAAAATGAGCATTTAAGCACAGCCAAAGTAATTGAAAAAATGACAAGCCATACATACAGCGCGCGCGCGTGCTCAACAACACACACGCGCACAGCGCAAATTATTGTGATCATCGCTCTCGCCATTACCGCCGCCATTACTCGCCGTCCTTACAAAGCGCCGTCGGCCCGCGAAAACCCGACGGCCCGCCGGGGGGAACGGATCGGAGCCAGGAAGAGGAGCGCAAGCCAGCGAGGAACGCTCGGGCCGAATCTGCGTTTGTTAACGAAAGAATAAACAGCCCCGGTTTGAAAAAGAGAAGCCCCTTATTAATGAGATGTGAGGAGAGAATGAAAAAGGGCTCTGTGTGTGAGTCCGGTCGGCGTGGCTCAGTTTCAGGGCCTCTGATCCACCTGTCACCAGAGAGCACCTTCTAAACGACAAGCAGAAAAGGGGATGCTTCTCTCTCTCTCTCTCTCTCTCTCTCTCTCAAGACGGAACGCGACTACCCTCAGCTTTTTTTCCGGGCTTTAACTTTGCTCACAGCTCCACCTGCTTGTCACTTATTGATACTGACTTTCCGTCCACCTAGACTGGATGCTACGTGCTTGGTGGGGTTAGGGCCGCTGTGAGCTTGCTGAATCTGTACTGCCGCTCACAGACAGGGAGAGCTCCCCTGTCCTTTCGTGACCCTCTGGCACACGGTGAGACAAGCTTCAGAAAGACTGAAACCAAGCTCTTGAAAAGGGCAGTAAGTGATTGCAGGGAACAGGATGTCAGGTGAGATCCTCATATTTGGCCATATTAATGGCAGAAAAGGCAATGGCAACATCCGTGATCAAGAATAAAAATAGAAACCAGAATGGTTTGTTATTGTACCTGATTGTTATTATTTTTTATCGTAATAAGCTCCATCTTTCTAGAACAGTCAAATACATTTGCTAATAGGAGTAAAATGTTACAGAGAGTAAATTATGGAGCAAGAAACATCTTTGGAAGAGAAAATCAGATCAGGCTACACTGCTAAAAAAAGAAGTGATTGTTTCTCCTACAAGAATGACTTCTAAATGTTAAATGGGGTCCATCAGCAGGCGTTAATCTCCATAGATAACAGACAAATACAAATCAAAACATTTAATCTCCAGAGTGCTTACGGTCTAAGGTCACGCAGCTACACGAGAGAAGGAACTTGTTTATGACACTGAAAATTGAAATTGTTGCATAAACATGATGAAACATGGGAACAAGGGGGAAAAAGCCACATGGCTCTAATGGGACCAGCCTTCCTTCAAAAACACTGTGAATAAATGCAGCTTTTTAAGACTGCAGCTGTTATGACAAACAAGTACAGAGGGGGGGGAAAAAGCCTGCTATTTTAACAGGAATGCAATTAAATGAATCAAACTGATCCAGCAAGGCTAATATTGGTCATTCAGGAACCCTGTGCTAAGTTCAATTAGCCTTCGCCTCTCCCCAGCTTTCAGATGTAATTAAAGGAGCTTAGTTGTGCTTGACGATGCGAGCCACTTTATTTAATCACTAACATTACTTTCCCAAACTATTAATGATTTTCCAGGGCATATGTTTATGCAGAATTAGAACAGTAATTACCTTTTCAGTTAATTTGGTGCCTCTGCATTTCACACCTAGCTCCGGTGTCCTTCATTCGCCTGAGTCCTTTCAGTCGAAACAAAAGGGCCCTTGTTCTTTCTGCGTTTGTCCCCGCCAGATTGAAAACTGAATTTTGAAAACGTTTAATAAACCATATCGGCCTCCCAAGTGAAACAGGTGTAGCCATTTGGGTTCTTCCTGTTTTAAGCCTCCCTGCCATGTTTTCATCGAAAAGGCTGGCACGCTGTACGCAGACAGCCACCTAATTCACGTTTCTGCAGAAGGGCATAATGTTTATTATAAACCGCGAGAGTTGAAAAGTGCATTGTCTCCGTCTGCACTGGTCGGCAGATGCAAATCTGAATTAATAATCCAGAAAATTGAAGCTACTTTTCGACGGTCTGCCTCCATATTGACTTTCCCTCCCTTGCCCTGTTTTTTTTTTTCTTCTTTTTCCCTCACCAGCACACTACCCCCCCCCCCTGCCCTCAGCAGGGTCTGCATGTCCACAGGATATAGATGTTGCGCGCCAAGCAAACTCTCCCTAATGAGAGAGACTCATCGGGCAGGCTTCAGTTCACTGCGCTTCTGCAAAGTTACAGCCACTGAAATTGTTTTAATATTCCGAGAGAATGCCTATGACTGGGTTGCCCGGGCAACAAGAGGTCACATGGCCAAAGGGTTCAAGCCCACAGTGGTAGAGCCACAATGTGTCTGATGATGATTTATTCAAACGCAGTTTAAAACCTGCAGTTTCCCCCCTCATTGCCTTAATGTAGCCGGGACCTCATTCATAACTGTCAAGAACCTATTCATCTGGACCGCGACTTATTAAGTCAAAAATTGTACATAAAATGTGTTTTTTTTTCCGGGGGAGAGAGAGGCAGCGGCCTCATTTCTGCCGACACGCGCTCGTATTCGAGTTTTATTTTGGGGAGGGCGGCAGATTGGGATCATCTGGGGATGACCTACGGCCCGCTCCCTTGTCCCCCTTGCCAGCTGAGACTATCGGAGGTGCTGCTGCACCCCGGCGTCCCCCTCTCTACCACGTAGAGTGCAGAACGGGTGTTGGGGGGGGGGGAGCTCAGTGACAGGGCCATGCAATATTAATGAGGTGTTGAGAAAAAGGACATGTGAAGCAAATCAGCTCCTGTAGATCTTAACGCTTATAATAACTTATACATGAGGACGAGGGTTTGATTGTGATAAAGGATCGCCGCCATCACTCACAGCCCAAAGGAAGTGAACGAGTGTGTGTGTGTGTTGGGGGGGGGGGGACAACAACAGAGGGAAAGTTCATCACGGAGTCTGCTGCGGACAGCGACGATGGACCCACCAATAGACAGCGCGGGCCACCGGGGAGTAAGCAGCGAAAGGCGCTTTAGAGAGCACGTAAAACCCTACGCGGCTCCGCGGAGGCGTCTCCGCCGGGTTAGCGCCGTAAAAAAACCATCGCGACGTAAAAAAAAAAAGCACAAGGGCCAAAAGTGATATCCGCGCAGGCCGGTTTCCAAAATATTTTTTTTTTTTTAAAAACAGCTCTCGATGGGAGAGTGAGACCATCTGTGCCTCGGCAGGTGATCGTCCCGGGACGGAGGATAATGTGGGGCCGGGGCAGGGACAGAGCAGCAGGTAAACTGTCCTGCAGGGAGATGGCAGTGCCATTTCAGGCCCTTTATTCCCCACGCGGCAGAAGAGACTCTTTTGATCTGTTTTTTTTTTTCTCTGCTGGCAGCGGCAGCTCTCATTTCGGAAAAAAAAAATAACATCGACAGCCTTTCCTTTAACCATTACGGTGCAGTTACCACCCCGATTTCCATTCAGTCTTTTGATTACTGTCAATGTGGCCAATTAATATTTAGGTGGATGTTCATCACGGGAAGATGTTTGGAAAAAACAGCAGCGGTGCTGCATGAGTATACTGTTGAATTAGTCATGCGTGACTTTATTTCCACCACGCCTTCTACCCCATAGTTACAACGATATTCCCCAGTGCTTCAGCTAACTCACAGCCGAATACACGGGATTCGTGCGAACTCCAGCGTTGTCTGTGCGCGTGTTATCATTTCCGTGCCCGGGAGACAGGGAGAGCCGCGGCCCTAATGTTCTTCAGCTAATGAAGTGCTCTCCATGTGCAGCGACCATTTTCTAGTGTGTTCCCTCGCCCGATGTTCCAGTACCCGTATCGGCGCCGGAGTCGTGCTCGCGAAAGAGGATAAGCTGCTCGGGAATATAATTGAGTCATCTAGCCGCGAAACTGACAGCTGATCTAGGCACCGAGCAGGAGCCAAAAAAAAAAATCAGGAGAATAATTAGTGTAATGAAATAGGAGTGCTAATAATTCAAGCACTCTCGATTCAACCTGCTTTCCTATGTTTTGTGGGAAAGATAAAAAAAAAAGAAAAAAGCCAAGCTTGACAATTCTTATTCTCATGGATATCTGTATAAATGCATAAGTGAGGGAACATCTTTCTTTTTTTTGTCCTCAGTAGCACCTTTGGCGTTATCTTCCCACATTTGTTTACCAGATAGCGGTGCTTTATCTCTGAAAGAAAATCGAAATCTAAAAAGCTCTAAATGACCAGAAAAAGGGAAAACTTTGTTCTGTGTGGCTCAAATTGAACGCTGTTAATAACAGGGGCTTTGTTTCCATATTACTGTAGCCATTGTCTTTTGTGACAAAAAACCACCAAATCTGTAGCTATCAAAAGATGAGCACAGCCCAATATTGATCCAGACTATATATTGAGTAAATTCCTTTGTGCCTGGCACATAACAAATATACCAAAATCAAAAATATACATTATTTTTATTTTACCAGAACCATATGAACTTTCATTCCCTGAAGGCCCTGTAACGTTTTTGTCTTTTTTATCATAAGATTTACGTCATTGTTTCTACAGCTTAATCCGTCCTACCAGGAACGGATGTGTGCTGTCCCTGACCCCATTTAAAGCATTATATGTTTCCAATAATGCGGGTAAACCTTCGATTCGTCATCCATCCTATCATAATACAATAACATGGAACGGAATAGAATGGCACATACAAGCATGACATCATGCAGTACATCACTCTGGCTGTGGGGTTAACAATGATAAAAAAATAGTGCCGAGAGGCAAATTCCCAAGAAAAGTTTTTTTTTTTTTTTTTTTTTTTTTTTTTTGATAAACCCCCCAAAAACTGTTTTCCGTCATTAGCACAATTTCTTCTCACAGTTTTTACTTACTTGCCCCCATGTTCTCTCACATGAAAAGCACTTTAGTCGAAAATATTAATTATGCAAATTGGTGGCTCGGGGTAACATGAAATGAATAGGCCTTGTGCAAATTAGACAATAAAAATTCAAATGGCCAGGAAAAAAAGAGAAGAAATTAACATCTCACTTAAAGAAGATGAAATGATGCACAGGTATACTGATTGTGGAAAAAGAGATCTTTACATAGTTTCCCCAGTTTGATCACGTTTTTCATAGGTGAAAGCAAGTTCATACATGTCACACAAGTAAATCAAATGAGTTCAAATAATGGCAATGTCATTACTTCAATTCACACTAAAATACAAAAACTGTAACAAGACTGGGATAGGTGCAGACTTCATTCAATCAGGCATCAGTGCCAATGCCTTTAAAGAAAGATATAAAGGTTGATAAAGAAATAAAGCCTCAATTATTTAAATAGCATATTAATTTTACAGAAGGAACAATCCAAATGTGATCAGCCATATCACCTAATTTGCTCACATGAGCAATGCTACAAGTATGTTTGGGTAATTAACCAGGAATAATTCCGAGCTTTGTCTTCTTTTGAAGGAGGTGCATGTATCGAAATAGCTCATTACAGCCAAATGCTGCCGAATGAGAACCAAAACATCCAATGGGCATCTGCATAGCTAATGCCCTCATTCTGCAACTCACTGTATATGGAGGGAGGAGCTGGTGGAGGGGGAGTTGCCCTGTCCGTCCGTATCCACGGCGGCGCATCGAGCCAACCGAGAGCAGACATGGGAGCGGGGAGAGGACAGAGGGGGCGGGGTCCTCTCCACGCAGCATCGCTAACAGGGCTCCCAGGCATGTCTAATTGGTGTAGGAATCATGCCTCACGAAGATTAGTCCCCAGAGCACCCCCTTCACACCCCCTCGTAAAGCGCTGCCAACACCCCCTCGGACATTTCCCCTGGCTGTCAGTGCCCAGTATAGACTCACAGGACTGGGCAGCGGAGAGTAGGGATTTTGCCCCTGCACTTGTGGTTACGGGTTTTAGTCCCATGTGAAACGCTTGCTGCTGTGCCCTTCATTTGACTCCCTCACCTAAACCAGTGGTGCACGATTTGGGTTTAGAATTACATACACCTTTTGCTCATAAAAATGTAATGTTATTCATCTTGAACTGACCTTTTTTTTTTTTTTTTACTTATGAACTACAACCACACATGTAACCTGCATGTTGCTGCTGTGGACAGGAATGAACGAGTGCTGGTTTATATAACTGTAAGCCAGAATATCTAATTGGAACTAAAACTAACATATGCACCAGCCCTCCAGATATTTATAGGAGTTGTATATTGTTTGTGTGCAGTTTGTGAATATATTTCTTGGATTCGTAAACTGCAGGGTAAATAAATAAGAATAACAGTCATATAAAAAGTATACTAATAGCAGGAACTAGAAGGTTGAAAAAGATGCACTTTTATAGATGTCCCTGCCTAACATTCCAGTATGAAGTACGGAATGCTTTTTACCATCAACGAGCTGCTCTACGTAAACAATTGCTCAAGGCCATTTATACAAACATGTTACACCAGTGCTATTTAGCTTCATTTTCTCACCCTTGAAAACCACCACCTCAGCCTCTCTACACAAATTAACGCTGAAAGGCTCGCCCCAATCACACTTCTCTCAAAGATTCCAGCAGATAAGTGTCTCCAATTTCCCCTCCTGAAGGTTTATAAATCCCAGTCAATTCCAAATTCCAAATTCTGGCCTTCATGTCTGACGGCAAGAGGTCAGGGGAACAGCTAAATCTCGTCTTGACATAAGTGCAAGGCCCTTTAGGAATCTGTGGCGTTTCACTTAATTAAAAGCACAGGGTATGTCAAACAGATAAAGAGAGAGGTAACTCGATCCAAGGCAAACACGGATTGTACTTTCTTCTCAGAGAAGGGAAACATTTTCACATTTTAAAGATTGGTTCTGGTTCAACTCTTGCTCTTTATTAACTTCCCTCATTTTTCTCCCCCTCATGTCAAAACACAGCTGCTAAATAAACTCTGTTTTAGAGTGCAATGCAGTTTGGTTCCCTGTGGCGTCATCTCTGGCCTACCAGACAGAGAAGCAGAAGCATAACACTGTGGCCATGCGGCTGTCATTCTAATAATGATGTACATGTGTCGTGTGATTTTGACACATGCTGCAAATTGAAAGATAAAGAGCTGTAGATTGAAAGGTTTTGGCAGTCTAGCGGTGATGCATGACATTATGATGTTAAGAAAACCAAACATATTTCACCTAAGCCCATTACTTTTGTACTTCATATAAATCTTTTTTAGTAATTCAGTATAGCCTGAACTTAATCAACATTTGTCCTGAACTTTAACATAATAAATTGCAGAATTTATTTATTTTTTTCACAAACACAGTTTAAGTATTTAATACAAAAGCACTCACTAAAAAAGAAGTTGCCAGAGTGTTTGAAAAAAAAAAACATTCTCATTGTGGCTCAACCTTAATTACAAATGTTTATTGAATGAAGGCAAACATTAGATTTAGATTTAGGGTACAGAATGTTTGGTGTTGGTCAGGAAGCTAGTGAGATTTGGGCAATAAAGGATACTAAGGCACACAAATGTGTGTTTTTCTGTTATACCCTTTCTCACGGTCAGTCCAACATCTAAGGAATGAGGGCAATAACCGCTCAAAAGAACAAGCGAGTAAATCACATATAAGGTCAGGCAATATGTTGTAAAACTTGGATCTGTCAGCACCTAAGTGAAATTACATGGCACATTTTTTTTTTCAATTACATAATTCAAAACAGGTCTAAAGCAAGGCAAACCACTTTTATCCATGAAGCTGGGCAACCAGGAACTTTCCAACCATAACCAAAGATTATTTAGAATTCTCTTGCCTGGGCAAGAGGATGGTTGACTTTGAGATTATTGTTTATATTTAATTATGATTCATAAAGCCTTGTCTTTTGCATGGATCTAGTGGATGTTTTGTGTTTAACTTTGATTTTAAAAAAATCTCACTTGGAATGGCATTCACTCAAAGAGCCAAACCACACCCTGCCAGCCTCTGACAATGGGCCCTGTCACAGAGCTCCTGCAAATTAAGTACGAAAAAAAAAAAAAAGTCTGGAAATTAAAAAGGAACATGCTTTGACGGTTGTGAGAGTGAGAAAAAAAACCATCTCTCTACACCCAATCTGAGTGATTATGGAAATAGAGCGACAGCGTAATAGTGCACTTTGATGGCTTGCTTCAGTCCCGCATGTTAATGCAGTTTACTTTCTCCAACTTGATCGATAGGCAGGGGTAAAGTGCTTACAAATTACCAAAAGCAAATGCGGCTCTATTAGCACACAGTACATTTCACAACATTTGCCTGTCTTTTCATTTCTTTCTCTCCGAACAAGAAAAATCCATTTGCTAAAAGCCTGCTTTTTTCCACCTGTCATAACCTCAAGCCATTTTCATAACGGCTGCTTTTGATCGTGATTAACTATAAGAAATCTAATTCTAATGTGCTGCTACTTTAAAATCCCAATCCCCCCCCACCCATCCTGACAAGCAGCAGTATGCTTTTTATTGGAATTGCAATATATTACCGTGTTTACATTATAATGCCATTAGGAGATGAGGAGGCTCTAGGTAAATGGAGACCAAAACAGCAAAACAACAAACAGAATGCATGGCATCCACTTGCAGCACCATCTGTGAATCATCATGCACACTCACACTAATTCTTTAAAGATAGTTCCATTCATTAACGCTTATTGTTACTTGCAGTGGCTAAGCCCTTATTACTATGCATTTAGGAAATGAGGCAAAGAGCACAGAAATAAGAGCCCAATCAATATCACTTTTCATTTTCCTTCTAATGGGCTGCTTCTGCTTTCTTTTCTTGTTCAAAAAAAAGGGGGGGGGACAGAAGATCTCAGTGTCACTATCATAAAACGTAATTCTTCTGCAGAAACACAGACAATAATGCTTTCTCTCCTGCATATTTTAATGGCATTTGGCTAAATTGAGTATGGATTTAACATCAAAGGTTTCATGAATTTTTCAAATGAGATATTAAAGTCAATATTTCAAGTGATAGATATTTCAATTTACATGCTTACACAACAATAAAAAGAGTTTCACCAGAAGGAGTTACACAGCAGCCACAGCTGCATTAGTTTACCAAGGAAATGATTCATTTAAAAAAAAAAACTCAAATGCAAGGTTGTTGCATGGCAAAGGCATGGGGTAGAACACAGGCAATGCTAAAGGCACTTACATACAGAATATTAACCTGCATTTGAATAATATTTTGGATCAGGTGAAATGATTTGCATATCCATGTTGGAGATTTCTCCTATCCTCCAGAGAGCATTAACAACATTTTCCTAATAAGGTACCTGATGGTAATTAGAATTTGACAGAACCCTACCAGCAGTTTCTGTGCGTTTGCCATTTGTAAACCTTAATCTAGATTAGATCCAATGACTTCACAGTGATCTCACATCAATTAATACATCAAAGATGGCCACTGGACTCAGTTTGAATTTTCTAAATAGATTTTCTTTCCCCATTTACTTGTTTTGCTTATACACATTCTGCCACATGTTTTGAGTTAAAGACGATGGATTATGCGTTGTGATCACTGAGAATCATTCAAAACAAGATGATGTTAAAATAGTCCCTCATCAACTACTGGGGTTTTGATCCTGAATTGTCCCATGGTCATCAAATTTGCACTGGGTGAGGGCTTCAGTTTTTGGGAAAGTGGGATTTGAAAGAGCTACCCTCAAGAGACCTGCCAAAATTCTGATAACATATACATCCAGGTTAAAAATAACCATGCTCATCTTAAAAGCGTGATCACATCCATTATGCAAGAGTACACAAAAAAATCCAGGAATGTACAAACATGCCCCTGGTATGTTGTACATGTACATGTTCTGCTCTTAATATTGTAGCACCCTGTATGTATATGACCACATATAAATCCATGGAGACACAAAAACATTATACAAATGAAAATATTTTTCCCCCCATTTCAAACCTTGTGTCACCAGCTAATGAATCAATATTAAAAAATGCATACAGATTTGAACTAATGAAACCTATATCTAAATGTGGATTCATAAAAAATATTAAATCAAAATCGCTGTTGATAAATCCGCTATTGGTCACAGGCTATTGTCAAAGGCCTACTGTACTTCAAACTATGTTACAGTGTAGATAATATCAACCAAATCACTACAGAAAACATAAGATAATTGTCCTTTTCCAAGACAGTGTTTGGTTGTAGTACGTAAATCATTAGCTATACTGAAATATCCCGTACAAAAGTCCCTCAACCCATGGAATGCATGAACACCCTGCTCCCAGAACCATTATGTGGGGTCCAAGGTTATGACTCAATAGCTTGGCTCCAGATGAACCTCAGACCAAGTAAGCTCACCAAATTCAGTGCGGAAATATTTTAATGGCTGAAAGTTCCTAATGTCTCTCTTTGCACAGACAGTGAAAAACACAATCTGTCATAAGAAACACATCTGACAGACAGAAGGAGTTAGATCTGGAACCAAAAAATTGGTGCTAAGTGGGAGATCCCAAAAAGAGCAATGTTTTTTTTTCTCTCTCTCTCTCTCTCTCTAAGCCATGTGAATGTATATGAAAGGTTTAAATCATATATCACACCTTCTGCTGAGCTTCAGCAAGTGTTAAAATACTTCTTCAAGGGTACCAGACAGCTTGAACAGGGCTGGAATGACACACTGAAAGATTAAGGACTGAAATTGCCTGTACTACTCGCAAGTTTCAGAGGAGAAAGGTTAAGACACCAAACATTGATCACACTTTCCACAGAGAACAGATATACAGATAGCATATTCAATTATGCATTTACATGCCGTAAGCTAACGTTTGTATCTGGGGTTACTTACAGAGCCTACCTTCACTTATTTTAATATCTTCAGCTGGAATTTTTATGAACAATTTTAGGTTATGTACCGTGCTCAAGGGTAAAGTAATTATGTTTGACCTAGAATTCAAACCTGTAACTGTCTACAAATTAACCAAGGGCAAGATCAACTAAGCAACAAATGAAACATGCAAAACATCACATACAAGTAGACTGTGTATTCTGCGTATTTAAAAGGATTTTTTTTTTCTTTTTTGTAGGCTTGTGTTAATGCTATAGGCCAATAGCAGTATACATTGCATTACACTGTGCAATATATACTGTTTCATTTAAGTCTCTCATAATGGCTACCCAAAGCAATCTCTGCACAGAGATATAGGCCGGGAAAGCTACTATTTGGTAGAGTTGTATGTCATAATGATGTACAATTCTACCCTTTCTCATTTTTCAAGAACAACGATAGGCAGGTGATTTGAATTTGGAGCTTCCCCCCTCTTGACTTCCCATTCTAGACAAAGGGGGCGGTGTATGAACTTCACAGAGAGATTCAGCGCAACTGCTGTTCTAACTGTGAACAGTATTAGCTTGCAAGCTAGTGTAGTGGGCTTGAGGAGCACATTAGCAAGGTAGACCGGAGTTACATGAAGGCAGCAGCACCGATCACCGAAAAAATGTCAGCCAAATCACAAGACACATCACTTGCTAACTAAAAAATAACTAAAATGTGTAGTATTGCTAATCATGTTGCTAACTAGCTAGCTAGCTTCAGCATGTTTGATTCAACACTTTAATTAAACCGCCTCGAGCTGTCTAACATTAGCTTGCTGTTAGTTACCTTTTGCTACCTACTACATCAATATGCTATGATCTAGGCACAGAGAGCAAGTGCTTAAATTTTTTAAGATAATTTATTTCTCAATTAAAACTCTGAAACATCAAAAAAAAAAAAGTTACTGTATGTGGTAAAAAGAAGGCCAGTAGCAGAGGCAGACACTAGTTATGACTGGCCCCTGTGCAAGAACAGCTGCATGCAGGCTGGTCGAAACGTTAAACAGTCACTGAAACAAACTAGCAAGGCCAACGGCCTACGCATCAGATCAAAAAGCTCAAACAAGAAGCAGAATTGGCCACAGCAGCTCACTTGTAGTAGGCTAGGCTATTTATAAGCCCACAATGCGTATGTTATTAATTCATAGATTTCCCAACGCATTACTGGGCTAGGTGTTTGCCTGACTTTAGAAGACCACTAGCCACAGTGGCCGGTGAGCCAAAAAGTTTATGTCAAGCCCTGATCAGAAGCATGTGTTTCAAAAAGAATAACACAGAGGCTTGGCTAACAAAATGCTTACTGAAAATATCTGACCCCATACTTGTTGTAGAATGACAGTGGAAATTGAGATAATTGACTCAAACATCGCCGACAGTGTAGCACATGAAGTGACTACAAACCCTACATTGAAAATATTCCATTTTGAACTAGCACTACATTTGGTAATACCGCAATTTGATTTGTCAGACCCACACACTTCTTCTCTGTCTTTATCCCATTAAAATGACAAGTCAAGCAGGTTGTGTGCATTTTGCTGTTGATGTGTCAATTCAAAAGCAACAACAAATGGCAATGAATGAACAAGAGACAAACGTGATATTTTTGTCAGATAATTTACTGCAACGTATTCATATAGATGTGGAGAATATCCATGTCAACTCTCCTATGAGGGAAATTCAACGATGTAAACCATATATTTCTCCTACCCGTGCTTAACGCCTTCAACTCCTCTCACAAATTCTCCCTCGCCACTGGTATTCTATGAAAACATCTGTTCTTGTTGGATATGTTATAACAACCAAATATTTCACAAGTCGTGACCATGTCTGAAACAGCTTGCCACAGGTCAACTCCATAAATCGCAACTCCATAAAACGCTCACCCGTTGTAGTCTATAGTAAAGCAGGTACCTAGAGCATGCACAGTTGTTTGGGTCTGTATCTCTGCACTCACAGCAGATAGAGAGTTGTCTGAAACTGCAGCTCATTTTAATCAGGAGGAGAGATGAAATTCCAGGGTGGAATTTCCCTTTAAGGTTTGCTCTATTAATCTTTGTAATTGGACTAAATTGCTGGTCTGTGGCATTATCATAGAACTGCTGAGAAAAGTACATCATGTTCAATAATTCTAGTTTGAGTTTTAAAACAGGAAGTGAAACAGGAAGAATGAAAGCTAGTAGTACGGTATTTAAGAGTCCCCTTAAACTCCCTTAACAGGTTAAAGTGACAATCTCGAAGATTTCAGTTTCGTTCTCTATGGCGGTGCCAATGGCGAGAAGCGGTAATTGCAGGTGTGTTTTTTGGACCTCACTTCCCATAGATCCAATCAGTGTCGCCTGTGTGACGTCAGTCAGTTGGCACGCCAACTATAACATTTAGTATTTACTAAATAAAAAACGGTTGTTATAAAAGTAAAGTTATGTACATACTCATTCGTTGTCTAACATTAGGCTAACTCAAGATGTCTTTACACTGCCGAGCCAGGTTAAAATGCCGTAGCAAACCTGGGGCAGAATTAGTGATGATCAATTTCTGCAAACGTTCTTTATCCACCTTTTGCCCGGTATGAACATCTTTACATTGCAGAGAAGAATTTGCGGGATTTGCTGTGGCTCGTGCAATTATGTATCTCGTGCACAATAAGCAGTCTTTTTCGTGAATGATTGTTGTGTGGTATTTTTGAAACAACTGCCTTGCAAAATGTTACCCCTGGTGTTTCTGGTTTTGCTAGCTAAACTGTTCGAGAATAAAGCTGAGCTGGGTGTTAAATTAGCGATCAGAACAAGAAGAATAAAACAAAAACAAAGGAGATTTAATCAAAAAGGGCATAAAGGCTGAAGGAACATACGAGGAAGCATAATAAAATAAACAATGCTAATCCATACTGCCGTATACTTTTATTTAGTTTTCTCCTGCATGACGTCTTCAGAAATCAGACTCGGCACATACCCAGGCTTTATTCTGATCGTTATAATATATTGATGAACTCGATGGCAATGTAAATAACGGTAACGTTAAGGCCAGTTCAGATCAATGATTCGCAACGAGGCGAAACGGTTTTAGAATGTTGCAGAGAAAATTGCAGCGGTGTGAACTGGCTAGTAGCAGAGCCGTTGCCTGCCCTGAGGTTTTAAAAGACCGTCCTTGTCAAATTGCCAAGTGCAGTTTTAGAATGTTTACAATCAGACGTCTTGGAATTTTGCAAGTTGCACCCAGTCTCGTTGCGAATCATTGATCTGAACTGGCCTTAAGTTAGCTACACTGCAACGTTGCAACAAGGTAGCATTGCATTCGAGAGACGGTTTGCGAGGTCGGTACCGGTCGGTAGCATTAGCTAGCGTTTTTTTCTAATTGTTAGCCGACATTATATTGTGTTAATTACATTAGCTAGCTAGCTAACGCAACGTTACCTGATATGAGAGATGGATACTGTGCGCAACGTTGTCTAAACTAATGTTGTCTTTCTTGACATGGTCCGGTAGCTAGCGTTAGCTGTGCAAATAGCTATGTAATTTAGTAAAGTTACATTGTCGTTAAATGTAATACGAAATCTACATCAACAAATAATATGATCTCTCATGTTACACAAAAACTTTTTAGGGTTCCATAACTCCCCCAACCCCCCCCCCCCCCTTTTTCTGTTATTGTAACGCATGCAGACACAGGAAAAAACAGTACTCCGCTCACACACAAGTGAGTTGAAGAGCGAGCCTGTTGCGTTAGTTCCGCCTACCCTCTCTGGCGGACCAACCACTGATGGGTGATGAAAAACGCGTCACTAACTGTGTGCCACTTGTGATTTTTTCCCGGGAATGTCGCCACAGACACCAATTTTTTAAATCATGAATTATGATAATAATAATAGTAAAAATGAATATAAGAATAGGCTCAATCACCATTGTGTTACCCAATGCAGCGATAGATAGTGACTTAAAAGACATTTATTTTAATGAAAATCTTCGAGATTATTACTTTAAGACAAATAGTCTTCACAGGCATAGAAAAACAAATACTTACAATATTTTTTCTTCTTTTGTTCCAGAACCAGAAGTGTTAAGTTTTACTCTGGAAATCTAAATTTTTCTTTGTAATATTTTTTTCTTTGCTCTCAATCAAAAATGTTTTGCTTGATATTTTTGACACTAATCTATGCCAAAAATATGATGTTTTGTTTGATGCTCCTGACACAAATCACATTCTGTTGCAGAGCAGCAGTAAGCAACATAGCTGAGGCATCTTCCCAATGGACAAACTACCTCCACGCTACGTAGGAACAATTTCCCTCAGATGGAGCACGACAGAGCGCTTATGTTGGCCCTGTGTAACTGCGCTGTCTGGGAGAAGACGGCTGTGGTATTTGGCATGTGCGTTCATCTTTCAGAGACAAAAATAATTAGAATTGAAAATTGTTTCAAAGTTTCAAAAAATTGTACAACAAAGTAGAAGAGCTAAAATATTTTTTTCTTTGTCTGTTTCTGGCTGTCATTTACATAATATTTCAACAAATCAGTGTTTCGGGGGATAATATCATGCAAATTATATACTGTATTAAAATGTATCTCAAATTAACAGTAGCGTCCTTTCAAATACCTAGTACCTCTGACACCTGTCTTCAGCATCAGGCCCTGCCTTTAAGCAGTGTCCTACAAAGACATCGCGCACACACCGCTTGCATTTTCCGGGGTGTGTAATATTCAAAGGACAGCCGCATCAGTCCCATCTGCTGCCTCTGTTGTAATCACATTAATTAGAGCTCTGGGGTTAAACATTGTTCAGTTCTTTGGCCTGTAGTCTCTGTTTTGTTTTTTGTTCTTTTTGTTTTGCAAAAGGGCATGTGGAGATGCTGCCTAATATAAGAAGTTGTCTGCATGTTAAAAAAAAACAAACACTACTAATCCAACCTGGTCCAGGTTCGACTGTGACTGAGATTCCAAGATGCAACAACCAAATGGCAGTCGTGTCACTAAGGAAGTGAAGTTTCAGCAAGCGGGGTTTCCTTCACCTTACGCAAGGCCCCTACTGGTCAGTCGTGGGCCCACTGACTTTCTGTGGCGGCTATGTAAAAAGTGTATGTATTCCCCGATGTGGAAACTGCACAGCTCGACTTCTGGAGAGAAAAATGCAGCAGCTGCTAGCACATGCTTCAGAGCACACACGTGCAAGTCTGCACTCTCTGAAATTGATGGAGGATGTTGCAGCAATGAAATGGGCCTACAAATATGATTGTGCATACTATATCAGGAGACAAAAACGGGGGCCAAAATTGTTTATGAAATGGTCTATAAAACGCATATTTATGATCATAATGCGACCATTTCACTATTTTTGTATACAATTTAATCATACTAAGAGGTATGACATTGAATAACTACACTTATAATTAGAACATGCCCTGATTCTATAATAAAAATGCAAACAAGCAAGCTACTGAAGAACCGACAGCAGAATCAGCCACACACTATTGAAATAAATCCTAAATTGTGGGGTAGTTATTCAAAGGAATGCTAAAGGATTACATTTTAACAAAGTATCTTGATTTCAGCTGAACAACTATAGGAATATAGTTATGATAATTTCATCATTTTGAATACCCATGAAAATATATAAGTATGTTTATGGTCTATGGTAAGTATGTTTAATTCAACCTACTAAATGCATGCATTTTGGTGTTTCTTTTTTAAAATTTAACAGTGGTGATTTTCTGGACACAATGTAGCTGAAACACATAAAATAATTTATTTAAAATGACACAATATATTGACCTGTTTTGCAAGGCAGAAAATCCTATTGATCTCTTACAATGGTATCTAAGATATTACACAAGGTATATTTTGCATATAACTAACTATTCAACAATAAATTATATTAAGAAATATATTTTTTTGTTACTTCAGAAGAATTGCAAGTAAGCACGTAAAAAACACAAACACATGTCAGGTATAAATCATGAATGAACAGCCATCTTAAATAGAATAGCTAGAGACAATGATATTTATAGTTGCTTTTATTGTAGCGGTAAGGGTGTAGGGACAGAGTTTTATCCACCTAGGTAATCACATTACATTACTTATATTGAGTTAATGCTTTCTCCATAAATTAGGAAATACATAAAGATGCTAAATTGATAACATACTTGCTATTTTTTCATAGCTGAGGATATACAGTGGAAGGCAATATCTTTAATAGAAGTGCCTGGTGCAAGGATATGGACGTCTAGATCTGACAATGACGGAGACATTTCAGTACCAGCTCAAATGGTAACTATGGGGTTTAGGTATCAGAAGGAAATGGACTATGAGTAAAGATAATGTTATGGCCATAATTTAAAAAGATATCATAGTGAGAACGTATAAGGTAATTATTATACTGATTTCTAGAGACACGTGCAAGTTATTTTAATTTAAATTATTAAGAACTGAATTGGCAGTTTAAACCAAAATAATCTTATTTTATGTGAATATATATTTATGACTTGAGAATTCTTGAATATACTTTAGAGCTACCGTAGATACTTGCATATAACTGGGAAATCATTCCGAGATTGATACAAACCAGGAATAAACTTAATAACTGGACTATAATGTGATCCCTTTAGTGAAAATCATATTAAACTAAGCTAAAATAAAGGCAAGAAAATAAAATGGGAAAAAGAGATAAAAGTTTTCGGATCACGGAGGAGGTGCGCTTGAGGGAACAGCCCGGAGGTGCCCCTCTCCCTGAATTCTCCATGCCTCATCCTTCATCCTCAGCGCTCGTAATGTCCCGTCATTGGCACAGTTACACCTGAACACTCTGCTGCTGCCAAACACCTGGCTTGATCTTCCACTGTCCAAATGAAAAATAAGCATAATCTGCTTTTTGAGGATACAGCAAATGAGGGAGCTCATGACAAATTATCTGGGATATTTTATGTAGAAGAGACACCCCGATACAAAAAAAAGGAAAAAAGAAAAAAAAACATTAAAATCCAGGTATCTAGTAAGAGAGAGATCAATGTAGAAGAGACCAATAGGTGCATGTACAGTTAAATGCACAGGTATTGGCACAATTTCTGTTGTTTTGTTTTTGGTTAAAGTGCAGACTGTCAGCTTTACTTTAACATCCATATTGGGTGATCCACATAGGAATTACAGCCCTTTTTACACATAGTCCCCCCCATTTTAGGGAAGCAAAAGTAATTGAACAAATTAACATAATCTCAAATAAAGTTGTCATATTTAGTACCATATGAGATGCTGGATATTTTCCCTAGTGATGCTCTGTCAGGCCTGTATTGCAGCAACCTCCAGTTCCTATTAATTTCTCGGGCATTTTGCCTTCGGTCTTGCCTTCAACAAGTGAAGCACAAGTTCAATTGCATTCGGGATGGGTGATTGACTTGGCCAACCAAGAACATTGCAATTTTATTCAATTCCAAGTCCTATATTGCTTCAGCAATATGCTTGGGGTGATTCTCCTGCTGCACGGTGTAGTTCCATCCGAGGAGTTTGAAGTGAATCCTCTGAGGTTATCCTGGTGTAATCTTCTCTTTATTTTAGCTTTTAACACTATTTTTGATCTATTCCTAAATCTCCTGTTCTTCATCTTTTCAACAGTTGAAAAGTGGGCTTTCTTCACAATTGAAAGTATTCTTCAGTCATCCACTACGGTGGTTGTCTATGGTCTGCCAGGTTGTTTGCCATTGCTGAGCTCACCAGTGCATTCTTGCTTCCTAACAATGTATAAAACATTCATTTTGACATAACCGTAGTTTGGCTATGTCTATGATTGATTGATTTACTTGTATTTATTTATTGATTTTTCAACCTAATGATGGCCTGCTTTACATGCACATCTTTGGTCCTCATGTTGAGAGGCAACAGCCTACCAGGTTGTTTGCCAAAACCGAAATTGACCTTACATCAGGACTTTTCTGCAGAGTCATGTTGTAAGCATCGAGAATGTCATGGGGTAATCAAACAACTGATAGATCGGGACGTGTTTCTCTGTGTCCTCTATCAGGGCTCCTTGCGTTATTGTGATACCCTGCGACATGCAAACAATTTCATTAAACGGGAGCTTAATGATACACCTAGGTTCACGTAATTCTTTTTCTTGCCATTATTGAACGCTTGATTTGACCATTTTACGTGGAGGTAAGATAAAATGCCAAAACACCATGCCTATAAGACCATTAGCCATTACTTTGTGTTGCTAGACAAATGCTGCCACCCTAAGGATAACAAATGTTTGTAGGCTATACCGTAAGTAACTGGCAATAAAGATTTGGGTCTTTATATAGCCTATGTTTAAACTGAGCCATGCAGCTCTTGGTGCCCTTCGCAGATATATTCGATTTCTGATTCAGTTTTGAGATGTATCATTTCTTACTGGGAGTTCAAATAAACTTTGGGTTTTTGCTGAATGTGTTGGGGGTTTGGCTATGTTGGCATAGGGCTAGTTGTGGTGTGCTTGGTTGGAAATCGGTTCTCAGGCTTTGGCCGTTGGAGTGCGGAGCCATTTTGGAGCTGGAAGGACTCCTAATCCATGAGATGGGGGGCTGTTTTTCAGGTTCTGATGCAGCTCTGCAGTCTTTTGGTCAATCCCATTTTTGTACTGTAATATCCGGAGCTGGGTTTAATAAAACTGGCACAAAAGGCTCATCAGATGGGTGAATTCAATCACCCCACTAAATCAAAATGTTTAACGATTCTGAAAGCATGCAAGTCTTTGCTGGTTTTCATTCATTGTGGATTTACTTAGTCGATGCTCTCCACTCTCTGAATATAGGGAGGGTTTCCATTCTAGGCTGAGTGAAACAAAACAAACCTTAATGCGCTACACTACAAAGTGACATCAAAACAAATATAAAACATCTCTGCACTAACCGGCTACTGCTAAGATTAAGGCAGCTTTAATGAAGTTAAACAAAGCGCGGCTATTGAAACCCAACAGACTGTGAAGCTCTTATTGGAAAACTGGGGATCCGAGGTAAATAAATATTAACTTGAAGAGGACGGCAGACAGAAAACAAACAGCTAGGGAAAATATATTTCAGGAGAAAAGGGATGTTTAAAAGTGCTGACAACTTAAGGCAGATGGATTTGCATAACGCGTGCCTCCATCTGGGAATGGGAAAAACCTCCGCCACAGGAATCATTTAATATTTAATAGATTAGAAACAGTAGCTGCTGTTAATTAGAATTTGCACGTTTACAAATCAGCCCTGATAGCACAACAAATTATGAAATATAAGGCTGTTCCAATGGATACAGGAGGAAATAAGATGACAGACAAAGCTAATGGAGTCTCTCTAACAACAGTACTGTCAGAACACATCAGAGGACTAATCCACTTAGAACGAGACGGCAATAGAAAATCTATTTAAAATATTAAAATGCTGTTCAGTAAAAGCTTTTTCCACGAGTACATTTACTTAAACAGTTGCTTATTGCTCATGGGTCATTAGCTACTAATCCAGAGTCCTTCCAGAGTTTCCTTTTTGAAAAAAAAAGAATTGAAATTAAACTGTTAGAAGTGTTTGTTTCAGTCTCATTTCATTGAGAGAGATCTGAATGTTTTCCACCTCATTGTACTCATTCCCCAACACCAAAAAAAAATGTCTGTGGTTGTTTTGTCTAGGATTAAATTACATCTCGAAAAGATGGCTTGGGGTAAGAACCGTGAAGTCCCTGTCACAAGATTAGGAAAAGGCGCAGCAGAGAAACATTTATTAATGATAAAGGCCCAGGAACATACAGACTGTGAGATTCAGTAATGTATTAATGAGAAAGATGTCATTTCAAGCCTACGCCAACACAAACAAATGGGGGAACACGAAATACGTGATGCTCATATTGTCTGCAGTAAAGTCGCACTTTTTGAGACAGAAATGACTTAGGCCAGAGAGTGTGGTTTTAACAGTTACTCATTTTCATAGAAGTACTTTTTATCAATTTTTTTGCACTTTGCAGTGAAAAGGCTAAATTGGTTTCCATTGAAGTATTTGCACTCAACTGAATGCGCACCTCGCTACAAATCAATTCTTCACAAAAATCTGTTCTGTTGCTTTCTTCAATAGACCAGCAAGGCAGGTACGTTTAGCATACGGTATTGGATGGGTACAAATTACTGGCTTGCTGGACACGATGGATCGGTACCATCCAAGTAGGTCTGCAAAGTTTAAGAAACAGAGACCCTACAGTAGTTCAGTAGGCCCGGGTATTACTAGACCCAGTCCAAGACTTTAGATGCCATGACAATGATTTACATGCAAATGCAGAGCATAAAAGCCCACATGTTAGTAATGCTCACATAAAGCATGCCCTCATCAAGCTGACTCAAGCCTGTGGATATTTTATTTTTTATTTGCTTACTTAAATGTTAACAAAACTGGAAGGAAACCAGCCGTCTTTTAAATGTCTGAGTACTCCAGTGTTCATATTCTTCCACTACTGCCTGTCGAGCTCTTCCATCCTTCAGCATTCCAAGTAGTACTTGTCATCAAGTATTTCTGCATAAGTGGACATTAATTTTTTTTTTTTTTTTTTTTTTAATATATGATTAAAAGCCATTTCATTTTGTACACTTGGGTCAAATGCATTACTTTCTATTTTGAATGTGTGAAAGTAGAGTTTAATGGAGTGAAGTGCCTAGAGTATGGTAGTCAGTCAGGTCCAAGAATTATGCCTTCAGACCCATCATAGACCATTGTGCACACAGTGGAATGCAAAGGTTTGGGCACCCATGGTCAAATTGAATTTTAATGCAAAATTATTCATTATTAGCTGATTTTCACATATTGAAAAAAATGTGGCATTTGAAAAAGTTTGGACACCCCGTCAGTCAGCATTTAGTAACACCTTTAGCAGAAATCACAACTTCCAAACATTTCTTGTAGCCTTTACTAATTCCTTTCCCCACCCTTCCTTTCAGAACCCTTCTAGTTGAGAAATATTTGAAGGTCTTCTTGTATGCACTGCATACTTGAGATCTCCCCACAGTAATATCTGGGGACCTTGAAGGCCATTCCAAAATCTTAATCTTTAATTCCTTTAAGTAATTCATGGTTTATTTTGAGGTATGTTTTGGATAATTGTCTTATTGAAATATCAGACCTTCGCTGACTTTGGGACATTAGCTTCGAGGATTTGTGTTGATATTTAGTTGAATCAATTCTTCCTTCCAGCCACACAACCCCAAACCATAATAGATTCACTCCTGTGCTTACTGGTTGGTATTATTCTTTATGTTTGTTTTGTTTTCCTTATGCTATTACATTTAAGTGCTTCTTTCCAAGATAACAAAGAATCAAAGCTATCCTACAAACTCGTGAACTATTAAACTATCATGTATGAACTCAGACCATAGTGACATTGTTTGTTTGTTGTTCGAAGTACCCATCGCTGATGAACCAAATGAGAACAGTTTGGTTGGCAATACCTTTTCAACTCTTCATAAACTTTTCTTGGCTTTTCCCTCCTTTTCAATTCACCAAACCATATCAGAAAGAAGTCAAAACATTAAAGGAGACAATGCCACGATGCATTTTTTTTCGAAGGGCATCGTTCGACCCCTCGCTGCTGCAGGGATGTAAAGGTTTGCTGAACCGCCCTTAATATAGAAACAAAATCTGTCCTTTTTACCGCGGTGGAGAGTGCCAGTAATCCCAGTTATTACCAAGTCCTTTCAAAATGTGACAGTGTGGACATTTATAATGGCAGGCCACTTTAAATTTGATGGAAGAAGGGACCGAGGGGAACAGAATGCACAGTTGGGCCTGGCTGGAGATGACATGGCCTGAGCCTGAATTTTTGCAAGCGAAAGAGGAGAGGCCATAGTATTAAGTGAATAAATATCTCATAAATTGCTTTTTTTTTTTCTCAGGAGAGACACATTTATTTATTTTTTCTGTAGGGTAACAACAGAACAAGAAAAAATACCTCCTTTTCCTGGTGAGTACCTACGTAGATCCAGGTTTCCTACAGACAGAAAATGGTGTTACATTAAGCTACTGCAAGAGCTAAAAGGCTATGTGTCTGATGTTTACATTTAGTGTTGAAGGAATGTGGATGATTTTCTGTGATACAGATATCCACAACTATCATGAATTACAGCACAAATTTAAGAACACAGTGATTCTAACATCAAACATCTGCATCTCTAAACATCCTAATCTCTTAAAACCATCAGATGAATTCCTTGACGAGTTTCTGTAAAGGTAATTTCAGGAGAAGGGCATTTCAGCTATAAGTTGGGACAAAAATAATTTGTTCAATTAGGTGATACCCCATTATCTATCAAACTGTGAAACCTAAATTAATGAGAACCTTTGAAGTCATAACAAGATGTCATCTTCTTTTGCTGGTGCCAAAAAGAAGCAATTGTAACTCTTTAAATTTAATCTTGCTCATTTACACTTCCTCAACTATAAATATACTTTATTTTAGTTATACAATAACTTTATTTTGTTATTGTTGACAAAATTCTCTGGCATAACTATTATAAACAAATAGTTTCTTAGTGTGTGTACAGTGAGGAGTGGAAATCTCAGGTGACAGATCTGTACTTTGCCTTGCAATCGCACAGTGGACCTTTTGTGCTGTTTCTGTCCTCTTGACTTCAGGAAGGACGATACAGAAATATCTAGTTTCCCTATATCACAATAGGCTTTCAGCACCTTGGCGGCGAGGTGCCTGAGCTGCCGCGAGGGTCACGTCTCCACAGAGAGGAGTCTGCGGCGGATCAGGGCATAGTCCTATTAGGGCGCGGTGAGAGGAGGCGTCATCCTGTGGCCTGGCTTTCCGTTTCTGCGGCGATAAGCTTGTCAGACCCGAGAAGAGTGCAGAGGCCTACTGTAATTCCCCCTCGGGTGCAGCCGTCGCCAGATTTTACCCATATTACCGGTCCATCCCATGTCGGAGTCAGGAGGTATATCTCGCAACAAGATCCAGTTTCTCCAGAGGACGATGCTGTACCTGAAGTAGCACAATGAGAAGGGGTCTGTCTGGCTGAAAGTCACTTTGGCATCTGCTGAAGGATGAGGTGTTTCAGTGGTATGGTCATGAGGTCTTGTTGGCCTCACCGATAGCTCTGTACAGTCAAGGTTTGGAAAAGGTCCCCTGTTATACTATTTTTTGGCAATTTTATATTATTCCACAAGGTCTACCAAACAGGGAGAAAAAGGGAGAAATTTAGCAATACTTTAAAAAATCTATAAATCCATCCATCAAATGGTCTCTCACAAGCGTATCTCTTTCATAAGCTATACATATCACATCCATAAACTCTACATAGACATCCATAAATGTTAATGTCAGTAATTGCCAGTAGACATACAGTATGGCAACTTTTGCCTATCTGTTGACCTTGATAGTTTGTATATTATGGCAATGCCACTTGTTTATGTGGTTACTGGCCACATAAGCATTTATGCATGATTAAGCAGTGCTTCTGGAAGTACTATGTACCTCTTACGAAGCAGTTATGTAGCTCTGCATAGAAATGTTCACCAGCTGCGAGGAGGTTTACAGCTTAATAGCTCATTTAAAAGCTTTTCGAAGAAAGATGGCAACAAAAGCTTTTACGACAGAGGTTTTAAATCTCCGATGTTGTGCAGTGTGCTCACTGCTACTTTTTCACGTTTATGTCGCCCGCCTATGTGCAGTGATGACGGCGTGCGGCAACACGCAAGACGGTGACACATTCGCTACGGCAAACAGACATTTCGCAAACACGTTCATTATGTGTTCGACTCTGTATCTCAACAGAGATTATCATACATTACTCTTTCACTGGGGAGCTCCACCGCTTCGAGCGGTCCGTAGCACTAGCGCATAATTCTCCAGCTTAGAGCTCTGCATCACCGTGCTCTGTGGCTCAGCCTCATTAATGTCATCCCCATCTCCACAGATGCTCATGTGTGTCACTCCCGTGGCACATGACTCTTAAGTACGGAGCACATGTGAATACGCCCTCCGCACACTGAGGAAGCAGAGCCCCTCTGAACTGCTGTCAGTAGGGCCTCCCTGCTTCGAGGCTTGAAACTTTTGAGACAAGAGCGGACAAGGAGACGCTTTAACCCAGAGGATTAAGACCGCAACTTCGGACTGGTGTGAAATCTACTTTATCGCGTCGGCGGCGCACTTCCCTTCAGATCTGGAGCTCTCGTAATGTCGGCTCTCAGCGTGCCGGGGCTGACTGGAAAAACCGCCCTTTCTCCAGGCCAGCCTCTCAGTCCGTCCGCGTTAGCGTCCCGCGGCGTGACTGGATTTGCACGGCACCAGCCCACTGCCCACTGCCCACGAGTCATCCCCACCTCTCTGGAGAGCACCCCATGTTACGGCATCAGCGGTAACGGCCTTGCCGGGTCCTGCGTCGGAAAGGCCCCATCTTCGCTTAACCCCCGCCGTCCCCCCCCTCCCCCCCCGGCCAACCTGGGAGACGCCCGGCCGAGCGCTCCTAAGATAAATAACGGAGGCGCGGCAGCCTGAGGGGAAGGGAGGGAGGCCGCAATTATTTAAAATGACACTGTCTCTTTCCCTCAGCGTAGGCTCCTCAGCGGGACTTCACCTAATGAAAGTTTTGATGCTAAACGCGGCATAAATAATGCGTCCTCCTCGCCGCCTTTCGCGTGTTTGTTATTTATTAGCGACTCCGGCGCGCGACCGCTTTATTTGCTTAGCATTAAAAATGGATGCCGGAAGGACGCTTCGCTTTAGCTACGGGGGGAAAACGCGCTCGCCGGAGATGATGGCTCATGAGCAGAGCACAAAAGCGGCTGTATTTCTTTCGCGGCCCTCTCCAGATTCTCAGCGCCGTCGTTTCTCGCGGATGAATCGAACTATTGCCACGAATTGTGGCGCAAACGTCCGAGCCAAATTCGTCTCGGCGGCGGCGATGAAAAGCGGGCATCCGGACGATTCTGTATGGTATGAGACACAAGACTCTCACAGTGAGTCCTTTTCAGATATGATTGTGCGCAGAGTCTGAGCGGTGATGTCATTTCCTCTTGCGCAAATCTTAAGGCTGGCACTGGGAGTGCAGTGATATAATGCGCGGCGTTGTCTTTTGTCCGCGTAACACATCCAGACATCCTCGTCCATTTACGCTAGCCAGCCTGTAATTTCCTTACCCTGCTAATGTTCCAGATTTGTAATGTGGTAATTCACTATTGATAAGGCTGCAATTCTTCAATCCCCTCGTTATCTTATTACTCAGCTCCTGTAACCCTCTGAGTCAGAAATGTTACGGATACCCATTGTTCATCAGGGATAGTGCAGGGTTACCCAAGAGAAAGCTAGCAGGGGCTTTTGAGAGGCGTGCGTTAATTGCAAATATAGTTGGTAATGAAGGTAATTATATACACCTAAAAGCTTTTAGCAGAATTATACAGTGGGCTTTATGTGGGCCTTGGAGGCTCGAGGACGTCAGCGTGGCCCACCAGAGGTGAAACGGACATGCGTGGATGTCCTTGCTGGACGTTGCATTTTATGTGCACTCTATTCTCTGTTTCATTGCACTTCAGTTCAGTGTTCTGACGGTCATCAGAGCGATTAACAACATACACAGTAAGTAAATAATACATTTATTACTCACTAAATAATGAAGTAAATTATGTAATTCAGGACAATTTCACCATCCCTTAAAGTTAAAGGGATAAAATGTTATGTAGTTGTGATTTTTTTAAATTTTTTATGCAGTATCTATGTAGCCGACACGTTAAATGTATATACATGATAATAATGAGGCTGACATACTTGCAAATGTGTGAATGGAGTGTAAATAATCCCTCTAAACAATAAAAGTACCTTAAATAAAAGAAACAGCTTGTTATAATTCTGGGATTGCAACTGTGGTTGGAACAAAAACCAGCATGTACAGTGGCACCCCAGGAGTCTGAGAACAGCTGATGTATATAATTTAAAGATGGTAGTTTACTGTAACACAAACAGATAAAACTGCTGATGAACACCGTCAATATAAAATGTATTTCTCAGTTAGTATTCATACTGAAAATGGCGCAAGATTTAGTGTATCAGGCCTGTCAGAATAATTTTTTTTTTCCTTAGATGCACGAAACAAGCAGAAAACAAGTGCAGTTGTGACATGAGTCACCTGCGTGTCTCTTCGTACAACGTTGGCGCACGGTCGCTCTTCATATTTCATTTCTCTCTCTCTCTCTCTTCTCTCCTTTGCTTAATGTTCAGAGCTGGTGTGTCAGTCACAGAGTTCTAGAGTTTCAGAATACTATTACAACTCACAGGCTGTCACCTTTTCCCTCAGGCTGAAAGAAATGTAATGACAGTCATCAAAACTGTCTGATTCAATGTTTTGCCTGTATGCTGATGGGCACTGCCATACATAAACAGACTCTAAACATATTCAGCTTTACTCTGTGGTATTTCTAATGCATGACAGACTGTGTGGGGAGCACAGGATAGTGAAGGACACAAAATGGAGTAGGCAATGGGGAGAGAGCTCTAGCTAAAGGAAACTCAAACTAGGAGCTCACTCAGACCATGCTATATTTTCAGTTTTTTTTTTTTTCAGGAAGCTTTTGGGGTCACAAATGTTTGTGTTATAATTAAACAGTTAATTTGGTGAATAATTCAGCTAAGCCATAAATGTATAAAACAATTATGAAAACAGGCAATTCAGTACATACAGGTATTTTTTCATTTTTAATTTTCATTCACACAAACAATGAATTTGTTTAAAACAGAATTTTTTCTTTTTCTTTTTCTTTTTCTTCTTCTGTTTGATCTTGTCTACAATATTTATAGCATTGATCATTTAAATGTTCAGGAAAGGGCATTTCTTTCATGCGAAACAGTGTAGACAGCATACTTTTCTCCAGAAAAGTCAGAACTGGTAATTCAGGTAAACATTTTATTCAGTCTTTTCATGATGTTTGCATCCACTGGGAACAGGAACCATCTCTTGAAGACCACACCTTTTTTTTTTTTATTTCTGTGCTGAATTGGTTAACAATCTGTCCATGTGCTATATGAAAGTAAATACACTGTTCTTAATTCCAGGTAAGTTATGTCACACTAATTTATTAAAGGTATTAAGAAGAAGAAAAAGAAGAAGAAGAATTAGTCAAAGCATTTGTTTTTTCTGAATAGTTCTTACAGCTGCCAAAAATTGCCCAACAGACATCAAGTATGTAAATGACACAGAGTTTTGGCTGATATCCTGACACAGCAAATCAATGATTGCCGTTCACACAGATTTTTGATGGACTATACCATAGGACAAATACACACCTAGCACTCCGTTATTGTTAAAGGTGAACCTATACAATTATATGATATAATAAAGGAAATGATCTGCGAGCACTAAAAACATACTGTAGCAGTTATCTAGCAGGAGGAGAATATGCAAAGAAATGGCACATGTTAAAATGCTATTGTTCTTTCTGCACAATTCCCTCCCCAGTTGTAGCGGATGTTTTTTTTTTTAACTCAAAGGAGAACGAAGTCAATGACAGGTCTTTAAAAACAGCAGTAAGTGCCACCTGCTGGAATACAAAGAGTATTACCTCAATCCAAGGCCTGGAAATCTCTTGGTATGACTCCCGTAACGAGTGCCAGATTTATGAATTATTAAAAGAGGGGCTTAAATCATGTACGTGGCTTTCATAAAGTCATTTTAATAAATTTATTTAGGAGATAAATGTCTGTATATGAGTCATGAAATGTCTTTAGTAAGCTCTCACAACAACTGCTGTCCAACGTAATCTTTTATATAAATGTAAACGTAATCTTATATATAAATAAAACTTCCCTGAAGCCGAACGCAGCCATTGCTAAACTTAAGTGGTTCTGGATTGCCACAGTGAAGGAATGAATACGAAATGACGTCTTAAGAGCTGGTGTCCATCATTTTCCTAATTAGAAAGCAGGACATGATTTACTTTGGCTGGGCCTTTGGAATTTCAGAGAGGGTACTCCAGCACACATCCATCTGCCCACCCTCATCTCACCTTTCCCTAAGGGATTCCTAGGGCTTATGTAATGACTGCATGACACATTATGTGAACCGTGTGCAAATTAGAGTCCAGGTACATATAGTAGCGTAATGCATTTCACAGAGGCTGTATCCAGCACCACAGGCACCATGGTTGGTCATCATTGGTGATTGGCAGTGTAGGTCACGTTAATGTCTGCCAGTCTTGATGGCATGGGGGCAATGGCTCCACAAAGATGGCCCCCAGAAAGCTCAAACTTCACGCACAAGTGATGGCAGTTACTTGTGGCCACTCTACTCCAGTCTGGATATGTATATATATATATATATATATATATATCAGGGATCAAAGAGGACACAATTACACCACAACCATTGAACTTCCAGCTGAAAATGTAAAAAAATCTGTTTAGGGTGTGATGTCACATGAATGCTATGAATACATGCTTGTGCACTTGAGATGTTTTTGTTACATAGGCACAATTCCAGATGTTTGCTGGGTGCAGAAGTCCAATGCAGTTCAGCAACAGATTTAAAAAAAAATATCACTAGCCTGTTATAATTACACATACCCCCATGCACACTGGTCTTATTGTGTACGTAGCTTGCAAATATCCAGTTAGATTTTACATAGCATCAGTGCCATTTATAGTTGTCATTCATTGCTGGTAACATGACACAAAGAAACGTGTTGGATTCATTGTGCCCTCTATGTCACAGTGTTATTTAGCATTGAGAAGAAATCTGATCCAGTTCTGGATCTCCCGAGTCCTCCATGCTTGTTTGAGGATCATGCTTGTCATGGCATGAGAACATAAAAACAAAATCTTAATCATAGTAATAAGAAGATCATATTTTTAAAATTTAAATTAAAAGCAGCTCTGTTTAACGTCAATGTGCTGTACTACTTGAGAGAATCCTCCAATCGGAGAAAGATATACGTGGAGTGGCCACAATTAAGCAGCTGTGTTTTACTATCAATTTTTTACTACAATGCGCACACGTTGCAATAGTGCCACTCAAACATTGTGTGGATATTCTTCAGCTGGTGAGAAGATTTATCAATCTGGAAATGAAAAATTGTTTTACCCACAGTATCACATTTAACCTCACTGCGTATGACTCTGACGGGGTATAGGTTTTAGGCAGAGGTTCGCCAAAGGTAATGCTCATATGGCCTCATTAGTGTCTAAGTCAGGCTCTGATCTGGAATGTAACAGTTAGATTCCTGACATAATTTATTCCAGGAAGACTCTAATATTAAATCAGATTTGCTTAGTACTCCAGGAAGCACAACCATAAACCCAGAGGAACCAATGGCCCTTTCAGATGTTGATGCTTCATCTTCACCTACAGGGCTGGTGCCTGTTAATGACTGGGGCAGTGGAACAAAATAAGTGCCCTTAATATTAGACTTACCAATCCACCCCCGCTCAAAAAAAGGATTAAGTTTCTATAGGCTTTTTTACAGTTGTGAAAAGCAATAATTTGTCAGACAAACTGAGGTATCTGCTTCTTTGCTTTCTCTACCTCTGTCTCCTTTCTTTCGCCCTCTGCCTCAAGCTCCTAGACATGAATTCTGTGGAGATCATCTGACCTTGAAACTTCAGCAAAATACCCAGTAATTGGCACAAGGGAAATAACTATTACTTTTTCAAATGGGACGGGCCTTTTCAATGGAAAGGTCACAAGCCGCAGTCCTGCACAGTGCTCTTAAAGGATACACACTGGAGCACAGTGAGGGGAAAAAAGGTCACTCGGGGGATTAAAGGTCTCAGCCATGGGTGTCAAAATCAGTCGGCTTCAAGGGAAAGCCTTTAAATCATCAGTAAAAGCAATGCTTTGTGGGAAGGAAGTGGGCGCTTTCTGTTTGTGCTCACTGTGGCATAATGGATTAGACACTTCTCCTGCCTCTGATAACTATTGACATACTCGCCATTCAAAACGTCCCTGACAGTGTTATGGTGCACACTGCGACTCTACCATTTCATACTTACTTAAGTGCAAAACCTTCCCAGGAGCAGTACAATTCCCTATATCTAAAGGAGAACACCGTGAGCCATGTGGTCTGGGCAGCACTCAAGGACCACGTTTAAAAGGGGCAAAACACTCTGTGATCGCCTAAGACTTCCTTTGTGATATTCGCTTTCGCTGAACATGACTTCAGTCACATACGCGCTCGATACAGTAACGTTTAGAATTGTGGCTTAAATTGAAGGTGTTAGGACATCTGAAGTGTTTCGGTGGTGGTAGGTTCCTTTAAAAACTCAATATGTAGCAAAACCTAAGAGTCCAGATTGATAATATTTACCATTAGCGAGTGTCTGAAATCTGTATATAATCATATGCTCTGAAGCATATCCTCCCTTTTTGTGGGTTCTGCCCCTCAGAATATTCTCTGATCACACCACAGCTTGGTCAAAGTATATTTCCGATCCAGAGGAAAATTCTCTAGAAGAAAAAATTAAATAAATAAAACATTCTCTTGCTTCTGATAGTGTTTTTTTGATGTTGTGGAATTAAGCAGCGATAAAAAAGAGCTACAAAGCGCAAAGTATGAAAAAAAACTGGGCAACATCAAAGATCCAGCTTTGAAAGACGAGAAGTCGGACAAGCGCTGGGACCTGACAATGTTTGCCTTTCAAAAAGCCTGGGCAGAAGCCACACACAACACCCATTAAAACCCTATTTATTTGATTAGCGGCCACGGCGCTAAGCCCGAGAGGAACGAGGCGTCCTGATCAAAAGGGGGAAGACCGGGATGTAATTACGGCGCCAAGGCCTTCGCACAGGTGCCGCCCGGAATCGGCTGCAGGAGTAGAAAGGCCGAGGCGCTAATTAAACGCCGAAATCTTCCTCTCTGGTTCTGCAAAACAAATGTTAATTCGCTAGCCCCGAGCTGGCGAGGCGGGGCAAACGGCTGCCCCCGTCGGACGAGAGGGGGCCCCGTTTCCGGAACGGAGACGCCCTGGCTGAGAAACGGGATTTCGGCAGGTTTTTTTTTTTTTTTTTTTTGCAGCCAAATGCTCCACACCTTGATCCCCAGCCTGTGTCGTCTTTGGAAAGGAGAGACCCTTCTGCATGAGGTGAGATAAAACTCCGCACTTCCGTAATCTCTGTGGCTGAAAGACAGCGACACAAAGCCCGGACGAACTCTCCTCTTGCTCAGGGTTTTCACCGGAGCGGGAAACGTGGGCTTTTGCACAGGCGTTAGCATGTGCGAGGGGAGATTGTGCTTTTGTGTCAAGCCTCAGAGGCTTCTGGAGAGGGGGCCCTTTTGAACATGGTAAACACAGATGGTGTAATGTAATGTTTAGACCTCTGACTGTCCATGATAAGTGCAAAGAGCAGAATCGTGTCTAACCTGTGAAATAAAGTATGACAGAGATGTGAGAGCCTCAATACCTCTGTGTGGTCTGTGTGTGTGTGTGTGTGCATGTGTACAAACACACAAAATATTTGTGGATACCTAGAAGTAGAGGGGCAAGAATTTTTAAGCTTATTAAAACCCATTGGATTTCTGTCCAAAAATTTCCTAAATAAATATATCTTGTGCAACAGGACATAATTTCTCTATTTTAAAATGTATAGGTGCACCTTTTACGGCCTAAAGACATAGATGTTGGAAGAGCACAAAGGCACCACAGTGTGTTTGTTCTGCTATAGCTTTGTCTCATTTTTTTACATATAAAACAATGCAATTTTCATTCAAGTTTACTATCTTGCACCAGATAAGTCTGTCTTTAAAAAAATGGGGAACACTGGTGAACTGGAATTTTTTTTTGGACAGATTTCTGACAATTTCTGACGGCATTTTTGATGTTATTCAGTTTTGCTGATATTGTTTCATAGTGGTTATTTATTAGGGGTTGGTAAGAATTATTTATATACCAGGGGGCATACACAGAGCATTTAGCTATGCGATTCTATTGAAAACTGCAGTAGGGACGTTGGCGAGAATGTGTACGGCTGTAGATGTGTAGGCCCTGATACAGAGGAAGAGTGTTTGTCCTTGATGTAGGCCTGATTCACAGATGCAGGCTGGAGGCCCCACGAAAATGTGTCAATCAGCAGTAATTGCCCTCCTGGAGGAACAATATCAGACTACAGAATGAGAGCCCATGCTAACCACATGGATTCATTGCAACACCTAATCTGCTAATGAGCTCAGCTAGTTATTTTCAGCATTGCTGCAGACGACCGAGGAAGCCAGGCACAGCTCACAGTGACAGCAGAGGACAGGCTGGTGCAGCGAGTACAAATCATCCCTGAGCAAGCACACACCGGATTTCTGTACAAAGATACAGCCCTCCAGGTCATGCTCATGACCAGCAATGTAGGGCCAAATCCGAAAGCCTCCATAAAATTGGTCTCTTCAGTTGTTTTGTGTTGCAGAAATCATATCAAGTCTGTTTTTTTTTTTGTTTTTTGTTTTTTTTTCACATGTACACTATATGAATATATTTGGAAATGCCATTATTGCAGTTGTGGTTCTGAACTCCTGAAGACTAACAATGGCAACTGCCTTGTTTTTCAGACCAAACAGAATTATAGGTGAACGGACAAATTTGATTGGCTATCGTTGTTTTTGTTTTGGAATATTATGTTTCAGAATAGGCTCCCGCAATAGTTCTTGGCCAAATGGGATAGATTTATTTATGAAAGGAAAAATAAATGGCTTTCTGAAATTCGGGTCCTTTACTAGTTCGCAAAAAGAAAAAAAGAAAAAAACAAACAAACAATAGAAACAATCCTTAATGGAACAGATAGGGGAGGCTTTTTAATTATCTAACTCAATCAGTGAAAGTCCTGTGGATCAATGAATCCCCATTACACTCTGGGCCCAGCACCGAGGTTGCAACAGTTTACATTAGTTCAAACAACAAGGCGTACAACAGCCCAGTGACAGATTACTGTTTGTGGTAAATCTAATGTGGCTCCAGTGTTTGTAGAAACACATCTTTAATTCAGGCCCTGGACTGCGTCTCTGTGTGCCGTATCACTTAGCTGACGCAACTCCTCTGAAATATTTATGGAACTTCACCATAAATGTGACTTCACGTTGGGTGACGTTCATCGGCCACGTGAACGCACATTTTATTTTAGCATTCAATCTCTAAATGCCCAGCTGGACAGTATAAGCTGAGTAGCATCAGTTTTTTATTATTATTTTTTTTATTTTTATTGCAAACATTTTTATCGTGCATGTGGAACCTCAGATTCAAGGTGTAAAACGTTGATGATTTATAGCAGATATATGTTTGCATTTAAACAAGGATTCTGAAATGATTAATGCGCGGAATTACGAATGAGTGAAATGGTCGACTGGTCGTCTTTGGCATTGGCATTGGGCATGGCTGAATAAACCGCTGTGGAAGGGGGTGGAGGAGAGGAACAGAAAAAAGGAGCAGATGCTACATTAAGCTGAGGTATGCGTATAGCTGACTTCAAGCATTTTCATTGGGTATGTTGTACTGTTCTAGAATTTATTTAGATGTCATCAAAAGCTGGTTGAATATGGAATTATGTGTTGAAAGGTAAGACGTTTCCATTCTTCCAGAAGTTGCAATAAGCAATTAAAGCCAGTGCTGTTATTCGTGCATGAGAACAGTAAGAACACCAGCAAAGGGCACAATCTAGCTGTTAGATTTTTTGTTTTTTGTAATCCTGCCAGATGAAAATGGAGATAGAGAAGAGTGTGTTCTATGAATATTTTTGCAAACGTTTCCATGCGATGATGTACGTTGGTCTTTTTAATTGTCACTCTATCCAAACCAAATAATTCAGATGTTAGCATACGCAAAGTTTACAAAGTGCATAATAACTACAGCATTGAAACGTCAGTCTGAGCAGCCACTTGCTCCAGAGACTGACCGCAGACATCAAACGCAGGTTCTCTGCTGAGCTGAAGGGGAGCAGGGTTGGCTCACCAGCACCCCTCCACCTGGCTTCACAGGTGCCCTCTCCGCGGTGGTTGCCATGACTCCACGCCGCACATCCACCAAACCTGATTTCCCCAGCCTCGACTGTGCGAGCACAGATGTCCATCTCTTCCCATCCCACAGGTCTGCAGCTGTCGACACCTGACTGGAGGGCTCACTCCAGCCAACGCTAACCACACGCGCTTGCCCGAGGAGAAAGATAGCGCCACGCAATGATGTCGAGCAGACATCTACGGAGAACTCAGGAAATTAAAAACTCTCAATGACATCTGCCAAGATGGGGAACAGCACCTTGAGTTATAAGTTTTTTTTTTTTTTTTTTAATCCAATGTTATGACGGGCTTAATTTAGAAAGTGGAGTGAGTGAAATGGAAAGAACAGGTGGACAACAGAGACGAGGGATGAGTGCGTCAGTGCAGGAGGCGTCGTCTGGCGTTTCGACTGTCGCCAGACCACATGTCGGACCGCTCTGTCTTGACCTGGGGCCCTCAGCTTTCCTCTGCCCAACCGCGTGCTTTTTTATTAATGTATGACCTCACTGTCCCCGCCAAACCCAGTGGGAGTGTCCCCTTAAAAAACAGCAGGAGGAGTACAGGGTAGACAGCACGGCTTTGACAGCCTGTATGGATGAGATGCTTGGAACCACTGCTCTGACTCATGAATACATTACGTTCTATAGGGCAAATCTAGGGGCATTTTAATACAGCCCGTCTCATTCTCAGCCAAGAAAATGAAAACATACATTGTGAATTAATCTCTCGATTGATTTGAGCAGATTAAATGTTAAAGATTACAATAACCATTTTCCTCAACTGCTTTCCTCAACTGCTTTCCTGACATTTATGTAGCCATACTTCAACCAATTAGGACAGAAAAATTAAGAAGAAACTGAAAAAAAGTCAAGAAATCAATAACCATTCACACATTCAATATAATGGCCTTAGTTGGCAGAGCATTGAACATTATATGAACAGTTTATATAACTAATTATTTAGTAGGTTTTAATGTTAGTGGATATTTTTCCCCTGGAAATAAAAGCCAGTTCACAAATTTCAGGGTTACAAATATTATTTTCCACATTACAAAGGTTAGGGTTCAACCTAAAATTGGAGTTAAGATTCCATAAATGAGGTCTGTTAATAATAAGCATGAAAAGAATTATCACTACAATCTGAGAAATGTGATGTGACCTTTAGTCAGAAATATCTGTGTAAGATAATATGATAATAATCAAAGTGACCTTTAAAGAAAGTGTCACAGAGGATCAAAAACCCAGTGACTGTATTCCCCAAAGAGACCCCACAGAGCAGGCCCTTAACAGGCTTGGTGTCTTATGGCTGCACTGTGGCCCACAGGGATGAGGTTTGGGAGAAATACTGTTCAGTTCAAAAACACAGCACCCACCAATTAGCAACCAAGACCCAATAACAAAGCAGGAGAGTGATTCGATCTCAAAAGTGAATAGCTACCTAGCAGCAAGAACCTGGGTGCAGCTAAACGCATCGGACAAACTTTATGCCTGCAACGTGTTCATTCCACCAGCCCTTTGGGTACCCTCCGAACCAGCAGGAAAGCTCCACAACTTGTGCCTTTGCAGTTGCCGTGCGAGTCAGAAATGCGTTTGTCACCAAAGAGGCCTTTCATTCAGCGGGAACCGAACACCGCGCCGGAGGCACGCAATTAACGCGACGTGCCTCCGGATGCGTAATTCGACATGAACAATCAACATTTTAAAAATAGCCCGAGTTATGACACGCCTCACTGCCAGCTCATAGAACCGCAGTAGGAATAAATATGAGATAATTCCTTGGCGCTCCGGCTCCAGCATGTTCTGTCAGTTAGCATGATGTAAACGCATTTCCAGTCTCAGTGCCTTTTTGGCGTTGGGCTGGACGGAAGAAATCGGTTCATGGGAAGAGGATTCACAAGGAGGTCCACATATGCAGATGATATTAGCGATTCGTCTACTCAGGGGTTGGCCTGTCCCTTCCACACAGACTGTTACTGCCACAACATCTGGAAACAAATGAGCAACTGTGAGTCAGGTGCTCTCCGAAGGCAGGTACAAATCACTGTTGGTACTGAAGGAAGCCTCTGTCTATCATCCGATATGTATACTTGCTAGGGTTACTGACAGGTTACTGAGGTAAATGACGGCCCTATGTTTAGCACAGTGATCTCTTGAGAATGAAGAACAATATGCAGTGACACAAACTCAAGCTTCGGGGTCTCGTCAAAATGGAAAAATACATCAGGGGATTATAGCATGTTTGCGGTTTAGAATGCATTTATTACAAACAAAATGTGACTGTATTACCTGTACATACGCGCTGTGATGTAACGCAAGAATTCTAAATGGAACTGAGTCATATACGTACAATTATTGATCAGTTCACACTGTTTGGAAACCTACAATTACCAACTGCAACAATTAAACACATTTTTTTATTTTTTATTTTGTATTTTGTTTTGTATTTGCACGTCCTGTTTTTTTCTTTTTTCCAGTTTGGAAAGGGCACTCATGTTTGTAGGTCCGTTCAACCATATTGGTTGTCTGGGCATCATGAGACAGGCATAGCAAGCTAGCTTAGACCCTCCCTCCCTCTTTTCCTCATTGATACCATGTGCACAGTGAGCACTGGGGTGCTCATGATTTGATTCCAGACTGCGTTGCTGGGGAGCCTCAAAATATTTTATTTTTTTGTATTGAATTGAGTTGGACTTTAAGTAGATCTTTCTGTGATAAAAATAAAGCTGTGTGGCCAAGCCTTGTGGCCAAAAGTATACACATCCGCCTTTTTTGGTGTGTTCTTCGTGGCTCTAACAGAACACTACCCATTAATGTTCATTTTCAAAAGATTGTCTGTACACTGATCATTTAATTAACTTCATCCTCTAAATATAAATGCCAGCAAATGTTAATGATAATTGTAATGTACTGTATTGAAAAGAATGCACAATTTTGTACCACTTGATTTATATTGTCAATAATATTGGTGGATTAATGAAAGAGTTATAGAACATATTATGATAATATGAATGAAATGGAATTAAATTGCAATTTCAGTTTTCACTAAATTTTTCATCACTTGCTGTTAATTTCGGTGAAATTCTTTTCGGATATTTTCTTGAATTAAAAAAATACCACTGTTGAAATTGCATTATAAAAATGTCCAGTGTTCATCCACAACATATTTGAAATGAAGTCTTTGTTTAATAAACACATCCTAGCATGTAATGCTATGTGATGGTGAAAAACAAAGACTCACTCATTTGATTGACCATCGCTGTTTACACGAATGACCTCTGCATATCTTGAAAATATCTTAATGGGTGCACGGGTTAAAGGTCATTCACGGAAATGATAAAAACCATTCAATGAAAATGAAACGACAAAACAATGAAATATGAAAAAATAGAAATAAAATGGCTTTTTCTCGTATTTGCATATTTAAACAATTTACTATCATCCCCCGATCTCCGAAAGTCACACGTCACACATTGTTTCACAGGGTTAAAAATGTTGCTAAAATAGGTCATTATCAGTGACCGCATGTGATTTGCAAAAAGGCGTGAAATTGCTAACAACAGCTGTGCAATAGCCTAGTGAATTATGCGCCCAGCACAGTGAAGTAGAAGTGGCAATAAATAGCTCCATTTGAGAAAAACACATGTGATCAAGGTCTATTGTGTCTGTCATTGAATCCTTATTTTTTATTTTATTTTTTATTACTTTTTATTTGTTAGTGTCGATGCAGATGCAAAAACATCATTATTCATGAAGTTAAATGATTAATTTTCTATAATTTTCCAATTAATAGTGTGTGCACTGATGATTTTGAATCTGTTACTACAGATTTTTATATCCAGGTTTTGAGGTTTGGTGTGATTTTCCATATATTGCACAATATGTGTGTCTGTGGGAGGGAGAGAGAGAGAGAGAGAGAGACTATTTAAGTAGTATGTATGTCTGTATTGTATATCACTCACCCTTCAACCTGTATCATACCGTTTAGCAATCATGCAGACAACATAGCATCTATTTTGTAATTCAAGGTGTTGGATCTAAAGATTCAACATATGGTTTGCAGTATGTGTCAAATCCCTGAACAGGTTATTTACATACATTTGTTTTGCAGAGGGATATTAAAATATTTTCCACTGTACACCAAAATTTAATGAATATAGTTTTGTTCACTATTCCTCCATTTATGCTGTCTAAATAATGCAGATTTTAAAGAGGTGTTTTTGGAAAAGGTTCATGAAAAGCCTATTAATTAGATGTATTTGGGTCGTACTTTATTCAGCCAGCGTGAATAGCCTGTGTGTCTGCTTCACACTGACTCTATACAACCATGTAACTAATTGCTGGCAATTTGTCCTCTATGTCTGGATCATATTTTGCTACCAGAGAGACATCAATTTAACCACGTCAGTCATGTTTGGAGAGTAAGCAATACATTATTTTGCCAATCATAAAGCAGCAGCATAGTAAACATTTGTAGGAGGATATTTTCGTTAAGTTTCAAAATGTGGAGGAAAAAAAAAAATCAAGGCTTTAAAGATCAGAAAAAAACTGCTGTTTTTTAGGTCAATATTGTGTGACTTGATGAAGGTCACACGAACTATACAGACAGTCGTGTTTTCTAAATACATAACTGACACCTTCCACATTCCATTTCACCAAAAGAGACTGGAAAGAGGAGACACTAACGGATATCAAAATTAGAAGTAAATTAGATTAAAGTTGCCAGGACCACGTTTTCCGTTTTGAAAGAAGACAGACTTGCCTGTGTTTGACGGGAGCTTTGGAGAGCAAGTCCAGCCCAGTCATGTTTGTCATTTGTTAGCCTCGGCATAATTATTTTTGGTCGCATTTTATTGAGTATCTGATTCAGCTAATGAATTCTGCGGATTCGTTTCACTGCAACAATGCATCAGTGTTTCCAGTAAAGGCAGGCAGAGACGCGGAGGAGCAGCGCTTGATTTTCAAGTAAACCGATCGCACTGTACATATACAAATGCGGTCGCGAAGGGGTCCATCGATCCCCAGTCGCCATGCACTGCAATTGCAAATGATATCCGAGCCGCCACTGAGTAATAGTGTACAACCGCTGCCTCCCTCTCCTCTTCAGGAGCAATTTACAGGAGGCAGGTACCAGTAACTCTATTTATAAAAGTGAATTTTATATGCTCCCTTGTCAATGTGGACAGTGAGCCTGAAACCTCAGTGCGATGTTGGTGCCCTGTGTGTCAGTTTAAATCTTTCTGGGAATACAAAGCATGATGGCCAATGACAGTGCATGCTGTAGACAAAGTTCTGAGGCAGTAGGTAAACCGAAATACTGCCAGACTGGTACAAAAAAAACATTTTAAACCAGAATCAAATGTGATCTTGGACCTAAACAGTTTACTATTTAGTCACTCTAGTTTTATGATGCTAAGAAGCTTCTGTACTTGTTCCGTGAGTAAACATGGTCATTTCCATCACAGTTTTTCATTATATTTAGGCCTGCTAGCCATGCAAGGCCTGTTCACAGAAAGTTTCTGACAGAAAGACAGCAGTTGGGACCTACAGCAATACATTAATACAAGCTGAGCCGGTGAAATTTGGCATAGGCAGATGTTGGAGAAAGGAATGGCATTATCAGCACCTTCTATTGAAGCAGTGATATATAATACGTCCCCACAGTTGCCTCTAGCCAAGAGTCACACTGACAGCCATTACACTGTGCTAAAAGGGACAAAATGACCACGTTCACGTGACGTCACGTTGACTAATCACAGAAAAAACTATGGGCCTATGGAACGATGGAAAAAGCACCATTTTGAGAAGGCAGTTCCCCTTTTAGTTCTTACACAGTTTTTTCTACATCTGCATCTCAAATAAAAATAAAACCCATCCGTTCCTGTGATCTCCACTACCACTCCACCTACACTCCAACTCCGAATCTTCCACTCCAAACTCTGGTGGAGGGAAGCTCACCGCTGTCAGCCCACAATCACCCCATTATCAGACACCCGCATCCACGGCAACCCATGCCAACTCAAATCCCTTACGTGTAGGGAAACAAGTTCTCCGGAAGAGTACTCAGGATTCTGGTTCAGGATTTCCCTGTCACTACGCTACACCACCACCATGTTGTTGATTGTGTTTCTTCTCTTTTTTCAGGTCGGAAGATTTCATTTCCTGGCATTAATAAAAAGTCAATGTATGTTGTAATTTTGCCCTATTATTGCCATCGTCCTTCTGAATTTCACATGTTAAAAAAAGTATTGGTGGGAACTGGAAATTGTAACACGCCATTATGGTAAAACAGAAATCTATTGTCAGGAAACAGGCCATTTGAATCCAGACATGGGCCCCCAAGGGGATAAACATGGGGACGTTTACAATGATGATGACATTCTCAGCTTTCAGCAGTTGTGCCACCTTCTTAATCTGTCACAGACTTCATTTTTCTTGTATTTGCAAATAAGATCAGTACTCAAAACCTGAGGAGCCTCATGGGGCGCAGGCTTACCAAATTGTGAGCTGGATTGACACACTCCCTTCTCGAGGATTTATTCCAATGATTTGTTCAAAAAATGCAGGCTTTGCGGCAAAAAGGTCCTCAAAGTGTCTGAAACCTGGTCTATTTAGCTGTGGAGGAAGAAGATACACCATGGGATAATATCTGGATAATTTTCACTCTTCCAAGAATCCCTGTCACCAGCGTATTATATGATTTGTCATAGAGTACATTATAAATGAAACAATCAATAAACCTAAACTGTGATTTCTGCCCACTGAATGTGTTCGGAAAGATATGACATGGGACTACTCCACGAGGAGTCCACGAGTGACATCCATTTACTCTGAAATGATAGGTAAGTCTATACCCCTGCACTGTGATTTGCTTTTACTTAACAATGACAATAAGGGTGCTTCCACACCTACCTTGTTTGGTGGGAATCAATCAAATTTTTTTCATCAAGTTTGGTTTATTTTGACAGGTGTGAAAGTTCCATCCACACTTTGGTGCACACCGATCAAGTGAACCATGGTTTGCTAAAAAAAACAGGGGTCTCTGTCCTCTTCCAAGTCAACCCTAGTGCACAGTGCTATGATGGACCAGACAAAAAACGTTATCCAGACCAATTACGGGAAATGTAGGATGTGAATTGTGGGTAAGGTGAATATTGTAAAAGGAAGGAAAACATACAAAAGCTCAATTGTATCTGTGACAACCTGGAGCAACGATCCATGCTCATGGGTGTATTAGGAGCAAAGAATGCCTTCTAGAAATATTTTCTGAATATCACATAAGAGAGCAGTTGGATAAAACCCATAAATATGCAGTTTCATTTGTGATATTTAGTCAGAAGCTGAGCGAGAGGGGATTCAACAGAACTAGTGAACAATGCTGCATTAAAACTTTGATTGATTAGCACATCAGACTTACAATTGTGCCTGCCCCTTCTTGGATTTTGACGCATATCATGACTGATAAACAGAGGACCTTTCCCGGACTGATCATCTTTGGAACAAATCAACAATTCTGAGTCACAGTTCTGAACAAAGGCAACATGAGAGCCTGCCATCCTCTTAGCAATGTATTTATAGCAGCACGCTGGCGAATATGACTGTTCAAATCCCAAAGTCTGGACAGACGCTCATGTTGTTGGTGTTCTCCCCATATGAGCTGCTGGTAATGATGCTAGAATAAAATCAATAAAATAATGACACAGTGCATTCGATACTCCATCATGTTTCCTGTACCAAATGTATGACTGCGAACTTGAATCCCCACCAAATTTCGGACCAATCTACAAATACCCATGTGTACACATAAATTACTTTATTTACACATTGGTATGCTTGAATCGTTGCAACGTGAAACCAACCGGACTAAATGAAAAATATACAATGTAACAGTTTAAGTATATATACTGTATATTTATATACACACGATGTGTTTGAGATCCAGCCAATCCTGGACTGCAGCTGTCTTCTCTTGGTCTGTGGCCACCCCTGATTGGCTAATGACATGCCCCAGGTAGCACACTCTCATGGAACTGGTGGCACTTCTGTGGTTGCAGCTTTAGACCATTCAGCCATTTTGTAGCGGCGTCTGAAAATCTGGGGAAAAGGTCATTGTCCAAGTAAAATTGACAGTGAGACATTTCCTGTCCCCTTGACACCTCTGCACTAGGTGCTGGAATGTAGCAGGTGCATTATGTAGACCAAACGTAATGTGCTCAAACTGGGAACAGGCCAAGGGGGAGCCAAACGCAGTCTAAACCACCTGCCAGATCGAGCATGGGGTATCACTTATCCTTTTGAAAGCAGGTGAGAGACTCCATGGTCCAGAGAGCTGGTGCACCTTCTTGTGGGTGATTGTGTTCAGGAGGTGGCAGTCGACACAGAACCTCCATGTGCCGTCCTTCGTCTAGGCTAGGACCATTTTAGCAAAAATATTTTATTAAAAAAACACTTTGCCATATCTAAAGCAACAGGTGCTTTGGATGAGGAAAAGTATATTAAATATAATTGGACTGGCACATAATGTCTCACTAAGGAAAGACCTTGATACAAAAATGATACAAAATTTCAGTCATTTTTACCTTCATCAGGATAAGGCCCAGATGAATTCAACTGCCCAAGCCCATAACTTTTGACACAATTCTCTGTTTGTGGCCATATTTCATCATAACATAGTAAAACGCATATACTTGTATGTGATGTTCAATGCATTTATCATGGTTTTTGAAGGCTGCAAAAAATGTATTTCTGTTGGAGCTGTGTCTGAGGATGAATCAAAGGGGTAGCAAGGTCAATACTGAAGCGATCAATGAAATAATGGTCTGTACTTTTCATGACCATCCCAGAATATCTGAAAATAGGGCCTAGGGTCCAAAATACAAAACCTATCCTTTAAACCATCAGCCACCGTCATAGACCTATTCCTCATTACATCTTTGCTGCTGCCGAAGATGAACAGATCAAGCACAGTACAGACCCTGGGTACTTTAACAGTACCACCAGCTACACATTCACAGTGTGAGTGCACCTTTGGTTTCTGCACACGTTTAGTGTCTGGGGGTAAGGAAGGGGAGGGGAGAAATGGAACACGGATACAGCCAGTTGCATTCTAGTATAGTTCTCATTCCTGGTTAATGTTAGCACCTGCTTCCCACAGTATGCAAAATATGCAATACCTACATAACTATCGCGGATGTGTTTTAAGGTGCCTCTTTATTCATGATCTCTTTGAATGGCACCATCTCTCCTGTGCTCAAGGGTGATTGAGTAAGTTAGCTGCGGGATGAAATGACATTAAGCTCTTCATTCCTCCACGGTACCGCCTGATTGGTGCTCGCATTGAGCCCATTGAGTCCCAGCAGATGGGGAATCTGGAGAGACTCCCACAGTTCCATTCAAGCACCAGGGTGTGAGACATACAGACAATGTGATTTCCACACAAAAAGAGGGAGAGAAAATCCAGCCAGGGAGCAGTGAGAAAATGGGAAGAATTCCTGTGGCACTTGGCAAACAATTTCCTATCTTAGTTTTAATAGAAAAAGAACAGTATGATTTCCTTCAAATCTGCCAAGAGGATGAGCTCTGAGTATTAAGTAGATGGAAACCAACAAGGAATTTTCTAATTTTGGCTACTAATTAACAGATACAATATTAAATGAAGGGGAGCTTGCTCTGGGGGCAAATGCTTTCTAAAGATTTCTCCATTCCATTATGAGGCATCATTATCAACACTTTGATACATGAGAGCGTAAAAAAGTGATTTTTGAACAGTGTAAACTATTAAAAGAACCAGCAGTCAAAATAGCAGATCTGTCTGTGGCACATTGCCACTCAGGGAATGCCTAAGAGAATCCCAAAGACTGCTCTTGTGCTGTTTTTGAATACTATATGTCTTCCGCTTTATGTGGGTAGGGGAAAAAAGGTTGTTTTTTACAGAGAGGACAATGCCATAGTTCCATTAGCAACACTGCAACAAGGGGGGTAGGCAAACCCAACACACCCAAGTGGTTTGGTGATCGGAGTTACGGGTCGGCGTCAGCAGGTGTGCATTTACCCTGTTGGTTGCACTCCAGTTACCTGTGCGGGACTGACCTGAGAACCTGAGGACAGCTTCGGGTTTCAGGCTCCAGACCGAGGCAGCTGCTGGCGTAAGTCTGCACTTGAACAGATCATTAAGCTTAATGTGCGTACAGCCGCGTAGGGACGTGCGCCATGCCTTACTGGAGCTGTAATCCTTCATTTAAGGAAAACCAGCGACACGCTGCAAACAAAATGGCTCCAAAGGGGTCACAGTCATATTTTCTCCTGCATTTTCACATGCCCCCGGTCAAAATACGATTTTCAAATTTCCCTGTGCATACTTAGCTGATCATAATTGAATTAGTATGTATTTTAGAGCACATGGAATCATATGGGAGGCAGCACATTGGCTCCCCTTGCGATTCTCTGGACCACCACCGTTTTCTTCCATTAAAATCAACCAAGTTGCTGACAGCCTGACAATATTCCAGGCCTGGTCCTCGAACTGAGAGTTTTCTGGTCTCTTAATATTAGTGCGATTCTGGAACTCTCTTTGGTATTACATTATTTGTAAACTTACTGTTACGTATATAATCATAACGTATAAACCCTACTCGTAATGATGCTGTGCTGACGAATCTACAGAATATCTGCTGGCACTCTTCAGATTTTGTGTCTTGAATTTCTGTCAAGTGCAAGCTCTGAATTAATCATGCACATAACTTTGTCTACCGCAGTGCCTGAGCCAACGTGAGTACAGCAAACATAACAGTGAAATGGCCAACAATCAGGTTACTGGTTATTGATCTCCAGTCATTAGGAATGAGTGTTGTGCCACTCTGTCACGGGGGCTTACTGTGTAGTGTAACCGGAGCTTAATGAGACGGCACCCAATGACTTTGCAGGCGATTGATTCTGTGCTACTTGATCATAGCATCTTCGTGTTGTCGTGTATACAACAATAATTGTTTCCCAGAAACAGAGCATTTTTTTACAGCTATTAGTTGAAAAGGCTATAACCGAATCCAGAATATAAAAGCATGTATAGTTTGCCTGTCCTGTCATCCCACTGTATAATGAGAAAGTCAGAATAATATATGCTTCAAGATGACAATTTGCCCTTTAAACAGACTTGCAAAGCCTCCCACTGATTTCATTTCCAGAATTTTCTTTAAAAGAACAACTTCGGTAACTTCACACAAACATTTAACAAATTACTGTGCCTTGAAAATATCTCTTTTCTGCTAGAATAGTAGTCCCCACATGATCCTTGTAGAAGAGGAGCGATTGTTTGGCCTGCAAACTTGCCTTAATCAAACTCTCTGTGGCTCAGCACTGTCTACATTATCCACCAAGTTTGATGATCTTGGAGGTTACTAGTGGAGAATGGCTGCTCTGTGCCAGCACTTCTATGATGAATGCAGCTCCTGTGAACCGCTCCCCTACTCAAGGCAAGAAGGAACATACCGCAAACCCTAGATTATTATTGCTATTATTTCAGTTTGCCTCAGGTGGAGGCTTCTACTGAACTCCTATTTTCGACTCACTTCAGGGAGATCTACATTGACTATATTATGGCTATATGCAGCTTCCACAGCCTGTTCCCATGTTAGATATTTACTGGACGCACACTGTGCACTTATAAACAGTTTCTCTCATCGATGCAATATAATCTCAAGTCTCTGGAAAGGCTAGGTGTGTGTGTGTGTGTATGAGTGTGCGTGCATGTGCGTGTAAATTTGTTTCTTAATGTATTGAGTTATTATTCATTACCCAGCTGGGTCTGAAAATATTTCGTTGAATCAGACAAAAACAGGAGCTACTTTTTATTCATGTGATTCATTTAATATGTATGGGTAAGTATTTCAGTACACTGTATAATGGCAGCAGTGTTACATCTTTCTTACTTTTCAGATGATAACTTAAGGGTTAAGGGTTACAGGGTTAAAATAGGACGTATGCCTGCAGTTTCAGATAACCTTATCTACAAACGTATACACTACATTTTACATTTACATTTTTACGTATTAAGCATATGTTCTCATCCAGAGTGATTTTCACAGCTTGGATTCACACTAAGCAGTCCTTCCCTGTCTCCGGGGGGTCTCTGAACGCTAACATAATAACCTGTTTTATAACATATAATTTAATTCCATTTTATTGAATTCCTGATGCCACAGAAATGAACTATTTTCAAGTATTTCCTTTTTCGTTGGACCTTGTTTCCCATTGCCAGTTTATCATCAGATTAGACAATGTGATTTTTTATTTTTTTTTGGTCTCTGGTTAATTTGTGTTGTGCCAGTGATGACAATCTAATTTCACTGTGGGGGTTAATAAAGTGTCTATCGTTATATGTAATAACGCTTTATAATACTATACCAATTTTGTAATGAGAATAAATGAGACCACTAAATCTCCATTGTGTGTGTGTGCTTGTTCAGTCTGATATAGCAGCTTTTTCTTTAGGAAAGAATTAATCAAGGCTGTTTAGCAGCTGAACAAATACTTTAGTTTACCGGACAGCTCATTTATCTCTGATTTTAAATCAAATGCAGACAGAGAGTTATAGGCATAATCAAGATCTTCTGATGCCATGATTTTTGATCTTATTTGTTTATGCAGCATTTATAATGCCAAATGCTAAAAAAACATTTAATAAGAGGATCATCTTTAGTCCCAATGTAGCATGATACACGTTGGATACATATCTTATTTTCTAATGCTCTGGTGATGTGTCTAGGTGTATTGTTTTTAATTAATATTTAGCAAATAAAGTAAAGAGTCATTGCATAACCAATGTGTCATTCAAAGAGCCAAACAGTAAATGTATGAACTGTTGCTTGCTGTATATGCAGAAAAAGCCTTTGCAGTCATCTGCCACTCATAATAAGGGATTATTAATGTGACTAGCTGTTACTGTATAAGCCGACCTTCAAAATAAGACATGGACAGTTTAAGTATCTACACCACGAGGGGTTAACTTGACACTTTCAGTGCAGCATTTTAAATCTAACACTTTTAAAATTTGCTCTCCCAAATGCGAGAAACACATTTTCTGGAGTGCTCCTCCAAAATTACACATTTATCATCTCAAAGATCAGCCAGGGACCACATGTCTCATATTGTCAGAAGATCTAACATTTTGTGTTCTGATAAAATTGATGTCATATGCTGCTTTCTTAAAAAAAAAATTAAAAAAAACAGTAGATAGATATTAACATAATGCTGTCACATTTTCATTTATATTATTTGAAGCGTTCCTTCCTTAGACAACTCTTTACCTGAGTGAAATGAGCATTATGGTGTTCAATAAAATTTCAAGCCCAAAATTTTATGATGTTCTAATGAGACAGGTAGAATTGTAACATGCCACCTCCTCTCTCAGAGGTATTGTCCGGCCCTTCTCTTTTAATAGGCCAGCATTTGACATCATTCGCCATTGTGTTTTCCATAAGGCAAATGCGGGGAGTGCAATCTGACCCTTGGACTAATAGCTGCGCTTTTCAGCTGTCATATTAATAGAACACTTTCTGCATAAAGTCCCACAGATCCTCTGGTGGGAGAATTCACTGCATTGTCTTTCTCCAGCGGACACTAATGGTTCCTGTGTCAGACTCTTTCACTTAGTTCATGACACGTGCATTCACTCCACTTTACTCACCCCATTTTCTTTGTGCATTATGACAAGGGGAAAAAAGAGCCTTCCGTAGTTCAGCCATACAGATTATATGCCTCTATACTCCAATTTTATTTGATTTTTGAGGCACTATAGGGACTTTTGCAGAGGCACTTAATGGACTTCTTTGATTGACCCTCTCTGGCTCATTCTTTAAGAGCTCTCACCATTTGCCATAATACTTCCAGTTTTAGTTTATTTCCCCAGCTTCTAATGCAAGTGGAAAAAAGTAGCCAAAGTTTGGAAAAGACCAGCACTTCTGATGGCTGAGTTGACAGTGAGTGAGTGTTAAAAAACTTTGGGTGAGCTACCATGGTTCTATCCAGAAAGCACAAAACTCTGTACCATGGATTTTCTCTCTTTTAATGTCATAATTAATCAGATACTATAAAAATGAGATTGATATGAATCATTCATTCTTATTTCTTAAGGTGTCAAGTTGCCCAACACATGAGCATGTCTTTCTTCCCCTGCATGAGTGGTCCCTCACCTCTGGCTTAAAATAGTCAATGCTGTCCTGACAGCTGAGGGAACTCATCGGTCCAACAGTCCGTCGTTAAAAGTGAAGACACTCATCCTCCAGGAGCACAAAACATAAGCACTTCCGGGTGATGGTTCATAATTGAGACCTCAGATAGCAGACTCAAGGACCAGGAAGGGTTGTTTTTCTTTGTTTGGACTTCGAGGAGTTGTTTCCTGCAGTGTGTTTATGCTGTGGAGACATTTCCAATCATTTTGGAGCTACTGTGCCAAGGCTTACCTCTATAAACAGAGTGGCAAGAGGCAGTTACAGCCTGGAATGTTCCGCTTCTCTTTGCTCGAGCCATTCATTCAGTAAAGCTGTGCCTGCCAGAAGATGCATGTGCTCACCTCACAGGGAAAGTAGTGTCAAACCAAATATAATATTGGACATTTGGACTCAAATTAACTCTATTAGAGTTAAATTAACCCTGTACACTTTAGTCCGTGAGAGTTTCAGCAGTAGTCCAACCTCTCACCCTGCATTTTTCTTGTGCCACTTTTGTAAACATATAAATTCATGGCACTCTGGAAAGTATAAACTAAGTATAAACAGTGTGAAAGTTTAACAGAATAGAAAATGTAGAATATTGAATATAAAATAAATATGAGTAGAAGTCACAAATTCTATACCAGGTAGTATACTGCTCCAAAGAGATGTTAGAGTAATAGCCTCAAGTGATTAGAAATGAGAGAAACAACCTCATCAGAGGCTAGAGCTTTGATTTTGTTCCACCAATAATGAGAAGAGGTTGGAGGCGAAGGTATGTGGGGGCCTCTGTGGTCCTCGCACTCAACCTTTGACTGGAAGGCAGAGGGTTAGTAAATTAACCTTGATGCATTTCTGACAACTTCCACAATGAAAAATGAAAGATTATAATGGTGGTGATGGCTTTGCGGCTGCATTCCAGGAACTACAGGCCAGAAAAAAAGAAAAAAAAAAAAGAGAGAAACTATTTGTCTGTGTGTGTGTGTGTGTGTGTGTGTGCATATGCATTAGTGCAAGATTGTGTATAGGTGTGCGTGCATGTGTGTGTTTCAGTGTGTGTGTGTGTGTGTGTGTGTGTGTAAATCCCACTGGCCTCCTTTCCCACTGAACGAATCACTGGCCTTGCCAGCCTATGCACAGTGCTTAGCTGTCTAATGAACCACAAATGGTGGCTGGGCAGTAGAAGGTTCCAGTTTTAGTCACCAATAAATGTAGTGTGGCTTTCAAAATATAAATATGAATTCCACCTCGCCCTCTCCCAGTCTAATTTATTCCATTTGCTTCAACTGAAGGACCTTCTCTTCAAGACAGGAGCCTCAATATCCGCTTATCCACATTAGGCAGCTAAATTAGGAACTTACAAATAAGTGAAGATCACTCTGGGGCAGTTCCTGTAGTTTTAATAGCTGAGGAGTACTTGAGGGCAGCTACTGCTACTTGAATACTGATGATTATATACATTTCTTGTATTAAGAGGGGACTAAGTTGCTTACCATCGCCCGAACTGGATCCAGAGTATCATTGTGTAACCAGGAGGTGGTGAAGGAAGAGCAAGATAATGATGTACCTGTCCTCAGCAATAACGCTAATCATATCTCACCTTGGGGCCATTGGTTTATGGGGTCAGAACAAATTCGTCGGCGCGCGTTTACAACCCAGCATTGGTTTAATGACGGCTTAACGTCCAGCTAGTGCGAAGAGCGCGATGCCTTGCAGGAGACACCCCATTCACCCCCCCCCCCCCCCCCCCCCGCCCGCCTGGCATACCCATAAACGCGAGCCGAATAAACATACTTACGGCCGAGTGTCGTGCATTATGTGCATTTAATACTCCTGACTGAGGTCCCGTTTCTAATTAATTGCGTTTGTGAAAGTTAGCAGCGTTAGACCAGATTCACAGATATTTTATGAAATGAAAGCCACGCAACACCTTTCCATATGGCAAATTAATGAACTCGAGGGACGTCGCCGATGTATGGAGCGGGAGTGAACATCTGCGTCTGGGGGGCACTGGGGGGGGGGGCTGATGGGAATTTCTAATAAGGGGGCCATACAGTATATTTATGTTTCGCCTCTATTACTGGAGCTTTAAATAATAAAGTAAAATAAATAGCATCCATTAAACTGATCACATTGTGGTAACACAAATTGTGTTTATTATGCTAATGGTACATGAAATTAAGAAAAGGACCTTTATGCCAGTGGATTTAATTAATGAGCTTTAGGACGGGCACTGAGATGTAATTCATTTCAGTATAAGTAAGTCTAATTTGCAGTTCCATGGGTCCTCACACCGCTGATTGTGTGAGTTATTCTTGCAGATGTGCTGCTCACAGCATGTCCCTCCATTAGAAATGAACACCTCATTATATAAACTGTACCTAATTAAACATAATACTGCTCTGCATTGACTCATTAATGCAGCCTTTTGTCAACCTCGTCTCAAGGAGAGAGAGAGGGGGGGAAAAAACAGTTCTGGACACAACAGCTACATTATTACCCCTTGAACCTAGACTAACAACACAGTTGCGCACACACAGACGTGCACCCGTTACCCGCAGACTTGCTCCAAACTCCAAATGTGCCCGATTAAAAATGTCAACAGCGACCCCGCTCCACCTCGTCTTCCCTCTGTCTTTCTTCATCATCCTCTTCCTGACACGTGCAGAGCACAGTGTTTTCCCGAAGCTCTGGTTGCTCTAAGCAGAGCCTGGAACGGCATTGAATGAACTTAACCCCCCCTTCCCCCCAACCCCCATTTAATGAACTGCTAACTTAACCCCCAAGGAACGGGACCCCCACAAATCACACCCATGATGCATGAAGGCTCCAAGGGGGGAAAAAATGGGACAAATGTGGGAAACCGCAGGAAGTCACCCAAAGACTGGAAATGGAGAAAATCCAGGCCACTCCTCTTTCAGTCTCTCCCCTTTGCCAACTGCTAACCAGCAATAAGTCAGTGCTAATTAAAAATACCCCAAAATACACAACTGCTTTGAGTGGACTGGCGCCATCAATCCCAGAAGCGTACTGTATTCAGTTCTGCCTTATGCAGATTGGATGAGGAGGGGGGTGGGGAAGGGGACGGGGGTGGCCAGATGGGCCTCTTCTCCATTCAGCAACCCTCCCAGCCTTGAGTCCCCTGGACGGGGGACAGTTTGACAAGGACAGAAAAATCTCAGTGTGTGGCTGCAGGCTGACCTGACTATTGAGCTACCGAAACCAATTTGACTCATTTGTTGAACTAACCCTTGCCATCACAGAACAATATTACAAGAGCATTAGAAATAATATTAGTATGACAGTTTGTTTTTCTAGCATCTGTTACACACACATATATATTTAAAGTATGATTCATGGTCATTATTCCCAACAAGAATAAATATAGACGCCCCCAACTCAGTGTTCAATTTATGCAACATAATTAAGAGTGTATGATACTCAAAGACCAAATAAATAAATTTTTCATGGGAAAATATCCACTTTCCTTTCACCATGAAACCGTTGGGACACCAGAGATGGGGGAGAGCTCTGAAGGGCAGAATGTTCTGGAAGGGCCCCAGTCATTACCCGCTGCTTTTTCAGTGTAATGTGAAACCTTCCTGAAAGCTCTCTGAAGCTGACAGTTTTTCACATGAGTCGTGTTAATTACTGTAATGGCATGCCTTCTCATTAAGTCATTGTTTATGTATCCCGGGGCCTTGTGGAGGAAGCATGTCTTGGGCTTGGCTCTGGTCTGCGACCTCATCTTGCCGCTCTGCCAAACGCTCTCGTTAACAAAAACAGCTGTTCCTTCCGGCCAGAGCCCTCGATCTGGAGGGGGCGCCCGGACAGGCTGCTACTGCTACTGCCCCTGCCGGAATGGCGTCCAGTTGGTGAAGAGCCTGCTAGAATTAGTGGTGTGACTTAGGGAAGGGGAAATGGGCCATTATGGGCCCTGTGATGCTTTTCCCTGATCTATGGATCTACAGGCACCCACCTTGCCCAGTTCTGCAACAGGAGCCGGCTTCTGTGTTTCCTTACCTGCACGACTGGTCAGGTTCCACATCATCTGCAGGTCCTCCATAACCACCACCAACCCCCCCCCCCCCCCCCCTTAAGATAAAATCACAGTTGAATCCATCTCGGAAGAACTTCTTCCATGAACTGGGTGAGCATGAGAGCATTTACTGCCTCACCAGCTCTCTCTGAAATGGATGACATCATTGGGCAGATGACATCTAAAAAATATTTTGAAAAAAAAAACTTGAAGCGTTTGGTTGTTAGAACTTGCATCGGAGCAAAGGGCAAAGAGAACCACCGATTGTGCTGGCATCCCTGGGTGGTGCCAAATTAGCACTGGAGGTTTCCGTGAGCACAAAAGAGTCTTTGTTTGCTTCTGGCGGCACATGAGAGCGACCGTGCCGTAGACACAGATAGCCATATTCACTTACTGTCTACAGAGTCATGCATTATGTCGGGGTGCGGTATGTTTTATCTCTTTTTTAAAGAAACCTTTGAAAATTGTTTTTTAGGAGCAGAGAATATGAGTAAGGTACATTTCAGCCTCAGAACAGTTGGCGAGCTAAAGAACCCCTCCCTTACACATCACAGGATTTCACACACTTCTAAACCTCAGAATGTACGTTCAATTAAGGGCTTGTAAGAAGGATTAATACTCAATCTCAAATGCATGACAATATTTAAATTGCTGGTTTATACATGTCTGGAAAAAAAAAAAGTAGTGGTGGTTATAATGAATGGAAATTAGACTGTCTACTTAGGGTACATCCTCTTTCTTCTGAATGCCTTAACTATAAAAGCTTTAATTCCGCTATCATTTGACGGATCTAGCTCAAATTGGTATTCTTTATTAGGTCTCTCTGTTGCTGCCAGACACAGCCTTTGAAAAACAAATTCCTGGGAATAAAAGAAAAAGAGATTAATTTATCATTAAGGCACCGCTTAATTGAAGTCAATTCTGAACAAACTTGAATTCAATTTCTGCTCATTAAATTGAATGTGCTCTGCCTTTCTCCCATCATTGCTTTGAGCTCGCATAGGAGAACAAGGGACTAACTTCAAAATTATTAAATTGAGGGGAGTTTATTTGGCCTTCACATGCCAGAGCTGCTTTGATGAGCGCTTTTTGGCACCAAACGGAAGGAAGAGCAGCTGGAGAAAAAAATCAAATTGAAACTAAGCCTTGGAAAATTGAAGAAAATGTGAGCTTAATAATATTTAATAATTAAATTTCCACAAACAATAGCGGCAAATGAAGTAATCTGCGAAGTGCGAAACGTCATTTGCATAATTGACGCCAGTCCCCCGTAAATGAATAATGAAGATAATAAAAGATGTTGCTAAAATTGGCCACAATAACAGCAAAATTTCATCAAGCCCCGCTCCCTGATTAATCTGCTCTTGCAAATCAGCGCGGAGGAGGGGGGGAGCCTCGTGATTAACCGCGCCGGGGACCGCTGCGGCAGACAACCTGCCCTGTTTGTGCAGCTTGAGGGCCGCGCGCGAGCTAGCTCTCCGCGCAGCTGCTGCGGGCTCTGTCTGGCAGAGCAGCCCTGAAGGAGCGCAGCCCACTTCCACCGTAATTTGTATTGTCATTAACCCCTCACGCACCGGCTCCCGGCTTAAACACTCATTAGCCTTTTTTCCTCACTCCACCCACCCAGCCCCCCCCCTCCCTCCGTCCCCCCCGCCCCCCCCGTTCCTCGTCCCTCCTCCTTCAATCATGGTTGAGTACTCCGGTTGCTCAGGAAACTAAGTAGAAAGTGGGAAGGGAAGACATTTTGTGCGCGGACCTCTGCCACGGAAAAAACTATGTGTCCATTTCTTTATTAGGCTTCAAAGCCGCAGGGCGATCGCTTGTGGGTAACAGTATATCAATCGTAAAACTTTATTTAAAATACATTTATTTCATGTGGATGTTATGGTTCTACTTAGAAGTGTAACCTTTCCCCCGATCCCCAGGGAAACAAACTGGTCATGCTAAGTAGCACACCTGCTCAGTGGAAGTTTGCAGTTGCGGTCAACCATTGGCAATCAAGAGAGCCAGTAAGATGGTGAAGGTGGGGGAAAGGGTAGGTTTTCCACTCAGCAACAAAGGTTCTCACTAACTATTGGTAAATTGCCTGAGTGGGCAACGAATAGACAAAATGAACAACGGCACAATTCAATAAAAAATGATATGAGAAATATGATACCATGGCTGTTATGGGATAACATAATAATTATGATGAAGCTTGTCAGGCTTGTCAGCCATGGTCTGCTGATATATTTTGCCAATTGAGTCTGGGGCCTAAGGGCTGACACACCCCCAAAAGTAGTGATTTATGTTTATTCTTTGCAAGTATGTAAATTATAGATTGGAATGTCTTATTTTAATGTGTACAGTAGTATCTTTTACACAGACACGTAGGGGTGCCTGAAATCTGTACTTTCATTACTTATTGATTGATTTCATTACTAATTGATTGATGTTTCATTAAATTCCATGCTGATAGCTCATCCAGGTTGTAGTCCCGCAATTCCACATGCCTGCTGGGCCTGATTCTGGCTCACTACACACCTCTACCGGATTCAGCGGTTATTGAAAAGGAATGAGTGGATGGATTATACTGTAATACTAAATAGCATAATAAAACCGCCTTTGTCCCTGGCGATAGGAAAAATTAAAGATTCTCACTCAAAGCCATAATATCCCATACAGGCCGCCTCCGCGCAGCGAAACTGCGAATTACAAACGACACTTCCGTAATAGTTTTTGCCTCCGCTCCAGGTAAAGGTGGCCTCGCGGTGAAGGTACATCAATCCAGGCTGCAGTTAGCACCGGGAAAGCTCGCCCATTTCCCAGATCCCATTCGTACACCTCTGGAGGCTGAGGTGTCAGGAACAGGGACTCCGGGAAACGGGGAAGAGTGAAACTGATTCCGATTGGCCTTGAGGGGGATACATGCTTACAGATTTTCGGTTTATGCCTACAGGAGCAGAAGAGGTGTCAGATTAATGCTCCTCCACCGCATTGCGGCCTTTCCCCCGGTGTGGAGACTCAAGCGCAAGCTGAAATCGGTGAGGGCTTTGCAGGAAGGCAGCTTGGCTAAACTTCGCTCCAGCTTTTCTCATTCGAGCACTGAAAGGGAATCCTCCTATCTCTGACATTTAAATCAATGGGGCCAGCACATCATAGAGCCCGAGGCTGTGTATTGTGCAGACCTATTATGGGAATGTATAACATGCTTTTTAAAACATACCCAGGATTTTTCCTTAATAGAACCATTCGTGATTGAGATTCTTTGTAATTATCATTTTTTAAATAGCAGCGCTCATATTTTTGATGCTTACAGACTCTAGGAAACAAGGCATTATTTAGATTTGTGCACAGTCTATGATGCCCCTAATTAAGCTTGTATTTCATAGCCAAATTAATTTGATGAAAGTCATATTCATACTCATTCAACTTTGGGAGGAAGCAGAGTTCCTCAATAGCCTCTTAAATAAATCGAATGAAAGTCCAGCAAAATAAAGTGCAGCCCATCCGAGAGCCAACATTCTTTAAACCATACTGTGGCCAGTGTCAGGTTTCATTACATATAAATAATACAGGCGGGTGAACTTTACACACTGAAGAAGCTGCCCAAGGCCCTGTGTGAGTTCCTGTTTTAATGGGATGGGTTTCCTGTGTGCTGGTTTCTATTTTGATTTTGTTTTGTCCTTAAATTAGCGAGTTGATTCATTGCATGTGTAACCGTACGGTCCAAAAAAAAGAAAGAAAAAAAAAGAAATCCAAATCTATCTTACCAATAAAGGTCATTACATAGAACCATCATCAGAAGAACAATTATATAATAGTGAGTCTGTGCACACTACTGTATATGTTACTATTGGAAACCACAATGAGGGAGTGGGGTCAATGGGAGGCACATTTTATGCTAAATGCTATTGAATGTGTTGTTTATTGTTGTTGAATGAAGCCTATATTACATTGAATTTTTTCTGCAAGACAGAAAAGTAAAAATTCCTCCTCGAAAGAACAGATGGGAGATGAAAGAATGCTCTGTGGAACATTTCAGTGGCTTGTTGTCCAAGTGCTTGAACACACGTTCACATATCTCTGATGAGACCGAGGCCTGAACTAATTGGACTTAAGTATGCAGCCATGCAGTCCATGCATTCTTCTTCCATATAAATCAGACTCCACTGGAAAACAAGTATATTAATACTGTCCCCATTGATTCTGTATGGCAGCATAAAGGTCGGCCTATGTGAAGTATTACTTCAATCGCACACATAACCCGACTCAAAATTAAATGATAATTAAAATGGAAACTTCAAGCTTAAAAAATGCTTGCATCCTAAAAATGTCTAAATTTCTTCATCTTTAATCATTCCTGTCTCTGGGCATTTTATTTGTGTGGTTGCATGATGACCAAGCCTGGGACCACTGAAACATGGAATTACAGGCAATTAGCACTCACTAATTCGCTTTCTGCTGAATAAAGTCAAATCCGGATTGAACTACAGAGAGTAAGAGAAAGCGTTACAAGTTTTAATCATCTTAAACTGCCCACTCGTTAAACTTTCAACGGTGCTTACGGATCAGATGTCATGTTGGTAAATAAATTATGGGATACGGGTTTATGGATGGTGAGGGATTTTTCAAACCGGCCAGAAAACGTGGTTCTTAAATTTGTCTCGTGCTTTTCCGTACAAAACGGTCTGAAAAAAAAATTGGCACTTTTTAAAAGCCATCATATTCCTTGCCCGGATATTAAAATTAAGTATTTCTTCACGGAGACGAGTGAGTGTATGTATTTCGGAAAGCATTTACTGTAAGGGTCAGCCGCGGTGTTGAGTAGCCGTTTTAGGTTGCTTCCGACGTTTTCCGAATCAATCCTCACAACCTGAGGAGATGGGCCTGGCCGTTCCCGGAAAGGGTGACTCCCCGCAGGTCAGCAACTGAATCTAGGATGTCCTTTGCTCCATGAACACTGGACAACTCTTGAGATGATTTGCTTCAGCAAACTGAAACTCATTGCACGGCATGACTCATTTGCTCCGCTTTTTCAAATGTTTCCACCTTCCTGAGGGCTCGTTGTATAAATCATGCACCCCCACTCTCAAATATTTCTTTGTGTCACTGCTTGTAATAATGGCCACTTTTAAACCACGTATATCTGTTTCAAATCCAGTTTAGGGGTTATATTGAAAACACTATAAGTGTAATATTGCAATACATTATAACTGTTAATGACACATACATACATAGCATTGTTTTTATTTTATTTTTACTTTTGCCTATCAGCACAATCGTGTTTCCCCATGAGGGCCTTGTTAATATGTCTTAACAAATGCCATGTAATTAGTCCGACTTGCATACCCACAGCCATTAATTTGATTTTAACCTCCTCCGTCCAATTAACAAAATGTAGGTTGGAAAATAAATGGCAGACGCCTGAGCAAATTAATTATGTGCCCACCAAGCTGTTTCCCAGTGAGCAGTACGAGGCTAGCGGTGAAGCCCCGGCCCACTGTGGCACATGGCATATGTGTGAGGGGACAGCGAAGCTGCTGTAGGGCACCTCCTCCATCCTCACGGATCTCACAGCTCATGTACGCTCACATGGCCAAAAGTTACGAGGGGGTCTCTGAAATAATTCAGACGAGTTCTCTGTCAGACTGGTTTTCTTACAAAAAAAAGTTCCACATTATCGAATCCGATTCCATCCTGAGCACATTTGTAAATCCCTTAATGGCAATGGGCATTTGAACATCTGCAAGGCTGTAGTTAATTATTCCGTTTTATGTGTAAGCTATGGTGTTATTTTCTTTGCAAACTATTAGATAAACAAGGTCGGCTCGGATGAAGTCCACTTTGTGTGCAACATCGCCCCTCAGAGGTCAAATGATATACATAAGTAATGAGTCCTTTTCAGTCAGTACTTAAAGGCCATCCATCGATAGAAACCATGTACATGACTTTGATGAGATGTTTTGTATGGCATTAAGAATACACAGCTTGACATACTATGATGCCGTGCAAGAAATGATAAATTGACTATTTCAAATTCCTTTCACCTAGGGAGCAAAATAACATCAAATAATGTTTCTCCTAGGTACAAGTTGGTTCTTTCAAATGCTCCAGTACAAACTTGCTTCAGGTGACACATCTTTGCCCTCCAACCCCGTTACAACGAGAGACATCGCACCTAGACTTTCAGAGTACACCCATTCACACCAACACTTTATTCCATGCCATGAGTCAATCGCTGTAACTGGGGCCAGACTTCGGGTGAGTCAGGCTCTCCTATTACTTACTGCATGTTGTATAAACCTCTCTGAAATCATATGCAGTACATGAAATAAAATGCTACAGTAACCAGTGCATCATGACACGGGCAGGAGCTGTGTCACCAAAAACCCATGAACGTCACTCAGCTTCTGGCTTCCTGTTCCCCTCCAGGACCCGCATTAAGTGTTTGATAAACATGAGTTCTGCCATCTGCTCTGGGCTGAGACGTGCCACAGGTCTTGCATTAAAGAAGCCGGAGCCGAACCCGCGTGTAAGACGATCCTCGGCGCTGACTGTGACGATACCAGTAAAGGCACTCGCAGGCTGTATCCCTTGTTAATTTCATCCATCGCTGGAATCTCCAATTTGATTGCAGAAAACATTTTTTTTTTTCATCGAATATCTGTTAAAATGAAGTCAGGCAATAATGTCAGCCGCTGTGCGCAAGATGCAATGGAGGAAGCAGGTGTTTGTTATTATTTTACGAATGCTCCGTAACTATGCGTCGGGCGCAGTGCACCAGAGCATTAAATGAATATGTGCATTGTGTCTGTAACTGGAACTCTGGCCCCCTGAAAGGGGAGAGTACAGACGGGTGAAAAAGCGGCGTTTACATTACCTCCCGTATGTATATTTTAACGAAGAACGGATGTGTTTTGCCTCAAAGGTGTAATTGTTTTCGATCCTTTTCACAGCTGACAATGATTATGCATGCACCCCGGCTTCAAGTTCACAGAACCCGATATTGTCCACCTCAATTTTTATTGAATGCCAGTATTCATTTTCACGGGGTATTACAAAATCATGTCCAGCTACTGTTGCCATCAATACGGCTAAATGTGATGTGGGATTTTGTTTCATGTAAATAATTATGTGTTCGCCATCCAACAAACCTGGGTAAATGAGAAGAAAATAAGCAGAACACTGATAAACAAATATTAAGGATTAAAGTCAATTAAGTTTGTTTTTCCTTTTATTTGCAGTGGCACAGAATGGTATAATGTCAGGGTGGCGTTAAGTTTAATTTATATTGCCTTTATCTCTACAATAATATGCTTGACTTGGACAACTTATATTATGGAAATGTTCTGGTATTGGTATTTATCGATGTAGAGTTTGAGTTGGAATCGTGGCTTCCCATGATGCAAATTTTAAATACACCAGAGTTTTCCTAAACGTACATACACTGAATTACCCAAGATTTTAGGAATATGGGTGTAAGGACATGGCTTCAATAAAATCATAACTCCCTATTTGGTCTTACCATGCTGTTACAGTGAATGGACTCAATGAAAGTTAGGGTGAGGCGTTATTCTATACTACGAGAAAAGTAATGCTTTGTCTCCTCCTGCTGGTGGAATTTTAGTGACACATCTGTAAGGTGTACTTAGAAATGACCGAACCAAAAAAGGATTTCGTAGCCTACTTTTAAAAGTATTTTAAAATCACGAGGGAATATAACCAAGGACAGGGGCAAACCAGAGATGTTTTGCTTACCAGCCTGTTGTGTGGAATTATGTCGTTTTAGCTGAATTCTCTAACTTCTGCACTCAAACGCCTTTGGAGATGCTTGAAAGTGTTTGGCTGCTGGCTAAATTGATGCAGTATTAAATCCTCTCCAATTATCAACCAGCAATCCTACTGGCAAAACCAAAATTGTTCTATACTGCTTAACACATTTTACCTGTCAGTTGCACTTCAGTGTATGTGCACTATATATCCAATTTCTCAGACAGATGTGCTCAAGGTAATAAGTACTGGCAAGATATAAAAACTGATGTTCATATTTTTAATTATAATGAAGAGATGTTATACCATAGAGTTAATGATTATATATATGGCCTCTGAAAACACAATGTACAAGCTGTTGTGGAATTACCTGAAATGCATTTTCTTGCATTCGACCATGAACCCCAAAATGCCCTATACCTCCGATTGTAAAGCCAGCTGGTTATATGGAATTTCTGTATATTGAGAAATGTTGCTGCTCACATGGATTAGCATAATCAGGAGAGTTGTAGGGCCTGTGGCTGGGGTCAGGGGCTCTGCATAGCTGTAAAGACAAACAAGGGCAATACACAGCAAGTGTGATATCTAAGGAGTCAAAGGCTAAATCGTATGGTGCCCTGATCCAGTCAAAGTAGGCATAGTCATCAGTGTGTTAGAAGAGTTGTATAAAGCAGAAGTTCATCCTGACAGAATGATGGAACAGACTAAGCTTATTTGCAGCATGTTTATTTCTCAATCACCCAAAGTCACCGAGGCAAGATAGTCCAGTGCTGACCAATTATCTCCAGGTGGTGAAGTGATGGGCAAGATCCCGTCTGAACACTGGAACCCTGTATAACTCCAAAAACCTTTAGTTCTTTATCTGCACAGAGGTATAGCTCAGTATATACTTTCATGCATGTTAATTGAAATTTCAGATGTGGTTTGAGAAGCTATCGTTTCAAAGTGTTTTGACTAAACCTAGAATATATCTGAGAATTTTATCAGTACTCTGGAAATTATGAGTAGTCAAACTCTATAGAACAGTGTCTTCATTTATAACTTAAGCACTCTTTCAGTGCATTCATGTTTTCTATTTATTTATTTATTTATTTATTTTTTTTTGCTATCAGTCCACATCTTCTAGCACTTATCTCAGGAAAAACAGGCCCTGTTTTTCATGGTTGATCAAGACCTTATGATAATGAAAATGCCTTATAGAGAGGTTGTACTGCCTTTGCCAGACTGAAAAATCTATCATCGACATGCACATTTGAAATGCAACGCTCTGAACTTTCTCCTTACCGAACAGTCCTTATGAAATAGAACAGTGATTGATGGAGGCTAAAGGTTTGACTTTTCATATTTCTCTGATAAGACGAGCCACTCCGAGAAACGTTTCAATTGAATTTCCCCCCCTCCGCACAGAATATTTATTTTTTATTATAAGCATTCTTATTTTACCTGAAGGAAAACGTTAAAGTTAAAACTGACACATTAGACTAATGATTTAATTGTAGTTTGTGCAGGCTGCTTGTGTCTTTGAGTAATCATATAAATCTAATCACCTCATTATTTCTATTAACTATAATATTTATTATGTTGTAATGCTGTAGATGTCAAATTGGGTGAATATGCTTTCTGATCAATCAATCAATCTATCAATCTATGTTCATTAGATATTCTGATACCAAAATTAAATCTAGAAGATGTGCATCAGTATAAGACCAATCTCAGTACAACAGCTGACATGTGTCTAACTTGTACCCCACCACAGAGTTTTGGGTATGGATACAAAATGTAATGTATTTTGTGTCACTCAGAAGCACACAATTCCCACAGCCTTCTTTTGTCAAGGAAGATATTCTAACCATAAATTTACTGTAATGTGCTACCAATTAAAAAATATTAACATAATTTACATATTTATTTCAGCATTTGCTGCATCTCATCCAAAATCCTTGGCAATCATTTTTGATATTGTGCCCTATGCTAAAGCACAAGCAACCAACTCTTTGCTTAGTGATTGTAGTATTGATTGTTACGAAACACTGGAGGCCAACCTCATTTTGATTCTATGTTTCCACCAGGGGGAGTCCAAAGACACAATAATTCTGCACAGTAAATTTTGCTGCTACTGAGAAAAGGCAATGATGAACTGTGGGAAATATGCCCCAAATATGAATTAATATGTTCATAAACATATTCATACACTCAGTAATCGATAGAGCCATCCATATTACAAACATTTTACAGTTCAAATGTTGAATTTAAGAGGTAATGTTAAACTTTTTTTTTTAAAACTCAAACCTAGAACAATGGACCTATTAGCACTTTTTGTCCATCTTAGGCCATGCTATACTTTTTGAACAGTCATTGATGACAGTCATTCACCAGCACTAGTGCCTCATATAAAGAAATATCATGCATTTGCAAAAAATTAGCTGTAATTATATAAACGTAAATATACTGAAATTTTCTAAGGTACACAACAGGCATACTATTTTTCCCCACATCATGTGGCCTCTTTTTGTGCTGTGGGGGCAGCTGATCCCTCTGGCCTCAGAATACATTGTTTCTGCCTAGAGACAGGAAGCTCTCAAGGAATATAGATGGTATGGAGTAGTTGAGGAGAGAGTGGGGTTTTATGAATCTCATAAAAGGTGGAGCTACAGGGAGCTGTCAATCACTGACTTGTTTGTAGTAATCAAATCTTTCAGCGCTCCATATTTGAATTAAATAATTGGTTCAAATCAGCGTCATTTATAGCATATAATATCTCAACCCATTTTTGGTTTTATATTGCCTCATTCTTCCATTACTACTGCAGAGTATTTGTAACAAGTTTCTACAGTTTATTGACATACGGTAAGGCAGTAACCTGTTTATTTAAATATACAGCAACAATTGATACATTTTGAAAGATAATACAACTAATAACAGCCATGTTAATGTTGCATATTTGGGAGAGCTATGCTGTTTATTTGAAATTTCATATTTATAATTTTGATTTCAACAATACAATTAATTATACATCATATTATATGGATTGCATGAAGAACCTTTTCCTTTTGTTTCACATACATTGTATAAACAATGGTTCATTTGGCCAAATAATCCAGAGCTTTGCATACATTTTGTTTATCTGTCCCTTCAGTTTAACAGTACACTCACCACACACACACACACACACACACATGCACAAATGCTCTCTCTCTCATAAATAAATACTACTTAAATAGTCTCTCTCTCTCACACACACACACACACACACACACACACACACACACACACACATACATACACGAACAGTGGACCACACAGTCCCTTTCACTGTCCCCTTGACATTGGGAGAAGTTTGCCGAACTAACTAGTCTGTTTTTCCAAGCCACCTAAGGTCAGGTCACTGACTGTGATTTACAGAAGCTATCAAATTTACCATAGCCTTTGTGAGAAAAGGTCAGAACTCAATCTTTCTTAGCAGTCTGCCAAAAGTCTATATTGTGGCAAAACAATGACAAATAAGTCTAATACAGTGGCCATCGTATCAGTTTACCATCCAATTAGATATTTTACTGAATGCTATAAAACCAAAATATCTAACATCAAATAGTGTCAACAAAGAGCAACAGCATACATTGCATGTGTTGTGAACTCAAAGCAACATGCACAATACTGATTGTAATGAGAACACCAATCTCCAGTCGTCAGCATCGAGTGGCTTCACACAAGGAAAGAAACGTTTTCACTACAGGTGTCTGAGGTTATTATACATTCTAATTAATTGAGATGTTGTTAAATTGTTTAAATATGCCAATATGGCATTTTACTTAGCTTGTCGGTAGACTATGGATCAGTCTATAACCTAATTAATAAATTTGACGATTTCCGGGTTAGGAAAGACCGTGACTTATAAAATAAATAAATAAATAAATACTAGACAAGTAGGCTAATCATTAAGTAATATATAAAAATAAAATAATTTTAAAAAACACACATAGACAATACATTATTATTGTTGATGACGTTCTGTCATGGAGCACAATGATTTACTTAATCATGACTTGAAGAGAGGCAGAACAAGTATTTCTGCAGTGTGATCGCACTGCTCCTGTAGGAAAAATCTGTTGGCCTCATATGCTTGCATGGAGTTATGATCACATGACTGAGAGTGCAAGAATTGAATCTGGTTGGGAGTGAAAGGATTTAGGAGCACAGTGCACAGCTAGAGGCTGTCCGGGCGGAGGTTGCAAAGCTAACACGCAAACTACTGCCTTCCAGTATCAGTGAGGCTGGGGCTCCTAAGAGCTTTCAAAAGAAACGGGCTATTTTAGTTTGCATTATTTTTAATCAATACAAAGGGAAAGCAGTGCCATGGTACATGCGGGGCTTCCAGGCTGACCCATGGTCTGGTTCCTAAAGCAGCCTACCGATGTTTCCCGTTGTACCCGCATGAAGAGAAACAGAAGAAAAGCCGGGGAGTTGTGTAGCACTATTTTTATACGCTTCTAGAGTTTGATTCAAAGTTGAGAGCCAAGATGGCGGCCGATTCCGTGCAGGTAAGGAAACTTAGCTAACTCTTGTAGCTGATGAATTCACAAGAAATGACCGCTGCCGCTGAGGATTCCCAGTTGAGTCAATAACATTATGGGCTATTTTCTGATGGATTTCCTAAGAAGTGTTCCTTTCCAAAGTGTTGCTTTGGACAAGAGGATTGAGGCCTGGGTAGGCTAATAATCAAACAATATTCCAACTGCGGACCAGCCTGCAAATCAACTCGTTGGCTTGAATTTCCCTAGTCACACAATTTATTTGCAGGCTATAACCGAAAGGTAACACAGAAAGTTATGGATCACCGTCTTATCAATGTGAAATCTGACAGACAATATTAACGAAAATATTTGACAAAAAGAGGTTGTCCATGTGCAACTTGTCAGTTCGTCTATCTTGCATGTAGAGTGCAGTTGGTCTGGCGCTGATATATTTTACTTGATTGGAAAGTTAACTAGTTTCCGTAGCTAGTGCAGCAATGAAAAAAATTCTCAAGCTCTTTTGGTTCGCAGTTATTATTTATTAACTAACAGCTGATTGCTATTTTGTGATTGTAGCCTAGGCTTATCACCGACATGGTTCTTAATAACAATTGTGATATAGTTGATAAATAGTTCAAGCAGTTTTTATACTTGGAAGTGTTGATAACTTTATCGTTAGCGACTGGTGGCTAATCACATCGTCGTCCCCCTTAAAATGTGCTTTCTTTCGAGAGTGCTGTAGTCACAGCTGCTCAGTGCATTGGCTTTTTGACAGCGCTGTCAGTAAATGCCTGACGCAATTGCTTGACCAAGGCGTCTTATTTCTGGTTTCGGCTTTTCTTTAATTCGTTTGAGCGTATTTTCGGAAGAAGATATAATTTTAATTACTTAAATAAATACAAATATACATAAATATTGTGCTGCTGGAATAGATTAACAACAGATCTATATTCTAGTGCCAATCGTTTCTCTACTCTCGAGCAAGGACGGATTTGTACAAATTATGTGTTGCCTACTGTAACTGTAGGCTACATTGCAGGCATTACATTTTTTTCTTCTCGGAAGATGGCAACAAAAACGGTGGCGAAGTATCAGTATTGGTGGCAACAATGTCGCTGGCGGTGGCTTTGATCGTATTGATAGCTACTGTTGCTGCAAATTAGGCTACGTTGTTATTGAAGGTGCAGGCAACGTAAGATTGATTCCAGTAACACACATGAACTTTTAACAGTTTGATGATTGCGTGAAACCTATTATTTCCAACATTTTCATTTGTACTAATTGATTGCATTTTATGAGGCGGATTTGGCATTGAAAGTCCTGTTTCACATTTAGCCTATGTCAATTAATTTAGTTCAGTGTCTACACCCAGTTGTACGAAAAGAGTTTTAGTCGACTGGTCAAAAGCAAAGCATAGTTCAACAAAGTCTGCTTATATTTGCGTACTGATTGTTGAGGTGGTTATAGTTGTGGTAAGCTGCTTTATGTGTCCGGTTTAGGAGGTATGGCAGTCATTCCAAGAAACCAGTCACTGATGTGATTAATATGCACATTTTTAGTGGAATACACTGGTGCTCGTGGGTGATATTTTTAGGGAACATGGTTTACTTCTCCTTAAGGCCCAATCCAACCAATGCTTTAGGGTGAATATTTGAATATATTTTGTATACCGTTTGTATAGACTTATAAAAGCTAAGACCTGAGTTCAAATGGCATTATAGTGGGCAAAAACCATATATTCATGGCACGGCAGGGTAATTGGAAACCACTTGCTGTGTTGTATTTTTTACCGTTAAGTATAATTGAAATTGTTTCCATGCTGTTCATCAATTGCTTGCATCTGCTGATGGAGATGAGAACTCCATTACATTACATTGCAGGCATTTAGCAGACGCTCTTATTCAGAGTGACTTACACAACTTATATAGCATTTACATTGTATCCATTTATACAGCAGGATATATACTGAAGCAAGGCAGGGTAAATACCTTGCGCAAGGGTACAATGGCAGTGTCCTACCTGTGACCTTTAGGTTACAAAACCAGTTCCTTAACCATTATACTACACTGCTATGGTTGAATGTCTTCAAAGGAAAGGATACAGCCACCAGGGTCACCTTTGTGCCTCTTCCTTTTTCCTGAAGATGCACTGGTCCCACAGGGACCCTTTGAGCAGCCTCCATCTACTATTAGACCTCTGTGTTACTCAGATATGTTTGATAGTGCCTAATGAATTTAGCAGGGAGGTGGAAGAGGTTTACGAAGACGTTTCTTTTTTGTTGTGGATTAAGTAGTTTGAGATGATTTTAGTTTGTTATTGGTGTAACTGCTGTGGGCAGAATTTTAATTGACAGTTCCTGGGATCCTAGGCTCAAAGATTACCTGCACTTATGATGTCACCACTTTGTGTATTTTTTCTTATGAACCCTATTGGAGATTTGGCAGTTTGCAAGTCGGCAGACAATCTGGTCTTACAAGTTGGATTTAATGAAATGGCCTGCAGAATAGAATATTCAATACTCAGTCATTGCTCATTATAGTGAACCATGCATGGGCATATGGAAATAGGGGTTTCTTTGCACACCCATATCTGTTTTTCATTATGAAATCTTACAATTGGGATAATCATACAGTTTCAGCCTGTGACAATCATACATTTTATTGCTCAACATTTTAAATCTGAATGTAAAATAATGTTGAATGTCTCCCTCTCATTAATTTTATGGACTTGTTATTTGTGGTTGGTGTATTTTGTGGTCTGTGGATTGACTCTCAGATATGGGCCTTTTGAGCTTCAGTTCTTTAAAGGAGGAATGGAGAGCCTTCAGATGGCCTGTTGCCAGAAATTAAGATTACAGAGCCAAACTCTGCCAACATTTAAATCTGTTCCTTATGCAACCCCATGCGTGCATATTTCTCTGAGGATGTTTTCGTCAAAGTTTGTATTTATTTATTTCAAAACCCAGTGTTTAGTGGCCTCAGTTCAGGTTTTTTTTTTTTTTTTTTACTTTTGAAAACAACTTGCAGAGCAGGTGACATTTCTTTAACAGATCTCATCACATTCAAAACAGAAGAGGACAGTTGACGAGTGATAGCAGGATTTAGCATACACATGTGTAGGCAATGGTATGCTTTTAAAAACATGATTACGGGTTATGTTCTTTAGAAAAATATTGTCTGTTCCATAATAGGGGGTGTGGGTATAATAGGCAAGGAACTGTTAAGCTAAGCTATTTTACCTTCCTAGAAAAAGTAACCGTGTATAGTTCTTGTTTTTTTTTTCTTTTGCTGTCATTCCTCTGTTTTTTTTAACAAAGTAGATTCCAATTTCTGTTTATTGTTGTTGAGGAAGTGTATGGTACGTGATTTCACTTCCCCCTCAGTTGTCTGTAGTTACAGGTCAAAGTCAGATTTGAGAGGCTCTCTTTGCAGGAAGTTGATTTGCCATATATAGTGCATTTAATTTCCTTGCCTTATAATCTATTTGTCTCTTTAACAGTGTTTTCCCATGGTATTCTCATCATAGGATTCAGTGTGCTTTTGGTAGTGGCCTTATATCCCTGTGCTAATACATTGTGCTCTCAAGCATTCCATACACTTGCTTTCAGAATCATGTTACAAATCAACAGATTTCAGGTATTCTATTTAGCTAGCTCCACAGCTGTTTATCAATATTGCCAGATGTAGTTGTTAAACAGTTTAGGTATATGGTGCTTTTTCGTGCAACTTGATTGTGTGAATGGGTTAAATGCTTTTACAATTTGCTTTTTGACCTTGGTGCTCTCAAGGCACATTTTATTTGATTCTTACTGCCTTCTGATTGGGCCTTGGCACCCCCTTGTAATCTCTGTTTTGTCAAGGCCAATGTGGCCATGCCCCAAAAAATGACTAAATTGAAGGCCTCTAGAAATTCTCAGTTTATTCTTAATTATAATGGTTTTGTACAGTACTGAAGCTGGAAGGGTATGTAAGATGTGTATATGTCTATATTGAACTGTCTTTTTTTGTTTCGGTCCATTCTGTTGAATTCGTCCAACCAATGAAGTCGTCCTGCAAGTGTCTAATGCCTCAAACTGTTTGACACATTGTATGAGCGCGTGGGCACCTGCTAGGTTTTCTTATGCAATACAGTAGAACACGCTTAGTCTGTGCTTTGACTTGCCAGTTTGCTTTCAGAAAGTGCTGCTGGGTGGAGTTAAATGTTCTTTTATAGAAGAAGGGAGGCCTGACCTCTTTTTCAAGTACTTAAGAGGAGTTTTCTGTCGCTTTCCCTACCAAATGTAATAGTTTTTTTTTTTTGTTTGTTTTTTTTGTTTGAGAACTTTGAATAATACGGTTCTATTTTATGTTGAGATATCATGAATTTGAATTCAATCCCATTTTCAAGTTCCATACCACAGCATTGTTATGTTTCAGTTAATATATATGGTGTAAACTATTTTATGAAGTAAATTTGGGTATTTAATCTGTTGTATAGCAAAATGTGATGATGAGTATTTTCCCACCAAAAAAATCTGTAACTATAAGATCACACATTGGATGGTTATTGCCAGTATTCCCTCTTGCCCTATCCAAAATTACAAGGATCATCGAACTGCAGTTGTTGTAGATATGTTGCTCTATTCTGTATGATGCAGCAGGTAAGCTGAATCAAGCTTTATGTGTGACTGGGATTTCATAGTAAACGTGCAACAGGAAAATGACCTCCATTTTACCTGTGAGTCATTTCCTCTGAAACTTTCTCCGTCCGGATTACTAGTGGAAAGGAGATGGTATTGAAGTCATTTAAGGAAAACATATTGTAACAGCCGCTATTGTTTTGAGGTTAGATCTAGACTTTTGTTTTCAAGGGGTTTTTCAGCAACAAACACAGTTGTTCTCTAAAGAATAACAAACAAATAGCATAATGCACGGCATTCTGCAAAATGGGTAAATGCTAAAGGGGGGAAATGTACCTAGTTTTAAAAAGGCAGCTGTACAGAACAGTGATTAAGAGTCATAAGTGAGAACTTCTGTGGTTTAGCTTATGCTATGTGCATTTGTGGGTACTTCAGAATTGTCTGTTTATTGTGTATGACCAGAGATTAATCTGGGGATATGGCTGGAAGTCAGTGGACCACAAATGTGCAGTGAAGACTAAGAGCTGCAGACTTTATGGTGATGCTGCCTGTACTCTGCTTAGAAATAACCTGGAGTGGTAGTTTTTTTGGAGAAACATCATCCACTGATAAGTGGACAGTTAATGATCCCAGTAGGATGAGAAAATTGCTGTTTTTTTGATGCTGCAGTGGAAGTGATGTCACTTTTTACTCTTTTGAATGATGTCTGTTTGCTCATGACATTTTGTGATGGGAACAAGACATATTTCTCTTGAAGCGGCCATTGATCGTGACAGTTCTAAATGCCTTCACTATTTATTTTGGAAAACATTGCACAATCCACCGTTGCAATAAGGGTATTGTGGTTTAAGGAGTATCCTATAAGGGGTTGACATTTCATTGAATATTTTCAACGACTTTTTGAATTAAGATCAATGAGTCACATAAGAGAAGGCATCTTCTGTCCTCAAATAAGTCCATGACTGAAATGAAGGTGTGTTGCGCACACTCCTTACATTCATTGTTGAACAGTTGAACTTTAGCTTCCACTTTTTCTCCCCCTTTTCAAAGAACTGTCTCTCCTTTCTTCTCAAAGGGGAATCATTTTTACAGTATTACTGTGTTCCCCATCTGGAATGTGATTCGAGACACCATCCCCTCACGTAAGAGAGTCATGGCACTCTGTGTGACAGCCAACCGGCAGCTGTGGGATGGACCGCCTGTTCACATTGTGCCAATCAGCAAGCACGGCTTCTGCCGTTTTTGATAAACCTGACCAATGTAGACAACGGTGCATCTCTGCATTACTACAGTAAGTGCTGCTTCCGGGCTGTAAGAGGCAACTGCCTTGAGATCAGTCTCTGGTAGACCGGCTGGTTCTAAAACTACTGGATAGGCAAATGGTCGCAAGTCAACGCCAAAGAACACTGAATCGGTCTGCTGGAATTCTGAACATGGGGTTGTGCCTTTTCTAGTAAAATGCTGTTTCCCAAAGTTCTTGGAGATACGCGACACCTTTATGCCTTTCGTTTTGATGACTTTCTATCAGAAAGTGAAGAGGTAGCCGGGATGTAGCTGTGTTGGTATGCTTGGTTTTCAACTGACTGGGCAAAGCAAAGAAAATAATACACTGCGATGTGAAATGTTTAAGGATGGTTTCACCTGAAAAACTGAATTGCAGTTTTTTAAGAATCGATTTTCCATAAGTACAATATTTTTGTCACAAATTGCCAGAAAATGGTGTTTCACGCTCTGTGTATCTGCTCAATGGCTTCCCTTTCCTTTTGTCACATGGGATTCAGGGGTAGGTCCACTAAGAAAAACAAAAGTCAGAGCACGGCTTGTGCTGCTTATTGCACAACGGCTGTTAACCCCGTATTAACGGCCGATTCACGACAGTGTTGATTCAAATTAAGCAACCACGGAGCCACGCCCAAATAGGTAGCAAGTGTAGTTCTCAAGTGAGACAATAAAACGTCACAGTTTCTGTTGCGAAACATGAGGTTTCGCCTGTTGGATCAGCCTTCATAAGAGTTTTTTTTTTCTTTTTGAGCAAGGGTTGCAGCAAGCTTCATCATCTCTGCTGCTATAGTTGACATTCGAGACTGGAGCCTCTGCTAAGTTGTCTGATCTTTAAAAAAAAAAAAAACTGAAACCAGTCTTGGTGTCATGCTCCACTTCGAATGTGTGAATAAAGTAAGAGGCTGTTTTGGTCACACTTGTTTTTCGAGTTGTGCAAGTGCTGATTCAGTAACAATAACTGGAAACTTGCCCGTTACTTTAGGTCTTTATTTTGACTTGCTGCACAAATAGTGTTGCGGGAATAATAATGACTTCAAAAAGAATCCGTTGCACCACAGATTCTAGATCGGATTAATTAGATCATTTCAAGTGCATTGTGTTTTAATTTAAATAACATGGCTATTGGAGTTGTCAAGATATGTGTCCCCCTACAATGAAACATCCTACCTAAATTACCGGAGTAAAGAAATTACAGGAAGCAGACTCAAGGACATCAAATTTATTGGCCTGCAAATAATTGACAGAACTTCCACTCTCTTGAATGCATGACGTGGTAGATGTGTCTTCCTGCAACTAGACTATATGACCAAAAGTATCTGGACACCACTTGATCTGAGGCTGTTTTTTCTGTCCGATTGCATAGAAATTAGTCATTTCAGCACTGAAATGTATGTAGATGACATATTTTAAGTATGCATTGTTGCTATTCTTGTTTGTGTTAGTGTTAATCAGTTTAACCTACAGGGTCCAAGTTAAACTATGCAGTTGTTCCCTGCACTTGGAACGGTACTTCTCTCTTGTTGTACGTCGCTCTGGATAAGAGCGTCTGCCAAATGCCTGTAATGTAATGTAATGTAATGTAATGCATGACCCAGACAGTGCATTGTGTAGCTACTTCCCGCTTGTTGCAGAAGTGTGGACTTTCCAACTGCTCCAGGGGTGTGAACCTGTACGTCAGTTTTTCTGGTAGGCTTACCTGCAACTGTTTAAACAGGCATTGCAGTCCTTTGACAGATTTTTCCATTGATTGTTCTTAGCAGGACTCTTCCGTGCATTTAGAACTGCTAAATTGCATCACTCCTCGAGAAATTAAGTAAGTTATTCTGTGCGTGTACGTACGCGAATGGCAAACACGTTTGTGACACGACCGTATGATGCAAGCGTGTTTCCCTCCCAACACCTGACTGTACACACACTCAACCAGGCCAGCTCCTGGCATTTTAATGAAGTCATGCTACTGTGATTGCTGCTACTTTCACCAATGTTTATTTTAAGACCAGTCTTCCCCCCCCAGGTCAGATTTTGTCACAAACAGACATTTGCTCTGTGCGTCGGCTGTTTGCATCAGTCTGATCTCATAGAGCGTGAGCCTAAGCAGGATTTGGCTTCTCCAACCTGCTTACCAGTCCCTCTGATTTCAGGAGGGTTTTTGTGAGCAAACGTAACCCCTTTTTTGTGACAGTTTTATACTGAGTACTGCTCAGGACCGACACGCTTTGCCCTTTGAGTCGACTGCAATGGCTTTCTGAACCCATGACATTGTGCAGAACTAGGCAAGGAGGCGGAGCTTTTGAAAATGTTAATGTTTTGAAAATGAGTTATACCAGAAGGGGGGGTGGAGGTAATGGTCTCCCAATCTCCCCACATATTTAAGTCACTGCATTCAGGGATAATCTTTACTTTCAGATTTTCTGGTCTTGGGAATGGGTCTTGGACAGTGATGCCAGATTTTAAAAAGGTGAACCTTTCCAAAGCTATTTTCCCCGCACTATAACATAAAAAAGTGGCCCAGTTGGGCAGGAATTTGCCTGATCTGGCAACACTGGTCTTGGATCTGTAAGGTCTGTAATATTTTCATTTGAAATTTTATTATTTGTAATTGTTTCACATTTGTTAAGGTGAAATATTCTCAAATGTGCCTGGAGACCCATAAATTACCTCACTATGCAACATTTTCAAAACAGAGTCTGGGACTCCCGAACAATGACGTGAATACATTTTCACTTCCAAACCTGATTCATAGTTGAAAACAAATATGTTGTTCTGCATTTTACGTGAGGAATGTCTGTAGCATGTGAGGTTCATTGTTTGAAGTTGATCTTCGTCGAGTTTTAGAGAATATCTCTTAGTCTATGTTTACTACAGCACAGAAGCCAAAGTACACCCCATCCGGTGATAGCGGGGGCGATGACCAGCAAGCGCTGTGTTTGGTAGGGATAATAAAGCGCCTTCATTGATTGACTCTTAAATTTAGTCTTTACATTTCCGGGGGTGGCTAGACGAGTTTTAAGAAGGCTAAACATTTCAGAGAAACACAAGTTTGAGATTAAAATGCATTTTTTCAAAACTTCAATGGTAATTGAGTCTGCTGCCATGAATCTGTCTACATTTTATGGGTAAAATAGCAGCTGGTACTCACACTTGTATACATGTTCTATCTGTATTCATCTAATAGGTTTAATTTAAATTATGTAGTAGTATGATGCTTATAAACTGCATTTTATTGTTTTATATATTATGTATATGTATTTTTGTTTTAATTGAAGATGGTATACTTGAAAATTACAACTGAATAATTGAAAATTCGAAAGTACTTCGCCATGTGATTACCCCTTTGTAAATGCGTGTCTGAGGCGATTAGAATCGCAATGCACTGAATTAATTTAACTGCTAGTGAATAAATGAATGTCAAGGTGATCAAATTGAATAAATATTTGTAAATAATTTTATCACTGAGGGATTATTTAATTTTATAGCATTTTAAAACTTCACAATTCAATTTAATAATATTTTATTTGATGGTATATTTAATTTAATTGAAATGTAATAGCAATGTTACTTCCACCTCTCATACGTGTCTTGTGTCTTTTAGCAGTGATGTAACCGAAAGCATTTTGCACCTGTGCACTTTAGGATTTGTGCTTTATTATATTCTGTTGAATTTAGTTTATTCTTCCTATGTTGGTGCAAGTACCTAACGCACACATTCAGCATTCTCCAATTGGGCACAGGCACCATACTGGCCTGTTCTTATAATTGCTGTTCTGTTCAGTTATAATCGATCTGTTAATGAAAATATAACAGTTAAAAAAAAACATCCTTGTGTACTTAAACAGCAGAAGAAGTCTGCCATTTTTTCAAGGCTAGTGTTGAGTTGATTTTACTGAAGGCAGCATCAAATTGATCCCACAAACTCTGATCGCTCTGTTTAGTGGCGTGTTCCTGAATTTCTGGAGTTTTTATACTATAATTATTTTGCTTGCAATAAGATTTATAAATCAAATTACACAAATATGCAGCTAAGCTTTATCTTTACATTGATGGAATAATTTTGGAATATACAGATTACTCTGCAGGAACCCACATAATAATCTTTCTCCTGAAACATAATTAGGTCATATAATTGGGTAACAGGTTTTTTTTACTTTATTCTGGGATATATTTTGTGTGATATACTCACAGTTCAGTGAGTATATCACACAAGTGGTAGGTTTTTGTGGATGAGAACCCTAGAACTAAATTGGACTGAGAATCACATTGACTCATGTTGATAGTCACTATCCGCGAGGAGTGTTTATGCCCTGACGCTCTTGGCCTCGAACCCTGCCCCCCTTACTGACCTGTCGACTGTGCTTCTCCTAATCCAGGGAGACGATGTGGGCCTCTTGGTCTCGGAGCAGCTGGGCCTGGGGCAAAACCTGGACCTGTCGGACACCATGGTCCAGCAGAAGCTGGACGAGATCAAGGACCAGATCAAGAGGGAGATCCGCAAGGAGCTGAAGATCAAGGAGGGCGCAGAGAACCTGCGCAAGGTCACCACCGACAAGAAGAGCCTGGCCTACGTGGACGACATGCTCAAGAAGTCCAGCAAGAAGGTGGATGACCTGCACCAGGACCTCCAGGAGCTCAACGCTCACATCGTGGTGAAGGACCCTGAGGATTTGCTAGGTAATGCAAATTTTCTTGCTCGGAGTACACAAGTTCTGCCACATTACAGGCTGGTTATTTGGGTGTGAATCTTAATTAGAGAATGACCGTAATTAGTGTTATGTTTGTTGTGTTAACTGATTCAGTGTTTCCCATTCATTGGCTTTATTTTGGGAGTCATGCAGGGAAAGATTTGTTTCAGTATTTCCCCTGCTGTAGACATTAGTGGGATGGGTGCCCCCCCCCCACCCATCAACAGTTTCTAGTTTACTGCTATGTATTAGAAGTCACCTCACCATCATTCCTCTGTTCCCCCAAGAATGTCATCTTAAACACAGAAACGTGAAACAATCAGCACCCACACTCATTGTTCTAAATCAGAATGGAATGGATGCAAGAAATGATCAGAACACTTAATTACTTAGCAGAATAATATCTTTCAGTTTGGTGGAGACAGAAAAAACATACATTAGGATGCTTAAATGCATTGTTGCACTTTACTTCTTGTGTAGCTTAAAAGTAGAAGCTGAGAAGAAACAGCAATGTTTTGGACCCAGAGAAGCTATACTAATAGTTTTACATTGGTTAACATATTTTCTGAAGATTTTTCCCTATTTTTTGTCTTGTGGTGCATATCAAACTGACCTTACATTTTTCTTAAATCATTAACATGATAAATATCCTTAACGTGATAAATGTGTTTCTTGTCGCTACCCCGTTTTCATGAGAAATAATGATGTTAAAAAATGTGTAGATGTGTCTTGAGAACAGTAGAAGGCAGTGTCTTGTATAATAAGGCAATGCATTTTCTTCCCCTTTGTAGGAAAACTATATAATCAGTGTGCATGTCAGTTCCAGGGAGTAGATCATTAGGATTTACCTCATGTGCCATAATTCCTGCATTGTGTTAGCTGCACAGCCATGATGAATGCGCAGGGCGTCTGTATTCATATCGAACATCTTCTAATGAAAATAGGGGTTTAGGCCTCTGCGGTGTCTGTTAAAACTAATGAGCGCGCGCAGGAAAAAGGCTTCTGGGATTACTCTGCCGGCCCGTCCGGGGGGAAGCGGAATATTAGTTTTCCCGCGGCGGGGTTAGGCTCGGGGACGGTGGAGGAGCGGGACGCGGGGGTGGGGGGTGGAGGGGGGGTGCTCTCGCGTAGCCCAGAGCCGTCGCTTTAATTGGAAGCTCATGTGCGGCGACAGCGGTGTAAAAGGAGGCCCGGGCGGCTGCTTCCAGCCCCCTTTCCCAACCAGAAGTGAGATTGGGACAGGAAGTGGCGCTTGGTCATGAGGCACGGCGGGATGATAAACCTCCCCTGTGGCCTCTGTTGTGCCACAGACAGCCATCTTCACCTGACCGCAACCGCTCTGTACCTTTTCACCTGAGGCTCAAATGTCTGTTAAAACGTACTTGTAACATTAAGCTATCTACCGTAAATGTGCACTGATGGCTGCATTCAGGTTTAGTACAGCCTAAGGCACTTACTGTAGACTTTTTAAGGGCACAATTCAATTCAGTCAGACCCTCCATATCACTTAATCTTAATAAATACTCATTTTCTTGCTGTATCTCAATGATGAAAGTAAGAGGTTATGGCCAATGAACATGTGATTTCATAGAATTATTGACACCACGGAATGCTTCTGGTTGGTCAGTTGGCATAAGATAAACCTACATTTCATGTTTAAACCTGTTGTCTGGGTCGCCAACTTTTAGCATGCTAAATTGTAGTTAGTCAGTCAGTCATTCGGTCAGTTAGTCCATTCTAAGATACTGTTGGACATTTAATTTTAAATAGTTAAAATTAATATGTATCATCTAGATTTTCCTAAAGACCAGTATATATGCTTTTCTGTTTAAAAATCCTTTCTCATGGCTGCGAAACAGCAGTCTGAAAACTGTCTGGATTCAGTTACTCCATTTGAGAGGCTCTGCCTTAAGGGTGTCTGCAGCTGGCTAAAGAGGGTTTATGTGTAGAGCCTGTTTGTTTATTAGAAACCTGATCCAGCCATCTTAAGTTACCCATAGTCTTGTCTGTAGACTCACTGAAATCTCTGCCTTGGAAAATTTCAGTTCTAGAAACCATGATGGAATTGCCTATAAATGTTTTGTTTCTGCGTTACATAATGAACAGTAAGTATACTGTTGCAGTAGAAGCAGGACAGTGTAGGTGAAGTGATGTTGCTGGTGATAAGCAGTTGTCTGTTTACTGCACAGAAGACAATGAATGGCCTTATACCCACCTAATGTCTTCCTGACTGGAGCATTTATGCTGGATGAAGTATACGTTTCAGGTTCCTGGGCCATCCTACTCAGAAACTAGGCATCCATGTCACTTTGTCCAGTCATGTGATCAAACAGTAATTTATTTATGAGATGCACTTGTGCTGTATTGGGTGTCCACTGTGCCTTCTAGAGATTCTGTGTTGTACCAATTAAAGTATACTTTGTGTGCTTTTCACATGTCATAGAACCTCTACAGAAGAAGCGGTGATAAGCATTGAGACCTGCAATCACAGCCAGATGTTAACATGTATACAGTAGGCCTGTGCATTGACTCTATGTTTCGAAACACTGGACAAAGGCCTTGATGTTAATAAAGGATTTTATATTACATTACATTACATTATAGGTATTTAGCTGACGCTCTTATCCAGAGCGACTTACAACAGTGTAACTAAACTCAGGATCAAGTCCACTTAAGTCCATTGAATAAAATGTAGATAAGAAGCCTTTACTATAGTAGCATACAGTAAGGAGAAACAAGATAGTCTGAACCAAAAAAAATTTTTTTTTTTTTTTTTTTTTTTTTATAGTTATGGGAGAGGGTTTAGGGAAGAGGAGAGAGGTATACAGAGAAGAGGTGCGTCTTGAGTTTCCGTTTGAAGGTGCTCAGACACTCTGCTGTTCTAACCTCCACTGGAAGATCGTTCCACCATCGTGGGGCCAGAACTGCAAAGAGTCGAGACCTTGTTGCTGCTCGTGTAGGGGGAGGAATCAGCCGCCCTGTAGTAGCCGATCGGAGCGATCTGGCCGGCTTGTAGGGTCTGATCATCTTCTGCAGATAACCAGGAGCTGACCCCTTGACTGCTTGGAAAGCAAGCACCAGTGTCTTAAACCGGATGCGAGCTTGCACTGGTAGCCAGTGGAGGGAGATGAGGAGGGGAGTGACGTGGGAGTCACGAGGGAGGTTGTAAACCAGACGTGCTGCTGCATTCTGGATGAGCTGAAGGGGTCTGGTGGCTGATGCTGGTGGCTGATTTAAAGTTTAAATTCCGTATGCCCCATTATGTAACACGGGTTCCTCCTGCTTTTTTTATTTATTTATTTTTAATCTGATTTATTTCAGGAAGGAAACTGGAAGTGTTCAGGTTTTGCAGAGGTCTCTTCGGAGATAAAGTAGTTACATTTTTAGCTCGCAAACCTAATTTTGAGAAGCCGCTGGTTATATAGCCTGTGCTTCAAGTTAAAGCCACTCATTGAAGGCTCATTGCTAACAGACCAAGGTCAAATGCATGCACAAATCTCACATTTTCAAATTATGTACGTAACCATAGTAATATACTTTTGTAATATACAATTGCATGTTTTTCAGAATGAGAGAAACACATTTACATGACCTTCTCCCCACACTTACTGCCATATCTTAAGTCATTTCAAAGCCACGTGAGTTAAATTACTCTTCAGGAATATGAGGATTTCAAATTTCTGCTGAGCAATTAGTGCTGTTTGAAAGCTGGTACATGAATGACACTTGGTTTTAAGTCATTTTGTAAATCAGTTTTGATAGCTTCAAAATTGAAAAGTACTTAAAATGCTTAAAGATTTGATGGGTTAAAATAATTTTAAAATGTTCTCTTTTTTTGGTATTTGAGTATTTAAGAATTTCCTGAGCAAATCCTCCATTTTAATATAATGTGTTAAATGCAATTTAAGGTATAATTTCAACTGCAATACCTTGGTCAATGTCTGCTTTAGAAATTGTACATTAATTAGACTGGCCAAAGGTATGGACATGGAAATTGAAATGAATGTTACAATGTTATCTTTGGTTCTTCTGTTGGTTTCCAATTTTCACCCAGGTTATTGAACTTTAAAAAAAAAAAAATATATATATATATATATATATATATATTATTATTTTGCTTCTGCAATCTGGGACTGTTCTGGCAGAAGCAAACCAACTCTGGAGCTCTCAGTAGAGAGGAAGTGTGTAGGGTTCATCAGGGCCGGACTCACCCCTGAATCATGTGATATGACTCATAAACTACAAAGGTACCATACATTATGCATAGGACAGGGCCTGTATAGGACAGGGCAATCTGCCATCGTATTACGGCTCGGTGACTTCAGGTTATTCTGGTAAAAAGCGTCTGTTGGTCCTTATCCAACTGTGCAAACATTAGACATGTCGATGCTTTATAGAGCTGGAAATTATCGAAACCAAAGCAGGCTAAGTATACCTAGCTCAAGGGTACAACAGTAGATTCACGCTACAGATTAAAATTTGCATTCGTGTCACAGGCCTGCAATCACTGCACTACACTGCTCTGCCAGGCTTTGAAAGTGTTTTTCTGTGGAGAAAGGTGCTACTGCTGTGTTTGCTGGGGAAAGTTTTGGTAATGCACTGTTGGGCTCCCTCCTGGAGGGACAGAGGCCTGCTCTGGGACCTGGGTGTCCTGAGGTCCCTTTTCTCAGAAGTAACGGGAAAAAGAAGAAGCCCCTGTCAGTGTTCCAGCGCTGATCTCATGCGCTGTTGCTCAGCTCTTAAATTCCCCCTAGAACAGCAGGGTGTGTGTGTGTGTGTCAGGGGTGGGGTGGGGTGGAGGTGGGGGGGGGGGGGGAGGACCTCCACCCTCTGTTTCCTCAAGCTAATGTTTGTTTTATATGTAAAAAAAAAAAAAAATTATTCCCATTGATTAGAAATCAGTCCTGAGGCCTCGTTCACAAAACTTTGCAGAGGTTCATAACATGCTATGTTATAATGACAAGAACAGGCCATTCAGCCCAACAATGCTCGCCATTTTCCTGACTAAATTGTACCTAGTGCTCTGATTATCTACAGACTGGACAGTGCCTAACACCGTTCTACAACAAAAGGTTACGTATGCACAAAATAACTGTGTACAGTGGAAATATATTTTGTTTTGTAAAACCGTCTGTACACTCATCTGCATGCAAGTTTCCCACAATCAACTTGAAATTCTGCGTACGTGCACGAGCCAGGCATCCCGCCCCGTTACCTCTGACAGTTAACCTCAAATGGTTTAATGGAACACCCAACGTGAATGTGACACGCATATAAATCAGCTCGTCGTTGCGATTCGTCGTCAGGCACGATGGGGAAGGCAGACCGCGAAACAAAGAAGAGATACTTACCGGAGTGTGAAATCGAGACGCTCATTACGGATGTAGAGGCCAGACGGGCTGTACTGTTTGGTGGAAATAGCTCTGGCATAACCAATAAAATGAAATTTGTGGCGTGGCAGTGTGTCGCTGCAGTGGAACCATTTTGATAATTAAAAAGGAGTGGTCGGAAGTGGATTGCTGTACACCGGCAAGTTTAAGTGCCTAGTACCAGTGACATTGGGGAGCAATGCCCCTCTCAGATAGGCATTTGTCCCCTCCCTAAATTTTATAAGGATACACTACCATAGCCAGGAATTAATAATAATTGTTGCACTTCAGTCACAGCATCACCCCATGATGAGACATGATTCAAAATATGATGCAATACTTTGTCTGAGTTGCAAACATAAAAGACAGATGCATCCGCATCAAAAATGCAGATATTGCATCCACCAAATCTCCTTGATTAAACCCCTCACCAAGTCACATAATTGCATATGGGTTTTGCATGGATTCTGGGATAAGAGCACTTGAATTATCTGCGTCTGTACTGTGCGACTCTACACCACCTCCCTGATACAGTAGCATAAGACTAACAAGATAGACTAACAACAAAAAGACAGAAACCACTCAGGTCTGGATGTTCCTCTGATGAGGGATATGGTTATTAGAAGGCTGTGTACTTAGATTTGAGATAAATGGGTCTGTAGGACATTTAACTGTATTTCACTAATTTTCTGTTGGAGTCGCCAAATCCCACAGTCTCCATAATGTGCATACACAGGGGTCATAGTTTGCATAAATGTGCTTATATTTTGGGGTCAAGTTAGATTTTTTCTGCGTAAGCACCATTTATAAATTAGGCCTGTTGTGCAAAGATGCATATTGTCATCTAAAGATTCACCTGTCTGTAGTTCTAGATTAGTTCAAACTATCCAAGACTGGCCCACCAAAATGTTGAATCACGTAGAAAAGTAAATTACTTTCAATGTTAAGTGAGTGCAAGGGAAGAAAAAAACACCCGTGCAGCAATGCAATGTTTATCTAATGTGCATTTGTTGTAGTTGCTTTGAGCTGACTTTGGTGATGTCCTGCCTGTTCATTGGTTTGTAATATTTTAGGTAAGCATCAGTCAATGTGTGCATCTACTCATTACAATAGCCCAGATAATTAAAAGTGCTTCCTAATCAATCTCTATTATAATGCGCAGCCAGTGATCCATCACCAAAAGTCACTTCTGTGATTCTGCTAGCATCTCAGCTAGAGATCTCAGGTCCATGTGAATTGAGTTCATCCGGGAGTGTGTGGAGGACTGGCTGTTGTTCTGAAGTGTGAAGGCCAGTCCCACAGCAATGGTACTGTAGCTCTTCAGGCTGAGGGCCGGGTCAGATGGTGCTAAAAATAATCTTCACACGCTGTTTGTAGACTGTAAAACCCAATGAAAATGACAAGGGACTCAGAGTTAATAAGTAATAAAGAGTTTCGCAGTGGTTATTGACTAAGTGTATTTTGGCGTATTTATTTTTTTCTTTCTGTACCAGGAAATACTTGTACTAGGCATAGTTTTAACCAGGGTTAATTTGCATATGGACATGCATCGTGTGGCTTTTATCTTGAACTGTGACTCACTGATATTGTCTCAAAAGAAAGTTGCAAAACCTGCTTTATGTAACTATGGAGATGTAAGACCTCATTAAACTTGGCTGTTGCTTCATTGGCTTCCTGGTAGTGGAATCTTTAGTGCCCATTGGTTCCCAGGCTCCAGAAACTAAAGCGCGTGTGAGTGATATAATGCACTTTATGTATGTGCAGGTACCCTCAAATTATTCACACACTGGTTATTGGTCTTCATAGCTGGTAGGACCTGGTTAATAAGCACTTATTTATATTAATGCTACCAACCAATACAGTTCAGGTACAAGTACAGTACTTTTGTTTTTCCAGTTGGATCAGAGGTCCAGTATTCAGTACAGGATTGCGACTATATTGTCAAATGAGTCCAAATGTAACAAAATCAAAGTATACTTGTGTTATCGCGTACTAAGAAGTATGTTTTAGCTTGTAAGCTTGGAAGAATATACTGTCAAACATGGATGTATGCAGAATGTAAGGGTGCATAATGGCACAGTTAATTTGGAAAGTGGCATCTGGTTAATTTAATTCATTTGTGAAGGAATCTCCTGTAAAGGAATCTTTATGGGTGTGAATCATTTTGAAACTGTTTTTTTGGGAAAAAATATAACTTGTTCAGCAACATCTTTTTTCTCTTCATAAACTGTATTGATATAAAATGTATATTTCCTTTTTTAAGCACAGAATCTAGCTCATTACCCCTTTTGTTTATTTTACACAGCCTTTCCTTGCAATTTTTTCCAAATGAAAATATATATTTTGTCTGCAAATTTGCACGGACAATAATTAAGTTAAAAAAAAGAACTGGGCCGATGTTTGGTGCGACGGCTCTGAAGGTGGCGGTGGAGCGGAGAGCAGCGGACGCCCTTTCCCGTACCCTGCCGGCGGTGCTTTAGATCAGCTCATGGGAAAGGGGCAGCCCCCTCGGCGAAAAGCAGCCTTTGAGCGCTGCTCTCGGTCCTGGAGGGATGGGCTGAGACTCTAGCCCAGGCACGAAAATCGTGAGCTCATCCTTCAGGGCTCCAGCCTTTCTGGAATTACAGAGAAAACGTTTGTTTTCGACTTCAGCTGGGTGTATATCAACCCCCCCCCCCCCCGGCTGGGAGGGACGAAGGAAACGTGCGTAACCGAACGGTGACGGAGGCGCTTGTATAGCCACGCAAGATCGCGTACTGATTTTAGGTCGCGTACTGAGCCTGAAATGTTGTCAGACATTTACGGTCCTGACGTTGTCATATGCGGAGTTTTATTCTTTTAGATTTTAAAAAACAGCTTTAATTTGTGATTTTGTTCCTTTTTCGCTGTTTCTCAGGCACCTTATAATGTGAAAAACATTATCATTGATCATTTTCTGTAGGCATTCACAACACAGGATGGAATTGTTGCACAAAGCAAAGAGAAAAGGGCGAGTGTTTTTGGAGGAAAATGTTGATTTGGTCTGAATTTTTTTCTGTTGAAAGACATGCCTGCAACTATTTTCATTTCACCTGGGAAATCCTCACTGAAATAAACCTGAAAACCTGTTCTGTGGTTTGGAGTGAAACCGGGCTTGTTAGCACATGCCTCTAGTTGTGCTCCATCTAATTAATCTGTCAATATAATATTTTCTGTTACTCTGTGTTTTCATTTTTGTACTGCTTATGAACAGAACAGGAAATAAATGTTAGAGTAGTTTCGTACTGTAAACTGATTTCGCAATATCTGTCCTTTTTGTGAAGTGTTTTGTCCTATTGCCACATTTACAGTATATTATAGCTTCAGTTACAGTACTGTTGTGTGCACTGTTGCCCAAATTAGATTGCCTTCATATATTTCAACCCTTTTCAACCGCAAAATTTGAAATTTACCAAAACATTTTAGATATGAGATGCTGAATGATTAATGCGCCATTGGTGGTGAAGTCTGTGAAGAATCCTGCACTTCATACTGAATTAATCATATGAAAAAATGCTGGCCTGAGCTGCTTGGTGGTTCCTGTTGTTAAGGCAGTGGGTTCGGTTTTGTTTGTCTCCCACTCTCTGGTATGGAATCCGGACTGTGCTTAACTGTGGCTGGGAGCTCTGCGGGGCAGCACTTAACTGACCGCATAGTTTCCCAGGGAGGGAGAGTTTGGGTCGGTGGGATTGTGAATGGTAAACAGAAGCGGGAGCTGGCACAACACGTTCGTGTGTTTACACGTTCGTGCGTACTCGCCCAAATGAACAGGATGCTGCAGGGTTCAGACGAGGTCACAAGCACATACTGCAAGCTACGCATTAGGGAGAAGAGAGAAATGTGGATTAATTAAAACCTTGGCCTGAAATTGATTTGAGGTAATGAATTTCTTTAGAAATCAACCTAAGCTTTTAAGGCCTTTATTGGTGAAAGCTCTCCAATATCTGGTCACTCTGAACACGATTGAGTGAAGATTGAGTATCTTGTTCTGATGAAGTATCTTGCAATGCCCAGTGCACTGGCACTGCGTTGTTGTGTAAGGCGCACATATTCTGAGTTTGCAGGTGCGTGACAGAGATTCACCACAGGTGAAGGATCTCAAGGGAGAAGACATGAGTCTTCAAATTGACACAAGCAGCACCTAGGTTCTAGTAACAGGAGCACCGTTGCAGTGCTGATGACAAGCTGTTCTGGTGTAATCTTTCGTAACGTTCGTGAAAACCGTTCAGCACCGACATGCATATTTCACACCATCACGGTCGCCCTAATAGGTTTTCTCACCGTCGTGGAGCAAGCGCGGTCTGTCTTATCAGTCTCTGAATTCCATATTTTTCAAATCTGTTATTTATCTTTTTGTGTTTTGTTTTTTTTTTTGTCCTTAATTTCAGACTCGCCCCAAACGCCAGACGCCCCCAACAGCGAAACGCGGGCGAGTAACAACAGCAGCCGAATAGCTGCCCTGAAGAAGCAGATCGACATCGAAATGAAAGTGAAACAGGGGGCGGAGAATATGATCCAGATGTACTCCAATGGCTCCTCAAAGGTAGCTCCGCTCCCTCTGTCTCTCATCATACTCTCCTCTGACCACCCGTACTCTGTGCTTCTGTGCATTGTCCTGTTGTGAAGGATTTGGTTTCATTGCTTCGTTAAACATATTTTGAGGCAGGGGCATTGTATAGGCCCCATCAGTTCCCAGAGTACATATGTAAAACATTGATAAGCTTTAATATTTAGAGTTCTACATGCAAAATATAAAATAGCTTAAAACAAAAAATGTTGATTCTAGTAAGCTTAAGTCTAAGTAAATGTGACACCAAATGAAATCACTAGTAAATTGTGATGAAGTAAGGGAAATGGAAACAAACAAAAAAAAGAAAAGGGCTTCAAGTTATTGTGCTCATTTCAAAGTCACGATGCTTAAATAGTGTTGCACTGCTGAAAAACGTTTGAATGGTTTCTTGAGGTCTGATTCACCCCGCAGTGCACGACGTGCTGCGGTAGTTAGCAAGGCCCAAGATGCAGGGCTCATTTTCTCTCGATGTCAGCGCCGACTTGACCCGAGTCCCTCCGCGGCACTCCCTCCCCCACATTCCCGCGCTTTTGCATTCTGAATTCCTGACACGGCCTGCTTCTCCTTTATCTGCCTTCGCATACAGTGTTTGTAATAATTAGGAGCGAACTCAAAGCTAATGAGGCAAGCTAGTGAGGAAACTCTGACATTAGTTAATGAGAAAAGCCTCTCTTTAGTGAACAGAGGGGGTGACCTTCAACCAGCTGATTCCTATGGGATTTTTGCATTGTGCAAGACATGACATCACCTCGTCGCATTCTTTGTTCATGTCGACGGAATGCAAACTATGCATCCCCTCACCCCACATCCCCTGTCCCCGGCCTTTTCTCTTGTGCGCTACTTCCGAATACGATCTCTAGCGTGCACGCTTTTAAAATCGGAAGCGGACGGATGGCATGGTTTGGATTTCATTATGTCCGTTTTCAGGAATCTCTCCCAGTAGCGTTTCTAAAAAACGTTTGGTTTTGGACTGGAGCATTTAGGAAGTTTACAGTTTGAAAAATCAGGCATTATTTCAGACCATCAACTGTTTTTCAGTCTCCACCAGTTCCAGGAAGTGTTTTGTTTGTATCATATTGTTTAAAAATGAATACATTCTGGAATGTAACAGTCTCAATTTGAGAATCGTTAGGAATCATCAATCAAATATTTCCATGTTTAAGCCGAGTGATTAATTAAATAAAATTAAGATAAGTTAACTGTCAGATCTCGACTGTATGAAGTAGTGTCAGATATGGTAAGAACTTGTGTTTCAGCCTACAGTAGTGTGGTCCTGGCTGCTAAACCACAGATGAAATAGCTCCAGTGCAGTTGGCGTCATGGAGCAATCTAGCCTTCCTCCTCCCTGTTCCCTGTTTAGCAGGCCTGTTGTAATAGCTGAGCAATGTGCATTGTAATTAACATTGGATAGCTCTGCATGCACCTCCCCCATGTAGGGATACTGCTCTCCACACATCACTGACAAAGAAAACTATCCACTCGGCTTGGTCCTAGTCCTTATGTTATTCAAACACTGCGGGGCCAGCGTTTAGAAATCGTCAGGTTAATATTCTATTAGTTCTACTAATTATGGAGTGCTTAAAACTTCCTGTGAGGATTAACAGTGCAAGAATCCTTTCCTAATGCTACTCGGACGTTTTATTTGAATTATTACGCTTTCTGGTGGAAAGAAAAATGTGGCCCTTCTTCCCCCCAAAGTAACACTTAATTGGCCTTTATGTTGGAATTACTGCATTTATTCTCAGGAAACCACACACAAGGCTTTTCATTAGTTTGGTTAGTCAGGCCTGACAGTTCAAATGCCGTGGCTGATCCATGACTACATTCCCTTTTTCTCGTATATCAGAGGTGCTGGGGTCTTTTTTTTCTCTCTCTTCCTGCTTTTAGTCAGATTTGTCTGTGTGTCATAACACACGCTTGCCCAGTCGTTGGCTCTGTTCGTATTGTGTTGGCTGCGGGGGCGGTGTAGTTATAAAGAGTCGGGAACTGGGCTTGTAACTCAAAGGTTCTGACACAGCCGTTGTGCCCTCGAGCGACGTACTTAACTTGACTTGTTTCAGGAAAATATCCAGCTGTATAAACGGGTCGTCTGTAATTCCCGTGTGTCACTCTGGAAAACTGCGTCTGCTAAATTCTGAATTGTGATATATCTTGTGATGTGTCCTACGCCTAGGACCCTGGATTTTGGAGGTTGTAATTCAGTTGAATTCTGCTAGAATCCACTGACATTAATCCACTCCTTGTCAACAATCTTGGCAGTCGTAGTTTCTCTGTATTGTAGGGGCAACGCGTGGCATAATTTTTACTGTAGGAAGTTCAGGTAATATAGTTTAATAAGAACTATTAACATTGTGGATTAAACACATGTAAAAAAAAAAAAAAAACTATTGTTGGAAGGGCCAAACAAAACAGTATTTTTCTATTTTGTGAGGGCTCTTGCAATGTTTTCACACTGAGTCTGGTGTTAAGGGTGGGTAGCTCTTGGCCTCTCTCTATCAGGACTGTAAGCCTCAGTGGGCAACACATTCTATAGGAAACAACCCAAAACTGCTGTCAGCCAGGAAGTTACTGCTAAAGGAAGTCATGAAATGCCAGAAATGGCAGGAACATAATCTGGAATTGGACGAAAAAGCAGTCCTGAAGGAAAATTTGTTTTCTCCTTGCAATATTAGACACAATAATACAAAATGTATTAGACACAATTTCATTGAATGTAAATGTGTTAAAATATGGTGCTCCATTCTAAATCCAGCCACACTTAGATTTAGGGTCTTTACTGAAAATACTCATGAAGCACATCCAAAGCCACCATAACTGATTTATTGTTAATTTTCCTGCTCGAAGATTTGAGTGACCGCAGATACCTTCGCCAGGCATCAGTACTTGAGCAGAAGAAACTAGGGTTTTTTTTATTTTTTTAATCTGCATTTACTTCTTTAATCTAGGCATCATCACATTCAAAATGTTGAGCTTCCAGTGCTTGAATGTGGTTTCATGTACCTTACAATGTAGTTTTAATGGTAAAATCTATGATTAATTGTGATGTTCAGATCAGCATATTAATCAGAGCGATGCATCAATCAAACCAAAGTTTTGAAACGGTATTAAGTGCATAATGTGTTCACTATATAACAGTATAATTAACAAAGAATATTTAAAGATGGGGAAAAAGGTTATTTAAAATAAAGTAGTTAACATCCATTGTTGTGATGCTGTCAACAGCAGTGCTTTTGAGCAACAGTTTGACAGAGTACAGGTCTTTTTAATTTAATTTATTAAACATTAAAAATGGTTTATTTTGGTTATTGGGATTGTGTGTCACAGTAAAGAATACTGTTTTCTTTGGAAATGGAGCTGAATTTTGTGCACAGCAACTTAAACTATGAATTATGCATTCGCTCTCAATTGCATTGCAGCTAACAGAAAGTGGACAGCTTTCTGTTGCCATATTTTCAAATTTCAGCAATAACATACTGTGTTCTGAGTAACAAAATCAGGGCAATTCCGTAAAATGTGCTGCTTGGAATTTATGTGTTTTTTAATAAGAACATTTCAGCTTAAAGAATGATCAATAACATGACAGAATTTGAGTAACGTACCAACTTTGTACTTACTTTCAGCACCAGTAGTTTCATATCCAACTGTTGTGACTGTCATTTAAGGATATGAGGAAACATGTTTCCGATATTCAATGTTTTCATTCTTCTGCAGGACCGCAAATTGCTTGCAACTGCTGAGCAGATGCTACAGGACAGTAAAACAAAGATAAAGTTCATCCGGATGCAGATTTTGAAAGCCAGCCAGACCAGTGAGATGGGTTTGGATAACAGTGACGGTAGGCATGGGTCATACCCCAACGCTTCTGCCAGCATGCTTTGTGAACCGTTTCTGTTATGTGTGTGTGTGTCCTCTGTGCTTTGTGGTGATTGTTTTGTCAGGGGGTCTTGTCAGGAGCCAATGACCTGCTGTCGAACACTAAGAGCTATAAAAGAGATATTTCCCCTAAGGATTCCTATCCTTTTTAATGATGCTGTATATTTATTTTAAGCTTATAATAAGTCAGTCAAATATTTCAGACAGTTTTGGGGTTTTAGATAATTACCTGGTATCTGCAGGATGGGAAGTTTCTATGGAAGTACCTGTACATATTCAGTGGTAAACCGCATAGAGGAGAGTGTAAGACACCGTGGGTCATTTGCTGTTCTGCAGCCTCCACTCCGAAGCCCCTCCTCAGCCCACTGGACCTCCGGGTGGAAGAGCTCCGCCATCATCTGCAGATCGAGAACGCCGTCCTCGAGGGCACCAAGAACGTCATGAAGCTGCTGGGCGCAGAGAAGAAGGCGTACTCCGAGGTACTCGCCGAAAGTCACCGAGTCCCCCCGAATTCACCGCCTCCCGCCGTCAGTTACTGCGGAGCACCTCACAATGCTCACTGACAGGGATTTAACTTATTCTGTCGGTAGGGATCAGGGAAACTCAAATCCGGTCCTCAGGGTCCGACCCGTAGTGCTAATGGTTTTCTCTTCTGCCTGGATAGTCCATAGGCCAGTAATGTCGCCGAGTGGCCAGAGATTACATTCACCTGGTGCGTCAGGTTTAAATCAGTCCCTGATTAGGGGGGAGGAATGGAAACCAGCAGTGCTACTGCCCTTGGTATAGATGCTGTTTAAAAACAAGCAACCACAAAAGGAGGATGGTCCCTTTTAAGATGAAACGGTATCACTAGCATTCAAGAGGTGTGGTTGCCTTATCTTTAGGCATGTAGCCCTGTATTTTTATTGAAGAAGCAAGTTCATATATTGAGGGCACAATATGGGACTCTGGAGCTGTACTGTCAATGAAGTAACTAGAATCAGTGGCAGCACTGCCATGTCACACTTTGTGAGAAGCACAAATCAAGTGCCAAAGAAATTATACGAGTAATCATATAGAAATTATACAAAAAATTTTACAAAGTAAACTGTGTCCAAGGAAAGGCCATGATTTCCTTGTGCACACGTATGCAGCTTTGCTTTGTTTTAAGTCATTGTTTCTTCTCGTCCAGGCTCAAGCCAGATTCGATGAGTCCAGTCAGAAGCTGGACCTGTTGAAATACTCGCTGGAGCAGAGGCTGAGCGAGCTCCCGAAAAACCACCCCATGGCCGACGCCATCATGGAGGAGCTGACGCTGGTGGCGTCGCCCACCCTGGGCCCCCGCCAAAGCGTCATCTCCACGCACCACCAGTACAGCACGGTCAACAAGCCCGCCGCCCTGACAGGTGAGGCTGAATGGCCTGACTGCCACACGCAACTCAAAACCGAAGGACCTAGGACGGTATCGTCTTTGTCCTGTTCAGTTGTAGAGTGGTGCCTTTCTGCAGGCTGATCATCATTTTTTTTTGTTTTATTTCTTTAATTAGTATTTTATACTAGTATTATACATATTAGTAAAATATATCAGTATATTAGTACTGTATAGTAGAAGTACAGTAGTACCATAAAGAGAATACATTAATACATACTTTTTTGGAATGGCAGGTATGCCATCCCGCCAAGTTACGCCTTGTCGAGGCAGCATGCCCCATACAATAATAAAAAAAATATAACAAAAGTGATTTTTTTTTTTTTTTAATGCTGTTAATGCTGTTTAAAAAAAAGCAAAAACCAACAGAAAAATGCTGTGAATTCGTGATTCTTTGCAGGCTGTTGATTCGCGTTTCTAAGCGGGTCCCTTTCTGCAACGCTCCGATCGTGGTGCTTGCTCTGCAGGGGCTGTGCGCGAACTACGCTCTGTGCGCTGTCTGAACTACGACAGCCGCATGAGCGGAGCATCACCTCCCTGCAGACCTGGCCTTTTCCAGCGGTCAACCCGGGCCGCTGCGCTTCAAAACGCACTGCTCCCGGGGGAGAGGTTTACTTAGCGCGCACGCACAGAATGGCGGCCGCCGCGTTAATCAGCAGCCGAGACGTGCGTTAAGACGCACGTGCGGCGGCACATGCGTAAATGTCGTGGCCGTCTGCCCGGAGGGAAAAACACACGCTCGAGGAGTCCCGCAGACTTCGCTCGCTGACTTACTGCTCCTCACCCTCCCCTCAAACGCACCGGCCTCTGGTAACTTATTAAATCTTCACCTCACACAAGGGGACATGCCTTCCTGTGGAAATGCAGCTCCGGGCCAAGTTGTCTGGAGGGATTTACAAATGTTTGTGTTTACATTGGCAAAGCCCTCCCCCCCCCCCCCCCCATCCCTTCCCCACCCCCATCCACTTTGCTTGCCTTGGCATTACTTTGGCACGTATGCCCCATGCTATTCTGACCCGGGCGTCGCTGTGTGCCAAACAGGTACCCTGGATGTGAGACTAATGGGCTGTCAGGACCTGCTGGAGAATGTTCCGGGCCGGGTCAAAGCAACCTCTGTGGCTCTGCCGGGCTGGAGCCCAAGCGAAAACAGGTCCTCTTTCCTGATCAGGGCCAACAAGAACAGAGTGGGCAGCACCCGGAACGTCCTGAAGACCGACAATATATCCAGTTGAGTAGCCCTTGAATTAATCTTTCTAGCGTACGGCAGCGGTCGTTGTAAAATGTGCTCTCGTTAACATTTGTAACATTTGAAGTATTTTCTTGCTCATTTTGTCTTTTAAGAAATGTTTGAAATGCATTTGTCTTCTGTGGTTGTTTTTTTTTTTTTTTTTCTTCATCATATCAATCTGCCAACCTGTAGAAACACTTTGAACGTGTTCTTTATGAGCCAATTTGGAAAGTGCCCTTTTCTCCTTTTATCAAGACAGAGCCAGGAAGCCAGGGTTTTTCCTGCATTGAAATGTCTTTGGCTGGGCCACCTAAGTGATTTTTCAAGCCACCTATAGGATCTCGTGCAAAAAAAAAAAAAACACCCATAAAATTAGAAATTGGAATAGCCTGTGCAGGTACTGGTACAATTTGTTGATGAATGGTACTGTATTCCAAGTTTAAGTTTTGGCTGCTTTGAAGTTTATGTGCAACCTTAGGAATAAGCGGAAGGGGAGTGTTTGTGGCGTGGTCCCTCTCCTGAACCTCAGCTATTTTGAAATCAGATTTCAACAGAGTGTGTCGCTAGCTAGCTAGCTGCTACAGTGGCGGAGGCGAAGAAGCCCAGATACAGCGAAGCAAAAAGACAATCCGACAGGGCTCATTCAAGAACTAGTGTTAACCATTTCCTCTGTGGCATCAGTTGTTGGCTGACTTGATTTTTGTTTGGTCCTGTTAGTAACGTTGCCTCTAGCTATCCAGCTAGCTGTGTTAGGTGGTCGGGTACTGTGGATGAGGATGCGGGGTTGAAGACAGAGAAGGAGACTTCTTTGATTGTAAACATTGGACCGCAACAAGGCTAAACAAGGCTAAAATGCAGTGTCTTTAACGTGGCATTTGTATGTTAATACTGTACCCTACGTTTTGAGTGAGATAAATGAAATGTATTTCAAGACATGGAAGCAAACCTGGAAGCAACGCTGTGGCAGTTGAACAGTCCAGCATGCTTTTTTTTTAAAACCACCCCAGTGAGCGTAGCAGTTAGCAAGCTGTGCGTTTTGTCTCCCTTGCAGATGAGATCAGTGCCGTGCTGAAGCTGGATAACACCGTGGTGGGACAGACGAGCTGGAAGCCAGTCAGCAATCAGGCGTGGGACCAGAAGTTTACGCTGGAGCTTGACCGAGTATGACCCCCGGTGCCCCTCCCGTGCCAAACGCGTCACCAAGCCCACTCACACCTCAGTTAAACCTGGAAACTTTAATCTGGCGACTCGCTTGTCTTAGGGAAAGTTGCAGAAGGAGCTTCCAAGATGAATGAAAAAAGCTGCTATACCTTATCTGTAAACTGTTTGTTTTTGCTGATATGGTTGTTCACAATGATGCAGATGTTATTTGCTTACAGTATTGGTCCTCTGAATTATGTGCCAACCTTCACATTTCCCACCAGTGTGGTTCATTTTGTCTGACATTGATATTTAAGGTTATGGTGTGACTTCCTACGTTTTAGGAAGCAAATTATCCTCCAAACTTGAAAAAAGGTAGAGGCCTATCTGGCTATATTCCTCTAGAACCTCAGTAGTATTGTAACACAACTTACTGACTTCCTCTGTCCTATATCTGTTATTTCATGGTTTCTTTGTAAAACTATAAACATTGTATAGGACAATGAAAAATGCTACTTTAGATGCCATTTTGGCTCTTGTTTTCGTACTGGCTGTTAAAGTATGCCTCGTTACAAAGAGCGCTTGTAAAGTTTTAATTCGGGCAAATGCATCCCACAGTCTCGCGAACTGGAGATTTCGGTGTACTGGAGGGACTGGCGGGCACTGTGCGCCGTCAAATTCCTCCGACTGGAGGACTTCCTGGACAACCAGCGACACGGGATGTGCCTGTACCTTGAGCCGCAAGGTACACTCTTCGCTGAGGTATTTCACTTTTTTCCCCTCCATGTTCCCTCACACACACACATTTGTACATTCTCCAGTTACTTCAAGACAGACCTCAACCACATCTTCCAAGGGTTGCAGTGATTTATGTCATCAGGACCCGACCCCTAATTGCCCCTCAACCTTGGTGCCACCAGAAGAGCTGGAGTCATAAAAAATGGGTTGCAGAATTGAGTTGATTTATTAGTATTGCGTTGTGCATATATGTGGAAAATTGTGATTGGGTTTTTTTGTGATTGCACAGGTTACATTTTTTAACCCTGTTATTGAGAGGAGACCCAAACTGCAAAGGCAAAAGAAGATTTTCTCAAAGCAACAAGGTAACTATCGGACTGCGCCTTTCAGCACCTGTAGTTGTTTCCACCGGACTTTAAATTGAGTTGAAAAACAAAACATGAAGCTGCGTAAGTGTGCTGCAAGATGAAGTGGATGGAATAATGAGGATAGTCACTCTTGATAAGCATGTCTGTAGAGCAGTTTAACAGTTGCAACTGAATGAATATTTCTTCCATGCGTCCGTGATTTTTCTAATTACAATTTGAGGGTCCAGTCCAGTGTTGGGTCATAGAAAGCTGTAGCTGGCTTAAAATGATAATAATGGTCAACTTAACGAGTGTAAATGACTCCATTCACAGTGTTCAGTAAACCATGGTTCACAGAGACTTTAAACACTAGAAAACTGCAGGATGCCTCAGCTTTCTGGGAGCAGTTAACTTTTTCGGGGTTTAATGTCGCACACCAGCTGTGGACTAGGCCCGGCCACAACGGATGGAAATGTTGGCTTAGGAGTGTTTTCACAGGCAAATTTTAAATGTGCGGTTGACTTAGCCCTGGAAACGCAGGTGATTTAGCTGCCCCTGCAATCACAGGCTTCAATGAAATCATTCAGATGTGAGGTAGATAGCAAAAAGGGTGCGTCCACAGTCCCCAACGTGCCGAATGTAACCGATTCCCCCCCACCCGCCCCCAGGAAAGACCTTCCTCCGCGCCCCTCAGATGAACATCAACATCGCCACCTGGGGCCGGCTGGTGAGGCGCGCCATCCCCTCCGTGCACAACTCGTACAGCCCCCAGGTGCCCGGGTTCACCCCGGACTCCCCCGTCCAGTCTGGTTTCCCCGCCTCCCCAAGGTACCCCCTCCCCCTGTCCCCCCACCTCGGGCTTTTCCCCCGTGTTGTTCTTTCTTTAATTAGAGTGAGCTTTAGCCGTCGCGGGAGTAGCCCGCACCTCGCCGCGCCGCGGAGGAGTGAGGTCACGGTTCGGCGCCGCGTCAGGCCTTTCAGCGCCGTGGCGACGCCGCTAAATCTTTACGGCCGTGGCGAGAGCCCAGCTGTGCAAACGGCGCGAGGAGGGCGAGGGTGAAGCGTTAAAGCCTCTAAGTACTGTTCCCTCTTTTTTTAGGTAGCACAGACGGCAGGCTTGTGTTTATATCTCTGGTCAATCTGCCCTTGTATCATACAGTTTTGTATGGTTCTCTATTCCCACGGAAACTTGTATACTTTATATAGTTGGATTATCCTGCTAGAGTTGAAATTAGTATTTTCACAACATCCATGCTGGAAATGGCTGTATACACGATCCCTGCCAAATAATTAAAATGGAATAAATGTTTCCAGTGACCCTACGGTGACCAAATTGGACTTCGACAAAGAAGCCACCTCTCCGAAGTTTCACTCCACCGCGGACGAGTTTGGAGAGCCCATGGTGCGGATCAAGGCGCCGGACAAACGGGAAGTGCAGGTGAGCACCGGCGTCCAAACACCGGCGCCCAAACACCGGCGGCGTGGCTTTGGGTTGCGTAAGGTCAAAAGGAAGAGGAAAACTCTATAACGATCTGTTTACATGACGATGGGTATCATTGTAATGACAGCTGCCACACTAGCAAAGCGCGGTGCCCCCGGCTGTGACGGTCTCCCGGTTTCCTCCTCCTAACACGACTTTTTTTTTTTTTGAACAGGATGCGCTAGCAACGTTTGATTTCCTGAACAACAGGAACAGCTCGGCTGTCAAACTGGACAATGACAGAATTGTGGAGAATGAGATCCAGAAGCCAGATCTTGAGCTGATAACTGCTCCACAGACCACAGACACAAGGTACCATCTCCCACACTGTCAAAGTCTTAGCAGTAAATGCATTGGGATTTCAGTAACCATTTACAGTTCTTGTCCTAGTGTTTACAGTAAGCTTTATGGTACATGAAGGTATATAAATCCATGTTTCTGGGGATTTTCAGATGAGTAGGGGTGAGTTTTAATTGACGCTCCCTGAATTGTATGTTCTCTCTCTTTCTCGCACTCTCTTGCTCTCGTTCTCTCTCTCACCCCCTTGCTGTCTCTCTCTCTCTCTCCCTCTCCAGGGAAGAAGAACAATTCCAGTTTAATCTCAAAGATTTCAAGTGTGTTGCAGTTCTCGGCCGGGGGCATTTTGGAAAAGTAACTTGATTTCACATCTTTATCGATTGATCAATGCCGCATCTTGTCGAATTGAAGAAGCTGTTAGCCTTCCTTGTGTAATTCACACATCAGTGATTCTATTTGTTTCGACAGGTGTTGCTAGCAGATTACAAAATGACGGGAGAAATGTTCGCCATCAAGGCCTTAAAGAAAGGAGACATCGTCACTCGCGATGAGGTGGACAGGTAAGGCGACTCTGAACTCCGACCCTCCTTTAAGAGGAGTTTGCCCGAGGACGTTGAGCAAATTCAATTGGTGTTGCCATCTCTCGTTATTTTCCCGTCAGTCTGATGTGTGAGAAGAGGATCTTTGAGACGGTCAACAGCGTTCGTCACCCCTTCCTGGTCAATCTCTTCGCCTGCTTCCAAACCAAAGATCACGTGTGCTTTGTGATGGAGTACGCGGCAGGAGGGGACCTGATGATGCACATCCACGCCGACGTCTTCTCCGAAACTCGAGCCGTGTAAGATTTAAGGAACCGGTCTAGAATCAGTTCCAGCCTTTGCATTCATTTTTTGGTTTTTGTCTTTTTTTTTTAACCAGTTGCCGGTGTTGTTTTATTTCTTTCCCAATTTGGAATGCCTAATAATATTCGTATGTTCATGCCATCCCTTCGAGCGACTTGCATGGTTTGGATCAGTAACGCACCGTAGTGATGTTCACTGCACTGAAACCAGTGTTTTTTTTTAAAGCTCCTGAATTTCTACTGAACCAGTTGTGGCACAAAGTTCAATTGCAGCATTGTTTAAAACGGGAACACCGTGACATTTGAAACAAAAAATGTTAGAACTAGGATCATTTTCCTGTGTGACTTCATTAATGGGCTCTTATAATCAACGATCATGTTTTGTTCTTTGTAGTTTCTATGCTGCTTGTGTGATCCTGGGGCTGCAGTTCTTGCATGATAACAAGATTGTATACAGGTAAGGTTGCACAGTCCACAATGCTTTCAGCTTTTCATTGTAGCTCTTCAAGATTTCCCTTATATTTTGCCCCTTTCTCATTCCCTGTGTTTAATATTACTTTAGGGACCCTTGAAGTACCATTGTCCTCCACATAAAGTAATTTGCAGTTCACATGGTTACAGTATCTTTGTTCACCAGCATGTGTTGCTAGACTGCTTCCAAAATAGCCTTCCAGGGTCACTGTTGTCTTCTGTTCCTCAAAATAAAGTCATTGCCCCAATTTCCCCACCAGAGATTTAAAGCTGGATAACCTGCTGCTTGACACTGAGGGTTACGTGAAGATCGCCGACTTTGGCCTCTGCAAAGAAGGTATGAAAAATTCTAAGCGGGCTTTATCATCAAGGGGATGGTTTTGGTCAACGCGACAATTTAGCCATTTATCTTATCCTTGTTTATTTAAATCTGTTGGTGGTGAGAGGGCCAGTTGAATCATGTCTGATTTGATTATTTAAACCAATCATTTGCCTGCCCTGTTAGGAATGGGATTCCGGGACCGCACCAGCACGTTCTGCGGTACGCCTGAGTTCCTGGCCCCGGAGGTGCTGACAGAAACTTCGTACACTCGGGCGGTGGACTGGTGGGGGCTGGGTGTCCTCATCTTTGAGATGCTGGTTGGGGAGGTAGGCATTCAACTTTTCATCTCCTGGGTCTCTCATTTACAAGATCTTGTGCTCAGGGTGAGTTTAGAGGCACCATGTGAAATGCAACTGGATACCACCATCCCCAAAAAGACCTTTTGTGTGGCATGCTAGGTAGCAGTTAACAGCTAAACTTAATCAAGGCAAATGCAGTCATAGCAATTAATGAATGAGATGTAACCTTCAGAATGATGTCACATTTTAATTATGCCACACAGACTTCTCTTATTTAATCTGTGTCTGTGCCCTTTCCACCTTTTGTGCAGTCTCCTTTCCCTGGTGATGATGAAGAGGAAGTGTTTGACAGTATTGTCAACGACGAAGTCCGCTACCCGAGATTCCTGTCTACAGAGGCTATCTCCATAATGAGAAGGGTTAGTTTACAGGACTCATAGATAATAAGCACCAATCTCTCCTGTCTTGTTCTATATTTCCTTTTACAAATTTACAAACCGCAACTTAAAAACAGGTCAGCCTTCGATATGGTCTGATATGTGCATCTTCAAACTAAACTTCAAATGAATTATATTTTATACATGCATACATAAAGTAGTGTTCATCTTCTGTTGATAATTATTGAAGAATATTGAAGGTTTTTTCTTTCCTCCATTTACAATGTGTGAATGAAGAGTGCATTATGATGACTCTTTTAGTTCAGTTTCTTGGTGAATGTCTAAAGAAACCAGTATTAATGATGGACATCATTTATCCGCTCACATGCAGCTTTTGAGAAGAAATCCAGAAAGACGTCTTGGCGCAGGAGAGCAGGACGCGGAGGAGGTCAAGAAGCACCCCCTCTTCAGAGTACGTCAGCACTCATTTACCGTTGGTCTTCAGTCCAGAAAACGGTCGTCGGGGCAACATTCACATCCCTTTCTGCTCTCTCTGTTCTCCTAGAACGTTGACTGGAGCGGCCTACTTGCCAAGAGGATGAAGCCCCCCTTCGTGCCAACCATCAAAGGCCGGGAGGACGTCAGCAACTTCGACGACGAGTTTACCTCTGAGGCACCGATTCTTACCCCGCCCAGGGAGCCCAGGGTCCTGACGGGGGACGAACAGAAGATGTTCGCCGACTTCGACTACATCGCCGACTGGTGCTAGCCCCCCGCCCCCCCCACGCGCCGCCGCGCCCCCTCGACACTGTAAACTCGCCACGGCTGACGGCGGCTCGCGACTCCCTGCGAACATCAGCAGCTGTGCTCTCCCAACCTTCCGTTGCTGTCTGTGCCACCCAAAGGAACCGCTAAATGCCTTTGAACCGAAACTCAGATGTATTTTTAAAAGTTGCAACAACAACAAAAAAAAACTTACAAAAAAGAATTTGTCATTATACTGACAGAAGTGGCCTCAAGCTGTCTGTTTTATAAAATATTTAGCACTATAGAGAGAGATTTTCAAAAAACTAATTCAGGGAATGGCTCCACTACAGGCCTCATTACAACTAAATTAAGTTCATCCCACAATGCACTTCACCCCCCATTTTTCTGCCTTAAATACAGTTGTCACAATCCTCATTTCATTTGTTGGATGAGCGTGAACGTTCCCCGTTGATACTCGAGATGCTATTTTTAAACAACACTGAACCTTGGGCTCATCAAGTCCAATACAGCCAAGTCTACTACTTTCCACTTAGCATAGAAATGTGCATTTTATTCAAACTGACAAGCTTCCTAAGTTTCTCTTTCAGAACACTAGCTTTAGTACTTTCTTTGCCTTCGTATTTATTTACTATTTACCATGAATTTACCATTTTTCACGATGCCCAAGATGTGTTTGTTAAGGACCTTCAAGCAACAACTGTCTACTACAGTCCTGAAAACCTAGCCAGCTGCCAAATAGGCTTGTGCTTTTCTGATCCCTGTGTGGATCTCCAATGAGACCTCGACCATGACTACACCAATGGAGGAGCCTGAACCTTCTTAAAATCTCTCTACATTGATACGAGACTGTATACCTTCCGCTCTTTGTGGTTTTCTGGTTTTATGCATTTTCGTAATTCTCTCCACCGCATACCAGTCGGTGGAATAAAATAAGTTATAGTTTTATATCGAGTTTTAGCATCTGCTGTATAGGAAAACCGTGTGTTTTATGTGGAAACTTAAGGGTGTTAGGACATGTCAAGATCACGAGCGTAGGCCAAATGGTAGAGACCAATTTTGGACTATTGTAAAATGGAATGTAAAAACGAATATTCTTAAAGGATACATGTCGGCGTATACCATAATATGCCAAAGCAGGCCATGTTTTTTTATTGTGATTTCGAAGTGGCATGTGTAGTGGGGGCTGTGTCGAAGGCTTTAGTCCTGTAACTTAGCTGACATGAGTACCAGTTGTGGGCGAGTGGCACTTTCGGAAACATGGATCTTTGTTTGCATTTTCAGTCAGGTATTTCTTGTTACAGGGCTTGAATGTTTTAGTTTTTTTTTTTTTCCCATTACACTCTGACAAAGTGGATGTCTGTATGCCAACACGTATAACAGAGCCAGCTGATTCAAGACAATCCTTTAGGATGAGCTCAGGCAAGGTTTGAGATCAAGGCGTTTGAAGGTGAAGCAGTGCCAAGCCAAGAATCCCACACAGCTAATTACCAAAATCCTATAAATACACCCAGTGCAACTTGATGCAAAATCTCCATTTGTTTCAGTCCAGTGGATACAGAGGGGATTGCACGGTTACACATGCACACTCACACGTACGCAGGCACACACACACACACGCACACACACACACAACACAAAAACTAAACTGATGATAAAACTAGCTCAGTTACTGTAACAGAAGTTGTACAGAAGGCTTTTAAAGATAAGGGGTATTGGGAGGTATTGATGTCAGGGTATACGTACAAAAGCTCAAAGCACTAATTTTATGTTTTGTTTCTTTTTTTTTAATGATGAACTTCTTAGCTTAATTATGGAAATGGATTGTAAATAACTTTTTCTATATACTGTACATAAATTGGCTTCTTAAGCACATTGTGAAAAGTGAATGTTTCTTTCAGTGGTACTCTGAGTTGAAGTTATAAGGGTGCTAATGAGAGAAAGTGGTTGCAGTCATTGATATCATGAATGCACAAATAAAAAAAAAAGATGTAATTGAAAATAATATACTCTTTGTTCATCATTTTTGTTTCATTCTAATGTGTGCATCTCACCCCAGTTTGGTGTTTTGATGAAAATCCTCTTCCTGTATAGTATATCTGCAGAGAGTAGGAGGAAGTTTATAGTGTTGAGTGGGGGGCCCCCGTGGGCCTGGGGGGGAGGGGGTTAGCTCGGCTTAGTGTTTGAATAGGCGTCTGTGAACGAAAAGCTCCCCCGCCAAACCCCAGCTGGCGAGAGGAGGAGGAGGAGGACGGCTGAAAAAAGAGCTTAGTGTTCAGCTGTTTACAATTTAACTCAAAACAGAAAGTGGGCTAGGCTAGCCGATCCACTACGCGGCAAACGCCACCAAGCGACATTTTACTTGTCTTAAACCTCTGCAGAAACTGCTGCTCTGGCAAAAAAAAAAAAAAGGTTTGTGGGTCTTTGTGGATCTGAAAAGAGTAACGATTGTAACGATGGTGGTTTCTGGGCCCAGTTGTGCCTTTTGGGAATCTACGTGTAGGAACAGATGCGCTATGCAGAACGCAGACCTTGCCTGAAGGTTCTGAATAATGACATTGCTTTCTGCTGTGTGGTGTGAACCAAGCTTAAGTATGCGCTAACCTGTTAAACTCGTCCAGCCGTCCTGAAAGGCCGTGTTGAGGAGGGGAAAGAAGCAGCCATTATATTCTGGGAAAACAAAGGAATGGTGGTATTGCTATGGTTTAATCGAGGATGTGTGACAAACGGTAAAATGGATATGACCGAAACATTCCTGGCATGTTTCATAACAATAGGAACTGATAAGTGGTAGGGGTGTGCGGAAACACAACACTACCTGTATCTGTTCAACCGGCAAAATTATCCGTATCCGGAAGAGGCTAGGGGCTAACTGTTATTTAATAACTGCATCTGCCAGGAATGCATTGACATCCGTGAAATACTTTACCATTGTTTTATTCTCTGGTTAATTCTCATTTTCACCACCAATCATATCTTTCAAAAATATTCTCAATATCAGTGACCCACTTCCAGGAGGAAAAACCTTGCAGAAATACTGTGCATTATCTGCATTTCCAAATGGTTAGGTTACACCCCTACTAAGCAGATCCCTGCTTCCCCTCAATGACACTAATATATATCGGCCACAGTCAACACTGGCACAGTCCGGATTCAATCTGAGATCACGGGCTTGTCTGTGCACCACAGCATGGTGCCTTAATTGAATGAACCACCCAGCAGCCCAACTTCGTCCATTCTTAACAGAACCATTTGCTTTCCCTTCATTCTTCTCCATTTTTCTTTCAATTCATGTAACATCAAGTTCTTTTAAGATTTTTTTTTTTTTTTTTGAAAACTCAGCATTATGTTATGTTTTGACGCAATGCTTACTGTAATTGCATTGTACTTGGTTATTATGGCTGGGGTATATTTGCTTTCTTTTTTTAATCTTCATCTGTACAGAGTGACCTTCCTTTGTTCTTTTTGTTAAAACACTGAAGGAAGCTTTACACTGAAAAGTTTGCCTCCATTTTTTGTTATTCTGAGCCTCTTTTCTTTTTGATTTATTGCTTTATTCAGTGATTAGCGCCCAATTTAAGTTTGCGCAGTAATTTATGACTTTATATATTTTGTAATCTTGGAATTTGCCATGTACTTGCACTAATTATTAAATAAATATAACTTGACATAAAGCAGGCCTGCCCAACCCTGTTTCTGGAGGCCTACCATCCTGTAGGTTTTCAAAGCACACCTCAATCGACAGCTAGAGATCTGGTTGAGCTGCTAACTAGTAGAATCAGGTGTGTCAAATTAGGTTTGGAGCGAAAATCCACAGGACAATAGATCTCTGGGAGCAGGGATGGGCGGCCCTGACACGAAGGAATGCGAAGGAAAAGCACCCGACGGAGAAATGAGCCAGTGCGTCCTCCGATGTGTCATATCTGAAGATCCGTGGGAGAAGACCGCTTGTGTGGGGGTAGGTGAGTCAGGCGATGATGTCGCCGACTCCCATGGTGTCTAGTTTCCAGAAGCGCACTGAATCAGGTAGGTTTGTCAGTTACTTTGCAAAGAATGAGTGCAGCGAATAAGCACATTGCAAAAAAGCACCGATTGCCCTATAATTAGCAAGGAATGGAGGTTGGGGGGTAAAATTGGACACATCCTCACAGAACACTGAATGCCATTTTATATTTATTAATTGGGTTTCGGTCAATGCCCTGAAGAATCCTTGGCTCTCGTCCCAGGAGAGACTGGGGCATGGGGGGAGGAGCAGATGCCCCTATCTTTCTTGGCCTTTTCAGCATGTATACGGCTGTGCTGAGGATGGAGGCTGTGTCCATACCGTTCACCTCTGCAGCCTTCCTCGGGGGTACCTGGCACCCATATCTGTTTGGGCAGGCCCAAGTTGGAGAAGAAATGCTGTCAGGTACTCTGTCATGATCAAATCAACGCTCATCTCTAAGGCCTTAAACATCACTGTGAGGTGCTGACTGATTTCCGTCTCAGGATATTTCTAAAAACAACTGAGGAAGAGAAGGGGGAGAGGGCAGTCTGCATGTGATATGGTGTACTTATTTAAACAGGTATAAATGATGGGTCTTTTGAGAGAAGACACACAGTCGTAAAAAAGGACAGTGGCAGAGATGGAGAAGTTTCACAGTAAGACTGAAATTAAATGCCAAAGAAGTATACGGAACGATAAATTATACAATATATTAAACTGGATACATTATTCCCCTAAATAAGTTAATAGTTGGCAGTTTCTTACTGTCTAACTCTTCACTTTCCAGAGTGAACCTTAGTTTTCATTTTGAACGAGTTTACAACATGGTTGCTTAAGGTGTCATCAGATCATTCTATGAAGGCTATGCAAATGACCCTGATGATATGTATATCAGTAACCTGACATCTAAAAAGGTAAAGGAAATCCTTGAATTGTAGAAGCTCCAACTGCATTCAGTCTAAGTTGGGGAGCCTGCTTTTGAATATGCGTGGGGCCCCGTTCTCTTTATGCGATACAGAAACAAGCAGAAGTATTGGCTTCATTACTTCTGAGTATTTAAGCTTAGAAGGCTTGTTAAAATCAGCTATTTGATTTGCCATGACAATTGAAAAGGCGCAATTTACTATCTGCAGGATCCTAATTAGCTGGTGCATAAAACATAGCAAAACAACATAGAATCAGTATGGCCAGTTTCTATTCCCTTTGGTGATGATCTGTTGAACTACTTGTGTTTTTGTGGTTGTTGTACTTGGAGCTGTCAAATGTAGTAAAATTCCTGAGAATATTAGTTCCCTTTCAGCAAAGCATGCAAATCTAGTATTTTCACTACATGTTTGTGGAATCCTAATTTTTGCACGCATTTGCTATTGTTGCATTGTCGACTTTTTGGAGCATGATTCAGTGATCTAGACATTTGAAAGTGTGTCCGAATAGGCTGAACCAGCTGGTACCATTCGCTACTGTGTTCAAGCCTTTTTGGCAACATGGCAAATAATTTTTTACATAACCCTCAGGTCTCCCTCACTGAGAAGTAGGTCCTGGTTGTCACCTGTACAGGGTGGGCATTTTTCATTACAGAATGTCCTTCACGGGGACCCCATGTCAGTGTCACAGTCACCTGCTGGTTTTTCGAAGACAAACAGGGTCCATTTGTCACATTTGGAGAGTTGCACATGCTTTACCAGCTGCTTCCATATTTCACTGACCTCCTAAAAACACCCCAAAAACACTCAGAAGGAACCACGAAGGGTAAAGCAAGCTTTTGGAAGGAGTAACAGTGTAATTTCTCAAATAACTTTTGGATTCTTCTTCTTTCAGGATTATTTGGCTCAGCAGATGCTCGTGTATATGTGCATTACCTCAAATCTGTGTTTATGATCCCTGAATGGAGTGGGAGCCCTTTCGGTGTGCTTCTTACAAACCAGAGCCTGCTGATTGGTGTGATGCAATCCTTCATTTTGTCGAGAGCAAGTAGGAAATCCTGTAAACTTTTTTTTTTTAAACCATGACTAATTTCCATGTGAAAAGGTGAGACTTGAAAGACAGGAATCTGGACCCACCTGTCAGTAATAGTGGAACCCTCACCTACTGTAGTCAATGGGCAAACAGGAAGGGAGAGCTAGCAGAGCTTGCATACGAATGGACATTCATCTACTGATATTTTATAAATATACAGAGGCCTCCAAAGTTATCAATACCCTCAATGAACTACACAACAAATATTCAATGGAAAAATCTGCTGAAAGTACACAGCCATTTGCTAAAATAAATTGAAAGTCCTATATAATTGCACAAAGCACCAAATTAGTTCATATCAAATTGATTAGAAGATCAATTTTAAACTATATTCTGTCTTGTCTTCTGCTGTCTGGAAGTTACCAGAAGCTTCTGTGCCCTATGACAACTCTGTGAGTGATGTTACGCAACAAAGCCTCCCATTAGTAATGTTAACCATGATTACAAATTCAGTATCCTATTGGTTAAAAGTCAGAATCCTATTGGTTAAAAGAATATATATATATATATATATATATAAATAAATTATTCATGTATAAAAGCTCAAGTTTATATAAGGCTCCTGAAATTCTATGGGAAACATTGGCATTGCCAAAGGCAGGAGGAGGATACAACTACTGTATCACAGTGTGTTGCTGTTAGTTAAGTGACCAACTGAACCTCAAGGGCAACTAGTGGAGATTGCATCTCAAAAAAGCCTGGCATATTCAGAATACGTGTGCAACGTTAATAAACAACCAGTCGATGGTGGCTGTACGAATCTGTGTTCAAGACAGATGAGCTATGAGAAGGCCACACCTAAAAGTGGGTTGTATAATTACCAGGGCGGATCTAAAAGGCACTGGGGACTAATGAGACAGAAACTGAAAAGCAACTGAAATGTTCTCAGCAACGAACGCTGAGAATCGGCAGTATGTTCTGTTTCAGAATGCTGTAGCCTTGAAGAAAAAAAAAATACTGAGTTAAAAAATTTTCTTTTTGGATGTTTGTTCTGGTCCTGGTTCGCTGGTTAGAACTGAGGAACAGATGGATAGCACCACACATGTATGGATCATTTAGGATTATAAAGGGTGTGAATACATATAGGGGCTATTTCGATGGGTAGGTTTTTGAATCCTATGAAAGAATTATAATTTGTGCATTCTATCTTGCAAATACAAATATTAATTAGCATCTGTACTTTAATAACTTGACATCACATAATTAAAATCCTTGTTGGCTGCACAAGTGGTGTAAATCAGTATAACTTATAATTTAATCTTTAGTCCCAGTAAATTGAAAGCAAATGTTTTCATACCAAGGTTATCAAGAGTACACTGCCATCTAGTGGAAATTGGTTGAACTGGATTAACAACAGGATGCAGAATGCAAAGAATGCATATATAAATTACATGAAATGCAGTGGTATTCAGAATGCACACATTTCATGTGCTTTTAAAGAACACAACCACCATCCATAATTTAATGCAAAAGGATCTGCAGTAAAACTAAAATCTAGGGTATCACATGCCTGTAGACAGCGTGTTCTATCAACCAACAACAGTAAATATCTATCAACATTGCCATGGCCATTGTTAATTATATTGTATATATACAGTACACACATGATGGGCCTGTATCACCAAAGAAGCTCAGCTTATCTGAGCCAAGTCCAACTTAGCTGGCTCAACAAATCCTAACCAAATCGTAATCATGCATCTACACGTTCACATAAAATAATGGGTGTACTGTATCAACAAGCCAATCGCACAGAATCATGGAGAGAGCAAGTGCCACGTATTTCACCACTGAAGAGCAAGTTATTCTCATGTCAAAATATGAGTGTAGAAGTGTCACTAGTCAAAAATGCAAGACAGTCGCAGCTGCCAAGGCACAAGAGGACTGGTGGAAGAAAATTTCAGTGTCAATGTGTAAATATGGGGGTAATAACCACCCCATCTCTCCACATTGAATGTAAAGGAGTGTTTTCGCCTTCAGACGTAACGTAGATAGCAGTACCTCCATAAGAAATTATTTATGGGCTAAGCAATAATTCTGTCCACCCTTCTAGTTGCAACCCCAGCAGTGCCAAGTGCTAAATCCAAGAGCATACTTCAAAATGGTAAATGGCTCAAAAGCGTCATTGTCCACTTCACAATAAAAAGCGAAACTTTTGCCATGGCTTCATGACTAATGCCGCCAACCTTGATAGAATAATGGGGCCTAAATCACGTTCTCAAAAGTGCTTTTTTGTATTAATGCCCTGTTTGGTGATTCACTGGATACACTAAAGGCAGATATAGTGATATAGGGTTGAGGAATCATTTATATAAAGCCTTCCTTGTCAGTGGGACTTTGAACCTGTGGCCTAAAGGTGCTGTACAGTGGGTGAGTCTGGGCTGTTAACACATCAAGTAAGGCCCGAAACATATATACAGATGGGTGACAAATCAAAGGAAAAACCTGAAAAAATGAGTAGAAAAACAACGAATCCAGATGCTTCCATACAGGGGTACTGCATGATACAATTAAGGAATTAACATCCCATCATGCTCTGTGGCATGTATAAAAATGCTAAGCAGGCCTAGTTGACCTCAATGTTAGATAAAGATGGAGAGAGGAATAGATCTAAGTGACTTTGAAAGACATCTGCACTTAGACCTATGGGAAAGACATCAGTAAATAGGGTCGAAAACACAGTCAATGACTGTGATGCTCACGCATTAGTGCGACATGTAAGGAAAAACAGAAGAGCAGCTCTTCCTCAGGTGACTGAGAATGTCAATGCAGGACGTGATCAGACTGTGCCAGCAAGAACAGGTTGTCGACAACTACATAGAGAGGGATATTATAGTAGGGTGGTAGTGCATAAACCCCTCATCACAAAGACAAATGCACTGTGTACTATATATACACACATCCACATGCATGCATGCACACCAGTACTGCATAAGACTGAAAGCATACAATTGTTCCTCCCACAGCCACGCAGAGGTCAAGGCTGCAGGATGCAATTTGGGAGTGCCTTCCTATGGGGAAGTTCTGAATCTGTTTAGAGCCTAGAGCTACAGATAATCTAATTTCTCCAAAAAAAGACATCTCAATGCAATTACAGCTTTATCAATTGGCTGGAATACCAAACTTCATTTGTGGATGACACTGACCTTCTGAGCAAAGAGAAAAAAAACCTAAAAAAGGAAGAAAGAGCAGACATTGTGTTTGTCTTAGAATCGTGTGCAAAAAGTGCTGTAATCCCTACATGGTGAATCAAAAACATGAAATAAGCTTTAATCAAAGCTGAGAATCTGCACTTTAACCACATGCGAATCACTTTGACAAATCTGCAAGTGTAAATGACCAAAGTCATGCCTTTCTCCAACCCTGCCTCCATGACACAAGTGTACAACTGAATCCTTTTCAAATGTATTTTTAAAGCATTTCCCATTTTATTTTTGATCTCAACACACATTACTTCACTTTTGATTTTGTTTAGTTTATTTATTTTTATTTTTGTTATTGCTTGATGGTCATACAAGGGTTCCACATATGACATCAACGAAAGGGCATAAGGCCTACGGATGAAATATTATTTTCTTTACTTAAATTACAAATCTGGATTAGGCTGTTTTTTGTGGCACATACTGCAACAGTATTTTGTCAAAGAACATGCTTCGCATTTCTACTAAGAAGTTGCAACCTCGGAAGCAGGGACAGTGTTTCACTTATTGCTGAATTAGGAGTCTTTGTTCCAGTTACGCAGTATAACCTCAGCTGCATCCAAAGTGCTGTCTTGCTGCAGAAAAAAGTACAATGTCAGTGTAATATGAAATGCATCACATCCTCACATGTTTCCATGCCGTAATCAGTGCACTTATGATTTACGCACAATAAGAATATAAAGATAAATAGTTCAGTGTGAAGCCGCGTAGAGCGAACTTTGTGTGACACATTTAAAACGCACCAAGTAAAATTATTTTAAAATACACTGCACAATGTGTCCATACAGTAATACACCCCGACACAGGTCATACAATATCTTGTTAGTTAGTTCACAGCTGGGCTCTAAGAAACCAGATGGTTTCTTAGGAATTTACAATACGTTCCAACAGTAAACCATTAGCCTGATCATACTGCAAAAATAAACAGCTTCCTGAGAGGAACTGAAGCATTCCTCTTACCTATAACAGTTTCAGTTTCTTTATTTATTTATTTTTTTTAAATGGTGAATTTCAGAAGCACAACGCAAGACTGACAGCCCCACATTATGGGAACAGAACTAAATCATATACTCATACTTCATATCCTGCATCACACGACTCATAATCCCAGAGTGCTCTATTCTAAAACCCCCTTGAACAACTCAAACAATCTGACTGGCAGGTGAAAGATGTCACATGGTGGAAGGGGAGTGGGGGAGGGAAGGGGGGGGTATTCCATTTCCAACGCACATGACTGCAACATCCATTACGGAGACACCAAACCAAGTTACCTTTATGAAGCAAAAGCGGATGTACTTCTCAAACTGCTTCTTAGAATCCTCCCCACAGAAGGCCGTCACTGGAATAGCTGCCAGTTTCTAAAAAATGAAACATTTTATAGTGAGGAAGGGTGTGTGCCACAACCCTGGTCTCGGTGTGTTGTAAATATACAAATTAATACATGAACATGCATAACAGTACCAAGTTATTACAGCACAGATGGGCTTTATCATAATGGTGCATTTATTTATGGCCTTTGGTTACAAAAACAAGGAAAATTTATGTGGCACCTTTTCCTGGATCATCCATTTCACAAACTTGTAGTCATACGGCTCATTGTCTCCCATGTGTGACAGATCTTTGTCTGCAAAAAACAAAGTGTTAGTTCCTCGGTTTAAAGAATTGTGCAGTGTATATTTTACTTAAATGCTCAATACTTTTTAAAATCTATATACATTCCAGGTTACCCTGCACTTAACATTAGATGAGAAAAATGTATAGGTGGCTCCTATAGAGAAAAAAAGTGAATGATTTACTGAGTATCAGTATAGATGTTTCATATTCTATAAAACTGCCTTGCAGTTGTCAGCCTAACCCATTGCCAACATCGTTTGCTGCTCTTTTTCAGCTGTGAATGGAACAAGCAGCACTATGGGAAAAAAATTACCCTCCCTCCATAGTCTCTGCATTAATGACATTTTACCACTAGAGGGTGAACTGGTATGCAAAGTATTTACAGTTTTTAAAACTGGGACAGGCTGATTTAAATGTAGTGCTCTCTGCATAGTAATGAATAGATAGATTCTCAAAATGAGGGTTAAGGTTGATCTGAGACAATTGTGGCTCCGAACCACTGAGCACAGTACTTTACTTCAATTTCTCCTCCAAAAGATCCAGTTATATCAAACAGACCTGTGTTGAGGCCCTGCTACAGGCAATTTCAAATAGATTCTGTACACAGTTGTGATACATTATACACTGTAAAACAGTTCACTTGTATACACTTTAGGTTGTATGTATGTTATGTTATCAGGAGAAATACTTTACTATGCGTGTGCTGCATTATAATACCAATCTCAATCCATTCAATCTATAACTGCAAAACTAAAACAATGGCCTGTATTCAAGCTACAATTAACCTTAAATATTAGTTTAAAAGTTTCCACTTTTTAATTCAGTAGCACAGTTTAGCAAGTTCAGCAATATGCAAAATTACTCTCCAAACAGTTTGCATTTACACGTGTAACCTGATTTTTTGCATAGTCAGTTATAGTCTGAAGAACCTTGCTGTGATCATGGACCCTGAGCTAACCTTTGAGAAGCATATTTAGCACATAAAGAAATCAGCTCTTTATCATCTTAAATCCATTGCTACGGTACAACCATTTTCAACACAGGAGAGTGCAGAGAAACTAATACATGATTTTATTATGAGCAGACTTGACTCCTGTAATGCCCTTTTTTTATCATTATCCATTATCATTCATTTACAGTTAGTCCAAAAGCGCACATAACAGCACATCACTGGCTACTTATTCGTTTTAGGATTAATTTTTAAAATATTCTTTTAGTTTATAAGTCTCTTCGTGGCCTAGTACCTTCTGACCTCTGACTTGCTTTTAAGGTATGTGCCTAACAGGCCTTCAGATCCACAGGCAGTAACCTATTATTCATACCCAGATACAGGACTCAGACCTTTGGCAGGGCATCATTTAGTGTCTCTGGCCCCAACCTTTGGAATAGTCAGTCAGTATCTAAGGGCTGTTCAGTCCTTCGATGATTTTAAAAAGATATACCTTTTTAAACATTGCTTTTATATGAATTCTTACTGGCCCCGATTTAATATTTTTTAAATGTTTTATATCTTATTTTATTTTAATTTTATTTTTACTTTTGTTGCATTTCTTTCAATTATTTTAATGCCTTTTATGTTGTTAATTTATCTTTTAATTCACTGCAAAGCACTTTGTGTTGCACCAAGGTGTATGAAATGTGCTATATAAATAAAGGATGATCGATCGACTGATTGATTTAGTATAAATTAAGGACGCTTTGATTGATTCTAGATCATCTTCCGTATGCTAAAGTTCTAGAAAACTCACTGAGGGAAGTGACATCAGCGATCATGAAGTAGCCCCCCTCGGGGACGACGGGGGACATGCCGCCCAACCGGAGGATGGCGGCCATGCGCTCCCTCTTGTCCTCCAGCTCCACAGCCAGCGAGGAGAAGTAGCAGTCCGGGCTGCCCATGAGGCTGTAGTCCCGGAGGAGTCCCTGAGCTACGGCTTCCTGCGCAGCAGACACAACATGCCCTTTTTGCTCTGGGACTTCCTGTGCATCGCCACTGCTCGACATGTCTTTCACCACAGACTGTCACAAAGCTTTGTGAAATCCTAAATATATTTAACCTGAAGGGATTGCAGGGGCTACTGCAAAGGCATTAAAACAATTTAACCTTTGCCACCTTTATTACATGACGATGCTGAGAACATGGAGGATTCCAGGCCATTTTTTTGCCAAGTATGGAATTTTGTACTGGAGCAACTGTTCTTCAAGCTTCTTCAATTTTAAAGCTTCTTGAAACATGTAAGGAATATCCTAGACCAGCACTTCTCAAATTCGGTCCTGGGGTACCACTGCATGGTGGTTTTCATTCTAACCACAATTCAATCTCAGAATTTTAAGACGCTGCTGATTTTTTTTAAACAGTGAATCAAAAAGTTTGGTATGAAAATCAGCATACATAGTGGTACTCCAGGACCAAGTTTCAGAACCACTGTCCTAGACCTTCTTGGAGAGTACAGAGTTAATTTACAGTGGATTTAACTGAAACAAAATGTATTATAATGGGTTTACCTGTAAAGGAGTTGGACAGGTATACAATGTATTCTGCATGACTGTCTGAAGATGTTTTACCAAGTGTTCTGGGCCAATGGACCAGCCAAGCTTTATAGAAAAAAAGGAAAGATATGTTAATGTGGTTCTGCTGGGCATAATGTGAACAGTGCATATTAAACACAAAGAACCAAGATAAAAGGGCATATTTCACTTAAACAACCATGATACAAATGTGTACTGTATACTGTACATTAAGAACCTAGGTATAATGAGTGTATTATACATGAAGAACCAAGTTACTATAATGTATATTATAGAACCGAGGATCAATGTGTACATTTTACATTAAGAACCAAGGACCGATGCTGAGCACAGGAACTTTAAGGAGCACATGGTATTCATTTGATAGCTTAGAATGTAGTCAGCTAAAGGCTAAACACCTCCACAGGAGTGCAGCAATCCTGCTCTCCCTGAGGTCAAAATGCCGTTTGGTCCATTGGATTTTGCAATTAAGTAAAGTGTACCAATCAAATCTCAATTTGTTGATGTACTTTTCCCTAATTATATAACAAATATGAATAGAATCTTACAATTATCAATACATCTCTTTTTTTTGAACTTGTAGTTTATTGCACCAATGAGATGCAATAGTCCTACACAGATCCTCCCTGGAAAGATCCCCAAAATGGTCAAATATCCATGTACCAAACTCTACCAGTATATGAATGTTATTCATGCTGTGACTAACATTTTTATTTATTTCATCACTTCCACCAGGCCGCACAAACGGTGTGGCTGATTAAAGGCATCATACTGTACGCCACGCTTCTGAGGAAAGACAGCATCAAGCGTTAGCTCTCACCTTCCATCCAGTCACACTGTACGTCTTCCCAGCACTGCCGATAGTGATGGTTCTATCCCACATGCCAGGGAGAGTAGCTGTGAGAGACAGAGTTGAACTTCAGTTCACAGCTACATGAGAATTGCTATCATTGTAATAGATTGTATTACAATATTCTAGACATATTTAATATACCTAAATAGATAGCAGTACCTATTTTGATGTGCTTGTGGCCTTTGTACACCAGCCACTCGTAAACCTCATCACTGAAGCAGAGCGTGTCGTGCTTGGTGCACAAGTCAGCAATCACCTGCAACTCCTCTCTGGTGAAAATCTGTTGGGGACACGCAAAAGGAGGGTCTAGAAATGTCAATCAATTCTATAATGACTGTTCTTGCCAATTACCATTCTTTTTACGTGACCTATTTAGAGGGAGAAATATCTGAAGACAATAATAGGAACTGTAAGTCAACAGAAAACTGCCTACACCTGGAAAAGGAAGACGGAAACAATGCATTCCCTTCTTTATTGGAGGGATGCTAGGGGGACCCCACTGGGAATTGAGTTTCTATAACTACAGTAAAAGTATTCTAAATCTGTAGTGCTTGAACCATGAGACCATTTAAAATTCAGCAATTATAAATGAAACACACACTCACACTCAATGTGTTGCTTCAGGTCAGGCTCATATTCATGACGTTACATGTCTTAAAAGAGGAACGGGAACAGGCACATTCACAAGACACTGCATTACAGGCTTCAAGCTAGCATGAACTCCAAAACAAAGTTAAAGGGATAGTACAACTTCTTCGTAAATTTGCTTTTTGGATTTTTACCCATCTTAAAGATGGATACCATTTCATTCCTGTCCACCCAGTACTAAAATAAAAGACTATTTAACGTTGCTAATATAACATTGTTTCTGCAGCCATTCATAGTGGGAGCACAGTTAGCATGCAGCCCATAAATAGACTAATATTTTAGCACAGGACACACATGGATGAAATTATATCAATCTTATCATCTAACTATGGGTAAGATAGGAAAGGAAATTTGCTTTTTGTCTTTGTGTTTCCTTTAAACACATAAAGCCTAACAATTATTCTTTGGTGACCTATAGAACACTCACCTTCCCAACAGGATTGTTGGGTGTGTTGATAATTATAGCCTTGGTTTTTGAGTTAAATTTACTTGCAAGCTCATCTGGATCCAGAACCCAGTCAGCGCTAGTGATGCTAGCCTTGTTTTCAGACTTCTGAAAATTGCAAACAGAAGAAATTGTGAAGCTGTCACGATCATAAGTTGTATTTTCAGGTGAATATGACTTCCACAAAAAAACTGGTCAAACTTACAAGTCTTAAGGGAATTAGAACAGGCTTTGCTCCCGCCATTCGAACCATGGGTACATAGCAATCAAAAAAAGGCTCAATAATTATAACCTTAAACGGATAGAAAGAGTGACAAAAATTAGTTGTTTTTTACTTGCACATTTTGTTTTCAATACTCATTGCCTCCACTACACTCATGTGTATATACTGAGCAACTGAGTATTTTCTTGTCAAAGTAAACTATAAAAACAAAACAGAATCACTGAAATCAAGCTTCTAGCTATGCCTTAAAATAAGAATGGAAACACAGATGGGAAAACCTTACCTCATCTCCTTCATCTACCAGACCTTGCATGATACTGAATAAAGAGCCATAGCCTCCTACTGTCACCAGAATCTCTTTGAATGGGTCAATGTCTCGGTCATATACTTTCCCGTACACTTGGGACAGTGCCTTGACTAGAGATGGATGCCCCTGTTTTGAAACAAATGTCACCAACAAATGGCCATCAGTTGTGCAGTTAGTGGTTAACTACCAAAATTAAGCCATTGCTCCCTTATTTAATTATTTTGGAAGAACGCACCATTATAATGGTTCTGCACTGAATCTACAAAAAGCAGAGTAATCCACATGTAAGTTTGAAAGAGATGGTAATTTATCCACATTAGGTGTCAAAAAAAATGTATCCACAAGAACTTTACACACACAAACACAAACACACACTGTGTGTGTGTGTGTGTGTGTGTGCGTGTGCGTGCGTGCGTGCACATGTCCTTATAATAATAATAATTATTATTACTATTATTATTGTTATTATTATTATAAAACTATTGGTCCAAAGTGCATGGAATAGAACAAATAAAAGCGATTACAAATCCTCTTGTGTACTGGTTCAGCCTGTCCAGTGCCGCAGCCTGTGCCAGACCCTCCTTGATGTACGCTGGAGGAGGGATGTCTGGGTTCCCTTGGCCCAGGTTGACAATGGAAGGGTCTGCTGCTACAGAGGTAAAGGCCACCCTGGGGACAGACAAACAGGAACTTTAATGGTTATGATGAGGGAATAGGTAAGAACAGATCTGTAGGTTTTTTAACCTTCCATTTCAAGCTATCATTGAACGTAGTCTACTCACCAAACATTCTTATCCAGTCCCTCTATTCTCTTGGAATGTTTATGCTTAAAAGACGCCATTGCATGCTTGAAGGGAATGAATGAATGAATTTAATTAAAATAAATAAATAAATAAATATGATTATGTATGGAAAAAAACCCGTCTTTATTTATTTTTAAAGAAGAAAAAAAATAAAGTTTAAGTAGGCTTTAATGGCCTCATGCGTTAAATAGAATCATAAATGAACTCCACAGTTTAAAAATAGTAGCCTATGTTATTAAACAACTGTAGGTTGTTACACACTGAAGTAGCCTACACCGACATTACAAGGAAAATATCATTCAAAACAAACACTAAAAACATAACTATAACTCACGGGTGTGGTAGAAAACTGACGCAATGTTCTCTTTGAATGTACACTAAGGACACGCCATGCTGGCTTGCAGCACCTTAAAGTTTGATGTGCGACGATCATCTCTACAAGTAAAAACACACAGATTAGCCTATTTGCAGCGAAACAGCATGCAACTCCACAAAGGAACTTAATTACAGACACGGTGTCACCAAGTGCGCCAACCAATACAGCAGACAATGTCAGCTATCTAACTTTTCACGTAGTCCTGTATAGCTACACAGAACCGCTGTTCTTATTTGAAAATGTCACTGATCAAAACGTCTAGCTTTTACTGCCGTGTTCTGCTCAGTGCACACAATCTAGTAGTTGCACTTCACTTATAACCATTGTTAGCTACCTAGACTAACTTTTGTGGACTAAATGCTATATGTACAATAGTAACTAGCTTGGGTGGGTGAACCTGCCAATCTAGCTTCCTTGCCTGACAGTTAACGTTATACCGTTTTCACAAATATGACCAACAATGGAGCTATCAAATGGAGCTTGCCGAAAATCCTTAATCACTCACACCACTAACAAGATCCCACCAATAAAAATCGGATGCGTCTCACTTGAACGCTGAATGTCAAGGACCAATTTCACAACACACTTTCATAGACTGTGCACATTTTACGTACCAAACACAGAGAGCTTATGAATGTCTATGGTGGGCATTGTAACTAGCGACAGTAAATACTTAGGAGGGTCTATAATTTTCAAAATAAAAGTACCAAAGATGACACCTTTATTACGTTCAATATAATTTAATTAAGTTCTTAAATATAAACTATTCCTCTTCTACTTGAACAATATTATAACTTGAATTTTAATCATAGATATGGTAAAACTATTGTTTTTCTACAAATATAACAAATTACTTTCAAATAAGGTCTTCTCCCCAGTTTATCTACATTTGTAATTGGCACAATTTCTTCTGTGTCATTGTGCCAATTACAAATACAAATATGTAATACTCCCATTACTAGTATCCAAGTATCCAATACAACATTTACATGATTACATGTGATTAACTGAAAGGTAAGGGAGAAATTAGAATAATTTAGAACACATCACTTGATCAATTCTGTAAAAAGCTTGTAAAATCAGCTAAACAACTTAAATCAAATAAACATCAAAGAAATATGGCTGGGTATTATGATGATTTTCAAGGGAAAATAAAGTGTATTAGTACATATTGCATTATGCTAACGAATTATAACGAAAAACCGCAGTAACCTAATTTTAATGTCAAAACTTCCAAAAACTACTAGATGCACGTTAGTCGTGCTCGCGCAGGAGTACTTGCTTTTATTCTGAATATTTTCCGCACAATCTGTCGTCATACCCTTGCTCAGGATCGCTCATTTCACGGTACCTCTATGGTGCCAAACAACCACAGAACGTTCTTTTGATTCAGTAAGATTCCACATGACGTACGCTATTATTGTTACGGCACCTAAAATGAACCAATCGGAAACAAGCACTGCTTGAAAACACATTGGCAATATTGGTTTAACATGCAAATGTATTAAATAAATAAATAAGTAAAGCCACGGTAAATGCAAAAATGTGCGTATAGTTTTCCTAAAAACGTCAGAAACAAGCATACTTACAGTCTACAATGTCTAGTCGAACGGTTTTATATACAGAGGCCAACTTACTGCAGCCACAATCATAGATCAACTATAGCCTACGAACCTACGTCTCCCGCAGTAGTTTCAAAAGGTTGCAGCCCTGATATTTGCAAGTCGACGCCAATGACGAATCCCTAAAAAAATTTATTTGTCGGCGTTTTAAAATTAATCAGATAGGTCCCTATGTCAAGCACTCAATTTCAGGAAACTTGGCCTTTACTGCGTTTTAGTGAGAAAAGCCCAGCTGGCGTTAAGCGATGCAAAAGATGTCTCATTCTCTGTTTAACTCTCGGCAGGTCATTTTCTCACCTGCATTTTAAGCACCTAGCTCTTACTTCGTGTGAGATCAGTAGCGCCGTCGTTCGCAGATGTTAGACAAGTGGGGCAATCAAGCACCGTGACCTCCCTGATTACGCAGCGTCATCGATATGTCATTTGACACTTACTAAAAATCACTCATAGCACAGTTCACATGCACACGGCCATGTGCATTCAATGGCTCAATCCCAAGCACAATAAAGTAAAGCAGAAGCCAAAGGTGTAATGTGGAAGAAAGGGATACAGAAATGACAGGAGTGGTGGGATAGAGACGTGATAGGTAGGCACCTGTACCAAATTCAGAATAAAGTCGATGCAAAAAGAAGAAGCATTATTGGAAACAGGAAAGATGAGGTCATCATTACAAGGTTAGGACTGGGACATTGTGCATTAAATAAAACATTACATTTAGTTGGGAAGCACCCTACAGGTGTGTGTGATTACTGCCAGGTAGAGGAGACTGTGGAACATGCTATAATCAATTGTAGTAGGTACCAAAGGGAAATGGGGAGTATGATGGAGGAGCTGAGAGAGGTGGGAATAGAGGATATGAATTTTAAGAAGATACTTAGGGCAGTAGAGAACAGCACGGGAAGAAGGATCATTTTTAATTTCATAAAGAAAACTGGATTATGGGAAAGGATTTAAATAAATGTTCAGAGACAAACAGTAGGTGGCGGTAATGCAACAATACTGGATTCCAACCGCCGTAAAAAACTAACAAGAAGAAGAAGAGGAATCCAAGTACAACCCTCTCAACTCTCGGACTATGGTCGATAGACTAGACATGTAGACTATATCTAAAAGTTTATATTTAATAATATAAACAAAAACACGTTTTTAACGTATATTGTTTGATCAATATTCATCAAACCAAATACTAATGATAATGATAAATACTCAAAATGGTGGCTAAGGACAATGTCTTCAAAGCACAAGGTTGTCATCAAAGCTGTCATCTCCAAGACGCGAGCAATCAGCTAACAAGAAGATGTCAGTGCAATCAGGATGATTTTTATGATCCACACATGGAAAATCAATTACCACACTAAATACAATCCCATGGCAAAGTTGCTGGGGGAAAAATCTGATATCTAAATATATTTTGTTTTCAGGGCAATGACATGTCACAAATTGTAATGGTTACATTATCCTTAATATTAATCTTGAAAGAATATTCTCTTTATTACCTGTATTTTTCCGCGTCATTGAAAGCGGATCCAGTTTTTTATGTGGTTGTTCTCGAAGTGTGCAGTAGATGGGGCTAAATGCATGGAAGGAAATGTTGGTTACCTCAGCACAGTATACTTCAGAGGCAACTTGAAATCATTGAAATATTTATGAACAAGCACTTGCAACATAACCATGGTGGCTTTTTTAGATTTATTTTAGTGACTCTCATTTTGAATGTGAATCAATAGTCTTGCATTGTTATATCCTTCTTAAGTTATCTAGACAGTTATGCTGCCTGCTGTTTTCAATAATTATTATCAATAATATTTTACTGAACTTGTATCTTTACCTCAGAATCTCAAAGTGCTATTAGAATGAAGGTGTGAACCCCTATATCTACATGGGAGAACCCCACCTCAATGATCACCAAAGTGTACAACCCAACTGGGTGATACATGGTAGCTATTTTGCACCTGAATGCTTGTCACATGTCAGCTGAGTTAGACAACTATAGCAGGGTAAAAAAATAAATAATAATCATGGGGACGATCAGACTGTCGGATTGTGATCACCAGAATAGATTCTCTAATTCAGGGGTGTCCAGTCTTATACAAAAAGGGCCAGTATCGGTGCAGGTTTTTGTTCTGGCCCAACACAAACACAACTGATTATATTTATCAAGGTTTTGATTGGATACATTTCCGTATACACTCATATTCCAACAATATTCTGAATAAGACAACATCCTGGTCATGTAAACAACATATTCTTATTAAATACCCTAAATAAGACCTTATTCCATTTTTCACTGTTTTTCACAATTTGCACACACGTTTATGTTCAGCACTGATGTTACTAGGCTACCCAGTGTGGTTTACTATAAGCCATACAGTTCATGAGGTGCAAGGATGGAAGGCCCTGCAAAAAAAGACAACATTTTTTGATGGAGGGGGAAATTATCCTGCTTTAAAAAGATTTTGAAAGGTAGATAAAGAGTGAAAGGACCATGATTTTACGTGGGCATTTTGCGCTTAATCAGGCTAATATAAACAGGAATATAATTAATAACATTAATTTCTCAAAAGCCATGTCAGTCATGAATACTGTCTTATTCGGAAATAGCTGTGATGATAAAATACATGACCACTAGTGTCTAGTAAAACCTTCAATGTGAGTTTTTAATTAGAAACAAATATGAGTACTGAATTGTATATTAGAAGCTTAATAAATAATGCACCTCACCAATAATTCATTTATTCCCCACACACTCATTTTAATTTATTGCTGTACAATTTAAGCCATATTAACAATTTAACTTACAATTCTGCACCTTATATTTTTCCAGTAAAAACCAAAATAAGATTAAAAATTCAAATTTGAAGATCACTCAGGTATGCCAATAATTTGTTGTATGTACACTATTTTTCATTGGTTGGTTGGCTGGTTTTGCTATTTCAATTATTATTTGTCCAAACTAGAATAAACTATAAATAACAATCAACGAGCGATAAAGAATATTAAACAAGCAAGAGTTATGTAGTTAACATAACTGTAAAAAAATTAATCTGAATGAGTGCTGTAATCAAGCAGCACACCAAGAAAGACTGGTACTGTGAAAAGGATTATAATGAAGAGAATACGGATTAATCATGGGACTTTGGTCACAGGCCATTGATTTTTAATGAGCCCACAGGACATCTCAGCCAGAACAACAAGCTGCATTTATGAAGAAGGACAGTGTGGAAAAATAAGACCATACCCTGAGATTTATTTGTATCTGTAGTTTATAAAATATTAACTAATTACAGTTTAAAGTTGTTACAAGTCATCAGTGCAGTAACTGTACAATGTAGACTCTAAGCATGAATATAATTAAATGTAATTAAATGCATGCACAGAGAAGAACTCTGGGAATGTCAGAATGACATTCTCCTAGGTAAATGTTGTCAAATCAAAGGGAAGTTGAAGGTTGTGAATTTCAGGATGAATTAATACCCCCCCCCCCCCCCAACCCCCACCAAAAAACAAACAAAAAAAAAAAAAACACACTGTGTACCAGAATTTCATGGGTTTTTTTTTGTTTTTGTTTTTTTTTTTGTAAAAGTATATTTTAATGAACGGTATCAACCCAGTCAATTTGTATTTGCGATATTCATTATTTTCCCCCTGTCCAAAGTTGTAACCAAGTTAAATGGACAACTTTTAATTAACAGTTCTTTTTTTGTTCATTAACTTACTGATTTATTTATGACCCAAGTTACACATTAAATATGAACCCTAAAGGATGAGTTTTCTTAGATTATCTCAGCAGTATGTGCCTTTTGGGTCTAATTATCCAAATTAAAGTGAATTTATAATGCATCCATTTTTTCACACTATCCTTGCAATTTAATTTTTTATGGGGTTCTTCTGTTATGAATTGGAAAATTTCACTCTACAGAGAAGAGCCGACAACAAGTACAATAAAAAGCCTGCAGCAAATTCTTTTCTTTTTTTAATCTTGAAAAGATTAAATATATTTTCCTTTTCCCTTTGGTATTTTCAGCCTGCTAAACCCTTACATTTTAATAAATATTGATTGTGTGCTTCTAAAATGCACATGCTTTTTTTCCTGGCAGTTTGTTAATATGTTATTTAGCTGATTTGATTGTGGTCTTTGGGCATTTTGACCTAGATTACATAGATTTCTTGCTATTTGTACTCTCCAGTCCCCAACCCTGGTTAGAGAAGAATTGCATAACCCACATATTCTTTCAAGCATCCATATTCCAAGACAAATGATGATATTATGTTGGCAAGACATTGACCCATCTACTAGAATGCCAGGCCAATGCTTGTGGCAGATTCCCTTGGAGCCAGAGTCATAAGCCTCCTGACTGATACCAACCAGGGAAAAATCAGGAGTGTGGGTCCACTTAAATCTTCATGATCTGATTTGTATATTCTGCCTTCTGGTTTATCAAACAAAATAAACAAATTGTTAATAGCTGACTTATTTTGAGGGAGTGACACATAGTCACAAATGTGTCACAATTATGTGACACATAAACTGTCACATAAACCTTGTTTCTTTGTAAGTAGTTATCATATGGATTACAGTGATATATGAGATCAAATAAACCATCTTACTGTATATTCAGAAGATATGTTGATATGTAAAATGTAATAAAGGTCTTGGGTCACTTGGAATTAAGATAAAGAATTAAATTAACTGCCATTTCCTAAGTTTAAACTTTCCCGAGTAGATACTTTAAATGTGTTTTTAATGGTTTCATGGATAATGCACTTCAGTGATTTCCTGGTAAAGATGGACATGCAATGTGGCCGTGCAGTTATTTAAAAACAGCTTATAGGAGGCCTACCTTTAAGAGGTTCATTCATACAAATGATGTTGCATTAAAAAGAATATGGTGTCTCATTAAATTATATTTGAAAACAACATTTTTCATGAAACAAAAAGTATGACAGAAATCAGCTGCAAATGACAGAAATCTTAAATCATTAAGTTATCTCCAGTGTTTAAATTAAGTGTTTAAAGTTTGTTTATATTATTTTATATGTTGAAAGTCTGTCTAATCAGTTTTGTTATTATTATTTGTTAGGTCTCATACAGTAAAGAAAGATAGTTGTACACTGCATCCTCCTAAGTAATCTATTACAAAAACCAAGGTTTCATCCAGTACAATTCCAAACAAGTTGGAACCCCTGTAGTATCTAAGATCTGTAGTAGTGCCCCTGAATCACATGGCTGCACGGCCTGCTCTTTAGAGTATTATTTGCTAAAGAAGTAAACCATCATAATAAATTGCAGGTATATTAATAACCAAAAGATCAAGTGCAATCATTTTCAAGGGGAAAAGCAGTTAAATTTTTGTGAGCATTTGAGTGAAGGTATAGTCAGGATTCTGTTTCCTGTTCAGGTGCCAAGTGTCATGTGGCAAGATGTTCTGTTGATTTTAACCTTTTATAATTCAGTTTATATTAAAATAAACAAATAGAATGGATCAGATCATTTAAAATAAAACTCAGTTCAGTTCAGTATTTGATAAGCTTATTAACTGAATTGAGTTAATAAGCTTATCAAATAACTCATCCCTAAGTCACATTAAATTAAAAACTGTGTAAGCGCATATGAACAGGCTTCATTTTAATGTCATTTTTCTCATTTGCACCCCTTGTAGTGGCACTATAACTGTTGACAAGAATCTATCTAATGAACAATGTCTGCTTATTTTTTAATTCAGATAATGATGAAATGTGTATTGAAGTGGTCTTTTACTGTTGAAATAGCCCTGTATAGATGTACAAAATACAAAGCACTGATCTGGTTAAATCGGGTTCCCTATTTCCCTCGAAAAAGGGGGTGTTCCTTGCCCCAAACTGATTCCTAACTGATCAAGCAAAGTGTTTATTGCAGGAAGGGGACAGGCACTTCACTATGCCTTGGTTAACCAGGAAAGGTTAATGGTGAAAGTGACTCAGCGGAGGATCAGTTTTGTGGTCAGGAGGCCACAAACGTTCCGGTGTATGGTTATACACCCTCACACAGGCACAGGGCTGGCACAAGTGACCAACTTTCTAGCTTGCATTTCCACCTCCGGATATGAAGTCGCCTCCTAGTGATACCTGAATTTTCACTCAAAAAGCCTGTTTTCCCATTGGACTCCATTTGTGTTTGACAGCAAATTTAAAATATTTCTGCTCATATTTTGGGGTTCAATCTATGCAACATATTTTCTATCTTTATTACCATTATTTTTTCAGAAGTCTGATTTTTTCCCCCAAACACACAGACAAAGATATAGATGTTTTTATTTCCCAGATAATGCTCTTACATCACATTTTTGTACCCTTGTTGGCAATTGCACGTGTGTGTTGTGCAAGGAAACCTTATGCTCATAAAGCTGAAAAAAATAGCATGCAACCAAGTCGTATATAGGGCCTAAACCCTTTAAGAAAATTAAATAATTAAAAAAAGTCAAAAAGTTAACACAGCCGTGTCAGGATACACAGAATAGAAAATCTCTCCCAGACACCATTAGCTCCATAAATGATGCCAAATTGTTCACTATCTGTAGTAGACGTGCTCAGTTCTGAGATGAGCAGCCAGCAATGCTATTATTACATTCTAGAGAGATTGGCCCATGCCCAATTATACACTTTTCCCCTGTCTTCTTTATATCTAACTTAACCGACCCACCTATCCAGACGAATAGTTTAATAACACAATCACACATGTCTTACAATACAGGTCAAACATTTAAAAAATAACTCTCCAAAAGAATGAAACCACCCATTTAAAACAGAAAAGAACCCACTGAGGACACTGCTGGACAAAAAGATGATCAAGAGTTTGAAATTGAAAACAAAAAAGACAACGCTCCCCCACCCATCAGATCTAGATGCACCAGATGTCTATTTATAGCTATAGCCCTGTGAGCAATCCTCCAAATGGAGACCAGCAGCCAATTTCTAAAATGGATGCTTACACACAGACCTCCAATGGCCTCTGCTGGAAGAGCCTGGACCCAAACTTGTCCCATTTTGTGGCAATCACCTTCACACAGGTGTAATACAGGCCTTTCTCCCCTAAAACTCCTCAAACTCCCTCGGCTCAGGAGTATTGAATGACAGCTTGAGCCCCTCCTCCTGCTTTCACAGTGACAGGAAGGGAGGGGAAACAATATGCATACTGATTATCCTGAAAGTCAGACAAGGTCCCGTTCTCCAAAAAACCACCTGTGGGAGGCAGGGAGGGACGCACATCTGCCACCTTCCTTTGCAACAGACATGATGTCAACTGAGCAACGTCAGCCACTGACCACCAAGTGAGCCTGTCCATGAGATGTCCAAGCTTCACACAGCCCACATTTAACAAGCGTGTGTGCAAGCTGGCGGGAGATAGTGCTCTCTGACCTGCCATGTTTTCTGGACAAAGCGCTAGAAAGTAGTAGGACTCCCTCTTCTTCGCTCATGCAGAACAGGTGCTTGCCCAGCTGTCCAGTACTCTTATGTAAAGCCTGTGCAGTGTCTGTCTAGCTCAGGGTGTGGTGGTATAAGAGCCTCTGGGCCACTTTCAGGCAGGGAGTTGCCACTCCACCAAACCCTGACCCTCCTCCTGCAGAAGCAGCGAAAGGACAGCTGCTGAAAGCCAATACTGGCCCCACTGATAGAAGTTCTCCAGCATTCCCTAGACCTCCCAAACGATGCCTCCTGGTAGCTCAAACACAATCATCCTGCGGCACAAACTGGATGGGGCATTGGGGCTCCATCATTATCCAAAATTGTCCATCTGTTGAACAGCTGGTAACACCCATTACCAAATAAACAATCTGGATGACACTCTCTACATTATACCCTCTCAATTCTTATTAATGAAAACCTCAGTGCCAAAAGAAATCCTCAAAAACTTGAGCCTGGCCCAGACCTACAGTAAGTCCTCTAGGAGCCCCCTGCCACAAACTGGCTGGAAAGGCCTCAGACCTACCCCAGTTTTCCTTAACAGATGATGCCTTAACATACAAATGTAAACACTCCCCAAGAGCCCAAACATCCTCCGCCCACTTAATAAACACAGTGACATCATGCAACAGCAGGTTGACCCAGCAATCCTGTAACAGAACATCCAACAAAGCTTCCCTGTAAGTGGTTCAGTCGCTGAACAGTAAAACTGCCCAGAGACTGAACTACTATGTCTATCCTCGTTTAAAAAACTGACCTTCCCAAAACTTCCATGTCAAACTAGTGTACAGCAAGAGAGAGAGAGAGAGAGAGAGAGAGAGAGAGAGAGAGAGAGACCTAAATTGACTTTTTTAATTTTTTTATTACATTTTCGGACCACGTCTGATCTACAGAATCGTGTTATCCCAATTTTCCTGAAGACAGTTGTGTTAGTCCCCGAAGTTGTTATCATTCATGCATAAATAATTAGGCTTATAGGAAGTATTCTTCAAAATTGTTACAGAACGGAGAGTATGTGTCAGAGACGTTCATATAAATGCTAGGGGGAAAAAAGCAATAACGTCCAACTTACTAAGAAATGCGACTCGACTCGTCATTAGTTCAGGGCATAGTTTACAATGTCCTCCTTCAGCCGTCCAAATTTTGTGTAGTCCCCGCCCTGCCAGCCTCAGTCAGCGCAGTAGTTTTTCAGCTCCACACGATGTTGAACTACAGAAATAACGGAAAGTAGGAGAACAATACATAGCCACACTGCAACAGCAAGGACATGAGGTCACCTTCGAAAGTAACACATTCCAAGCCGTTGTAAAAAATAATAATAATATTTTTAAAAAGGCTACAGACGACATACCGGTAAGAATAAATATAAAACTATTTTTTCATGTAGAACTCATCTCGTTTTCTGCGTGTTGCTTTGCTGCTTTAAGCTGGTATAGTAAACCTAGATTGGACTGTTTGCTGCTAAAATAATGTTCTTCGTTATGGGATGAATCTTAAACTATCTAGGATGCGAAATACATATAAACCACACGCAGGCTAGCGTGGTCACAATATTGCTACAGTTTCTAACCAGAGATTACACGCTACGACTCTCATGTGGATGGAAAAGTACGCTAGCATGCTAGACAGGTATTATGAAGGAGTCTATTAAAATGTCTTTGACCATTATGTCGTTTTTAATTATGTAATTAATGAAAAGATAAAAGAACGCATGGGATGTGTATGACAATATGTGTTCTCGGTCACAGAAGATTACGGAAGTTTGTTGAACTGTACTTCAATGACTTGGATTGAGATGATTTTATTAATGTGCTCATCGTTGCTCTGCTTTCTCCTATGCACAAGTATCTGATGCCTTATAGATCAAACAATGAGATATATTTTGAACGTGCTATAGAAATAAATGATAAGCTATTGAATAGATCTTGAGTTTTTCCTGAGTAGAAACAGTAGTGTGGTTTGTATTTAGAATGGACAAGAACAGTATAGGGCCTATCTCAATGTTATATTCAGTATTTTAAATGACTGACTAGTCATGATATACCCTGAAGTATTCTGCGTATATGAAAAAAACGAAACAAAGAACAGTTACTTTTATTACACATATGCCAGAGTACACTATCCAACATCTAGGTGGCCACAGAAATATGTTTGCACTGGGAGAAGGTGATGGTAGTGCTATTTTATAACATCAAAGTCAGTGTGTTTATGTACAACAGGTCTTCAGGGAAACATTGTCCTTGACACTCACAATGATGCAGTTGTTCTACATTTTCTTTTGGGACATATCTTGGACAAGATTTGTACCCTGGGACTGGGTGTGAGTCAGACATACATTGTCTCTTTTGGGTTGCTGTTGAGCCTGGCGACATTTCCTGACAGGAAGGGGGCAGACACAGGGTCATGAAGACTTGGCAGCTCACTAGAGTAAAACACTGAAACAGAGGAATGATATGTTGGTCAAATCAACAGTCCACAGCCACATTAAAGCAAGGTTTTTGTTCTGTGCTTATGAGAAATCGTGCTTCTCTTTCACTTGTCAAGAGTTGTTGGTTTAATATAAGTGAGGGAATTATTGAAGCTTATGGGGATGTCCCATACCAAAACAGAATTAGACTACACTGATGGTGTCTGATATGGAGGCTGAAGTCCATAGGCATTCACAGGACGTTACGCATTTCTCAGCTGTACGTAAACATCCCGCTTGCCCCAGTCTGTTTTATATCCTTCCTCCCCAAAGTACAAGCAACAAGTTATTTCCACTTAGCTTGCCAAACTAAGAAGGCTGTGTGTTTGTCCAGTTCAACACAACACACAAAATTAGAAGCCATGGTGTCCAGGAAACAGATATGAAGAGTCCCTCTCATGTCGTGACTCATGAAAAGTGGAGACGAAAGCTATGATGATGGTGTGCAGCCGACATAGGGTAAACACGATTTTCATTTAAGCTTGCCATGAAATACATATCTTTTCTCATTCTTTGTGCATGAAGTTATCTTTTGAATAAGAGTCGAGGTGTTTGGGCATATTTGGATTAGAACACAGGACACAAGAAGTTCTGTATTTATGCCACATATATACACTTCTATTTCTACAGTCAAAATAGCAGACACATCTTAAGCACAATCGCCTTGGTGATGTGTTTAATAAAAACAGCTGGGTATCTTCACAGTGCAAATGTTTATCCATGTGTGCTTCTGGATATTGAAGCAAAAGATCTCACTGCACTAAATATGTATGCTGTTGTACAGTAGATTAAACATGTACCCTGGATATTTTCGGTAGAAAATAATGCCACGTTATTTGAAGACAATTGCATAAATGTCTGCAAAGAGAACATAATTACAGCTTATTTAGCAGCAATTATCAATTAACAAATATTCTTTCAAAATAGGTTCTGTCCAATGTTTGGATGCCGATATACCCACACACAAAGGGGAAATAACTGTAATTTGGTCTTGAGCGAGGCTGTGAAATGAAAGGCATTGTTTAGAATTTCGTAAGCTGCTATTTGTTTTCAACAGGGGCTATAATTAGCACACACAGCAGTGTTCTGTGTCGCTAGAGAAGGTCAACAGTTGAAGGGGTTGGAGTCAGGATAGCAATGAAGTTTCATTTAAAATATAGCGGGGATATGAAATAGCTTGTGCAATTAACGTTAATTGTGTGAGCACTCCTATGAATGTACAGCATTTATATGAGTGGTCTTAACGCTTGAGGCCGCAGCAGAGTGCGGGAAAAAGGTTTTATTTATTTTCTTTTTTCAGGGGCCCATACTGAAAGGTATTGCTGAGAAATTGCGTCATTGTGGCTGGGGGGGAAGTCAACAGGGGCAAGAGAGCTTTTGTAAGCAGTATGCAGGAGGTGAACAGTGAATTAAACAAAACTGGTACTTCCAATATATGAGTCACTGCAGATATGACATATACAGGCCATGACTGTCCTGTATACTATAATATTGTTGAGTCACACTTTCAACTTAAGTGCGGTCCATTTATGACCACACTGCACTGTAGAAAGAAGGAATATCCATTCCCACAAGCCGGTTTAGGGTTGACCAACCAAAATTATAAACATGACCGATAAGCCATCAAGAACCACAGCACTCCATTACACCACCTTCATTAATAAATCAAATAAATGGATGCATTGTACGATCCTTTGAAATGATCTGACTGTTCCTGCATTAGACAAGGTCCATGTGGGAGACTAACCTCCTTTATTTTGTAATGGAAGAAAGAATCTATGTACTTGGCATAATTAGCGATATTTGTGAGAAGGTAGAGGACCAGTTGAATGCAAAGTTTTCAAGGTAGAGCCTACATTCCATATGGTAGTAACAAAGCAATGGTCAAAAACATCAGAAAGAAGCAGTCACAACAAATGAGTGACAAGCCCCAACTAATGTAGCACTGCCCTTACAGATTCCACATGTCATCATATTACAATTACAGAGCAGATTTCCTAGTCAGCTAGCTGTGGGAACCTGCTTTCATTGATGTTCTGAACTAGACCTCAACGGTCGGAAAAAAGAAAAATGTATCTGACCATTATGCGTGCTTATTTGATGATATGATGTTTATTGGACACCGCAAAGCTAACCTATTCGCCTCCATTAGAATGGATCATAAATCTGCTGCGCCACACGGTTATATTATTCAAAATACTGATAACTGAGTTTGCATGTTGACCAAATTTAATGATAAAATATTTGAGCAAAAAACAACATCCCTAATTACAACGTTTATTTCACTCTCCACTGAAGAGACGGCATTTCTTAAACAGCAGTTGTTTCACTGTCACGGAGACCACAGCATCTGGCAGATTCATTTGGAGCCACTGTGGCCCGCCCGGCTGAAGTTGCTGACGTTGCCTTTCCCGTCCCCACAGGAGCCATGATTCCCCTGACGGAGTTCCGCCAGTTCTCGGAGCAGCAGCCAGCTTTCCGTGTGCTGAAGCCATGGTGGGACGTGTTCACGGACTACCTCTCGGTGGTCATGCTAATGATCGGAGTGTTCGGGTGCACCCTGCAGGTCAGTGCCACCACTGCGGGCTTCCTCAGGCCCGGTGTGCAGAAAAAAGAACCCGCACACACTGGGACCATCGTCTCTCGAACGTCTGTGAAACACACCCCTGAGTATACCAGAACTTGTGTAACATCAGGTCGAGGTGTCTAAGGCCTGTACTCAGTCCACGTTTGTCTTTACATATGACTCACAAATAAATGTGAGTCCTTCTTTTTGTCTTTTCAAACGAAGCTTATTGAGGTCAGGTCAGGTCAAAGCATTTTCAAAACTTTGTGAAGACAGGAAGTAAGTAACTTGTATTTATGTAAGATTCAAACTTAATTGATTGTATTGAGGCATGTAAAACATCATATTGCACAGTTTTAAAATAATATTTCTGTTATTATAGATAATTAATGAATGTTTCTCAGACACTAATAATTCTCAGCTTTGCAGCATGTGATATCTTCAAATGTAATTGCATTTTAAAATATATTCTACAAGAATAAATTAAATCACAATCCTGTTCATGTAAGTGCCGTGAGATTTATGGCAGCACATCACCTTTCTACTTCCTGATTAAAATTATTTGAAAGGCCATTCAGAGGTAAAGGAGACGTTAGTCTGCTCTTATTATACACACACATACAAATATAAGTTTTATACAAACAAAATACGTGACACCAGAGAAAGTGTCCTGCCGTTACTGAAGTCACAAACAGTACAGTGTTGACGAATGAAAGCCTTGCTGTGTGCTTGGAGTTGAAAAGTGGAAAGGGGTGGAAATGAGTGGAAAAGGGGGTGGATTTTAAATCATTGCGCTATGTACTCAGTCCCGCTAACAAACAAACATTGATTCCAGCTCTCCAGGACACAGTTGCTTTGCCCCTGCTTGACTAGCTGAAGCAGGTGGAGCCTTGTTTGGTGCTTCTTATCTTCTTAACACAAACACCCTCAGCATATTAGGGTGGGAATATCCCCTGTTCTCCCATCAGAATTGCTTTGAGAAATAGACTGTTAAAATACTTTATTACAGTTAATAAAGTATGTTCAAAATCTGAAATGCAGGACATGAGATTGCCCACAGGTTTAAATCTTGAATGGCGGCCTCGTCCAAACAGCCATTATTGTTCTAATTAATACTTTTTCCTGGGGTAACGGAGCTCCATAGCAAGTTAGATTCAAAGATGTAAACATGTGCTTATCTGTGTAAATTTATTGCTACTCAAAGTCACACTGTGTGCAGTATGTAGCTGTTTAGATGACTTAATTGCATTTTGGTACATCTTGTATCTACATCGACTGCACATCTTGATAAAGTGTGTTGAGGTTGAGAAAAGTACATTTTTGCCGATCATATCTTCTGGGGCCCACTCAGCGGATTATGGCTTTCGCCCCTTGCCCCTGAAACCAGACAGTAATTAGTACATTTTCTATTATAAGTGGTCATTCATCCTCAGGAAGTAGAAGTGTCAAATAAATCTGCTGCCTGAATCAAACGAATGACTGCATCTGAAGTTCTCTCCAAGCACTACAGGAAAAGAGTTCAAGTGCATATCCTACTTGAAAAGCCAAAATTGTATTGCTAAACAACCAGCAATTATTTTAGATTATTTCAGTTTTTAATTGCACCAAATTACAATAGTCTTTGTTAGAGCTCAGGTAGACCAAACTGAAAATTACAAATGTATTTAAAGAAACACAACAAGTGATTCTGGTGGCAGAAATGTGGTGGCTGATTAATGCAGTGAGGCATCTCGCATGAACTATCAACTGAACCAGTTATTAAAGTAAGAGTTACTCCTACTCATGTACATTTTTGGTCAAATTATGGGGTCTGTATTTCACTGGACGTTCCTAGCCGTCCCCTCCCTCTCTCAGGGATAACTGGGCTCTTTTAGCATGAGAAAAAAGATAACGAGAAAGAACAACTTAAATGAATGATTTGTTGTGGTGGTATAGTTTGTAGGTTGTTCTTTTGTGCTTACATAATTTTGTGTGGTTTTATTCATCACAAAACCTCAATTCCTTGTTGCAAACTCCATACAGGATTTGGATGGGCTCCTCCTTTCCTCTGTCTTTTCCATAACAAAGGGGTTAAATACTTAACCAATGAAGGCAATCTTTTCTTTTTTTCTTTTTAATTAGTTATTTATTTACTTCTATATATTAATTTATTTTTGCTTGTTTGGGAATTATGTAGTATATTGTGTTGGTTCCTATTAAATAGTGTTTCAGGGGGTGAATACTGTGTGTGTACATGCATGCTTTCATGCGTGTGTGTGTGCGCGCGCACGCATGTGTGAGCGTATACAGGAAGTGTGTTTATGTATAGGTATGGCTTCCTGTAGAGATTTTAACAGCTGTAGCATTAATTGGTCATACCCTGTATGAGCCAAAAGTCAAATTCAGGCCACAGACTCAGTTGAACATTGGTGTTTGCCATATATGCAGCTATTTTAGTTGGGATCACATTGGCTTGAACATAAATCTCTTTATGGGTAAACTTTAAGATAAAACGTTAGCTCTGTATATCAAAAATTAGTCATACCTATTGAAACCACATTAATGTCTTCTACCTCACCAGTCAGACTCACACAGTTCATATCTTATCTTTCTCTACCTGACCCCACTACATTGTCTTCGTTTTTATATTTATTCATGACTGTCACCTCAATACAGTGGTGCTACCTCTCTCAGTAAGTATTCATTTGACAAGTTCATAGCACCATTCACTGAAAGTGTTAGATATACAGCTCAAACAATCCATCTGCAGGCTTTGATAGAGACAAAGGGGTGAGGGGTTTTCTACCTCTCTGAAAATGTATAAAAGGTAAAAATGTGAAAATTTCTTGTAATTTCTGTTTTGGTGATTTGCATTGTTCAGTGTTTATTATTCTAGTAGAGATACTTATACATTAGCAGTGTTACAAATTTGTTTTTATTTATGTAACACCATTCTCTTTTCCATTATATTTTAGGTAATGCAAGACAAAATTATCTGCCTTCCAAAAAGAATGCCTGTTGTGAACCAAACAATACCGTCGATAAACCAAACAGAGGCCTCGGAGTCCACATTATCTCCTACAAACACCTTGCCAATTGTCCATGAAATGAAGGGTTTAAAGACCGACCTGGACCTGCAGCAGTACAGCTTCATAAACCAGATGTGCTACGAAAAGGCACTGCACTGGTACGCCAAATATTTTCCCTATCTGGTGCTCATACACACCCTCATCTTTATGGTGTGCAGCAATTTCTGGTTCAAGTTCCCAGGGTCCAGCTCCAAAATAGAACACTTTATTTCCATCTTAGGTAAGTGCTTTGATTCGCCTTGGACTACCCGGGCACTGTCTGAGGTGTCAGGGGAAAACCCTGAGGAGAAGGACAACAAGAAGAACAGTGCCGCTAGCCGGTCCAGTCTTAACATTGCCACTACGGAAGGCAATCTAGAGAAGTCACAGTCTCTCAGGTCCATCCCGGAAAAGCTTGTAGTCGATAAGCCTGCTGCAAGCGCCTTGGACAAGAAGGAAGGAGAACAAGCTAAGGCCTTGTTCGAAAAGGTAAAAAAATTCCGCCTCCATGTTGAAGAAGGAGATCTGCTGTATATCATGTATGTTCGTCAGACTGTTCTTAAAGTTCTGAAGTTTCTCTTGATCATTGCCTACAACAGTGCCCTGGTGTCAAAAGTGCAGATAACTGTTAAATGTGACATGGATATTCAGGACATGACCGGATACAAAAACTTCTCATGCAATCACACAATGGCTCACTTGTTCTCCAAGCTGTCTTATTGTTACTTATGTTTTGTTGGTGTTTATGGATTCATATGTCTTTACACTTTGTACTGGTTATTCTACCGCTCTCTCAAAGAGTACTCCTTTGAGTATGTTCGGCAGGAGACTGGGATTGATGACATCCCTGATGTAAAAAATGATTTTGCCTTCATGCTGCACATGATCGACCAGTACGATCCTCTTTACTCCAAGAGGTTTGCAGTGTTTCTGTCTGAAGTAAGTGAGAATAAACTGAAGCAGCTGAATCTGAACCACGAGTGGACCGCAGAGAAACTGCGGCAGAGGCTGCAGGTCAATCCAAACAACCGGCTGGAGCTGCAGCTCTTCATGCTCGCTGGCCTTCCGGACACCATCTTCGAGGTGATCGAGCTCCAGTCCCTGAAGCTGGAGATCATTAATAATGTTACAATACCGGCCTCCATTGCCCAGCTCGAGGACCTCCAAGAGCTCTCCCTTTACCAGTGCTCCCTCAAAATTCATAGCGCTGCCACGTCCTTCCTGAAGGAGAACCTGAAGGTGCTGCGGGTGAAGTTCGATGATGGCAGGGAGTTGCCCCATTGGATTTATAGTCTGCGCAACCTGGAGGAGCTCCACCTGATTGGCTCCTTGAGCTCTGAGACCTCCAAGAATATTATCCTGGAGTCCCTACGTGAGCTGAAGTCCCTCAAGATACTGACCCTGAAGAGCAACTTCACTAAAATCCCCCAGTCCATTGTGGATGTGTCTAGCCACCTGCAGAGCCTGTGCATCCACAATGATGGCACCAAGTTGGTTATGATGAACAACCTGAAAAAGATGATCAACCTGACCGAACTGGAGTTAGTGCACTGTGATCTGGAGCGCATTCCTCATGCCGTGTTCAGCCTCGCCAACCTGCAGGAGCTGGACCTGAAAGAAAACAATCTCAAGTCCATTGAAGAGATCCTCAGCTTCCAGCACCTGCGCAAGCTCACCTGTCTCAAGTTGTGGCACAATGCCATCACCTACATTCCAGAGCACATAAAGAAACTGGGTGGCTTGGAGCGCCTCTACTTCAGCCACAATAAGATCGAGGTCCTCCCCTCTCACCTTTTCCTCTGTAACAAGCTTCGCTACCTGGATCTATCCAACAACGACATCCGCTTCATCCCGCCCGAGATCGGAGTCCTCCAGAGCCTCCAGTACTTCTCTGTCACTTGTAACAAGATCGAGAACCTCCCAGACGAGCTCTTCTTCTGTAAAAAGCTAAAGACTCTCAAACTGGGGAAGAACACTCTGTCACTGCTCTCACCAAAGATTTCATACTTGGTCTTATTGACGCACTTAGAACTCAAGGGCAACCACTTTGAGGGTCTACCAGCAGAGCTGGGCTCCTGCAGGGCTCTGAAGCGCAGTGGTCTTGTGGTGGAGGATGCCCTCTTTGAGACACTGCCTTCAGATGTTAAGGAACAAATGACTGTTGAGTGATCCTCGACTCTCTCAAAAACACCAAATATCTAAATATGACAATCCTAACTGCTGCATTGTAGCAGTTACACCTAGTTTATACCTTTCAAATAGTTTTATTTACTCATGTGTCATTTGGGTTTTTTTTTTGGGGGGGGGGGGGGTTTGTTCGGACATTTTTTACTTGTATCATCTTTTGAAAATGATCAGTCATTTTTACAAAAACCTTGAAACAGACATAGCCTTATAGTTGTATATAGTTGACTTAAGCTAAATAGAAAGGGAAACATTTGGTAAAAGGAATTCCTGTTGTAAGGCTTAGGTTACTGATGCACTCAAACAGAATGTGAGTTCTTGGTAAATGTTTAATGTTCACTATGTGCGTGGTGTAGTCTGCACAGCTTAAGACAAATACTGTGTCACACTGGATATGTTTGTTTCAACTACAGTTCTGTTCATACAAATGTTTTTCTTGTTATTTTGAATCACCATATTCCAAATAAGGGATTATGCTTATCTAGTGGTCCTTTACTGATGTTACTACTCAAACACAATATTTCTCATATTACTGCTGCTACTACTCCACAATCACACTTTCAATAAAGCAACACAAGTATTATATACGCCATGGTGTACAATATGCCTGTCTTTGAAATGATTGAATTATTAAAATATATTATTGATATAACGTCTGGTCTTATATGGACCTCACCATACATTTGCACTGTAAAACTACTCAAAACTACTCTATCTGTATTCATTCAAGACCTACAGTATATGTTTGTTGTCAACAGTTGAATGTGATTACATCACTCTTTCTGTTTTAAGGCTTTTTAAGAAGTTTGTTCACATATCTATGTGCGGAACATCACGCTACAACCATTGGACAATCAGCGATGCTGCTTTTGTTATTAACCGACTACCTGATTGGTCATTTGCTCCTCTGACACTCCCAATGCAAATTTTACTCCAGGCCATGTTTCAATATCCATTGTGATAATGGTCTATTTGGTTTACGGATGAGACAGAGAATATAATGGAACTATGATCCCCGCTTCTCAGGTTGTTATTATATTAAGCTAGCACATTACTGATTGTTATGCTTTATGTTCATGTTCAAGACAATCATATATCCCTGCAGCTATTGATTTGTCAGTCTGTGATTCATTCATGACAGTACTGTACAGAAACATTCCCAACACCAAGGGCAGTATTAGCAGACATATATGGGATTGGCCTTGTAACCTAAAGGTCACAAGTTTGATTCTCAGGTAGGACACTGTTGTTGTACCCTTGAGCAAGGTACTTAATCTGCATTGCTTCAGTATATATCCAGCTGTATGAATGGATGAAAAAAAGTTGTGTAAGTCACTCTGGATGAGAGTGTCTGCTAAATTCTTGTAATGTAATTTATTGCCTTGCAATTTAAAATCAAACCATATGATTGCCAAAATGTCTACTGTCTACCCTGTACTGTATCTATTTGGCATGCTTTTTTCATATACTGTAGAAAATTGAAGGAATAAACCTTTATTTTTAGAAATCTTATGGACTGAGAGGTAAAGTCATTCATATATATGTGAATTTAATTTTGATTTTACAGAGCAGAATAAACAATGCTATTGGGTTAAAGGCCAGCATTTCAAACTTTCTTTTGCAAATGAAGACCAAGTAAAATAATTACATTTATGTTCCCCCCTATGGTCCCTATCTCCCTAACTGTCCTATAACATTTTCTAATTAATATGCTACATTTGAGAACTCTAATTTCAGTTGAAATTCAGTTGAAGTATTATTCCCCATATCAATATATTCAGACACATCAAGAACACATCCACAGTTTGCATTCCATTGCTTGTTTATCTAACATGGCTGTGTGTGACAAACAATTTGTGTCATATAGTAATACGTATATATTGTATATGTCATTTTGCCTTTTGTATGGTGTGAGGCTTGGTTTCCACAGTTGTACAGTACAGCTGTATATGCATTCTTGGTGGTCAGTGGACAGAATGACTGGATACAAAAGTTAAAATAGCAGATCATTCACTGCAAGATCCTATCACTGTGTGTCGTTATTCAATAACTGCGACTAAATGAAGCCCAGTTTGTTTTGCTGGCCAGTGTATACAGGTCAGCATATACACACTAGCCTTGAGACATTGCACAAAAATCCACTGCTGCTGTCCTGGTGTGTTCTCACATTAAATTGTATAAGCTAGAGGAATTAGAGAAATACTTGAAGCTGTTGCTAGGTTTCCTGACATGAAAGCAGGATATAGTTGATGGACATACAATGGAATTAAAAGTAAGGTGATTCATACATAGAGTAAACCTCTATGTGTGCTAACCACAGCACACATTTCCAGCCCTGTGATGCCAGATTTGGGGTCGTTCAGCCTTTACTGGTATCTCTGGGAAAGAGTAAATAGGTCCTTGAATGTTTACCTTATACCCCTAAAAATCTTGATTAGCTATAAATAGGTCCTGGGAAAAAATCTAGACGTGACTGTCTGAGCTAACATGGATTTTAGCACATTTCCTCCAGATTTCCTAGTAGAGGCTTTGAGTTTGGCAACCATTTGGCATTCAGTACAAACATGTCACTAATTGTAGTATTTGATAATTGTGTAAATGTTCATCAGTGAAAAACAATTATTTTTCTAATAAAAATGCATTCATTCTTACTCGAATAGTCTTTCAACTTAGCTTGTAATGTTTTCCATTTTGACGGTGCAAGACTGACAGTTTTTTTGTGCTGTCAGTTTTCATCTACTGACAAGTTATTCTTGTGCAGCATAAATTAATAATTTCACGCCCACTCTTCAATATTGGAGCATCACACTAATTTGGGAGCCAACATACACAGGCACGTTATCTGGATCTTCAAGTTATCCAAGAGGAGGTGCAATATTAGAATGAGATGAGGGAAATATCTTCGCAATGTTGCTAAAGAGTACAGTGTGGGAAGTCAACAGTGTTCGGTATGAAGAAGAAAACAAAGTATGTATGCAAAAAATAGCATTAAAGGAGACATAGGCAGAAGCTGGCATAGAAAGAAACAATTAAGGTTCTAATGACGTCCTGCTTACTGTTTATTTATGTGATTATTGGTTATTAACTCAAACTAAGATGTACAGCTACATAATGAAAATAGTATGTTTGAAATAGCTGAATGAGAGAAAATCATGGATCTTTTACTTAAAGCATCACTATGTAATACTGTTTTACTTGTATTTGAATTTATAGCAGAACCTATGTAGTGTGCACACTTGAGACATGGCAGTTGTTTTGAACCTTGCAGTGTTTGCAACTTACTTTACATTATTTCAGCCATGTATTTAAAGTTATTTTAAGCTAAATCCCATTTCTGCATTGTGTGTTTTTAATCTTTACACAGAAAGGTCAGGTTTGCATGCCTAAGGATGCATACTAATTAAGTGTTAGCGCTTATAAGCATAAAAGCACAGTACCTGGAAAATTGGACACTGCATCTGCCCACATTTAGATAGTAATGCATGCGTTGTTAGTGATGGCCCTGTATTAAACTTCTGTCATGATAAATAAAAAAAATGGCTTTGCTGCTTGAAATACTAGGTATAGATGTTTCATAAATATCTCGGCTACCGTGTATAATAGACTTGCTGTTTTCATTTTACAGCTAAAAGCTTTGTGCCCTGTTCAAGAGTGTAACGTCTAAAATCCCCTGAAGTGTGCCACCTGAGGGGAGAAGAATGTTAAGCTTAGGGTTGCCAATTCATAAGCGTTTGTTACTTTCAACAAGCAAGTATGGAAAGTTATTTTTCCTCTGACAAAAGCCATAATGTTTTGTCCTACAAATGATGTTGTTCTTTTGTTCTGCACGCACGCACGCACGCACGCACACACACACGCACATGCACACACGCACGCATGCACACACATGCACAGACGCACGCACGCAGGCAGTCATGCACGCACGCGCGCACACATTTTTTATTTATTTTTTTTTTAGTCTATGCAGAAGTTATAAGAAATAGAATCCATTTTGAGAAGCACTCCTGCTTTTTGTCCTCATTCTAATTACAGCCAAATTTAATTCAATGATGTCCAGGTAGTCAGGAATGCACTTGTTGAATGAAATGGTGAAACTCTTTCAATTCAGATTCATGCCGGGTGCTGCCTGGGCATCAACATGGGGGAGCAAAAATAAAAGTTGTTATTTTATGCTTGGAACAATAAATCATATTTTACAGTTAGGTGAGTTGCTATAAATGTACAGCTGAGAGTATTATTCATACATCATAAAATAGGTTTGGCAAAAGCGAACAGTGGCATTTGACAGAACCACATCTCCTGCTGACAGCAGGCTCACTGATTCGGTTGCTAGGGAACCACCACAAACCAGTCTACGCTTGCTTACCAACTAGCTAGGTAGCTAGCTGGCAAACAAACTTAAACATTAGCCAAATATTTTGTTAAACCGAAAGATATAATAGCCCCTAAGGAGGTAATGATCTGGGGCTGTTTTTCACGGTTTGGCTAGGCCCCTTAGCTCCAGTGAAGGGAGATCTCAATGCTACAGCATACGATGACAGTCTAGAGAATTATGTGCTTCCAACTTTGCGCCAACAATTTGGGTTAGGCCCTGTCCTGTTTCAGCATGACAATGCCCCTGTGCACAAAGTGAGGTCCATAAAGTAATGCTTTGCCAGATCTTGTGTTGAAGAACTTGAATGGCCTGTATAGGGCCCTGATGTTAACCCCATCAAACACCTTTTGGTTGAATTATAATGCCGACTGGAAGCCAGGCCTTACGGCCAACATCAGTCCCCAACCTCGGTAGTGCTCTAGTGGTTGAATGGAAGTGAATCTGTACAGTCATGTTCTGAAATCTAGTGGGAAGCCTACCCTGAAGTGTGGAGGTTGTTATAGCAGCAAAGGGGGGACCAACTCCATATCAATGCCCATGGTTTTGGAATGAGCACATATGGGTGTGATGTTTGGGTGTCTATATACTTTTGGCCATTTAATGTGTCATCATACACCGGCCTACCTTTGTAAAGCAGCATTGAGCTCACATTTAAGTTGTTTGGGCTACAGAATATTTAAACTGAATTGTCTACCCTGGCCTGCTACTCTAAGTGCTACATTATAATAATCAGTCACTGGCTATGCACAGTTGTGATAAGGTTAGATTTCTATAGAGTAATGCTTTGGTTTTTTAGAATTTAATTCTCACAGTTTTTCTGCAATTCCAGTCAGTGTACAAGAGAACTTGGGTTAGTAGAGAAACTAAAATGTAGTTCATGAGCTTGTCCACACTCAAACTGCTGGTTAATCTGAGGAAACTACACCAGCCTAGGTGGCAGCCTTGCACAGTAAATGCTATTACATGCCAGAACCCATTACTAACATCATTATACATTTTAAAGGAAATGTTATTGTTGCATTCACACTAGACGGCTTTACTGCAACTAATATTACATATATTAAATAACTTATGGACAGTATTTGGATGAGAAGCAGGATACATTTAAACTTTCAGATCAATTTTAATCTGCTACAGCCTCCAGCCAAAGAAATACAAATAGAAATTTAAATATTGAAATGTGGTATGCTGACTTTAAGGAAAAAAAAATTCCCAAACATACCCTGAAAATACAATGATGTTCTATTTGGGTGTTAATAAATACAATTTTCAAGCAAAAAGTTACAAATTAAATATATTACTAGCAATGAGGTACAATTTTATATGGGGTGTCACCCCAGTGACAAGAGTTTATATCTTTTTAGGGATGTTTTCGTAGCTTTTTCTGATGCATTCAGTGTCTCGTTTTTACGTGCTTTATACTGAAATAATATCTTTCCGTTTATCTCAACTTGAAATTTGACACCTGTGAACACAAAATGAGCTAGGTGGGGGGGTGTCTTTGTCTCCCTTCCATGAAGAATGTGTCTCAAACTCCAATTTCAGCCACTGTTTACTTACCTTAGATAAGCGAATAAGATGCGTAGAAAGTACAACTGTCAAGTGGGCCTGGTTGAGTTGAGAAATGTGAATGTTGATCTTGGATGGGGCCACATGGACATTCCAATCCAGGCTTTTATCTAATACATTTGACCAGTCTAGCTCTGATTGAAAAGCAGAGGATAGTGAGTTGCAAACCATAAGAATAGCAGAAATATTGCACCTGAGATATACCATTTTTGTCTAATGTGGGCCTAGAAAGTTCTGGACAAGAATAAAACAATGAAAAAAATGCATACCATATAGCACTGTCTTTAATTTAAGGTGAGAAGATTGATTTATTTTTTGCTATTTATTTCGCACAGTCAGTTTATTTGTATTTTCCACACTCATTAAGCAAATAGAAGTTTAAAAAATTGTTCCATACCTGCCAAAGCTCATGAGCTGCATTTTAGTTTTTGAGGTTTTTTCGCAACTCAAGGCGACCGCAGTCTAAATGCACTGCAGGAACACAGTCTGGTGTTGTACTTTAGTGCACTTTTGTTCTCACATAATTAATTATTAATTTTTTGTACTCAACAAAAACACAGTACAGCCCTTCTATCAACATTTGTTCCATTCTGTACATGTTTTTGACTAAAATAGATTTTAAAATTCTACAGTAAGTGGACATATAATTTGGCCAGTTAACACTAATGAAGTTCATTTTAAAATGTTTGCTGGATCTTACAAGGTAAATAATTATCTTATGTAATAAAAGTTTGAGAAGTATAAACGTAAAGACTAAAAGTGCTAACCTCTCTGTGTTTACGTGTGTCCCATTTGCTTCTTGAAAAATTATTCTGAGAATAATTAATTTCATCATGTAACTGAATTCAGCTGGACATTGTTTAGTATTAACTTTTTAAAAGAATGTTATAAGGTTATAGATTATAAGGGGGAAAAAAGAAACAATTCTGATCTTTGTGGAAAAGATGAGTTTATTTCCTGGAATGGCATTTGTCAGGAATACGTGAAACGCACCTTGGGTTCAGCGTGGAGCATGAACCCTGATCCTCTCCATTACCTTCTTCTTATACATTTCCTAAGCTTTGATCAAGACTGGTAAACTAGACCAATACACAGGATGAAGTAAATGTGTGACCCCTCATAATCTGGCCATAATGTACTGGTCATCCTTCTTATTGAATTAGCAAGTCTTTTGACTTGTGTAGTTCCTAATCTGTCTTTCCCGGTAGCCATTCTACAATTAAGTGTACCAACTGTGTAGTAATCGTGATCAGATATAATCAAGGGAATATGTGGCCAGTGGACATAATGACATCAGACACAGATATTTCTTACAACAGCAAGAAATACCGTTAAAAACAGCATAATATAAAATAGAGAATTAATAGAGATGTCATCAACAGATCTGGCCTTCATTGGCCTATGGCAGCCAGCAACAGAAAAACGCATAATTTAGAAACACACTCTCTCTGTTTATAGCCTTTGTTCATTTCATTGTTCTTAAGGCTTTGTGTCCTGTAGCTGGCTTACTCCCAGCTTTTGGACAACAGCTACGCTTGTGCCTGTGAGAGCTTATTTAGCCATAAACAAGCAGCTGCGAAGGGCCCATTATTAAGACGCCCGTAACACACAACAGGAAATGGTGGAGTGAGGTATTCATAAGCATTTTAATGTGTCATAAACAGAACACATTTTAAAAAATGTTCTCCGAATGCCATAGATCCTGCCCTACCAGCTTTAATCTTCATTTACATGGCTGCAATCAACACTCCCTCAAAAAGGGAGGGGCTAAGACCAGAAACAACAGTACTGTAGCAAAGAGGGACGCGGCTAAGATGCAGACAACACTTCCTGCATTTCTTTCAGGCGGTAATTGACCAAGAGTGCTTTTAATGGCGTAATGTTTCCTATGTTACCACAATTAGGAAAGGTCGCTTTGTCATCAGCTGTAACCTTTGAGAGAGGACAGGCTAGAACTGTTGGCTGCTTTCTTATGGCTTGCAAAAATACTGAACGCTACTATTAAACACTAACATCATTATACATTTTAAAGGATATGTTATTGTTCCATTCACACTAGACAGCTTTACTGCAACTAATATTACATATGTCAAATAACTTATTGACAGTATTTGGATGAGAAGCAGGATACATTTAAACTTTCAGCTAAATTTTAATCTGCTACAGCCTGCAGCCAAAGTAATACAAATAGAAATTTAAATATCGAAATGAAATCAACAAAACACTTTCATAGAATTAAGACACAATCCATTAGAAATCTGCATTTTGGATAATTTATTTCAGTGTTTTTATCAGTGACTGTTTGGATGAAAGAGCACTACATTCTCTTCTTCAAAACTCATGATGGTGTGTATTTGTCCCAGCATGAATTCTGGTGAGACTCCATATGCCTGTGCTGCTTGTTAGTTTAGCTGCAGTGGAGTGTTGTGGTCTGTGCATTATTGAGAGCGTGTAACAGCTTGGGTAAGCACAACCACAGTTTATCCTGTCATCAGATAGCCGGGCCAGCTGTAGCTCCCCCCTAGGGACAGGCATGACCTTGAGGAATTAACCCCCTCTGAGGGAAAGCATAGGGGAAAACATTGCTAGGGTGTCTATCAGTGCTTACCACTGGGAGTCTACTGATATTCCACCTGAACTTCACACTCTATATACAATCATAGTGTATTAATTTTGAAGGAAAGACAGGCTGTGACACAGACCAAGGCCATTAAATAGGCTGATGCAACACTGATCCTACTGTCAAGGAATTAATGTTCCATGGGTGTAATACATTTTTTCTTCTTTGTGATGGGGGTAAAACATACAGTGCCATCCAAAAGTATGATAACAGTAGAGTGAAATTTTTCCTATATACTTAAGACATTTTGATTTGAGATGAAAAGATGGAACAACAGTACAATCAGCTTTTATTTCATGGCATGTACCTGCATATGTTTTAGCATTTTGCAAAAAGACTGTTTTTTGTGTGGAGTCCCCCCATTTTCAGCTGTGCTAAATTAAGTTAACAGATGACTGACAGGTGTTAATTGTTACTGAGGCGTTACCTTCTGCATAAATTGTTCACACATCAAAGAACAGAGAGCATTTAGTCTTGGTTTTAGCCTTCATTTGTATTTGGAGAATGTATGAAGCATCATGAACACTAGAGAACTAACTATGGCTGAAAAAATGAATCTGTAAACTGAGAGAATAGATTAATTCATTAAGAAGGATAGCACAGAAACTGGGTATATCAGGTACATTGGTGCAGTTGATGAAAGGCAAACCCTAAGACCTGTAAAGAAACACCCTAAAACAATGACCAGTGACATCACCAGCCGTCTCCAGAAGGCGGGTTGAAAATATCACAAACCACCATACATAGAAGATTTCTAGAGCAGAATTATAGTGGCTACACTGCAAGGTGCAAGCCTCCCCGAATGGCAAGTACCTCCGGGCTGGATCTGTATCAATTCCAGCCCAGCAGGGCCTACTTTGGGCCACAAGAATCAAAAGGCCAGATTATAATTCACCAAAAACAAAGACGAAAGCCAGAAGGGTTTTGGAACAAGGTTTTATGCACAGTTGAGAACAAAGTAAACCTTTACCACAGCAGTGGAATGCTAAAAGCGTGGTAAAAGGAACAAAAAGCCCATGATCCATTTATTGATAATGTAATGGAGAATGGCAGCAGTAGGATGAATTTGGAAATGGACAGACAGATTTTATCTGGATATGTACAAAGAAATTTGTCCAAACTCATCACGCACACTTCATCCTGCAACAAGACAACAACCCTTAACACACTGCCTATGCAATCAAAGCATTCATCAATGAGAAAAAGTGAAAGGTTTTGGACTAGCCAAGGCAGTAACCTGGTGTAAATCCATCTCAGCATGCATTTCCCTTGCTGAAAAAGAGACTGAAGACAGAACCACCCCCCACTCTACCCCCAGAAACAAAGATCAAGTAAAGTTGAAGTGAAGGCCTGGAAAAAAATTTCCACAGAAAATACCAAACGTTTGGTGGTGACAAGGGGTCGTAGACTTGATGACATCGAATTTAAGGGATATGCAAAAAAAATATATTGCACTTTATTGCTTTTATTTACTTTGAAGTTTATTTGTTAACTTAATTTTGCCTGGCTGAAAATTCTCAACACAAAAAGATGTTTCTGTAAAATGGCAAAACATACACACATAAATGCCATGAAATAAATGATTGCTTGTAAATTTGTCTCATTCATTGTTTGATCTCAAATCCAAATGCCTTAAATAACAAAAAATAACAAAATTCACTTTAGCGTTACCAGACTTTTAGAGGGCAATGTAACTGTGCCCACAATATTATTCTCAAGCCATGGCAATTTGCCAGAATACCTGAAAGGCCAGCTTTCCCCTGTTGTACTGAGCCTTTCACCCTTTAAAAAAACACATCCTTCTTTCTCCTTTTCTTTCTCCTTTTTTTCTCAAGCACAAGGGTTGAACCCAGGCAGGCCCCACTACGCTCATCATCTAGTTTGAACTGGCTGAAACCTGTACTTTCAGAACAGAGCAACCAAAAGCTCAAGTGCCAGGAAATCTGCCCGACATTCAGACACTGTCAGCAGCTTGGGCTGGAAGATTGAGAGAGGGATCCACCTTGTCATTGTGAGTTTTAATCAAACCTTTTCCACCAGCAACTTTTCTTTATGTGTCCCTGAGTAGCCTTCTCAGGGACAACCGCAGTCACAAGCGGTGGCAAAACCCACTTCTTCCTTTAAACAAACCACATTTGTCTCCACTATTTTGGCCACACAACAACAACAGCAACAACAGCAACAACAACAACAATAATAATAATAATAATAATAATAATAATAATAATCCTACCCCAACCTACATGTTTCTGGAAATATTTTCTTTAAAGTCAGAGTGCTTACTCGCTGTTGACATTCTGTGCAATATACACATATAGTAGCTTAATGCGCAATTATGTAGGTACCTGATACCAAGCGATGGGGATCCCTTGTGCAGTTTCATGTGATCACTTTCGTCGCTAACAATCTGCTATTGGCCCATAGCCCCTCTCATGGACCGAGCTACAGAACGTGCAACCAACCTTTGGCCATAGCAAGCTCATTCAGAGGGACAAATGAAGCGAAGTCTTGTTAATCTTCTTATTCGCAGTCATGCCATACAGTACGTTTAGCTCCTTGGGGAAACGTTAAAGGCTTTGTTTACATTTTAAAGCATGGGACGTACTGCGGGATCGTTTTTTTCAGCAAAAACACCAAGGCGGTGGATCTCAATCAGCTGAAGGTTTGTATGCTAACATACTCGTTTTTGCCTTTTTGTGTTTTTTAGGTCTAGTGCTCACTATTTTTCTATTTATAAACGATATCTGTTTGTATTGAAAATAAAGTACGGTGCAGTATGTAGGCTACTTAAATCTGTGTGTTTGCACTTGTGTGGTTTAAACACCCCTCATATTCGTTTGTAGATGCAGATATTTCGGTTTGTTTTTGTGGAATAAATAGGCTATTAACGATAGGCCTTTGCAAAGCTAGAAAAATCTGAGATCAAGGAACGACAATAGATAGCCTATAGGTGAAGGCATCGACATTATAGGGAAGCAATGTGACCTAAAAAAATAGAAAAATATTCAATGCAAACATTGTACACTGAAAGTGCGGTAAATTATAAGCTTAATCGTAAGTAAAATGCAGACTGTTCGTCGGCAGGACCCTGTGTTTTCCTGGTTGAAGAGTAGTCTATTCGAAGGTTTTCATAATATGCCACTAAAATAAAATGTTTGGCCCTGTTCAATCCATTAAAGGGTTAACCCAGATCGTAAGAGAATCTGCTGACATTGTGCTTGATTTGTAGTAGCAACAGTGACTTTGTTTCAAAGGTCTTCAGTTCGACTTCACTTAGCCTTCAAAAGCAAAGTTCAAAACACTAAAACAATGAAAGTGACAATGATTACAGATACACTTGATCACTATAAGGTATTTTCTACACATTTGTAACACAAATAATCCGCGCAGGTATATTAGCCTGGTTTAGGTTACCCTGTAAACTCACGGACTGTCATTTTGCACTTCCTGTTTCGGTGATAAATTGTAGTTGTTATTTCATTTATTTGCATGCAGTAGCCTAACTATAACGGAATGTGGATAAGACTATGACATTGCGGTTTTAAAAATTGTTCGTTTTGCGGAGGATAAACGCTTCTTTCCATCATGCCTTAGTCTGGGAGAGACGCATCTTGCAAAATGTTTTGAGAACTGGTGTAGACTGGTTAGCCGCGCGCGAGGCACCCATGTAGCCTTTATACTTAGTGTACAAATGGGACGGAAGTCTTACGCATTCTGTCACCTGGAACGAAAGTGGAAACAAATGGTCTTTCGTCTGTAGTCAGTTGGCTCATACATTGCACCTGAACACTTAGAAAGGTATACAGCGTTTCTGTGGTTTGATGCTACGCATCCTAGGCTACTGTAATTTCCAGAACACTCTAAAGCGTGAAGTTCCTGTAGGAGATCTTGCAGACCTTGCCCGAGCTTTCCCGAACACTCCGGATTATGTTTTTAACACTGGACCACGAGTAGCCCGGTTTTTGAATCTCGCGACCATACTCTCGAAACAGGTTTTTATTCTAAGGCTTTAGATAACGAAAGCGCGGAGAAGTAGCGTACGGTGTCACATTGTATGAAGCTGATTCACATGCCAGCTAAAGCCTGTGTCACAATGGCGCTGATGTCTATGCAGCAGGCAAAGAAATACAAAGCAAAAACCACGATTCATGTATCGCGAAATAAACGTTTTCATGGCCACACAAATGCATAGAGCTGGGTTGTCTTTAATACTATACGTGTAGAAACAGAACGCTTATTCGGAAGTGTTGGTTTGGATATATGTAATTTCAGATGTCCAAATAACGTCTTGTCACAGTAAGTACTATTCTACGATATTTTGTTCCATATTGAACAGTTAGCGTATACATCCGATATTAAACGTGGTTACATTTTATAATAACATTTCTTTTACTGTGATAGATTGTGGTCTTTTTGTATCCAGCGGCCACGTTTTGGCGTTTAAGCGTGGTTAAGTGCGTATAGGCTACTTGCCGCAACATGGCTTCGACACTTATCGTGGGGGGTTGTGGAACAATGAAACTTACAGCTAATTATGGATTCGTACGTCTTAAGACTGGATGGCATTCTGTTAATGCATTGTAAATGAACAAATGAGTGAATCAGAAAAATGAGAAATGTCGATTAGTGGAAATGTCAGAAGTTTAGTCTTGTTATTCTGAATTGTATGTCTTTTTTTAAGCGCAGATGTCACCGTTTATAAAAAGTTGCTTATGATTGCATCTCATCTTTAGAAAGTACGTGTTCTTGTCGCCTGCAGTTGAACTTAAAATTTAATGTGTTTATGCATACTTGTCTAGACTAGTGGGGTTTTACACGTTTTAGCCGCGTGAATAATTGCATACTTTACCGAAGGCCTCATTGTTCTTCACGTGATTACGATTTGAAATGTTTATTTTTCATATGTTGGGTTGCAGTAAAAGGCAAAAAAGGCAATTTAACAATAATACCTAAAGTGAATGGAAAGTAAGTCCTACACGAGGTTATGCTTTCAGTTTTTCAGAGAACAGTTTTATATGCCCATATTTTGGTATCATAGTTGGCGATACAACCAAGTGTTTCACTATATTTACTCATCAGAAAGAGACTCCACTGTATTTCCTTTCACCAATGGAATAACTCTTGTAATGCTAAGTCTGGTGGGTTCATTGTACATACTGAACTGTCCCAATACTGTACTGTACAGTATTTGGACTGCAGTTGAAATCAGTTATCCTACGGTCTATAATTACTTGTAACAAGTTGTAACAATGATATAATTTAACAATTAAAGTCCGTACTCAATAATTGTTGCTGAAAAGCTTCTTTGAGTTGAAGGCAGACTAATCTAACTTGAAAACCACTGGAGAGCCGACTTTTCTCCTTGGTGAGTCCCAACACAATCATTCTACAGTTGCAGATCTCTGTAATTTTACGTCATTGTGTATTACTATCCATGGAAAAACTATTGAAGAGGATATTGTTAATGAACTTGGCAATGAAGTTCCATGAAACAAGAAATACATTTTTCCCATTAATTTTGCAGTGAGCAATTTAATTAATATCCAGTAAATGGTGTATTTCTTGTTTCATCCACAACCTGAGAATGAAAGTTTAGTTTCACTCATTTAGTTTACTTCGCTCTCAAAGTAATCTGTGGAGTTGGGGGTTTCAAGCATACTGTCCTTTCCATTGCACATTTTGCTTAGAGCCTATTATTAATCAGTTCATTGAGCCACGCGTCCATTCTCGAATAATGAGGGGGCCTGAATACTGCAGCTGTTGTGGCACCTTTATTCAGATGATAATTATGCAGCCATTGTTTCTGAACAGCCATCAGTTCCAAACTGTACAAATCCGTCAAGTCCTTGGGGGATTGCCTGTGTTTATCTGGCGTTGCTGAGGCTTGCTGAAGTAGCCTCTTAATTCACTTTGATCAACGTAGAGAGAGTGCCTGTGTGTATTCGATAGCCACTTTTACAGAATATACCGAGGCTAAATCGTACCTTTTACAGGGGCTATGGACAGGGTAATCCTTTTATAAAGCCCTTTCCAGAGCCTTGCTGGATGTCCTGATCCTTCAGTGGGCCATTGTTGCTAAGGTGGTTTTGTTGCAGCTACAGTGTTTTACCTGTTTTAACCCTGAGCACAGTTTCTTTTTTTCTGTACAGCCTCTGGGGTTTTCTGTTCAGATTATTGCCTCTAGAAGGACAGTGTTTTAGTAGATTAGTTTGTTTGCAAAAAATAAAAACATTGGCTTAAGATAGCATTGGAATTAAACCATGTGTCCCATAAGACTGCAGATGAGTGGAAGGCTGCCCCAACGACAGTTGCAGCTGATCATGGAGTAAGTGCATCTATAGATGTGCCCCCAAAAATAAAAACAATGAAAAATATGAATTGTAGGTTTATCCATTAATCGTTGAGCATGTTTCAAAACGTATAAACATCTAGCTCTGTTTGTAATGTTTCATTGTTTTGTTGGTAATTTTTTTGTTATGCAAATATCTTTTCTCTGACAATATGGAATGTTTTGACAAATAGCTAAGCTAACAGCTTGGCTGTCACAGTTATAGTGAGCTAGCTAGATAAAAATGGGGAAGCTTGTTCATATTTGACCTGCATAACACTCAAATGAAAAATGGTTAAACTGATGTTGCTGTTCCATGAAAAAGTAGCTAAAATGAAGATAAAATTTAAAATTAAAATAAAAAATATTTTTGTACTTTCAAAAGCTTTAAGGCGCTCTTGATTAACAGAGGAAGATGTTTAGAAAATCTTAATTTGGTCACACACACGCTCGCACATAGCACACATGCGCACACACAGTGTATGAGTGTAAGATGTGATGACAAAAAACAGCACTGCATAGGCATAGTCAAATGCATAAAGCAGCCTTAGTCAACTTGCCATGCATTACAACAGCATTGTGCATCAAAATGTGTTATTTATTTATTTATTTTTTGCACTTTGGTCCCTACAGCTGGAGTTAAACAAGATATGAATATACACATCTCTCTGGCATATTCCTTTGTTCCTGTATGCTATTTGGCTAGCTGCAAGTAGTGAGGAAAGAAATGGAAATGCAACAGTGATCCTAAAGGGAAGAGTCCTGGGAGTTCCATAATGAAGCAGGTTACATTTTTACAAAAGTGTAAATTTGGTGAACTTTTAACCTTGGAAGGCACGGTCGATAACAGTTGTCACTTAATGGCATTAGGTTGTCAATCATCACCGCATGTTAAAGCACTTCCTGCAGAGAGGAGTGTCCACAGATTACGAGTAGTCTCCATGGTTTGAGTACACGGCTTTCCCATAGTACATATGTTAGGGCTTTCCCAGTCACCAGATTTGAACCCAATAATGTATTTATTGGATATTAAGTGATGCCTAGTGTGAACAATATTTTCAGTTTCCTTCAAATTAGCCTGCCTTTCTTGTGGAACAGTGGGGTCTAGATGCTGATAGACTATGCTCCATATTGTGGTCCTGTTATATGACTTTAGATGCATTTTTCCATTTTGTCATTCACTACTTGGTTAGCTGATTAGCATTGGAACTTAAACACACTTTGACGTCTTTAAAATCTCTGCGTGATCGATCATAAAGCTTGCACAAGCTTAGGTCTTCATTCAAAAGTATTAATCTCAAAAGTATTCCACTCACAGCCATGACAGTGCTACAGTGGTCATGTGTAGATGGGATATAGGAGATTTCAGGAAGTGGTGTCCTGTTCGACAGGTTTACCATGATAGAAGAATTAGAGTGAGTAAAGTTTGACCTAATTTGTAAGCCAAACTAAGGATAAATTGTTGGGACAGAAAGCAAACCAAATGAAAGGTGGGAAAAAAAACCTTTAAAAGATAGGGAACCTGGTAATGCTTGGTAGCCATATTTTATTTTATTTTCTGTCAAATTTTTTATCTTAATTTGGCTAACGTATTAGGTCAAACTTTCCCATAAAGGCAGGATTTAATTATTTAATCGTGGTGAACCTATCGGATAGGACATCACTTTCTGAAATCTCCTGTATCCTGTATCCAGACACAACCTGCTGCCACCGGACAGTACAGTGATGAAATGAACAGGAAAATAAAGTTGAACTCTACCCCCCAGCCAGTCAACCATGATGCAGCCAACCATGTGATATTTTGATGGACCAATTGCAGACAAGGGGATGTCTGCAAACTGGTGGGCTGTTTGTGAACAGCTCTCACTGAGGTCTTGCACACACTGCGCCATACAAACTCAAAATGCTTTTTGTCTTTTTGTTTGTCTCTTGTTCGAACAATTAGTTGTTTCATTTTACGTGTATTGGTGCCTTTAGCCTTGTTGCACTCTAGCTTGGCTCAACAATGGGAAAGTGGCTGCTACCTTTTAAAAAATAATAATAAAGAAAACTACATTATTAGGACTCATGGATTTTTGTCTGATGATTTATAGTGGCGTAAAATTAAATCTTTTGATTTTAGTGAATTGATTTATACGTGTTTAGTGAAATTTGAATGTTAGAGAAAACAACCCATCAAAGTTGCTGGTAAATTACCAGCCATAAGTGAGGGAAAGATGTTTATTTAAGTTCCTTTGAAACATCTACTACAAGGCATTTTTCCTATTTTGTAAAATTTTGCCTGCATATTAAAAAAATAATAACATGATCTGAATCTTACAGCACAGCTGTAAGCTGTAATGCACCAACAACCAGCAGTGTGGTCCAGTGACACCCATGGAGTGTGACACCCGTGCTCTGCTGTGTCTGGACGGGACAGTTTTGTGATTGTTTTTTCTCAAAAACAATCCTGCAAAATAATTGGTGTTACTCAGTTATAGGGGTGAGTTTTTTTTATCCACCCCTCTGGTGACTTGTACTAACTCAAGTGTACGCCCCCCTTTGTCGCATCATCACTTCACTGCAGTTCCTTGATTATCACCAATCACAAACTCTGACTTGTATTTATGCCCCCCCCCCCTATTCAGTGCAATATTCATTGCATCCTTTCTCTGAAGGCACTGCAGAAACTTTGATTAAAGACTCATGCTAATTAAGATTGCCTCGTCTTGCTGCCAAAGGAGTACAGCAGAATTGAGAAATATGAAATCTGGTCTGCAGCCTGCAGTTTTGTGTAGCTATTTAAGCCATTTCAAATAGTTTTAAATTTTAAAAATTTGGTTTGCATAGTAATCAGTTTCTTTCATGCTTACCTTTTCCCCCCAACTATGAGTGTGAATATACACTGTCTGGTTATTTAGTTGGCTTGTTAGGTAATGTAAAGCTGGCCAAGCAAGGTTCTAGGCTGCTTTCTTCAAACTAAATCGGCCTTGCATTAACACACCACTGTTTATTCTTGGATATTCAAAAGGTAAGCTTATAGTCGTGTAAGTAGTTCGCAAAGTTGTCCCATTGATTTCAGTATATAATTGGCTGTTGATGATTTGAAGGCTATTTCCTGTTACACTCATTTGTTCTTTGTAGGCCAAAGCAAGCTCGCACTTAGTGTGGTAGACTCGCACGTTATCTAATGCAAGCATCACACGTTTGTCTTCTCATCTGTCACCCTCTCTTTTTTAATTGTTTTGGTTTGGAACTATTGTCAAGTGTAAGATGGTTAAGTGCCTCGTTTTATTTTTGTCGTCCTCCATCCCCTGTAGTGCAGTGCACACGAGACTTAAAACTATAGGCTTAAGGGAAGATGTTTAGCTACGTTAAGCCTTGAATTCTGAGATAAAACTTTTATCAATGTTTGTCGCCTGTGTACTAAAGTCTGATAATTGGTGGAAACTGTTAGCTGTTGGGTGCTTATTTACCAAAGGTGGAAATTGCAGGGGTCAGAAAGTAAAAGTCCTGCCATGCATTTATTCCATTTATTCATGAACTTGGCCAGCTGATTTCACTAATGAGTTGTACCTCCTGGCAGAGGAATTGTGTTCATTAGCAAACTCAGGTGATTGGAACAAAATACTGGGGAGGACTTTTACTTTCTGAACCCGGTCTTTCCACCTTTGTTATTTACATTACCTGTTCTGGTGTTGTGTAAAGGAAAGAAAATTCTCTGCGATGCCTTTAAGTGGGTCTGCTGCTGAAAAAAACGCTTTAGGCATCAAAAATAAATAAATAAAAATAGTATTCGAGTAACCACAAGGACAAATCAACTTATCATCTTGTAGAGAAAATAGTGAAATGTCCAAATTTGAGGGAGAGGGAGTGTGAGATATTCTAAGTGTCTATGGAACATACCTACATTTTATTGGGTAAAACAAAGGATTTTGGTCTAATCCTGAGCTGGAGAGGTGTTTAATTAAAATATTCTCTAGTACTGTAACATTCTTTCCATACCAACAGCAAAGGGAAGAGAGTCAACTTAAATCGATTAAAGCCACACATTCTTTTTCAGAAAAAAATGATGACAATGAGTTATACTAGCCAACTTTGCAATGCAAGATAACAGGTTTTTCATACTTGTATTACAGTAGAAGGCCAAATGGTTTTTCCTTTATCTTTGGGTGAAATGTGTTTAGATTTTAGAGCCTGACTGGAAAAACTTGTAAATGTGACGCAAGTCATTTTTGAGCACACTTATGAAAGAGGTGGTTCCAGACACATGCTTCCTCTATAACACTAACATTGGCTTATTTAAAATGGATCCTCATAGTGGGGAATTTTATTTGAGGTGGCACTGGAAGGAAAAAGCGCAATATTCACATGACTAATCTGCTTGTGGCAGTAGAATGTGGAACCTCCACCTGAATGTTTATTTCATTAAATAGCCTAAGTGAAATGTGATTGATCCGAGGATTTTTAATAGTTCCCACGTATGCTTGTCCTCTTGTATGGAAAAGTACTCTGAGAGTTGTATTTAGTTAGTGACAATGTAGGCCGCTGGATGTTATTGTGGAATTGTTGCTGAATTGAATTTTTTTCGACATCCAGCCAACCAGCTGTCAACATTTGATTCAGGACGTGATTTGTAAGATGTCACAGAATTTACTGTGCATCCTAAATAACTGTACATTATTTTTTTAAAGGACATGTTTAGGGAATAAAAAATGAAAAACTGAGTGGGCATAAAGAACCCTGTTGTAGGACTAGGCGATATAGCCAAAATAACATAACATAACATAATGATGAGAAAAGGCCATTCAACCCAACATTGTTCCCCATTTTCCTGACTAAATTAGTGCTGTGATTGTCTACAGACTAGATAGAGTATTGGATACTAACACCTAATCAAGTCTAGTCAAGTTTCTGCCTCTGCCTCGCTAATATCTATTTATGTCCACTTGTTCTACTAACAGAACTCAACCTGAACAATCTCTTGTAGTTCACTTTGTTGATTCCCTTTATGTCGGTATTGCAGTGTTTGGCTGTGTTTGGTTTTTCAGTAGACCTAAACATTAAGTGAGAATTAAACTGATATATTCTGTACCTCCAGAAAAATGAGGATTAGTCAAAATTGAGTAATAATCCATCAATTTCACAATTTTTTATTTGAAGCATGAACACTTATCGGTGTGAAATATTTAACAACATTAAAAATGTTTAACATAAACATGTTGGCTTATCTGGTGTTAAAGTGATAACCATTCAACAGTGAATGATAACAGCTTGCTGTTATGCTGTTATCATATAACAGCTTGCTATATGGTACCCTTAAAGCTGACAGTCTGCACTTTAACCTCTTTCTTTTTCATTTCATATCCATTGTGCTGGTGTACAGAGCTAAAACATCAAAAATTGTGTCACTGTCCAAATGCACTGTATATATTTTAAATTGCTCTGAAATATATTTACATTATATTTTTTGAAACCGCACATATTTACAGTGAATGCCATGCATTCCTTTTTTGTTAGTCGTGCTTTTGGTTTCTTTGGTTAAAGGTAGGTGTCAACTCATATCTATGACTGATATTGAAAACTTCTCATGTTGTAGGTCTATAATGCATTTCATACTGATTATGGACAGGTACTATAGTACTCTAATGGTTTGGCCATCCTAATAGGTTTGGCTTGTGAAAGGGTATGTTTGTTATTTCACTTTGCCAATAACAAACAAAAAGATTATTTTGAGATTGTTCCTCTTCCCTAATTCCTTAAGTTAAAATATGAGTTGCTTGCACAGTGAGTATAGATGATATAATTCTTTGAGCAGTTTGTGTTTAGACAGCCATAGTTTAACTGTAACAATAGCTACGAAAGCACCTAGAAATACGAACTTGTTATGTCATTATACATCTCAAAAGAAAAATGCATGCAAAAAAGGAAATGGTGTCTAATTGGCCATAGCTACACCTAGGGAGGGGAAGGATTTCAATTGGTGAGTCATTTCTGTCCATTGCACACCATTGGCCTCCTCTGGGAAATCCTACCACCTGGAGCCATGGATCAGAGGACGCATCATGTGTGACTGCCGCAGGCTTGTAGCAGAAGGCTTGGTCTTGCATGATGGGACAAGAAAAAGCCTGCCAATTGAAGCCATTTTTTACATGGCTGCAAACCATGATTTGGACTGTTGCTGCTGGATTTGAGACCATACTGTGTGGGGTGTCCTAGCAGAAAGAGCCATCTAACAGCATTATGTTTAAACTTTTGAGAGAAAATTTAAACTGAAAATACTCTGATGCCTCCCATGAATCAATTTCTTGTTTTCTGATTGGCTACTCTGACCATATTAATTTATGACTGGCATATATGAAATGTGAAACAACTGGACAGAGTTCTGAATCTCTTGTCAAAACTCAGATATCTGAATGAGTTATTCAAACATAACATAGTTTTATTTATTTTTTTAACCAAATGGCAACATTGTAGTGGCTCTTTATTGATGATGTGTCTGGTGACAGCAGCAGGATGAATTCTGAATTGTACAAAACTCATTGTAGAGCACCTTGCACCAGGACCATGATCCAAAAAATACTGCTGAAGCAACCAAGGAGTTTTTCAGGGTTAAAAAGTGGAATGATATTGACTGGCTAAGCCAATCACCTGACCAGAATGTAACTGAACGTGCGTTTCACTTCCTGATTGATTGGCAAGATTGAGAACAAAGAGCCCGTGAAACAACCCGAGAAATGAAAATAGCTGCAGAACGGGCCTGGCAGAGCATCACCAGGGAAGATACCCCGTGTCTGGTGATGTCTATGTGTTGCAGACTTCAGGCAGTCATTGAATGCAAAGGATTTACAACCAAGTACTAAATATGATGACTGACATTTAAGAGTATATTAATTTATCCAATTACTTTTGGTCCCAAAATAAGACTGTATAGAAAAGCATTGCTGTAATTCCTACACAGATCACCTGATAGGGATGAAAATAATCTGGAATTAAAGCTGACAGTTTGCACTTTAACCTCATGTTCATTGTTTCATTTCAAATCCAATCTTCCGAAGTAGTCTGGAGAAAGTTTGTGCCTTTGCCTTATCCACTTAGATCTAGAGCATCAAACCAGGTGCGTCGGTCAAATGTGATCAAACAAGTGGGAAAATGTGAATAAACGTGCACACTGGAATAAAATGGGGGGAAAAAATCCAAAGAGGGGGCTACAGCAGAAATGTAATTTATTATGAAGTCCATAATGCTCAAGTTAGCAATAAAACCACAAACATTTCAGTCTCAGACATTTATCAGTGTCTGAATGTACAAAGAAGATTCAAGGTTTAAACCACGCAGTGCCCAACAATGTAGGTGGATGTAATTAGTAGACTACAGCTGGTATTGAAGAGAGCACCGATAAATTGTATGAGTCATGCAAGCCTAGCGGTATGTATACAAAGTGTTATAAATCACATAACAATCAGGGCACAAGCACAGACAGCATCAGTTTAAATTTCCTAGTATTGCAAGGATTAAATACAAAAAAATGAAGAGATAATCACCCCTGACTGATTGACCCTGTGTAGGCCGCCTAAATCTACAGAAAACAACTCAAGTCTTCATGAAGGCCGTCCGGATGTAATGCTTTCAAGTATAAAATCCATTTACACTCTGCTTGTAGCAGTTTCTGTTCAATATTGGCACCTCTTCATGCTTTATTAATTTTTTGGATGGCACAAAAGGAGTGGAGTTGAGATTGGATGACCCGCTTGAGTAAATTGTCTGCAATAGGTGAGCGAATGTCATTGCTACAGATAGCACTTATGCTCAATAATGCATGTTTTTAACTGTTTGTATGTTTTTCCTACATATTTGTAATTTGCATGGACACAAAATCAAATAAATTGTGTTAGTTGAGATGCAGGTAATAAATGATCTAACATTGTATTCCTAAACTAGTAAATGTTTTTTCTGGACTGATCACAGGCTGCACAAGATGGCGTGGAAAGAAGCCAGTCACCTTGTCCAGTCAGCCTCTAATTTAAGTTTTTGTCCTTGTTTTGTGTTTTCTATTTAGGTGGCCAGGGGTTTATCAGTCCTGGATGATTATCTCTTGCCTTTTTTGTATTAAATCCTTGTAATACTAAGAAACTTAAACTCCTATTGTTATGTGATTTGCAATAGTTGGCAATATTGTTAGGCTTCCATGACTCGTACAGTTATTGGTGCACTCTTCAATACCGGCTGTGGTCTTTCAACTAATTACATCCACCTATATTGTCGGGAACCGCATGGTTTTTAACCTTGAATCTTTTTAGTACATTCACGTTGAATGTCTTCATCCTGATGAACATCTAAGACCGAAATGTTTGCTGTTTGATTGCTATCTTTAACCTTTGGGCTTCATAATAGATAAAATTTCTGCTGTAGCCCCCTCTTTGGATTTTTTGCATTTTTTACCAATGTGTGGGTTTATCTGCATTTTTCCACTTGTTAAATCCAATGTCCTGGAATACAAAGCCAAAGCTACAGAAATTGTGTCACTGTTGAAATACTGTGTGTGTGTGTGTGTGTGTGTGTGTGTGTGTGTGTCAGAGAGAGAGAGAGAGATGTATTTTTGCATATTTGGAATGTAACCCTACTGGTAAGTTGGCCAGAAAAGGAGTTATAATGTGTGATTAACAGAATGCATTACTTTGGGATTTGCTTTCTTTTATACCCACCAAGGGTACCTTTTAAAGAACTCCTGCCATTGGATTTTTCAAAACCAGTTGAAATCAGGAGTTTCCTTTTGGTGGCGTTTCCTAAAACTTTTTAGTCTGGTTCAGGTTTGCAATTTTCAATTAGCTGGTAGTCATGCTTTTACTCTCAGCCTAGATGAAAGTCAAAATCATTTAGCTGACCCCAGTCTTCAGCGTGAAACTAGACGTTCTAAATTCTTACACTGACATAAATTCCACTGGTTAGATTCCGATAAAGCTTTCCCATTAGTGCCTTACGGTTGAGATATTAACATCAAAGCCAAAGTTCTGTATTAGATTATGACTGGTAGCCTTGTTGAAAGACCTGTCACTAGGGAAAGAACTGTGTTATTTTACAAGAGGGGAGAAAAAATATACATAAATATGTGTACATGCATACACATGCACATGAGGTTTAATACAGAAAACAAATGTAGTTTTTTCTTTTAAACAACTTGATCCAAACCATACTTAATATGCAGAACTTTATCTATTGGCTCATTTAATTAATTAGGATAGGTGTGGTATGTGTTCAAAAGTACACAAAAAGTGTGACTGTTCAGGTGTGTTAGTGGTATTTGATTAAATGCAGAGACAATGAATTGTGTTTCTCAGCCAACTATAGCAGCTTAATTGAGGATCTACTTTCAAGGCTAAAATGAACCAACATGATAATACAATTATCTTTCATTAAAACCGTTTAATTAAACAACTTCTGCTGCTCTCAGTAGCCATACACTTGTTCAGAACCATCGCACTGGAGAAACGCCTTTTGCCACGGTTTTTAGTTCTATGCTCAAGATATTATAACATGACAGGGTCATTCATTGTTGATGATCTTATGGTGTTGGTTACAGGAATGTTCCAGTGTGGGGTCCAGCACTCGGAAAGATGAGAAGAAGGCATTAATACTGGCTGTAGACATTTCAAGAAATGGAGCAGAAATTGCAACTTGAGACTTAATAAAACATTGTCTTTGGCCGCCATTTGCATTCTCGGAGTATTTTTTTTCATGTGTTGCAATCATGATTCTCAGTGATGGGTAATCTCATCAGGACAGCTAATTTATTTGCTTTGTTATTCTGTATGAGTGCCTTGGTAGAGATGGCACTGTTCTGTAAAGTGATCATTCTTGTTCATGCTCTTTCACTCCCCTGGAGATTGTTCTGATGGGCATAGGGGGAGTTGAGCCTAGTGTGTTTGTGTTATCATCTGTGGTCATTTATTTGATTCAAGACTATAATCCATTTATTCGTTCTGAGAATTTAAAAAATGTTAAAATACGTATTAACTATTGCATATCTGTTTTCAGGTTTCTTGATTGCAATAACTTTCAATGTGTATTTTAGTATTAAGTATATTCGACCAAACTTAACTAAATTTTCTTCTTCTGTGGCAGGAATGTTTACTCTCACAGAAGTAGCCTCTCTCAATGATGTCCAGCCAACTTACCGAATTCTGAAACCATGGTGGGACGTCTTCATGGATTACCTCGGAGTCGTCATGCTGATGTTGGCAATATTTGCCGGGACAATGCAGTTAACCAAAGACCAAGTAGTTTGCCTTCCCATTTTGGAATCCGGAGAAGGGCCTGGAAGCCCAAACAGCTTCACCACTCAGAGGCCAGCAGAGACTACAGTTGCCTCAGGCAATGGAGAGAAGGTCAACAGAGTCACACTGGCGGCTGCTCCACTGACCTCTAAAGATGTACCCGAGAGTGTGATTCGGGAAATCGCCCAGCCAGCTATGCTCACGGAAAACAAATATCCCGGCCAGCCAGAACCAACAGGGGTTCGAACTAACCTAGATTTTCAGCAGTATGTCTTTGTCAATCAGATGTGCTACCATGACGCCTTGCCCTGGTATTCCAAGTACTTTCCTTACCTCGCTCTCATCCACACCATTGTACTCATGGTCAGCAGCAATTTTTGGTTCAAATATCCAAAGACCAGTTCAAAAATTGAGCATTTTGTGTCCATTTTAGGGAAATGTTTTGAGTCACCATGGACTACAAAGGCATTGTCTGAGACTGCCTGTGAGGACTCTGAAGAGAACAAGCAGAGACTCACAGGTACAACCTCTTTACCAAAGCATTTTTCAACCAGCAGCGAAGAAGGAAGTCCAAATCAGTCCACCCCTATGCTAACAAAAGCTGGGGTAAAATTCTCTGCAGAGAAGCCTGTCATTGAAGTCCCAAGCATGACCATACTGGATAAAAAAGATGGAGAGCAGGCCAAAGCTCTTTTTGAGAAGGTGAGGAAGTTCCGCGCCCATGTGGAGGACAGTGACTTGATCTACAAGCTCTATGTTGCCCAGACCATTATCAAAACTGTAAAATTTATCATGATTTTGTGTTACACATCAACCTTTGTAGCTGCCATTAACTTTGAGCACCTGTGTCAGCCTAATATCAAACATTTAACTGGGTATGCTAGATTTCAGTGCACACACAACATGGCATTCATGTTGAGAAAGCTGCTCATCAGCTACATTGCCCTCATGTGCGTGTATGGCATGGTGTGTATATACACCCTCTTCTGGTTGTTCAGACGCTCCCTGAAGGAGTATTCCTTTGAGAAGGTTCGAGAGGAGAGCAGCTTCAGTGACATTCCCGATGTTAAGAATGACTTTGCTTTCCTTTTGCACATGGTTGACCAGTATGACCAGTTGTACTCAAAGCGGTTTGGGGTTTTTCTCTCTGAAGTCAGTGAGAACAAGCTGCGGGAAATAAGTTTGAACCATGAGTGGACCTTCGAGAAGCTCCGCCAACATGTGACTCGCAACGCCCAGGACAAGCTGGAGCTCCACCTTTTCATGCTCTCTGGAGTGCCCGATGCCGTATTTGACCTCACTGACCTGGAGATTTTGAAACTGGAGCTAATTCCTGAGGCTAGGATCACAGCTAAGATTTCCCAAATGATCAACATTCAGGAGCTGCATTTTTATCACTGTCCGGCCAAAGTTGAGCAGACTGCATTTAGTTTTCTCCGTGACCACCTCAGGTGCCTTCATGTGAAGTTTACAGATGTTGCGGAGATTCCCACTTGGGTATATTTGTTGAAGAGCTTGAAGGAATTGTACTTGATAGGCAACCTAAACTCTGAAAATAACAAAATGATAGGTTTAGAATCCCTACGAGATCTGAGGCATCTAAAGATCTTGCATCTTAAGAGCAACCTCACTAAGATCCCCTCAAACATAACGGACCTGTCTCCGCACCTCACCAAACTGGTGGTGCATAATGATGGTACTAAACTGTTAGTACTTAACAGCTTGAAGAAAATGCTGAACTTAGGTGAGCTGGAGTTGCATAATTGTGAACTCGAGCGAATCCCTCATGCTATTTTTAGCTTGACTAACTTACAAGAGCTGGATTTGAAATCTAATAATATTCGTACCATTGAAGAGGTCATTAGTTTCCAGCACCTCAAGAGGTTGACTTGCCTCAAACTGTGGCATAACAAAATCATCACCATTCCATTGTCCATAAGCCATGTCAAAAACCTTGAGTCACTCTACCTTTCACACAACAAACTAGAGTCTCTTCCCACGCCCTTATTCAGCCTCCTTAAGTTGAGGTACTTGGATGTCAGTCATAACTCCATTGTAGTCATCCCACTGGAAGTGGGCTTCTTGCAAAATCTTCAGCATTTTTCCATCACAAGCAACAAGGTGGAGGTGGTTCCCAAGCAGCTATTCAAGTGCATCAAGCTAAAGACTCTTTGTCTGGGGCATAACAGCATCTCCACCATTCCTGAGAAAATAGGCCAGTTAGTTCAGCTCTCACATCTAGAACTGAAAGGAAACTGTTTGGACCGCCTCCCATCCCAGCTGGGGCAGTGTCGCCTCCTACGGAAAAGTGGCCTCTTCGTTGAAGACCATCTTTTCACCACTCTGCCACCCGAAGTTAAAGAAAGCATCAATCAGGAATCCAATATGACCTTTGCAAATGGGGTATAGGTACGAGTCGCACAAAGCTAAATAGTCACTTCTCTTGGTCTGGTTATGATGTCATTTTAGCCTTGTCTGATGGTATGGTGATATGAAGAGGGCACAAGTTCACATTCACGCAGTTCTGGGCACAGTGACCATACTGTGGAAGGGCTTGGTGTATGGATGATTCTAATTGACAGGATGGATGGTTTAACTTACAGGACAAACAGCCATATGCTGAACAGTGCACTTTCCCACCAGCTATGGGAATTATCAGAACATTGGCACTTTGGGCTCTGCTGCTTGTAGTTACACTGATTTGAAGACTGCAGGCTCCACAATGAGGTTATATAGGGAAAACGCAAACATCACTGGAAAAAATAAGTGAACAATAGGAATTAGAAATACCAGGGAATTTCTCCAGTTCTAAAAGCAGCTTTTCTTATGTTTAATTATATTTATGATATAGTTCTACCAAAATACATAGTAATTCAGAACCTGACCTTGTAGCCATTACAGAATTTGTGATGGAACTCTGATTTATCAGTAATTCTTCAAAATATATTGCACTGAGCAAACATTTATACATACAAACAAGACTAAATTGTCTGAACAAAATTCTCTTTAAAGCATTTCAAATTCTGTTCTCTGGTTATCGTAGTGGTGTAGTCTTTAGCCCTTTACTGGTCTTGGATGAAGACATGGAAGGATATATACAGTCAACACCAATTTAAGAGCACAATGACTGAACCAAGAGCATGTTTTAGAGATGCTACTGCTACATGCTAAGGAGTTGGCCCTCCCTGCATGGTTCCCTATGTCTATATTTGGAGCCCTGGCTTAGCTAGACAATCTTCCGTGTGTATTTGTAGGCATGTTGGCAGCACGGTGGCACAGTGGTTCAAAAAGGAGGTTCCGGGTTTGAGTCTTGGCTGGCTGGATCCTCTCTGCTCTCTGCTCTCTGCTTTCCTCTGGGTACTTCGGTTTCCTCCGAAGACATGTAGTCGAGATTAGGTATACCCTGGACCAAGCCACTGGCCTCTAAACTGGAGATGGTCCTTGAGCACTGTACTTTGGCTGTCCACTGCTCCTAATAAGCTAGGGTGGATCAAATGCATAGGACAAATTACCCTCCAGGGTCAATAAAGTACAAGTTCACTTTCAAAATTCCTTGTCCTCTCAAACCTGTAAAAAGGAGCCAAGTCAGCCTACCTTGATATCTTGTTTAGTTCCAAATTTACTAGTGATGCTACAGTAGTGCTGTGGAAGCACAAGGTAAGGTATTTTACCTGGAGCTTACTAAAAATTACCAGTAGGTACTTCATCAGTTTGAACGCCTCTAATTTTCTTTCACTTCAAATTCACGAGTGGGTTTTTCCCAATATTTCTTTCTATTTCCTGAATTGTAGTGTGAATTGTTTATTGTTTCAAGTTCAGTAGTAGTCACTCCACTCCAGTCCAACTCTGTGGTTTCTTAGTTTTTTGTTTTTGTTTTGTTATAGCAGCTCAATCAGTTAACAGATTTGAGTTTAATTTACCATTACTGCATATCATATGGTGCTCCAGCACGGTACTTCTACAAATTATTTTTGTATTATGTTAAATTATTTAAGGTCCTGCATTTCCTTGTGAAGACAAAAAGCAAAAGTGTGTTTAAAAGCGAGTTCTCTTTCTTGGGTTTTTCTCTTTTTTTTCCAGTGTTTGTGTATGTTTTTGATTGGTCCATACAGTTATTGTGTGTGATGAAGGATACATTAAATATTTAGAGAAGTTTCTTATGACCTGTCGAATTTACAGTGGCAGGTATGGGACATTTGGGGTTTGTGGTCTAAAGTCTGGAGTTACTTCATAACTCCAAAATGGTTTCTATGGCTCTAAAGGATGTGCATTGTACGTACATTAAAACTGAAATAACCTAATGAAAAAAAAAAAAAAACCCCAGAACTTAACTCTGCCTTTGTAGACTGTAAAGGTATAATCAATTACACACCGACAGAATTACACATTAAATAATGTAATGACTATTTAAGGGAAATTAATTCAGAAACATGCAATAAATGTTAGTTATGCAGGCAATAAAAATGACTGGCAAGGGACATTTAGAAATGTAGGTCAGTAGCTTTTCCAAATCAATACGGCTTAACTTGCAAAACCCATCTGCAGTACTGTATTTGGCAGTTCTGCAATGAGAAACATACAATAAAATCAACATGTCCATATAGATAGAAATGTTCGTATTAGGCCACTGTTTAAAGGAGATGTTCTCTCAGTGAAAGCTCTGCCTTCTGAGCATGCTAAAAATGACAACCAATCATGTCATTGAATGTCACAGAATCTCTTTGTATAGCACTAAATGAGGAAGTATGACTAGTAAAACGATGGTATTCCACATGCAGGTGTGTGTGATAATGTGATACATTGTTATGAATTTGAGAATGATGATATATTCATGACAAATGGTATACTATGACACAATACTGCAAACCATGAATACAAAATTGTTCTGTTTGCTCACATATTTGGGAAAAGGCTGAATGGTAGAAATCCTGTCTCTCCATTCGTCTTTCTCTTCATTTATACTGTTATATTATTTTTAATAAATTAAAATTGTGATGTTAGGTTTATAGGCCATTATAGGAGCTTGTAGTAATTTTTTCATGTTTTTAGAAGCAGCAGAATAATTGATTAGTCAGACAATGTGTTTTTCTTTTTATATTTATTTGATATTACCAAATGTTGAAGTATGAGCTTTATATGAATATTTAAGGAAAATGGTGAGAGTTGTGAGGGATGAAACTACCCCTCATATGGGTAGAGTTAATCTGGAGAATTATTCATTGGGACAATGAATCCTCATTAAGCCTTTTTAATTTTAGAAAACAAAAGCTCTATTTCTGTTTGAGAATGTCACTGTACTTTTTTTTTTTACATTAGCAAACTGTAACTGAACTTACTCAATGCAGTTTTAATACAAAACAGTTTTCATTCTTTACTTAAACACTTTACTTAAAACTGGAATCTCTAATATGAGGCCGCCTATGAAATGTGTTTGTTTTTAATTAGGTCATAGTGCATGTACTGCTTGAACATGAAACATTTTTGTTTGTTGGTGTTTCTTAAATGCCACTGTTGCTAGAGAACAATATGACACACAATTTTCATTTATGCAGTGTTATTTGGGAAACCTCTGTATAATGTTCATGTGTTTTTTTTTCCTTTTGAAATGGCATTTTTAATTTCTAACAACTAACAACATGCTATTTAATAACTGTCAATGTAACTCAATGACATGAAAAAATCTGAATAGATTTTTCTTCAATTTATACTGCTTAAATGATCATGTTTTTTAAGATAAGCCAAATATTTATTTCCAAATAAATAATTTCACAAATGTTTTACATTTGGTTGACATTGATTTAACTTACAAACTGTATTGTGTGTATTCTACATGGCTCAATACCAATCCAACTGTGTTGCAGGTGTCATGTGATAGCCACATATAATGCAGTTTCTTTTCCATGTGTTGTAAGCCCACTTGTGAATGAACACCACGATGCATTAAAATTGGGGACAACAATCATTGCTAATTTATTTCACAGAAAATATAAATCACTCTATTAAGTTCCTACTCATTGTTAGTTTGATTTTGAAAATGCTGTATTGTTTCCAACAATAAATACAGTGAAATTAGAGAGTTTGTGTTGTCTTTGGTAGATTTCAGTGGGTTCTGGGCAACCTTGTCAGTACTGTTGGAGAAATGTGCATTTTCTATGAAAATGTTACAATATTTTGTATCACAGCTCTTAAATGCATTATCCTGAATCCAAAAACATTGGGGATGAATTCAACTACATCATAGCACAAAGCACAGTGAATTAGCCTTTTGTTTTGTCAGCACGTTCTGTTCTGTTTTTTGGTTTTTATCCCTCGTACTATGCTCAAATTAACTAATGACTTATGTTTGGAGTCAAATTGACCCCAACTATGTAAACCTACAGCAACTGAAAGTTTCTCTCTCAGCTATTTTAGCCCTTTCTACTGACCATCTTAATAGCCCTGTAAATAAAACATGACTCCCCCAACCCTCCCCTAATACATACAGTATTGAAATGACCCAAAACTACACTGATCTGATGTGTACAAAATTGAAAAAAAAAAAAAATATATATATATATATACCATGTTTTCCCCATAAAATTAGGAAAAGTCATGAAAAATTTAGCTGAAGAATTATGTTAACCATGTTTTTTTAGAGTTAGTAAACCTTGAATGGGGTCAGATTGACCACAAACATAATAGTAGGGTTAAATGAGTAACTAATTTGGCTGAAGTCCTGACAAGGTCTTGGATATGGGCTACTCCTTTTCTGACATTTTTTAAATGGGTCTCAGTCAAGCTCAGACATTGGTCATTAGCCATTCGTTTTTTGTGCATTGAAGTGCAATATCCACCTCAAGGTTTGCCTGTATTTTGTCTGATGGTATCTGATAGCTATCACAGACTGAAGTTACATTACATTACATTACATTATAGGCATTTAGCTGACGCTCTTATCCAGAGCGACTTACAACAGTGTAACCAAACTCAGGATCAAGTCCACTTAAGTCCATTGAATAAAATGTAGATAAAAAGCCTTTACTATAGTAGCATACAGTAAGGAGACACAAGATAGTCTGAACCAAAATTTTTTTTTTTTTTTTTTTTTTTTTTAATAGTTATGGGAGAGGGTTTAGGGGAGAGGAGAGAGGTATACAGAGAAGAGGTGCGTCTTGAGTTTCCGTTTGAAGGTGCTCAGACACTCTGCTGTTCTGACCTCCACTGGAAGATCGTTCCACCATCGTGGGGCCAGAACTGCAAAGAGTCGAGACCTTGTTGCTGCTCGTGTAGGGGGAGGAATCAGCCGCCCTGTAGTAGCCGATCGGAGCGATCTGGCCGGCTTGTAGGGTCTGATCATCTTCTGCAGATAACCAGGAGCTGACCCCTTGACTGCTTGGAAAGCAAGCACCAGTGTCTTAAACCGGATGCGAGCTTGCACTGGTAGCCAGTGGAGGGAGATGAGGAGGGGAGTGACGTGGGAGTCACGAGGGAGGTTGTAAACCAGACGTGCTGCTGCATTCTGGATGAAGTCCATCACAGACAATAAAATTATCCTATGTTTTCCTCCAATAATAATAACATCCCCGAAAGTTAAAAATTCCAGTTTCAGAGATTATTTGGATCTTTTTATTTTTTATAGACTGTTGTGTTCTTTGATTGGCAAGGCACTGCTCCCTCCTATGGTGGAAAAATGTTACTACATACACCATTTTCTGAACAAAGACAAACCATGCTTTGTATTTATTTATAATGATGTTTTGTGTCATTTCCAAATGATTTAACACTTCAGTTGTTATAGTATAAGGCATATGCTCTTTGATCTTCAAAAAAAAAAAAAAAAAATTACAGTCTTTGCATTTAATTTAGCTTTGGTTGAGAGTGAGACCAGTTTGCTAAGCAGCAAATCCTGTTGGAATGATGGGTGTTGACACATAAGACCTTGCTATTAAAACCAAATGTTGATTATGAGTCTATGTTAATTGTTTACTGTAGCGGCTATGTTGATACAGCCAACCCTGATGACTTTTTTCAACAAAGAATGGAAGCTTACGAGGTCAAACGTTTTAGGAAACAGGAATGCATGCTGAAAATCAGGCATTTTCAACAGAATCCATTCATACACGCACTATAGGCCTAGAGCTCCCTCTAGAGGACAAAGAAATGTATGCTTTCAATGTAAACATGGAGCAAGATGAAAAATACAAATGAAAATGGAAAAAAGCTAGCCAGTATTTCAAATTAATGTTTTCAGAAATTGTAGCTATTGGTAGCAGACGTTTTTTGCTTGCCTTGTTTAGTTACACGTAGTTAATGGATATGCAAAGATTAATACAGACATATTGAATACATAGATGCGTAAGTATAAACGGTGTAAATTCCCTGTAACGCCGTTTGATCAAGTGGAACAAAATACCGAAAAGTACACTATTCCAGCCGGACTGTACTCTGTGAAACACCCAAGACTGAACAGAGATGTCAGAAGACGAAAAGATGCGAGGTGATTACATTGAAATGTGGATGATAATGAGTTTCTATTTATTTTTAATTTGCCTGTTTTTTTTGCTCGAAAGTTTTTAATTCCGTCATTAGTGAGATTTTCTAAACCTTGTATTCCATTTGTGATGTTAATTCAACCTTCAAACTTAAATTGTAATCAACGAACACATTGATAAGTTCCAGCACGCACCTTAAGGCATTAGCGACCTTCATCCAACTGAATATGCATTTCATTTGCTGAAGAGAACACTTAAGGCAGCTAGCCCCTGAAACAAGCAGCAGGTATAGATGGCTGCAGTACAGTCCTGGCAGGGCTTCACCAGAAAAGATACTCAGCACCTAGTGATGCAAATGGGTCGCAGAAATTGAGCCCAAACTAACGCATTATGGAGCTCACTGTATAACATGAACATGAGCTGCAACTAAATACAACATGCGCACAAAGTAAAACAAACTTATATGTAATCAGAATTACAGCATTAAATCTCAGATATAGTTATCGGGCTTATTAATTTGTGTGTTGACCCTATTAGAAGGCCTCTTGTTCTCAGTATAATGAATGAATGAATTAAAGAATTATTAATAATAATAATAATAATAATAATAATAATAATAATAATGGGATGCATGAGTGAATCACAATCGTTCAAATAAAAATGAATGTGGAGAATCTCAATCATGACTTCACAAAAAGGAAATAGCCACTAGCATCGTATAACATACTGTGCCGTTTCATTCATTACCTTCCTCACAAATTTCAAGGTTTCTTTGCTAAGTTTTAGAAAAAAAAAAATCTTCATGGTAAATCAATCCGACTAACCAGGTGTGTTTAATATTGGTCATTAAAAAGAATGTAAAAAGAGAAAAAGACAAACACATGGTATCGTTATTACTTTCTACTTTGCTAGCTCATTAAATACATTGACTGCTGCTAGTTGCATACCTTTAGATATGTCATTTAAGAACTATTTTTATCTGGCAGGCTGATTACTTTATTTTCATGAGCCTTTTTTAAAACATATTAATGATGTAGATGACTTTGTTTGCAATATCCAGTGAGAAGACAAGGTGTTTGAAGTGCTGAAAGCGAAGGATACTTAAGGACAGATCATCAATTAAATAAAGGGGGGAAGGAGGAGAGGGAGCTGTTTAGTTCAAGTATGTTGCCTAATTTAGTTATGACATTTTCCCAATAGGAGTGGACAGGTGTCTTGAGCCAGACGGCAAGCAATTAACTCTGTATCGTATTACTTTGCTCTGGAAAAGTTGTAGACTTATGTTAAGCTTTTTTTTTTCTTCCCAAGTTTGTTTTGGCAAATTTACTCCACCCCAAAATAATAAATTGGTACTGTATGTCCTGTCTTTCCGCCAGAATAATTGGTTTGGACATGGTAATCAAGGCCTCATGAACTGATCATGTCACTGTGATATAATTGCTATGGTGATGTCTTTTGAATTGGAGAATACTGTGTAATCGCTAAGTCACAGTCACATGATTTAAGATACAACTTCTGAAACCATTGTCTACAATGGGGGAAAGGGGAGGGTTTATGTCTGGGTATGGGTAACAATGTTTTTTGGGGTGGGGCTCTGTACATTTTCAGTGTTGCGGGCCTATATGTGATCCATGGACAAGATGGATAAGTATAGATATTCTTAAGTTTTGGACCACCACATTAAATATAGTGATTTCATTATTGTTTTAATTATTGTATTCCTTGAGTTTCTCAAACTGACAGTTCCTTGGGAAGAAAGGAGGGAGGAGGCTAATGAGAGGAAGAGGGTCAAGTATGAGTGCTGCAGGCAGGGATGGAGGACGAACTGGTTTTTTGCAATCCCACTGCAAAGCCTATGAGATGCTGTGCGTAACGGGGCTGAGCAGAAGGAAGGCCCTCAGAAACAATTGTTAAGCAATACACAATCAGCGGCGGCTGGACAAGTAGCTAGCTGCCGCCAATTGTGTATTGCCTAATAGTCACCAATGACTTCCTTGTGTTGATGTAGCTAGTCCAGGATTGGATGGTGAAATTGAGTATAATAGGAGTGTACAGTCAGCACGTGGACCATTTCACTCCCCCTTCCCACCGAAACTATAAAAAATTGGCGAAGACTTCATTGCAAGCCCACTTTACTGCAGTCCCCAATCTCACAAATTCCTTCAACCGAACTGGTGGTTGGCGTGGGTGTGAACTGCAACTGGGGGGTGCTGATGGTCGTGAGCTGCTGCAGGTGGGCAACTGTAGGCTGCTTCTGCTGCTGCGGCTGCTGCTGCTGGGGTGAGACAGCTGCTGGAGTGGCTCCTAGCCCCTGGCCCCTTCTTTGCTGTGCAGGCGGCAGTAGCTTTCCATGTCTCTGCAGCACTACTAGCCCCAGTAGAACTGCTGGCGGAGCCTGTGCAGGGCATTGTTTACCCCGAAGCTGCTGACCTCGGGCGCCCCGTGAACACACTGCAGCGCTCTGGACCGGAGGCTCTGCGGCACCACTAGCTGCCCTGGGGTCTCTCCACTTCCTGCACAGCAGCAGGCCCCGGTGCAGCATCAGGAAGTCCCACGGACACAAAAATGCCCTCACCGCTATAGAGAAAGCGGACTGGCGGGACACAATGCCGCCACCGCAAAACTGCCGCCCTTCTCGTGGCCACTGCAGCACCGGATCCACTTCCAGGTCCTGGTTCTGTCTCTGAGCCTGCAGAAGCTGAGCAGGCTGCATCTCTTCTGTAGTGAAGGTGGCGCTAGCCACAGCTGCTTATTAGTTTAAGTGCCATTCTCTGGGGATCCTTGCATCCAATGATGTATGTGTTCTTTTAACCAAATAGAAATTAGATTAGATTTTAGTTACTGTTGCCTTTCTATCAGCTCAAACCAGTCTGGCCATTCTCCTCTGACCTCTGCCATCAACAAGGCATTTTCGCCCAGAGAACTGCCTCTCACTGGATAGTTTCTCTTTTTCAGACCATTGTCTGTAAACCCTAAAGATGGTTGTGTGTGAAAATCCCAGTAGATCAGCAGTTTCTGAAATACTCAAACCAGCCCATCTGGCACCAACACCCATGCCACGTTCAAAGTCACTTAAATCACCTTTATTCCCCATTCTGATGCTTGGTTTGAACTTCAGCAGATCGTCTTGACCATGTCTACATGCCTAAATGCATTGAGTTGCTGCCACGTGATTGGCTGATTAGATATTTGCGTTAACGGGTGCAGTTTACAGTTGAACAGGTGTACCTTATGAGGTGGATGGTGAGTGTATATATTTCAGCAACAAGCTAGAAATTGTCCCACCTAAGAACTTGTGTAAAGTCTTTCAGATAATGGCTGAAGAGCTGCCTCCTCCTCCTGCAGCACTCTCTTCTCCTCGCCATGAATATTGCAGTCACACAGCCTTGAGCCTTGACACTCAGACTTCCTAATGAAACCAAGTTAAGCGCAAAAGCTTTGTCTACCAGCAGATGACATGCCAGCTTGCTAATGCAGAATATTTATGGCTTTTTTTCTGTAGCACCTCACATAATACTTAATCACTTCTGCTACAACATCTGGCATGTACCTTTATTTAAATCCAGAAGGTTACTTTATAAGCTCAGGGTTCATTCAAATTGCAGGCAAGCGTGCCTGGCTATCTTGACTTTAATGTTTTCGAAAGTTCCTGATATTTTCAAGATCTAAATAAATTAATTGAAAATCAGAGCATAACCTTCAAGTATTAATTCCAAGTTCATCTAACCGGAGTATGTTGTTAATTCCCCCTGCTGTTTGACGATCATTATTAGTAATCAACAATGTAGGATTTCTGTCACTTATCATACTCATTGCTACAAAAGAAGCCAATGATAAATGATCTGCTGTTTTCTTGCTCTACAAAGCATAAATGTTTACTGTGTGTTTTCTAAAGGTTTCTGAGGTTGAATAATGTTTATATTGGTCTTTATACTGTATATTGGCAACGATCTGATAGATCTTTGAGGTTATTTCCACATTGTACACCATTGTCTGTTTAAAATGCTACTGGCTATAAAAAAAGTGCATCACAGTCATGTGATTCTTCTTTTCAGTGTCTTAAATGGGTTATACCTGTAAATATCAGAGTACATTGTTCAGTGCTTACCAAAGCAGGGCTTTATTTGCTGTAAAATTGTGGGCATGCATCAGATTCCAAGATTTTGCCTTTGGCACCCTTTAGGTTCTTCTTCACTCTTCTTCACTGTTCTGGGAAATGTATTATTCCGAGCTGCCAAGTAAGTCATTGTGACAAGTGACAGCTTGATGCAACAGCAATGAACACACCTGAATGAGTATTTGCGTGATTGTATTGCTGATATCGCATTTACTCTAATACACACCTCTCTACAGTTTGCATACAAGCCTTCCCTCCCCAACAGATAAGTTTGTGTCTGTGTAAATGGCCTGATTGGGCAGAAACACCACATGACCCATAGTCTGCACTCAGCGCTAATTTAGCAGGACGTTAAGCATTGCTAGCATAGCTCTGTCTTCAGGAATGAGTCTTAGTGTAACAGATAGATAGATATCATATTTACAAACAGCAGGCTGCATGACATAAGGGAATGTTTATATGGAATAAGAAATGTGACAAGTTTTCTAGATATTTGCGACAGATACTACTCCGAGTAGGTGGAAACATACCTTAATTTAATTTTGGGGTGAACCGCCCCTTTAAGTAACAGCAGTAAGGATAGGTCTTTATATTTGTGTCTACTGTGTGTTTAATAGGTTCCATAATACATACTGTACAGATATTTTGTTAATGGCCTGCACAGTATGTTGGTTCCTGTTATTGGTTCCTCCAGTAAAACCCCAAGCTCAAGGTCTAACTAAATCATTTCAGAAGCCAGGGCTTCTTTAGAAACACTCAGCAATAAATTGTGTTTGGGGAATTGGGACTTTGCATTCTTCTGCCATTATAAAAATATTTTGGGGGCCTTGGCGCTAAATGGCCTACCTGGTCTATAGGGCAAATAGTCTGAGAAAAAACATATTAGTCACAAGCATAATATTGTTATTTCAGCATTTTAGATTGTTTTGAGTCAGGATCAGAAACACACCAAAGGCTATGTGTCCCTTTTGAGAACACTCCTGTTTGAGAAATTAAAGGAGCCGAACCAAATTGTATTCAAGGGAGCACTGCATGTATTGATTCAGGTTCGATTGTACAACAGAGCCAGAGAGGCTGTTCAGTCACCCAAGGGCCCTCAAAGCCTTTACTTAGCCATCATTTTGAAGAGTGCCAAACACCCAGTTAGCTAACAAACAGTCCTGTAGAGAAATTGACTCTGTGTCATGCCATTCAGGATATGTTTGGTTCAGGATTGCTAAACTTTATTGAGGACAAAAAAAAGAATACATTCCAACTACTTTAAAGTAAAAATTAGTTGCAGTTTGTCTATGTTTGCATACTAGGCACACTATTTATTTTGGCTAGCCATTTTATTTTGTTATGGATTCAGCAGTTCTATTCAAAGATTTTTATTTCTAATTGCATTTTTCATCGAGAGGCACAACAAAGTGAAATCATGTTACTCAAATTGCAAGGCTGCTTTACAATATTGAAAAATACTATGGGAAACATATATTCACACACTGTGGATAAAATGTGGCCTTTTTTCTTTTTAAAGAAAATTCTGTATTGAAGACTGTATTAAACATAAACAAGAGACATTCTATTTTTCCGATATGCAAGTAGTTTAATTATTCAATATGCATTTTAATATTAATGTAATTTTGATCACTGATTTCAAAGAGGAGGCTTCAAATGATAGCCAACAAGAGAACGATCAGGTTGATGTTCCAGGTGCTGTACTTAGAGCAGCTGAACAGGAAATGGCCCCCCTGTGATCTTATCAGTTCTATGACATGGTTTCCAGTGTTATGTTATAGGTCAGGCTTACAATGTCGTATTTTTAAGGGTAAGGCTGTCGCTTTTGAAGAATACTAATTCATAAGGAAACTGAGGCCAAGGAAATGAAACTAAAAAAAGTTAACTATGTGCAACATCAGAGAAATTCTTTTTTTTTAATCACTAAGAGAAATTAATATATCTATGCAGTACGTCTATTCAAGGTAATGTTTCTCAGGGGGTTTTATGAATAAAATTAATAGTACTTTAAATGTGGTTTCATTATCAAATACATGAATTTTTATAGCTGTAGCTTTTATTTTATTTTTAATAATATACCCAGTGCTTAGTGCCTTAGTGGTTTAATGATGTTGCACATACACCATCTCTGGAGTAGGCATATTGTTAGCCCTGTTGGGTACACTTATGTTATCTTACAATGTATGTGACCTTGGATTGTGTCAAATTAATACATTCCATATGTATAGGACGCATGCATGCATCCATCCATTCATCCATCCATCCATTGTCTAACCCACTTATTTCTGGTCAGGGTCGCGGGGGGTGCTGGAACCTATCCCAGCATGCATTGGACAAGAGGCAGGAATACACCCTGGACTAGTCACCAATCTATCACAGGGCACACACACCATTCATTCACGAACTCGTACCGAGGGACAATTTAGACTCTCCAGTTAACCTAATCTGCATGTCTTGGACTGGGGGAGGAAACCAAAGTACCCAGAGGCAACCCGTCTGAACATACAAACTCCAAACAGAAAGGCCCTGGCTAGGATTCGAACCCAGAACCTTCCTCCTGTGACAGGACCACTACACTACTGTGCCACCATACGGTCTATGACAGTCAAACACATAATTTCCTTTGTTATAATCGTATGAATGTAAAACAAAAATTACACCATGAGTGAATAATTTAATGGCATAACAACACTGTATGTGAGCACTTTAAATGCAGTTAGCCTGTGTTTTGGAGAATTAGGAATAAGCTTTATATTGCTTGCAATTCTTAGGTATAACCTGTGCTTTTGAAAGTACCCTAACCTCAAGTGATCTTGCTTTTTGCGAACATGTTTAAGTCTATTAATAAACTCTAGCTCAATATCAGTTGGCTGGCTGCACACATTTCAAAGCAATCAAGCGAATCTACAGTTGCAATTAGTCACCCTTGTTCTGCAACATTCCCTGCCAGTTCAGGAGAATGCAGTGAGTGCGTCCTTAAAAAGCACACGCAGACAGCTTCTGCCCTTCAGTCTGCAGTGACATTGCGCACAGGTTGGACTACACTTCTTGCACAGATGGCAGACATCTTGCAAGTGCCTGTTTGTCCATAGGAGTCATTAATATACAATGAGGTAGTAAGACTACCATGAAACCCAGCCTTCTTAGTTATAATCGCCCCTCAAGCGCCAGGTCTGATTTGGCAGTGTTTGGGATTAGATACTGGACTATGGAAACGTTGGTGCAGTTTGATGGAGGGAGAGGAGAGATAAAATCCTCCTCAAAACTTGAAAAGCTGTCATCTTTGTAGAAAGCTATTGGCTTGACTGCTGTGGGAATCTCACATAAAACCTCCAGTTTTTAGTGTAAACACATTATAATCTCATAACTTGCATTTATTCAGGTTTGCCAGTTCACATGACTTGACATCTTGTTCAGATTCTTCTACACGATCTAGAAGTATGCCATTTGCCAATTTTTTTCAGCTAACTAGATCAGTGAATTAATCTAAAACTGGCATTGCTGTTAACTTACAATCTTGTCCATTACTTTTAACTAGCCTTAACTAAAAGACAGCAAAATCACCATCAGCTAGCAAAATACTCATCCATTACTGATTGCATAATACACTACTCAACCATTATTTTTCTGCTTAGATACTAGTAACAAATTGTTGATCTGTTTATTTGAAACAATGAAACATGTTCACAGGGCAGGATATCATTACAGGCATTTAGCATATGCGCTTATCCAGAGCGACTTGCACAACTTGTAACATTGCATTTATACAGCTGGATATATACTGAAGCAGGCTAAGTACCTTGCTCAAGGGTACAACGGCAGTGTCCTACCTGGGAATCGAAGCGGTGACATATAGGATACAACACCAGCTTTTTACCCATTTTACTACACTGCCGCCCACATCATACCAGAAGAATGTGGATTGTCTCTCTCATCAATAAAGAACGAGTTCCCAAAGAAACCCACTGATTATAAGTTATATAGGTCATCATGAGTTGTTATAAAATGTTAATGAAATTCAGCCAACTCGTCAGACCTGGGGATCGTTGGTTATCACATTGGTATAGTGTAATTTGAGCTTCTGACAGGTGAGTGTTGGACTTGCATACCAATGTTTTCTCAGAATAATAGTAGTAATAATTGTTGGAAAAACATGTATGGAGCATATTGCATAGATTTTAGCACTTGGATATGAAAATCCAAGCTTTTTAAAGTCTTAGAAATCTTAGTTTATAAATTTCCCCTTTCACAAATATTGTACAAATTTTGACCTTACTACAGTGTAGTGAAAACCTACGGTACGGTACCCCCCTTCCTGATTTCATTTATTATTGCACATTTGTCACACTGAATGGTTTCAGATCTTTGGACAAATGTAATATTAGAAAAGGGAATCTGAATAAATGCATAACACATTGTTAAAATTATTATTTCATTAATTGATTGAAAAAAGTTTTCAAACACCCATGGAATGAAGAAATTTATGGAGTTAAGAAGGAATAATATAATTTTGCAATCATTTGAATTGTACAGAATTCATTGTAACTGAATTAGGACTATGCAAACAAACATGTGTGTTACTCTGACACTAACTATGAATTTATGCTTATCCTTCTATATTTAAACATAATTTCATAATAAAGTTGTGTGTATTAACATCCAGAGAACAAGAATTGTGAAGAGGTCTATTACCAGAAATAGTAGCTCTTAAGTATTAGCAGATTATTTATTTATTTATTTTTGCAAATTATGTTAATGGACATAATAGTATTATGCATACTTCACATAATATTAGATATTATTGACAGAACAATGCACCTGGACATAAAGTATATTCAGATGATGAGGATGCTTCCTTTTTTAGGTATTACTATTTCAAATACTGTTATTTCCAAATAGTGCTTATTTTGGTGTTTAAAAGAACAATAATGCATGCACCATCCTATCCAATTAATACAAGACCAGTGCTAATAATCTGTATGTTTTCTTTTAAATTTTGTTTTCTATGCTCTAGTCAAAGATTTTGCTTTGTCTTATATTGAGGCTCATCAAATATTTATACCACACAGTGCATGATGTCACTGACATGATGAAGATGGATTGCCAAGCTCATACTGTGATTCATGTTTTAAAATACAATGAACAATGCCACTATTTTCTCTTGGCACAGGAGAGGGCGTTGCGGATGTCGTATATTACGGATGTTCTAGACGGCAAATCTATTTTGATTGGAGGTCATAATTTTATATGGCTTTATTTCCGGAAAAAAGCCAGACGCCTTTTTCGCCGGGATGGTGAGGTCTTCTCCGCAGAAGCTGCACCCTCGACATGAGACGGGATAGCCTGTGACAATCCGGCGATGATCGTCATGGGAAGTGACAGAGAATGATATGCCGCTTGCCCGGGCCGAAACCCATTAATCCTTGTCGTGCTTTAACCAGCAGCTTCAAACCGCGTGACGGTGAGCCGTACTGACGCCGGGGTTATTATGACTTTCCCATCTGGTCGACTAAAAAGGCCTCCCCGTGCTCGGATTCCCTCGCCGTGACGTGGATCGGACGACGTCTCGCCGGAACATCATTATTTCCTTCGGAATCAGGGAGATGGCCCGTTCGCAGTCACTCACGTCCTCCGCGCTCGTCCCCGCCACAGACGGCTGCCATCTTTGCGGCACTCCCGTCACCGTGACGGCAGACGTTTGCTTTACTCCCTTGCGCCCTGAGACAGAGATAACATGCCAAGTGTCCAAGTTTACCAAGCAGCGCTGGCAACTATGTCTGGACTCTATTAATACAGGTATAGATGTTGACGTCCTTCCCGAGAAGCAAAGTCATTGTTTTAACGATTGAGTTTAAGCAGCAGCCCCTCCAGCTTATTACAGGAGGGGATGTGACATAGACTGACAGTGGCTACTCACCTGTTCACTCGGAACAGTGCTTTCAAAGGGAAGTGTGTAGAAGTGGGATGGCTGTGCTGTACACGGCCAATCAAAAGGCTCGATCTTTGTGAACAAACTCTAAAACCACTTCAAGATCAGCTAAGCCTGGGTGCTATCACTAGACTTTGGAAAGGTTGTTGGAGAATATCCAAATTGAAAGCTGTCAGATGAACAGACTGCTTCAAATTTGAAAGAAGTTACCGATAGGGCCAAGAAAAATAAATGGTTTTATAAGTACATAATAACTACTGAAATTACCATGTTTCTCTAAATGACCCTTATTTTTTTAGAATACCCAGAAAGTTGACAGGTTAGCTGCACACACCAAAAAATCTAATTCAAAATAACTTCTAATTTGAGGATTTCTTTCAAAAGAAAAAATACAGATAAACCGTGGCTGCTGTTCGGTTGAGCGAAGGCATGTGAAATCTACGGTGTGATTGTCAACATTCAGTCATAGAAGCACAAGAAAGTTTAGTCAGCGCTCAACAAATGTAGTATGCAACATATGAACAGCTACTGACAAAGTACTTCATGTACCTCAAAAAACGACCATACATTTTTCATTGGCTGTCCACAGTCTTTTTGTGTTTGCAAGTGTTTTGGTGGAACCTTCAAGCCACACACTTGAGCTTCTGGTACAGATTCCTAAGCACCCTAAATTGCACATATGGATGCAGCGAAGAACCTCCTCAGATGACCTTGTGGCTTTTACCACTTGGAAAACAGAAGGATCTCACATTGCTTATTTCATAATAGACTTCCATAGTTCCTAGTTTTTAACTGTTGGGGGAAAAGGCAAGCGTAGTTGACCTGGCGGAGTTTCATGTAATTGTCAGATAAGCGGAGCACTTACTTGGCTTCATGGAGGTGAGTGGTGGCAAGGCTGGTTAAAGCTAATCACCATGCTAATTGGCGTCATTGCCCGGGCTGAGGAAAAAAGTGGCAGCGTTTGGAGTGCAACGCGCGGCCTGGCGCCGCGTCAATGCCTGGAGGAGACGAGCTCAACCTCCACGACGGCACTTTGTAGGGCCCGCGCAGCTGATGAGCTGTAATTACGATTTAATGATTTCTGTAGGGCATCTCTTCCCTGTGTGAACCCAGCCCCCCCTCCCTCCCTCCCTCCTTCCCCACCCCCATCGAATTAAGATGTATTTTGAAAACATTTGCCGATGAAGCGCGTCGCTGTGAAGTCCACTAATTACCGGGGAACCTCGCGCGGCAGCCGCGGACGGCAGCTTTGATGTGCGCCCGTTCCGAACCTGATCGTTCCGGGCATCGATCGCCGCTGATTGGGCGTAATTGGGACAACTTGCTTAAAAGGGCAACGCGCGCTGCCCCTCCGTCGCCCCGAGCCGCAGAGCCCTACCCGGTGCCCGGGGCCGGGGACAGCTTGTCACTTATTAAAGGCCGCCGTGGTGGCAAAGTGACAGATGTCTTGATAAAAACTGGCTTCCTCTTTGCCCCTCCCCTGTCTTGTTAGTACACATGGTTCAGGGACTGCGGGGAGTGGGTGTTGTTCTTTAATAACTGTTAAATTTATTCTTCTGAGACCCCCTTCTTTGGAGTTCGGTCCCGCCGCTCCAGCGGCGCTCCCTCTGCGAGGCACAAACTGCTTCATCTCTGCCTCCAAATTTAGAGATTTCCCCCCGGCTCCCAGTGGCTTTGGCCCTGCCATTCTGGGTTCAGTGCGGCTGAAAAGCTTATAAATCTCCATTTTCGCTTTGCTTCGCCTCCCCGCCTGGCTTATGAAGATGAGGTCCCCGATCCTGGAGCACACACCCCAGCCTCCCGTGTCCCTGTCCCCCCAGGGAGAGCTGAGTCCAATCCTTTTAGCTTCTTCCACAGGTACAATTGCAAGGGACCTTCTGAGCCCCGGGTCCCTTGGAAGTAAAATCTATAACGGATTTTTGATTTGAGGTACGAGGGCCTTGAAAAACCGACTTATTTAACCATGCGGCTGCGCTCCAGAAGGTCACACCAACTCCGGGTGGACAAAACAGCGACACGCACAGCAGCGAAAAGGGAAGAAACAACAAGGAACAGTTTTACTCTAAAAGAATGACCTGCAGCTATAGTTTCTCAAAAGAATTTTCAAAGACACATTGCCATTTTTAAACTCTGACATTTTGAAATGAATTATTCAACTTACAAAAGTGCTGAGTTGAATTGTGGGCTAATAGTAGCCAAGATATTGCTTTGAATTTCTTTCAAGACACCTGGAAGTATTTTTAAAATTTATATATATATATATATATATATATATATATATATATATATATATTCCAATGACATATTGGTGAAGTATTCATGAATTTCATTTTTAATATCGGTTTGTATCAGACATCCATCTGGATAAAGGTGCAATAGTTAAACATGAAGTAACATGTGAATGTAAGAAACTAATTAATTAATGTATTAAAGCACATGATCATTTTGCAAGTATAATGTTTAATTCATTATTTTCTGTTCTGAAATGTCTTCATTAGTGGGAACAAAACATTTGCAAGTTTTCAGTCACTGTCTATAATTTCTCATGCAAAAGCTAGAGGGCGCTCAAACCACAACTTTAGAGTCTAGCCTTGGAGTTGAACTGGACTTAATTGCTGTACAGATTTTTATCTTTTGTTTCGTTAATGATGTTTAAAATCTAACCGTTACATAATTGCTATCTTGCCCAGTGTTTCATGAATTTATGAACCATTCTCAATTATATATATATATAATTTGTATTTGTTGAACAATATGGGAAATCTCATTTTTTTCTGCACAGAGAAAATGCCATATATAATTATATGAAAACTGAAACCTCATTTAGCTATACTCATATCTCACTATTTTAAATTATTCATTCTCTGTTTAAAAAACACAACTTTTTTTGATTTATGTTTGATATCTATCGGAAAACAGGGAATCTTATTTCCATCCCAGCGATAGTCTTTGCTAATCGCCCCCCATTTAATGCACTTGGCATCAGTGTTTCATATTCAAATGAAGTTCCAGCCCTGCTCGTATTAAAGGCCCGCTGTCTGTGAGGAGCGCCCTGAGCTTATTTGTGCCGGCGTAGCGTTGTCGAACCGCCAGGATTGGTCATTGCTTCCTATCGGGAGTCTTTGAAACCTAATGCCGCCTGACAGCTAAAGTCTGCATCTGACAGCACCAAACTTGTTGAATTCCCACAGAAGTTCCCTAAATACTTGCTGTTGCAATCAGTTAAACATCCCCCCGGGGGGCTCGGCGGAGTTCTCTTTGAGTGAAAACTCGAGGGACGCCATCCTGGGACCGAGAAGGGACCTACGGGTCTTACGAAGCGGGGGGAAAAGTTTACCTGACGATGCACTGAGTAATTTATCCTGCCATCACAGAGAAGGGAGAATGCGGGAGTGCGGTTTTAAGAATGAATCTTTAACCAGGCTTAATTTCCCAAGCTTGAGCAAGGAGTGGGGATTATATATGATATATAAATATATATAAATACAGATCTCTTTGTCAGATCCCACCTACCGAAGAAAACCCAGGGGCGTTCTAAGAACATATGCATCACCTAGATTTGCCTCCCAGCTCCCTCCTCTCTTGTGTTCGCTCCATCTCCCCACTGGCTTCTTTGTGTAAAAGACAAGCGAGTGTTTTGGAAATCAAATCACAGTTTGCCTGTGTAAACCAGGAGCAGGTTTCAGCATGAAGAGATTCACAGCTGCATAATTGTTCGATGCACCAAAACAAATGGGCGGGTGGCGTTCATTTGAATTAAATAATAGCAGCCCGAGTCTATCACAGTGTTAACGTGCAGAGGACACAGGCGTAACAATGGTGAACGCGGTCTCTTGGTCTCCCGGGTCGTTCAAATTGCACTACAATTTTCATTGTGCGTAATGGTGCTGGGCTATTCCAGATTCAGGTGAATTCTAGATTCAGGTTTTTCCAGATTCAGGTTATTCCAGATTCAGGTGAATTCTAGATTCAGGTTTTTCCAGATTCAGGTGAATTCTAGATTCAGGTTATTCCAGATTCAGGTGAATTCCAGATTCTGGTTATTCTAGATGCAGGTTTTTCTAGATTCAGGTTATTCTACCGACCCGGCGGTAAATGAGCGACCGCGAGTACGAGGGCAGGAGGGCTCTCGTCGCAGCGGCTCAGGGGAGGGCCGCGGTTTGCAGTCCGAGGGGACGGCGTGTCCTGGCGGGGCGCGGGGTGTGGGGGGGGGGGGGGTGGGGCTGGCGGAGAGCGGCGACGCGGGGTTCGCGGAGCCGGTGAATCCCACGGCGCCCCCCGCCCGCGATGACCGGCGCGTCCATCAGCGCGGCCTCGCGGGTCCCGCAGAACAGCAACGCCGGCAGAAAAAATCCACCCGGGGAAAGTGCTTTTTCCGCCCGCCGACGGCGAGTGATGGATTGGGCTGGCGGCCGCGCACAATGCATTTGTGACAAAAAAGAAACGCAGTCTGGCAGAAAACATCTCCACATTACTCACAGTCGGCCCTGAAATATTTAATGGCGTGGCAATTATTTCATTATTTCTCGTGTTTCGTTTTTTTTGTTTTTGTTTGTTGTTGTTTTGTTTGGTGGGGGGCAAAGAAATGATTGTCTAGGATAAAGGATAAAGGGGGAAAATATCACATGTGTATAATAACATGGACAGCTCACTGGAAGTGAGTGAATGAAGAATATTTGCTCACACAGACTGGCTCAGACTTCTCCCTGTGCTGACTGCTTCAGTCTATTCTTAAATGTCTTTTGTATTTGAGGTTTTGATGGTATGTTTGACTGTTTGTTTTGAGCATGCTAAGGACGCCTGGCCTTGATAAAGGACATAATAAGAAAAGGAGTCTGCATAATTTCCAGTGCCCTTCCTTTGTTTTTGCGAATGGTGAATTGCCGTTGCCGTTGACCCTGAAAAGTGGGAGCATTAGTTATTGAGGAGACTGTCCATGGAGAGATACCTGATGGCCTTAGGTATGAATACTGCTGTCAGAAAAAATCTCCTCTGATAGTCTTTGCCATTTCCTTTGAAGAAATGAATCATCCTTGATGTTCACCAACAGCATATTTAGGGAGTTCTTATTTTCTGTCTAGGTTGTATTAATTAATGCATACTTTTCTTAAATTAGCCCTCAGAGGAGCTATAACTCAAATTCTTGTATTTATATAAGTAATAGGTTGGAAAAATGCTAAACTGAAATAATTATGCAGTCCAACACTTTGCTTTGAGAATAAACTGCACGAAAAACCTGATGAAATATGAATGTGTTTAGGGTGCAAAGTTAGTTAAATATTTACAGCCCCATGTTAGTCTACAACCTCAGTAAATATTCTAGTCAACTGCAATAATTGCTTTGCTGCAAAACTTTGCACTTAATTTATTGGTTTGCAACACACGCGGAAGTTGTGAATGTAGTTTTTTCTTTTTTTGCTTTTCATTGGGATTGTTGAGAATGTGCTAAAATGGAATGATTCATTTCATAACTAATGAATAATGCATATTAACAATGTACATGATGGTGAGATTTCAGATTTCTTCTATCACGCTCTCTTGCAGGTATGGAATATATCCAGTGTTTTTAATCTGAGTGTGCTCTCCAATCCAGTAGAGATGGGCTGGGTGAATAGTCTCCACGGAGGTCCATTTTATATCAGGAGATTTCAGGTTTTTTTTTCTTCTTCACTAAAGGATCTATTCAAACGCACTGAGATATTAATTATTAAACTAGCTCTATATTTTTTAAAAGACTTGATTTAGCTTTTACGGAGAGGATACATCGAAGTCAAACTCCGGATCATTCTATCCGCTTCCTCTTCAGGTTAAATGGCCCTTTGCTTTCTAAGCATGCTTTTACAGCCTTTGAAGAGTTATTTTTGTTGACGAAAAGGATACGGCAGCTGGTAAAGTGAACCACGGCTATTCGGATGCTTATTTAATCATTTCCCAGCGTTGTTCATAAATTTCTTATTCGTAAAGTACACCTGGCGTCTCGTGTCTTGTGCTGCCTGGAGCTCAGTGGTCAAGTTAAGCGGTTGGAGATCCGTTTGTGGTGGGTGCGTCCTCCTATGCAGGCGTCTGAGGTTTAAAATCGCCAACAAACCAACAGGCCCATTACATCAATGCTTTGCTTGATTCAAAGATACAGTACAGAGGGCTCACTTGTTAACAACTTGTATGCTAATGTCTTGAATTAGAACTGATCAATCCACTCAGGCACACGTATTCCCATCCCTTTGAAGTAGAACCATTGATCGAAGTGAATATACAGGAATTAAATAATACGTTGACTGACATCTGAAGGAAAGTACATCTCAATGAGAAAGGCAGCTTTCATTCACTGAATGAGAGACAGACATGAAAGAAATTGAACATGCCAGGTGAACTGGGCAAAATTTCTCCCCAGAAATTGAATGCAGTAATCTGTTACATTAAATCATATTTGAACAGCCAATGTGAAGTCATATTTTCAGATCACAAAGAAGTAAAGTAACAGGACAGAGCCACTGTACCAACCTTCCTTGGTTGTTGTAGTGAAGGGCTGTCCAATCGTACCTGAAAAGGGCCAGTGTGGGTGCAGAGTTTTGTTTTAGCCCAGCGCTAAGACAGCTGATTCCACATAACATTAATTGAAGATCATGATTACTAAAATAGTTAAATCAGGTGTTAGTAGTGCTAGGCTAAAACAAAGTCTGAACGCTCCTGTTGTAGTGTTATTCAACCACTCATACTCCATGAATACGAGTGTGATCTGAATATAACTACACAAACGTAGTTATCGTTTGCTGTCATACTCTCAATTAAGGTCAAGGAAAAACCCTACTATAAGAAAGAATGAAAAAACCTAGCATTTTGTATGACTCCAAAAATAAAATGTTGCCAATTTGGCGATCATTTCTTGGGCTTGCAGTTGCGCAGTAAGGGTGTTTGGCGAACATGGTCTGAGCACGAGCATAGTTTGGCAGGAAATAAATTGCACTAAATTGATGAGGAGACAAAGCCAATCCCATGGAGGGTCTCCCACTAAGTTGTGACTTGTTTCCCAGGGGCTGGAGGTATTTAAGCGGGTCAAACAATTCCTATTAATTTTATAAGAAGCGTTAATTAATATAATGAGCGTTAATTGATAAATGCCTCCCACAGGAACTTTATTTAAGGTGGTGGGATACTAAGGCAATTTGCAGAAGATTGATCTCAATTAGTCAAGAGAATCCGTGTGGCCTTTTCAAAGAGGAGAACATTTTGCACCAGGGGACTATTGGGATTCGCCTTTGTAGTCAAGACTCCTTTTCAAAGCACTTTTTTTTCAGTAATTGCATGGTGCAAAAGTTAGTCATCACACTAAACAAGCACACCAGCAGCGAGGACTTAATTACTGTTGTTATTATTTGTGAGTACCAATATAAAGTGGTGGGTAAAGCACTTTAGTTGTGTCTATGAGCATAAATCCTATACTGGAACGTCCTGCTGTCCAATAATCCAAACTATTTTTGGATTTTGTAAAAGGTGAAAATATGTAAAGGGCTTATTGCAACACTTATTATGATTCCTATGTCCTTGAGTTAATATTTAATATTTATAGTAATGCAACTACTGATTTTGTATTCACTCACTCAAGGTCAATAACATTGATGATCGCTATTACTCAGGCCAGAATGAATCTGGACAAAACAAATTAATTCTGGCCTGAGACATTACAATTAGATTTTTTTTTAAATTCTCCTTAATTCTTTTTTTTAGGGTGCAATCACAATGAGGCATTTAGTGATGTATTTATCCAGGAACAAAAGTTATGCATCTTGAAAAAAAATTTTTTGAATTTGAATTGCTATTCTATTCTATTATATATATATATATATATATATATACACTGTATCAAGGGAAAGGCGGCAATAGAAGCAAAATGGTTTTAAGTTACCGCCCGACGTGCGAGAACATACGCGCCTATCTGGAGTCTCTCCTTCCGTCCTTAACGATGCGGTCGATGTCAGGCGGGTGGTAATTAAAGCAATAATGCGAAGAGGATGTCATTGATAAAGATTGGAACAGAGGCATCCTCCGCAGCGTGTCAGCAGCCGGAGCCCTGTCCCCAGATCCCATCTCCCCCCTTTCATCTCAGCCTCGCCATAAAAAATTCATCCAAGACCTAGAGAAATATTTATTGAAAACTTAGTAGAAGTGGTAGCTCTGAAAAATTAATAGCCGTGTGGTTTCCAACAGCTGTGGACCCTTAATTAATTTGATTGCTCACATTTATACAATAAATTAATTTATACAATATTTATCTGGATTTACCAGAATTGATCAAATAGGCACATAAGAAGACAGCCTGGAAGCTTTCTAACTGCCACATTCCTGCATGTTTCGGCTTTCTTTTTTTCATACGGAATCGGCACTTCTCTTTTGGTCCAGAGGATCCTTTTATCATCGTTTGCATGCTTCCAACTAATCTCCAGTTTTAATACATAATAGGAAAAAAATGTGCAGTTTTTTTTTTTCATGACACTAAACATGTATGTGATCACGTGTACTGCCTTGCCAGAAAATTCCCAGGATTTGAACATTTATAAGTGACTACAATGGTGTTCAAATGCTACTGTGCCAGAAAATGTCCTGGGGTAAAAACATCTCTATGACCTGTACATGCCGAGATTTAACAAGACCTTGCCACAAGGCCCTTGTCATCCAACTCCCTTGCGCATTTAAAGGACCAGTCTGTTGACAGACGTTTAAAAACGAAAATGCAGATGGTACCTTGCTAAAGCCAATCAAAGACTATGTGCAGACATTCTTTATGGTCCTTCTCTTTTGATAATGAAATAAGCTGACTTAATTTAAGATCAATTTAGTCCCCTAAAAACTGAACCTGTTCAGAAAAAAAACATTGATAACATTGCTCTAATTGCTCTTGTATGCGTATCACACATTTCCACCAGCCCAGAGGAAGCCAGTTCATGCATTAGCGTCTTTGAAATTCAGCTTCTCGGGGCTTGAGAAGCGAAGGCTTTTTCATTTTTTGTACGCCTGCGAGGTACGGCCCAGCGCGTTTCCCAACGCGCTCAGCGTGGCGCGATGTTCAGCGCTGGCCGTGCCCACTGAGACTTGGTGCCAGTCCAGTCTTGCAGCAGATGTGAGTCGGTGGGGAGACCCGCGAAGGGTTAATGGGATGCTCCTGAAACATGTTCCGCACAGCCGTGGTCCTCTCCCTCATCCAGCTAGAGGGCTGCCAAGGCCGAGGCAGGGTCAACGTGGACATTAGTCTTGGTTCTTTTTCTAATTAGCCTTGTTAAATGAGGGGATTCAACAGGGGAGGTTCCTAATGCGTCATCCGCTGCTCTGGCTGTACCTGCACGGCTGTCTAACCACTGGCAAGGCGTATATTGGTGGTTACCAGACATGCATTGTTTTATTTCTTTTTTTTTTTTTTTAAATGTAGTACATTAGTTCAGGACTTGAAAGGGCTATGTGGAAATTTCAAAGCTAGTGACTTGGCTTAAATACAGACATAGACTTGCTGCCAAGTCCTGTCATGGGAAGTTGGAGAACTAATGTGTCAATAGTTTCCATGCATGGATATACACACACACACACACACACATACATACATACACACACAAATCATGCACACTTTTTCTCACCCTTTCTGTCACACACACACACACACACAAACACACACACACACACACACGCGCGCGCGCGCACACACAAACACACACACACACACCACACCACACACACACAAACACCACACACACACACACACGCGCGCACACACACACACTCAACCCCGGGCCGATACCCCATCGACAGGCCTCGTTTCCCGCTTGCTGAAAACAGGCCCGGCAGATTCATTGCGCTGTCACGAGCAAAAGAACGTCCGGCCGCTTTTTTTTTTTTCCCCCTTTTTTTTTTTCCCTCCCCTTCCCATCAGCGGCCTCGAGAAGGACACCTTTCCGCACGTCGGCGACCTCCTGACGCGCGGCGCTACCTGGAGGGAAGTGTTAGAGCGATGATTGCTTCCTGACCTGGGCTGCCTTTCAATTACAGCCGTAATAAAGTCCACTTCGCTGACATCTGCCTCTAAATGGGACGGCGCCGCGCCGCGTGTCGCCGCCTTTGATTCCACATCAGCGTTGGCATTTGATCTTTAATGCCTCGCTTCCCCCGACAACGTGTTTTCGGCTCCTTCCCCGGGCCGCCGCCGCAAATGGCGGAGCCGCCGCCTCCCCCGGAACCCGTGCTCTCGCGGGCGGGCCCGCCGGAACGCTTTGGTGCTCTCGAAAAAGGGCCCTCTCTGGCCTTTGCGTTCTTTGATGAGGGCCTTTTGACGAGACGAGGCGAGGTCCCATTTTCGGGAACTTTCAGGGAGCTTTTTTCAAGCGCGTGACCCGTGACCTCAGTGCGGCAAACTACTGTAACTACCATTTCTTCCCCTCCGCTGTGTGAGCTTCTGGCGGCCATAGCTGTGAAAAACAATAAAGACGAACAATTACAAGAAGGCTAAAGTAATACCGTGACACGGAGAAGGTGGTGCCAGAAAGGTATAGGTCAAGGTCTTGGCTGTTATGATGTTATTGATTCAGGCCATTGCCAATTAAGAATACAGGGTACTCAAATTCAGTGTTTACTTTGTGCTTCAGTTGTGGAAAACAAGCCATTCCACCCATTTCTGCTGGTGTTGGGTACACATCTGACATTTCTGTTCCGTCAATATCTGTACATTTACATTACAGTGGTTTCACAACTAACATACTGTAATACTTTTTTTTTACAATTTATAATGGTGGATATTTTTAGAAGCTGGTCAGGTTAAGAGCCTAACTGAATGATATAGCGACAGTGGCCCAGCTGGAATTCAAACTTGTGACTTTAAAAGTTCAGTTTCCTAACCGTTACGCTACACTGCTGCCCTGAGCTGTTTTCTGGTTATAGGACAAATGTTTGTTTAGCCATAATGCCTCCACATCCCACACTAGCGACTACACACCAAAAAAAAAAGAACAAACAAGAAATGGATTCAATTTGTCCACTCTGTGTCATAGATTTGTCCTCTTAATCCTCGCGGAGTTGGGGAGGGGGGGTGGCAGCGTGAAACAGTTTGGAGGCAAAATCCAATAACTCCCACTCGCGCTCGCCGGCGCCTCCTATTGATCGGGGCGGAGCGCGCGCGCGCGACGCACCGCGTCTTTTATCCCGCCGTCACGCGGCCATCAAGATCAAATCCTGCAGCTCAGCTCTCGCAGGGCGCCGGGTCAGAGGGGGTTTAAAAGTGCTTCCGTTCTGATACCCTAACCCAGAAACGGAACGGGGAGAGGAGCCCACGGTAGAATTACTCTGTCTGACAGGAGTTTTTTTTTGCTGTGACACCCTCCGATCTACGCCGGGGTCGCCCTGGTCTCGCCTTTAGGGTCAGGAGCACGCACGTCTAGGAGATGGCAACACTTTGCATTCAATCACTTCCTCATTTTGTGCTTTGCTCTGCGTGACACAAATGAACCAAGACTGATAAACAGATCTCCAGTCGAGTTCCAGACAGCTTTTTGCCCCAAACGCCGTGTGAATTTAGCTTCGGCTTGTGTGACCGCTGGGTATGATGAGACTTTTCGATCATTTAGATTTTTTCCAAGGAGTCTTCATTCTGGAGGAAAAAGAGGAATGTTCATCTGTGGGGAGTGCACGACTTTGTACCACTCAATGTCAAATGTGAACATGCAATTTATGCAAAACATAAAAAGACAAGAGGCAAAGTGGAGGGGATCCTTGTGTTAGCATATCATGCTGTGGCTTTCCAACAAAAGATTGACATTAGCCACATACACTATGTAAAAATAATGCTGTAAAATCATTTTCTATGTTGTAATTAAGCCAAACACTTCAGTTACCAAATTCTGTAGCTAATCCTAATAAATATAGATACAACAAAAGCAGTTTTTTAACCTTCTGAATTCAGATTTATGTAAAGGCTGTATGCATGCACAAGCTGTGCTGGTTTTAAGTGAATGGTGATGTACAATTAATGGGCCATGTCTGCAAATTAGATCTGTTCCCTTTGGAAAGCAGCGCATGGGTCGACAGGCAGAATTTCTGCAGAAAATGTTCTCTTGGAGCTGTGCGTTCCCTGTGGAGTGCTGTCAAAATGTCAAAAAACCTCCCTGGCTCCACTGATCCCAGAACTAGGTATAAGTCCCTCCCGCGATTAACTTCCTAATGAACATGCACAAAAATGAGAGGAATATGGGTCAAAAAGCACTCATTAGGCATTTGATAGACTTTTGTCCACAGTAGTGTTTTGTGAATTAAATATTATTGGGTAGCTCCCTGAAGACTAATATTTGACTAAAGGATCTGGCCAAATAAACAGCTGTGCTGTCCTTCTCATGCTGGTTTTAATAGATTGAGTTTGTGTCTTCAGTTCTGTCTAATGAGGTTCCTACCACTCCATGGACAGTTTGAATGGTTAGCCTACAGATTAAGAAACCACAACAGGATGTGAGAGGGGAAAAATAAAAACACGAGCTTTGGTGTTTTCCACATGAATATTACCATGTACTCAGACATCAAATAAGATTCGGGGTGGAGTCATGATAAGCATCCATAATATATCCTTAATCATCTGTAGTTGTCAGTTAACCAAATATACATTAGTACAAATTTGTATTAGCAACAACTATTATTACTATGTATGATATTGTATTATTGTATTATTATTATGTATGGTGTCAAGTCTTCAGGCCCAATTAGATGAGAGGGCTTGTTCATTTAATATTTCACAATTAAAATAAATGATGAGTAAACAAATTAAGCAATATAGGGAAAAGGATGATATATTTATCATTACTTTCAGTTTTTTAGTTTGTTTGTTTCCACAAGGGTAGTAGAACAACAGATTTGCCGCACATGCCGTATTTGCTGTACGATGTGAATTACTACCATACTACTCTTGACGTCTCCTTACCGAGAGTGCTGTGTTTGCTGACAATAGGCAGGATTGGTTTTTACACTAGATGTCATCAAAAGAAAATCAAACAGAGGGATTGTTGCTTTTGATGTGAACAGATTAAAACATCAAAGATTTTAATTGTTGCTAAAATGCTTTCAGATCTTAGTATTCCCTTTGCAGACACACACTTCCATCTGTCTGCGGCAGAAGAATACATCGCACAGGTCGCACTGGAGATTTTAAACACCCTGGGACTAATGCAGAGACGTATGGGTACATAGTGTTGCTCAGTTGTTTTTCTGTGGACTGGAGCCTGTGGTTCAAATGTAGTGCATTGACAAAAAAACAGGGAATGTCAGAATGACGAGTGAGGCATCATGGACCACTTTTAATGAGCTGAGTCACCAAACCATGTGATCAGCCGGATTTCAACCCATCCTTTGGCCTCTACAGCATATGCTGATGATCGGTTCCTATCTGTCAATCACTTGGAAGCTAATGACCGTTTTATGCAATTACTGCAGCCAGGCTTGCCTTCAAGCCCAGAATGATTGGACTGCTCTCGCTATATTACCTGTGAAATCCAGAGAACAGTGGAGGAACCCCAGTGAGCGAAAGTGTCTGGAACAGAAGATCCGTTTCATCTTTAATTTTTTTACAAAGAATCCAAGACCGCATCAAAGAGAGGGAAGAGAACCACACGCAAGCCTTCACTCCACAGCGAGAGCTGCGCGGTGATGGTCTGAAAAGCTAATATGAAGCGCGGATAAGCTGCAGTTGACAGCGATGTATCCTCAGTGCACCACAGCTCCAGTGGAAGAAAAGTGGTAGGAGCAGTCATAATGCCTTTTTTTTTTTTAGGGGGGGCAAGGTATTTCCAGGTAAAGCTGGAACAGCGCCATTTCTGCCCGTCATAAAAAATGGCAACCACGCAAGACAGGTGCATGAGAGCAAGACAAATACGGATTCATAGCTTTCATTACCCCCCCAAATAACCTGCAAAACAAGAGAGGGCAGAGCAGAACACCCTGCTCCATCCTACCCCAGGAAAACACAAGTAAAAGCAGAATAAAAAGACAGAAGTTGCTGGAGTGGGAGAGCAGCGCCACAACTTCTCGGCTCGCTGTGAGTAATCTCTGCCTCACAGTCAGAATTGGCTCCGGCTTCAACCTCCTGCTTTTATCTTCCCTTTGTGGAGTGACTGCACCGAGACAGAGGTTCTCCCACCTCTCCCCCTCTCAGTTGTGGCTCCAAAAAAGATGATTGCCTCCTGGTAACGCCCTTCCCCCCACCCCAACCCACCCCACCGCACCCCCCCCCCCCACCCCCCCTTCCCTTTTCCTCCTGTACCCGAGCTCTGTGCTTAGCAAACATCAAAGGGACCTATCATACCCTGATGGTTTAAATCTTTAAACAGGGAATAACAGCCGGAGTACATCCAGACCCCTCACATCCTACAGTCATGTCACTGTGTGTTCCTGCGACAATTACCAGGGGAGAGCCGGGCGGCTGGCTGGTTCTGGTAGCGCGCGTTCTCTCCCCGGACGGGGAGCTGGCGCTCTGATCAGGCGCTGGGCGAAATTCTGTTTGAAATGAGAATAGGCTAATTTTCATCAGCTCCTTCTCGGAGGAAGTCCCAGGTGCCCCGGCGTGCCAAGGGTCATCATTAGAAACGCTGCCTTCAAAAGGCGCCCGCCGTCTTGTGGCGATGTTTTCTCCCTTTGTTAAATTTATAAACATTAATGAAGAAAATTTACACTGCGTACGCGCCCCTTCGCCAGGGTCCCGAGCCCCTTTCTCTCCGTCCCTCTCTCTTTCTCTCTTTCTCTCCTGCTCTGTCTCTCTTTCTCTCTCTCTTTCTGTTCTCGGTTTCTTCCACCGGCCCTCTCCGCAGAAAAATGCCGCCGCTGGTCGACGAGAATCAAACAAACAAACAAAAAAAAAAACAGTCGCAGGACGAGATGAGAGGACCAAGGAAAAGAGAGAAAGAGAGAGAGAGAGAGAGAGAGAGGGAACGGGAGAGAGACGAAGAGAGAATGAAAGAGAGCGAGAGAGAGGCAGAATGGGAGAAAGAGAGAGGCTCATTTCTGATTCAAAATTCAGAAAGATTCCATGATCAAAGCAGATTCAATAACTCCCAGCTGTTCAAAGGGACTTGTATAAAACAAATCAGATGTGACCGAGAATAGAACAGCTCTCATTAAGAGCTAAAGTAGATAACGACAGGTGAGGAGCCAAGACGCTACGCTGCTGTAATTCTCTCCCCCCACACGGCTCGCGTATTTGTTTTGTTTCGCTTTTTTTTTATTTTGCCTACCTCAGAGTTGTTGTGTTTTTTTTTTTGCGCTTGATATTGATTAGGGAGGGAACTGAACGAGCGAGAGGGTGGAATCTCTGAGACGGCTTCCGCGTTCCGTCTCGTGAAAGGCAGCCCTCGTGTTTTGCGGTTGCCTTCTTGGCGTCTCTCGTGTCATGAAAGCGTAGCTGTTTGCGTACACAAAGTCAGGGGGGTGCTAAACGCTTCGCTTCGGGCCTTAGGAGCTTCGCTTCTCTGCCACCCTTTTTTTTTTCTGTCGTAAAACGACAATTACGCCGGCGCAGAACAATGGCCGCCAAACCGAGGGCTTTTTCGAGCGAAAAGAAAAGCGAGCGCATCAATAGGGCTCGCTTGTTCTACCGCGCAAATAAAACAGAAAGACATTTTACAAATGATTCACTCGCTTGCTGAACTGCTCCGGAGGGGCCAGAGAAAGATCTAGCCGTTCGTATTCACATCTACTAACCGTTCTAAAACACGCTGTCTCCACTCAGTGCGCTTGGCTCTTAAATCACGGGCACCATTAAGTGGATAAACATGCAAAAGCACACTCAGAGAGAAAGACATAACCCCCCCCCCCCTTCGCCAAAAAAGAGGGGGAAAATCTACCATTTTTTGGTATTTTCATAGACATCGCTAACAACTTATTGTTTTAGTGTCCCCCAGGCGAGACTTGCATCTGTTTCTCCACCCTAGGCTCTGACCTTCACCGCGCACATTCTTCCAGCCGCACCAGTCGGTTTTGTAGTCGCGGTGCGCTCGGAGGAGTCATGAAAAATTCAGGTACGATGTTTCCCCGAGACCGGGCTGGTGGCGGCGGCTTTGTTACGGTGGGCCGTTCCCCTCCGCCGCGCCGCTGAGGATGCGCTCCCCCACCGGCGGCCGTCTCTCGGCGAACCGCGGGTTAGCAGCGTGGCGTCCCGCGCGCAGGCGGCAGCGGCCGACTCCCCCCCCCCCACCACCACCTCTACCCCCCCATTTCTTTTATATCACTAAAGTTACTCATTTGTCTGTTGTCGCAGAAATTTTTCGTCTGATGGGATCGTTGTTTCACGCTGGCGGGAGACCTGGACATTTTGTGGGTTATGGTGTTATTAAAACCAGACCGTGAAGGAAAAGGGGGGGGCTGGGGGGGGGGTATTAGGTGAGGGGTTGTTTCGTATTGGTCTGTATCGACCTTGTAAATTCACAAGCAGCGGAAGGAACTTAAATAATACACTAAGCCGAACAGGAGATCTCGGTCTGTTTTATTCAGGGCCTCATGCATTTTAAAAGCCTGCTTGGGCTGGAAATAAAAATGAAGGCAAAGAGTTTCCTTGCAGATCTTTAAGATTAGTGTCAGGCATCACACAAAGGAAGCTAAACATGCAAGTGTGATGTATCTACATAACACAAGCACATATCTGTGACTAAAGAGTGCTGCCTTAGGCTCCTCTAAACACAACACATGGCCATGTATATTGTGATAATTCTATTTTGAATAAGGGGATAACAACTGGGATTATCTGGAAAATCTCATTTGTTTTGGCAGTACAAGATGCCTGGAAAGATAACTGAACTATCATCGCATGTCCTGAAACAGACCTTTGTTTTTCCTGTATTTTAGCAAAACAACACTCATAAAAAACAACAGGAAATGCAACCTCTCATATTGTACAAAACATCTCCTTCTCCTTCATCAACTTCTTAGAATTATTCTGCAGTAAATTGGAATAATGGTTCCGGTCCTTTTTTTCTGACCTCTTTGACGAACTCTACCCACACACCTGGCTCCAAAGTGGTGTCTGCAGCACTGAGGGTTCGATGGACGACAGTGCCTCTTCACCACAGCTCACCTGGAGCTGATGAATTGTACCTTTTGGAAACATGTCATCGCCCTGTCACTTCTGAGCTCGCTGTCACCACCATATCCTGTCCTGTCTCTTTGCGCGATTCTCTTGGCTGGTGCACCCACTTTACCAGCATTCCCCCCCCCCTCCCCCCATTACAGGGTGAGCATTCCTCCATTGTTGGGCGCCTGCATTCCCCGGCGACCATGACCACAGCACCACCCCATCCCCCCCCACCCCCCCACCCCCCTCCACCCACACCCCCAGTCCCCCGTGCGGTTTACCCGCCGGGAGATTGAGGCGGCGATCCCGCTGCACGCCACGCCGCACCACGGTACGCTCGGCGCCCAAAACCCGCCTCTTTAACGTCTCCTCCAACCTGACGCGCTGCTAATCCGCCCCGCGCTCCGGCGGTTAGCGGCGGCGTTCGGGAAGCGGCGGGCACCCCCAAATCCTCCCGCGCTTCCCCCAACCCCCCACCCCCGCGCAGCGCGTTAGCCGTAAGTATTACATTAACCCCAGTCATAACTGTCTGAAGAGCTCAACATGTGTAAATCAGTATGTATGTGCTGGACTCTTCCAGGCAAGGTGAGTGCAGAGACGGTTCTCCCCCCTCATGCATTATTCCTGCCAGCTCCTAATCAACATGGAGATCCCTGGCAGTAAACAATGCCGGAGCCTCTTATTAAAGCCAGGGTCTGCGCTTCCCCCTTTACCTGGACTGATGGCGCGCCCACTGCCATCCTTAGTCAAATAGGAGGGGATCCTGGGAGTGGGACGAGGCACCCCTAATTTGCTGGGAGACCATTTTACCTTTGGGGTCAGTGGAACCACCTCCATGATCTGCATACTGAGGCTTCTGGATAAAATAAATGCATGCATGCGCACACAGACAAGGAGGGGTACAGACACGCACACACACACGCACACAGACGTGTGCGCAGTCACAAATACACACACCTGTACAAAAATAAATATTTTAATATTTAAAATAAAATAAAAAAATGTTAGGAACTGGATAAGTATGAATCATATTCACAAGGGAGAATGTCATGTTTTTTAAATATTTATCTCACCAACCACATATGGCCTTTTTTATGTACATAATATATATAGTTAATTTATCCAGTGAAGATGAAGAATTTAAAAAAAATCCTTCATCTTCTATTTAATTGTTATTACACAAGCCAAAAACTGATAAAACCCTTTGTCAAAACATTTCTGTTTACTTTGATTAATAAAAAAATGAAAATGTTCTAAAGGCTTAAATTCTGTTCTATTTTCATTCTATAGACAGGAACACACACTCACAGACACTGATGCTTTCTCTCAAGCAGCAATATCAGTGTCAAAACCCATCCATGTCTGCTTCTAAGCTTTTTAAATTGTTTTGTTGATTACTAAAAGAATGTCACTCTTTAGATCAGTGCATTTGTAAAGCTACACAGATTCTCTCTTTATTGCTGAATTTCCCAGAGGACAAACTCACCAGGCATACAGAGAGGGGAACAGATTTATGCTTGCTGACACGCTTCCGCACACTAGGGGGCAGTGTGTGACTTAAGTAAAACCAGAAAACACTCATCGAGACCTTGGACAGCGCCACTACAGAAACAAAATAGACAGGCCTCAGTTTTACGACAAAAGCAGTATTTAGTGCGTTCATTTGTTGGATTACCATGAGTGGACTTGCAAGTTAAGTCCATAATTAAGCATCCATATTTATCGCACAGAACTGTGGCATGCGCATATTCCGGAGAACAAAGATAAATGATGTAAACCAGCGTAAGAAAACGTAATGCTTCGCATATATTCAGCACAGTGCTATATTCACAAAGTGCAAAAGGTCTTTCAGAAGGTACTGGGTGTTATTTATTTTCTGTGACTGCCTCTTATGCTTTATAAATAGTGTACAGTCTGTTCATCTATTATTGAGATTCTCAAAGTTTCCCAATGCACTGTTCTTAACAGAACGGAATAAACTTGAGGCTCATGTTTCTGGGTCTTGCGGAGTGTTAGGGATAACCTTTTAGCAATAGTGCCATACAAAATACATAACCCCACCACTAAAAAGCTTTAATAGCCTAGAAAATGCCCTGGTGCCCATAGAAACCCTGTATTTGACACTATTTGACAAGGCTTTACACTTCACCAGAATACTTGCAGGCCCAGTGTTGAGGACTAAAGAATTCCACCAGTGAAGCAGTATACAGTATACTTATGCTTATATCTTTCCAGTTTGTTCACTGTAGTCCCAGACTGGGACTAATATTTCTGCAAAAAATAATAATAATAATGATAATAATAATAATACTATGGTTTAAGACATAGCTGTTAATATTTGAATATTTTATGTCACCATTTGAAAACAAATATTTAACATTTAATATAATGTGACTGTGACTGTTTGTTATATAGTGAAAGTATTAACCCCAGTCCAATTAAATATTATGACTAACCATTCATGAGATGTATGTGTGTGAGTGTGTGTGTTTGTGGATGTGTGTTTTTGCGTCTGTGTACGCATGCCTGCACATGTAGACAGTATTACATTTTTTATGATTACTTCATTGCAATATTTTTAGTGTTGAATATTTCTTCTTATTCTTTTATGATTATCAATTCAATAATAGTTTCATTTTAGATAACCATGATGTTTTAGTCAATTTGATTAAAATCTTACTATTTCATATTTAAGCATTTTTTAATTCAATTTTGCATGGGCAAAGCAGCGCTTTAACACTTTATTGTCATTTATAAAACCAGGAAGGGCGCAGATTCAATGACCAAAATTTAAAAACAACAATAAAATGTTTATCTAAAGGGATTTACATCTAACCACGGAATGGCAATGAACATATTTCCTACAGCCATTTGGAAAAAGCTGGTGTTTTTAAAATCAAGGACTAATTGCTGAGTGCAAATTGTATTTACGCGTTGATTTAAAATGCAAGCAGACGTGACCACTAGCTGACACAGTAATGCTCTATGAATAGTGTCAATTACGGTGGGTGTAAATTATTTGTAAATTAAATAGGGTACCTTATACACAAAGGCACAAAAGCTCACACCTTACAGTGAAACAGCTGCCAGCCTTGTTCTGCCTTGGAAAGGGCTGTTCATTAGACGGGGGATATCTCTCCTGGGTCTGTCCACCTGCCTTGATCAAGTTAACATTAATAATGCATCAGCGATTGCAGTAATACAACCATTACATTCTCTCTTATTCTCTGTCCTTCCCCGTCGTCTCAGCCGCCACAACACGGGGAAAATATAATCTCCCCTTTATCTCCTGTGCCTCTGGATATTGCCACCAAAAGTATACATCTCCCACAAAAAAATGGGTTTACCCTTTCCTATTTGGGTTCACTTCACCTTAAAAACAATACACTGACTGCAGCATACCAGAGATGAAAGTTGTCAATTTGAAGTCACTGAAACTAAAGAATGCTCATTTCTCTGCAATTTCCTTTCCCCCACAGCACCGCAGTATCATAGGAGAGCAAGACCTTTTTTTTTGGGAGAGAGAGAGAAAGAGAGAGAGAGGAAGTGAATGAGAGAGAGACAGAGGGGGAGAGAGAGGGAGAGAGAGAGAGAGAGAAAGGAAATAAGCCAAGTAAGACAGAAATTTAGCAGATACAGACATGCTTCTCAAAGCAGTTAAGATTCTCAAAGTGACCATAAATTTTAATGTTAGCTGAAATAGTTTTGGGAGATTGCCTTAAATTATTGGATTTGGATGTTAAGATTCGAAGGAGAGATTTGCATAGATTTAGACCATCTCTAATGCAATGTGAAAATTGTTGCGGCCACTCTTTGAAACAATGGGTTCTCTGAGAAGAATAAATGGGAGACAAAACTAAAAAGAAAAAAAAAAAAAATCCCTAGATCACTTCCTTTTTAAAAATTCATATAATAATTTATTTTATGGCAGAAGGTCTTCGCCATCAATACGCAGATTTGAACTAGTTGAATGTAGGCATGACTGCCGGCTGGTTCGGTAAATATTACTTATTATTTTTCAATGTAACGGTCCTAAGCCCGAGCTCAGGTTTCCATTAGGAAGCAGACATTAAAGGGATTCTGGAGTCATCCAAACGGCCAAGTAATTAATGTTACCTTGCACGCCCAGGACATTAAAATGTTAACAGTGTTGGAGTCGTGTGATTCGGAATACCGAGTGAGAGCTTTATTACAGCGGAGGAGACAGGGGGTGACATCCTCTCTAATTGGGGACATCAGGGTTCCTGCTGCCGGTTCTTATCTCCAGTTCAGATCTCCTTTTAATTTATTCATCCCTCCCCCCCCCCACCCCCACCGCCCCCCCCAATCCTTATCGCGGGAATCTGCTCTCATTACCAGTCCGCCGCGCTCCCTCATTTGCATTTCAAGTGCCCGGGCTGAGCGGGAGCGGCGTGCGCTCCTGTTGGAGGAGGCCTCTTCAGGAGTCGGCCCTATCAAACGCCCGGCGCTTCATCACCGCGCGCCTGACATCTGGGCTGGCCTATTCCCACGAGCGCCGCGGTGTCATTAACAGGATTAATCTGGGCCTTAATTTCATAATGATTGCTGTTTTAATGTATGTGAACGAGCAAAGTCTCTTGACTCATTACCGCCAATTTGCCCGGGACACATAATCAGACTCTTACGTCCACCAACATTTATTTTTGGTAATGCATTTTAAAACTGTAGATTAAGCAAATACAGTTTAGTTCCAGCTGAGTGGATACCTAAGAAGCCCTTATTTATGTTTTATCGGGGAGGCAGATTTGCAAACTTGCGTTTCTTATAAATGAGTTAATTACTGGAGATAGTATCACCGGGGTCATTGCTGCAGGAGGCTAAGCTCTTTGCTAGCATAAAAAGCATCTTCATCAGGGGCCCTCTGGAGGTAGTGTCTGCCGAAGGTGTATATCATCATAAGGTAGGGAAAGGCCGACAAATCCCTCTCTCTCTCCCTCACACAATTCCCGCTCTGTGCTTCTCACACCGGACAACTTCAAATAAATGTAATGCAGGACCCATGCCGGCCCGGTGCAAATTTTTGAGGATAAACGCAGCGGTAGCTCCAACGAAAGGCCCAAAATCCCCGTTGCATTTTAACCATGGTCATCTGCGCCAAGCCTTGAGCTATTGTTTAGGTTATTCTTGGTTTTAAAAGGTTTGTATGCAAGTATACAATAGTGCTGCAGGAGCTATGAATAAGTAAAATGCAGATTTAATATCATTTTACCACTTGGAATCTGAGCAATTCTGTTAAAGGTGTATTTTTTTTTGGACAGTATGTGAACCTTGTAGTGGATTGTTTGGTGAATGGACAGCAGGAAGTAGAGGAATGGAGGATCCCATAAAAGAGATTTGGAGCCTTCAAGCAGAACATGACGGCAATAAGAAAAGCCTTATTTTCTAGCGAAGGTAGTTTTTACCCACATATCCTCAATGCCTAGAGACGCACAACTGGTTTGAAGGCTTGCTTTGGAAACAGAGATAAATGACAATTGCATTACCATGAACAAGGGGGGGGGGGCACAGTTTTATTTCTGTACTGCTCCAGCTCAAGGACCAAGGAAGACATTTACCAACCCTTGCTCCCCACACCCCTGTGGCCTCAACTGTTGGATGGTAATAGTTTGTGCTAACGCCGCTACAAACCCTGGGCAATACATTTGTGCCTCCTGTCACCCAACGCCTCCCGGAGCACCGCAGTCCGAATCAGCCAGCTTCCCTTAAAATCAAAGCCAGGGGAGGCAGAGGCCATCGTGGCACGGGAGAGAGGGGGAGAGAATCACACGAGAAGTGCGGCTGGGAATGGTGCTCTGACACCACTCTCCACGAGCAGAACTACATCATCAGAAATACATCATACAATCATACAATTCAGTCCTGCTCCGGGGCAGTTTGGGGGAAACTCTGTGAAACTGTGTGGAGAGTGTCATAGTTTAAGGAAAGGTTTCCACACTATGGCCTCAGGGATTCTCTGAGGGCCAACCCCCCCACCCCCCCCCCCCCACCCCCTTCACTCCCCGGGCAGTAACCTCCCCCCCAACCCCCGCCCCCATCCCACACTCGCTCAACCGTTGACGCCAGGCCCCTGATCTCTAGTGCACTAGTTGCAGAAGCCTCTGGTCCTACTCCATCAGGTCAGATGCTGATGCAGTGCTTGGTAAAGAGCTTGGATAGTCTGCTCTATGCACTGATCGTATTATGTGGCATGAACATGTGAGGTGGAGTTGACTGGAGTCTACTGGCACTGGTTCGGTGGGATACTGATTTGAAAGAATACCGGTCTGGCAGAACATTGGTTGATTGGCCAGCAGGCTGGAGGTGGTGCTGGATTCACAGGTCAGTTTTTTGACTATAGCCGCGTTTCCACCAAAATTACCCGGAACTTTCAGTCCCAGGAACTACTTTACCAGGAACTAAAAGGTTCCTTCAGCCAATGGTTGTCTGCGTTTCCACAGGGGTCTAAAGTACCGCGAAGATTAGGCAAATTAGCCCACTGACGTTGTCGTCGGTCCATCTGTCATATGATTTCTTCTATAACCCCATACTACCACCGAAGTAGCCTACATTATTTTCTAATAACCGGGACAGCCCGGAGGGGTTTATTCCACTTATATACAACGGGTTACCAACAATGACTATATATGGTTACTTTTGTATTTATTGATTTTCATATATCCTCTCAAACACATTCATTAACAGCAGAAAACATGCACACGTTGTAAACAATTTGCTGTTTTATTACTTTCTCGTCGTCAATTCCATATAGGCTAATCGCAAATGACAAGAATAGAACGAAAACTCGGACTTGCGTGAAAATGTAAATTAGTAGTGGTACAGCCACCGTTTGCTTTCCTTCGAAGTTACTGCTAGCCGAGCAGCGAAGTGTGCCCTCCAGATACGAACCATGCACCATAAATGAGTCCATAGTCTTCCTGGTCTTTTCGTGGAATTGAAAAATGGCAGTAAAATTGAGTAAAATTACGGCAGTCTGAAAAAGCTAAAGGGAAGATTACTAGAATTAACCTGTTATTTTACCCGGATAAAAAGTGCGGAAGGTGATTTCCAGTTTGCTTGTACTGTATCACCAATGTTAATTATGCAGAACTACCGCATACCTCACATAACTGTATCAAACGTTTTGAGTCAATTACAACGGGCTAACAAAGAAAATCCGGAAGAAAATATTCAGCAACCGAATTAATCCGTTTGAATGTTTTGGTAGCATACGTAATATGCTGTCCCAGCATGAATGCTTAGCATTTTATAAAACGAATACTAAAGCAAGAAAAGAACAGAAGAGCACACGTTATAATTCCAAGACGTTGACAGGCTATAACCAAAAGTAGGCTACTGCGCCGCATAACATACAAGTTTGATTTGAAGTTATTATTAAAATAAATTGGTTTGCCGCTGCATATTTTCAAACATAGCGGGTAATGGCGGAAAATAAATACAACACAAATGCTACGAGTACTCGACCAATCAGAAATGTTCAGCGCTGCAAGCTCCACCCAAAAGGTTCCTGTACTTTCGGAAAGTACTACCCCCCGAGCAGGAACGTTTTGGGGGGTAAAACAAAGCCCCCAGAACTAAATTTAGACCCTAGTTCCTGCGGTGGAAACGCACTGAGTTCCTCAAAAGGTTCCTAGTTCCGGGGTATAGTTCCTGCGGTGGAAACGCGGCTTAAGTGAGGCACTGCATGGGTTCTCATGCATGTTGTGTTCCTCTGGATAAGTTCACTGCAATAGACTAATGAAGGCCTAACATGTCATAGACGTATTATGAAACATTGCACCGCATCATTATTTACAAGTATAATAGATATAAATGAATTGAATAAAACATGACATTATATTGCTTGCACAGCTGGTTTTAATTAGTTTGCCTTTAGTTGGCATCTATTTAAGAGAAGACTGACAGGAGGTATTAACATTAGGGAAGACATAATAACAACAATTTATCAGTCATGTCACCATGTTTAGACCTGCTCATTCAAGAAGCTTCTAGAATTTCTATTTCCTTTAATCCCTGTCAAATACCAACCTATAGCCTAATTCAACAGAGGTATTTATAGTCAGCAGAGTACAGGCTGACTTTCACCATCTAAAAGTGAAGGCCATATTAAACTATTAAAGTTTTTGAAAATTGGAGAAAGAAACTTAATCCACAACCAGAAGAAGCTACGGCACTACTTCCACTGTGTACTGGTTTTGAACAGTGATCCACTAGCCAGACACTAAGGTGGAAGGTGGGACCACCCCCAATCATCAACCCTTCCCCAGCCCAGCTGCAACATGCCACTCGACATTTGATTACTCATGCCTTTGAACACATCCAAAACACGACAGTCCATTTCATTTGTGACAAAATATTAATTAAACTCTTAAATGCCAGCTCGATAATTGGTTTGCACCTGCATGCAAGGAGTAGGTATTAAGTTTTTTTTTTTTTTTTCAATTGAATATTAATTTTTTCTTCCCTGGGTGTCTTCATAATGCTCCAAAAAGACCCTCATACTAACACATGGGCACCGAGTAAATATTGAATCTGCGACTAAACTCCTGGCTGTACATGCAGGGAGAGAGACAGGGGGAGACGCGGAGTTGGGAAGCTCCTAATTAAGTAGCTCTAATCAGGCTGTGTGCACAGGGGTCAGTCCCTGAGAGTAATTTGTGATATTAAACTGCAATGTTTTTCTCCCTGTTTGTTGTGCGTCGCCGGTTAAAGTTGATCCCTTTTTAATATAGCCGCAAATATGCGAAGGGGTGTTTCAATATATCAGGCAATCTATGGCGATCTCCTCTAATTCAACAAAAGGACAAGAGTGAGACCTTGTCACTCAAGTCTCTCCATCCTTCCTCCCACCCTGCTGTTCCGACATTACTTTGAGGCCAACTAATTAAAAGGAAGTTTCATTCGAGGGAGCTGCCTTCTCCCGGGCTGAACAGAGGGTGGGATTTTGAGTCTTGTACTGTTATTCTGAATGGCTGCAGTTGCAGACTCGGGTCCCAGGTGGGCGAAATGGCACAGCTGACCACGGCATATTGAGCCCGTGTGTGCGCCCATCTGCAGAGAGCTCAGTCTCCGGGCTCCCAGGGGCCCACAGAACTCTGGAGGAACCGGTGGCGCAGATTACTGTCCCTGGGAAATTGGACCAGGGAGAGCTCCGCTACCTACGCACAGCGCTCTACCACAGAAGAAGCACGTCGAAGAGAGGCGTGTAGACCTGCGCTAGAACATACAGGTGAGTAAACATAACCATATATGTGCATGCTGAAGTGTGTCAGTAACGTGATACGATGTGTTGCCCCAGATTACCCTGCTACTTTTTGCAGTCAGTACGGGAGCAGTAAACTCTCCCTCAACGAAGAAGCATTATGCTTTGTGATCCTATTTCTTTGAGCATTCAGTATTTCACCCGAACCTCCAGAAGGTTCTACATTCAAGAGTGAAGGTGTGTCCTCTTGTTCCAAAGCCTAAGAAGAAATGAAGATGAATGATTCTCAATGTGATGCCAGAAAACTATTGACTAAGGTAAGTTATTTGTTATTATTTAAGAGGTCTTGGCTACTTATATATAATAAAATGTGTTTTAGTTAAACAATTAGGGTGTGCAATATGTGTCCTCTCAATTGATGACTTAAGCACATACTTATTTAATGGATAGATGTAAAATATAGAACCTTGGCAACTGGCTGTATGCATCCAGCCATTCTCAAAAAGTGAAAACTGAAAGGTCTGAGATGAAACCGTTTGTCCTGACAAAAAAACCCTTGACCTAGATAGGGTTCCTCTATGGAGACACAGAGGAGCATTTTGGAACCATTCTTATATAAATTTCATACTGGCAAAGTTAATATTAAGCGATAATAATATGTAAAGTGGTTTGTGTGTTTGTGGTACATTATACATAAGTACATACGTACACATAGGGGAACTGCACTTTATAACACTTCTGCTTCTCATGACTGATATTATCCTTCTAATGAATGTGTCGCCCTTGGTTTTCGATTGGTTATTTCATTTTAAATGTCTAACGTCAGAAACAAAGACTTTTTTTTTTTTTTTTTTTTTTGCGCAAGTCCACATAGTAGTACGGTTTCCGGTTTTTTCTTCTTCTTCGATTTCGTTTCGCGGCTAACCGAGAAGAAGCGAAGCAAAACATTCCGTCAACTTAAGAGTTGAAATTGAATAAACTAACGTCTGCTAGTTTTTGTTTGATGCGATATCGGTGTAATAATGAGGTGCATTGTACCCAGTTGTTATAATGCCCCCGTTAAACTTGACTTGAAAGCACATTTTCATAGTTTTCCAAGCGATGCAACTTTGTGCCAGACATGGCTAGATGTAATCAGACACCCCAACATAACCGAAGAAGTTCGCAAACGAGGACTAGGATATGCAGCGACCACTTTGAAGGCACCGACTACCAAGGGGACCGTCTGAAGCCTGGAGCTGTACCTACCGTTTTTCCATCGTTCGTCGAACCGCTCAAGGTAGGTACTATGCGGGCAGGCTAACGCTATCGCGTCTGTCTGTGGTACATACAGGATGTCTACCACTAGTTGCCGTTTGTCCTGGGAATAGCTTGTGGTTCCTTAATCTCGGCCCGCTCTCGCATGATCAGCCTGATAATTAGCCAGTTCTTATTATGTGTATTCCGGCTCAAATCTATAGCAATCCCATGATCAAAAACAAAACCTCCTTCGTCCTCAGACATTTTCGGTTTCGCTAGCTAGTAGTCATACAACGCTACTTGTAACAACACTAACAGAAGTCGCGCAATGATATGCATCCTCGAGTTCGACACTAAACTGCCTGGGTCTACTTCCTGCATTTGTAAAGGAAAACAACAATACATCGTAAAATATAAACATAATGAAATAACTAATCGAAAAATGAAGGGTGACACATTAATTAGAAGGACAATATCAGTCATGAGAAGCAGAAGTGTTATAAAGTAGTGCAATTCCCCTTTAAAAAAGATTTAAACAGGCAAAACTGTTTTTAACATCATACAGTGAGCTAGCTGACTAAATAGCTGTCTAGAAAATCATTTTCATCAACACACAAAAAAATTAAAAAGACAATTCAAATGCAAAATACTTAATACATAATAAATAATACATTTATTATTTATTAATAGCAAATATAGAATGCAGTTGATAAGGAACAGACTGAATTTGCTGAAATTAATGAAGTGCCCTGTATAACATGAAACAAGCTTCAAGAATTCCACCATGGCAGTAATATCAGTACCATCAGTGCCATAAGCCAGGGAAAGTATTTTTCTTAATTCTTGGTATATCCATACAGTTCAACATGCTTGTCACATGGATTTTTATTACCTTGCTTATAACGCTGAAAAGAAAAAATTAATAGGAATAAGTATCTTTCAGTTTTCATCAGAACATCTTAGTTATTCTAGGATTGATATCCTTTCGAGTGGCTGCTCACTGTATTTTTTTAATGAATGAACTTCCAGAAGATTCTTTTGTTAAACTTCCAGCCCACCATCCTACTCCACAGAAATAGCGGAGCGCTATCAGGTTTTTATCTGTTGTCGTGTACGTCAGCCCACTTTTCATCGAGAAGCCTTTGACATTGACCTCCCACAGATCAACCTCCAACCAGTACAGATGCTTGTTATCTCCTACGTCGCTCGTCACAGCAACCTCCACATTATAACTTCCCCAAACTCCTGCAAAAAAAGTGACAACAACTTTTTTTTAGATACACTCTGCATTATCTGAGCATGGGGTGTAGGAGGTTTGGAGCCATAGATATAAGAAAACATCTGTAGCCCATGCACGTCTCATCCATATATAATAAGGACACACATTCATATATAATGCATGGATAGGTTGATCTTTCTATTCCCTATATTTACATATCATGAATGAGTCATCCATGAAGTCATAAAGAATTGTGTAAGGTCTGTTCTGTCAAGTCACAAGCCAAAGAAGGCAAATGCAACCATGGGAGAAGGTACTGCCAATGGGAATCTCGGTCAAGACAGAATGATGTTCTCATTTGCATTGGGGTGTATGAGTCCAAGGAACTTATTCTAATTCTGTAGAATGTAAAATTATGCCTAAATGTATGTTTATGATTATGCTACATGTCAGTACAGTGTGTAGTATATTGGATCACTGCATTGCTGACATCTATATTCACTGTCAATCATTTTGTTTATTATTTATGTACAAAAAGCAGGAGGTGCGCAGCATTGCCAAAAACACAATGGAACAGTGGTCCTTCCGAACTGAGAATGTAGTTCAGCCTCAGGATTCAGTCTGCTCCTCACCTGAAGCATTTATCTTTAATCATGTTGGTGCATTGTATAGTTACCAGGAATGGAGTCACTGTATGTACTGCGAGAGGTAGAATTCCAGTCCAAGGACCATGGTATCTGCTGGTGTGTGACCCCAGCTGAAAATTGTTAAAGCCATCATTCTGATTGGAGATGAGCTAACCTGTTTGTCCAGGTGTGCATTTATTTTGGCTTGAACAGTTCAATAAAACTTGAACTCTTTACCCCATTGTTAGAAGAACCAGAACCCAAGATGGCTAAAATAGTTTACTATGCTGCATTCTGTACCCATTGTGATTTGTTTTGCAAAGGAGAGGATCCATGTATGTCCTCCAAGAAACTCATAGCCACATACAAGATCCATTATGAAGAGAATTCATTCTGTTCAACTCCGGCTACAGGAGGACAACCAGATGCAGAGCTTGTGGTCAGTTCACTTTAGGTCTGACCGGATAACTCTTCCTTGTGTCTCTAGATGCAGGGAAAGAAGAGGCCCAGCATGGCATTGGCATCTATTACTGGTAAGCAGGAACACGACTAACAAGAAGATATACATTGTACCACTGGAGAAGAAAGTTATCATGGTCCACGTTATCAAGTAAGCCTTCAAAAGGAAAATATTGATTGAGGGTTATTTTCCTGTATATTTTCCATGAGAGATGAAAATATGGGCCAAAGCGTGAATGTGGAACAGGCCTTGTAGTAGGACTGCACAATATGGGCCAAATGTGCATACTGGCCATTGTGATGGCCAAATGAAACACGAAGAGACAAATATTTCACTGTAGCATCTTGATTTGCCACAAATGTAGACCTTGAAAATAAAAGATCCTGTCAGCTGCGTAATGAAATCAAATTATGTTATTTTAAAGGATTTATCAAACAACCATAACAACACCAGTAAAAACCTAAATAAGAAGGTGTAGCAAAAAACATATCGTTGGCTGTGTTCCGAACCACATATTTCAATGCTTCAAGTTCACATTACGAGCACGCTCCATGTTGGAGTGTGGATCCAAACCGAGGTACGGTAGTGCAGAGCATGGATGAAGTACCCGGATGCGTACTCGGTTTGTTGAAGTTCTCAACCATGCATCGAATAGCGTTCATCACACTGGCTGTACATCACTCTGCACTGCGGTGTCTGACACATAACCTGGGTCCAGGGTCCTGCAACACATTCTTCAGTTGAAAATACATCCTTTTTGTGGCAAGACACAATATTGTGCAACAAAGTATACATTAGGCTGCACTTATTGCATTGTGGGGGAAAAAGGCCAATAAACAAAACCACTATCCCATGCCAGCTGTGAATAACAGAAATCCATAACCATGATGTTAAGATTCTCATGAATTTTTCTTGAGTAAAGAAATGTGCCTTAACTGAAGGTAAAAAAAATAAATAATACAACTTCAATAAAAACTGAATTCCAACCACAGTTATCTAGGTCATTTGAACTAATTGCACAACGGTTATTGAATTATTAAATATAATTGGGATACCTACTTGAAAAGCATAAATTAAGGAATTTTAAAATTCTCGTTAATAAGTAAAATCAAAACCAAGAAACCTAAATACACACACCTTTAGAGAATTTAACTGGAACATAAAGAAAACAGTTTTGTGTGGAAAATATTGTCCTGGATAGTACAGACTCTATCATTTTTCATTTCCCTTAACATGAATCATGGCAGTCATGGAATATGAAACTCGAATTCAGTATAATGACACTGTCCCAGGTCAAAACCAATATATTTTGAAACACCGCAACTGGCAAGATGCATCCAAAACACTTCATTGCCATTTCATTGTTTTCCAAATTCCCTTTGTGGAGGGAAAGGTCAGTTTAAAACTAAGAATTTTTAAACCTTTTTCTGAGGATGTTCAGCAGTGCTCTCACACCAATAGCCATAGCGAGAGGGTCCTTTCAACAAGCAAAAGGGGCTTTTTTATTTTAATAGGAGGGTGGAATGGGGGGATAAAATGAAAAATATTCCCCCCTTAACGTGCTGCAGGTTAAATTGACTTGAAAATGAGATTTTAACAGCACATGATATAATAGCGGGAAGCATAGGTTCGGCATTGTGCCTCGTTAATGGAGTGAGGGCACAGGAGGATTTGGTGTTACCATGTCAAAGAGGGGGGGCAGGTGGAAACAAGGAACCTATGCATGATCAGGCAGGAAGTCAATTAGAAGTGTGGAAAAAGGAGCAAATGTACAGTAGAGGACAAAGAGTCCAGAGGGGAAGCGAGTTGGAGAGACTTACGAAAATAAAGGGCAAAAGCAAACAAGAGCGAAACGAGTCGCTTTTAACATCTGCCTGTATTATTCACACGCGAAGCTGCCTAAACAGGGGATGGATATTCCCTTCCATTTTATTAACAAAGGGAGACTGCACTGGAAAGTAGGAAGTCTGCTAGGCTGGGAAGGATCATTTTGGGGATAAGCAGGTGGAAAACCAAAGGATGGTCCAGAGAATCATGGGAAATCGAGCATAGAGGTCTTGCTTCCTGACTGCATGGAAGACTCAGCAGAGGTCATGAACTCTGTGACCCCGGGAAAGCGACGCGGGGGGAGGGGGGGTTGGGGGGGACGGGAGTAGACAAAATCAAAAAAGTAGCACCGAAACAAAAACGTCAGGCCCCATTGCTGGTGAGGGCGTGCAGCTTGTCCTCACTGCTCCCATTAAAGTATCAATTATGCAATTAACCTGATCGCTAAGCCGACTCCATCTTGCCTGTGTAAGAGACGATGGGGCCGATCAACATTTCTGCACCCCCCCCCCCCCCACCCCCCCTTTGGCTGGAGGTACAAACATGCAGATCATCCCTTGCCTCTCTGCACGCGCCGTCCTGTTCTCCGAGCTCCAGTCCCCCATTAAGGCTATTCCCAGCGGACGGCCATTTCCCTGCATTACACTGTAACGCGCTTGTTAATAATACATTGATGAAGAGCCGCTCCTCCAGATTAGACGGCGTCTTCTTTTATAATGGGCTTGGGAGAGGGCCAGCCAGCCGCCGCAGCGCCGCCATCTAACCTCAGGTTAAATAAGCTTTTGTTGGAGAGAAAAAGCTCCCCTATTCCGGGGAAATGTAAATGACTCTTTTGTTGCAGACACAAGTGAAAATATAAAATCATGAGAGGACGTGAGAGGGCTGCGAGGGGGGGGGGGGGTTTGGTTGGGGGAGGCGGGGGAGGCGGGGGGGGGGATGCTCCCTCTCTTTAGACACTCGAATTTCTCGTACAGCCGAGGCACAATTAGGAGATGTTTTGCGAATGACAGAATGCAAACGATCACATCTCGGCTGCCTGTTTGTTGCCGCGGCGGCGAGGCGGCGAAATGAAATGCGACCGTATTGACAACGCTGACAGCGCGGCGCGAGTCGGCGGCGTTGCCGGCGCGGTGCCGTGGCACTCGCTTTCATGTTTTATTGTCATATTTCCCGCGCGCTTGAAATAATACACAACATTTTGATACAAGGGATGTTGCTGAACGCATCATACCCACGCATTCAAAAGCGTACCAAACGTACGCTGCGATGCCTCTGGAATAGCTGAGCAAAAGCAAAAAAAATAAAGAAGAAAAAAAAAGAAAAAGAAAAACAGTTCTGTGTAAATATTTTAAATGGCTCCCATTCTTTTTTGGACAGCCTCGCACAGGTAAAATGTGTTTACATTCATCCCATTACCTGTCTTGTAGGCTTGGTGTTTTGGCAGCCTTTCCAGCAAACACTGTCTCTTAATATAAATCTTGATAGAAATATCTAAGGAAAATATTAATCACAGAAGTGTTGCGCACACTTGCTTATCTGAATCACAAAGGAAGAAAGGGTTTCAAGCCGATGCTGTCACCTTCGAATAGCATCCCTTGTCAGGAAAAAAATGTGCTTAAAGAGACATTTCAGATTCCAGCTATGTAACACTTGCCAAACTGCAGCAAACTTAACAGCAATTGAGAACAAACAGAATAAATAAGTGCAGGAAAATAAAATAGGACGAAATATTTCCAAAAGTCAAGTAAATGTAAAGACGCTTCGAGGTGAACGTTTAAACATAAACATAAGGATATCCATCAGTTTCTTACGGAGGAGTAGAGAGGGACATTCTCTTGCCTCTTTCTTTCCTGTCGCTTTTATTCTTTACATTTTTTTGTTTTCTGGTACTTTGGGTCACAACAGATTTTTAGATCTGTACAGGTGCGTTTGAGTGCCTGAACTAAACATTATTAAGAGCCATATTTGAAAATATATGAAGGAGAAACAATACAACGCAGCCTTAAAAAAATTATAGTTCATGGTTTATTAATACATTTTGAATCTGTGTATATTTTTTTTATTCATTTTCATATTTTCTGTGTATAAAACTTTTTTTTTAGCCATGCAAATGAATTCTCTCGCCTATCATAATTTGAAACTCTATTAATAAAACTTGAAGAAAAATGAATGTGAAGTCCTGCATTTTTCTGTGATAAATAAATGAATGTGCAAATAAAAGTTTTGGAGCCGATAAAAGGAGCGGGTCCATCCTAGTTAAAACAGTCATGTTAAATTAATCCTAATCACCACTGCCGTCTCAAAAGTTCTGATAATTTGAAGCTCCGTGAACTTCTCAGAAATCACTTTCTACTCATCTCCACATGAAAAAGGGTATTTCAGAATTTGTTGTCCCAAAGTAAGTTCTGAAAGGCCTTCAAATCATTAAGCATGAGTTTTCAAAGAGCTGACGATTGCAGGCCAATGGGAAAGTCCTCTCACTTTAATCTTGGGCGTTAAAGAAAATGATGAGGATCTTGAGTGAGGCCTCTAAGATAAGTGAATATATTTAATTTTGAGAGAATCACAGATTCTGTGTCTTTGGTCCTCCATGCCTGTTGGGACTGAGCCATGATGAAGTCAAGGTTTCTTTTTTTTCCATAACTGAGGTTTCATGAAGGGGAATAATCCCTCAGACCGCAGCAGGCATCTAAGTTGATTTATTTATCAGGTTCTGAGCTCCGCACAAGGTCCTTGTGAAGGATGCCCAGGAGCCAATCTTCATGGTGTACCCCGTGCTTCAATGCGGCACCAGTACCACGCGTAGCAGACTTTGTGGCAGACATTTTGTTTTGCTTAAGTATGTGCTTATGCATGGTGGAAAATACTATAAATGTGAGAATGTGATCAGGTCATTAAAGACGGTGCTGCCTTGGTAGCCGGGCTTAAAAACATCCCAATGTTGAATTCAGAAGAGACATCTTCACCACGGCTAAACTACCCTTGCCCATATGTCCACAGCTGTTCGTCAGCCCATAGAGACCGAAATCTGGCTGCCATTCCGCCGAAGCCCTCTGTCACTGCTCCAAGAGTGATTCTCAGGAACTCCTGCTACACATTTGCAAACCACAACATATAATTCCCTTACTGCTCCTGAATCATGCTATTGTTTTATAGGGGCTGTGCCAGCAAGCTTCAAAAAACTTGAGTCACGTGCGAGCTGGAACCTCAAGTCTTCCAGAGCTAAAACCCGTTTAGGAAACCAACAAAGTTTTTTTTTTTTTTTTTTTTTGGTTTATTCCAAATATCTCTTGTTGGTAACAGCAAACGGTTTTTTGAACATTTCATTTATTAAACATGTTTACAGTGAAAGCATCAGCTGATAAAAGAACATCTGGCTTTTGTACAAAGCTGAAATGGTAGGCATGCATTATGCATGATATTCTGTAAAACTGCCAAAATGCCCTGTCATGCAGCCGTGTTCCACAATCAATGCTAATGTGCACAATATTTCAATGTTGCTTTGCAACTTGGTCTCAAAGTACGTTGTGAAAAAGTGCACACCAGAGATAAAATTAAAAATAAATCTTGTTTTGTGTCACAAATGTTCACTGTAATTATTTTGCAGGAAGCAAATATGAAGTGGTATTACACCTTTGACAGCTAGTTAGATTTAATCTGGAATTCGTCCCAGCTTTGCCCTGAAAATTGTCTAGAGGCCACAGTCAAATACCATTTTTCCCAATTATAAAATCAATCTACCGGTGACAAAATGAGAAAAACAGATGGATCAATGAAAGTGAGAGTTAGCACTTCAATACTTACACTTGGTTCAGATTGGGGGGTGAAATATTACTCATTTCTTCAGGTTTTTCTGTTTGTTTTACTATAAAATAATCTTTATCGCCTGTCTTAATTGTTGTTTTGACATGGCACATATGTTCCGGAAATACCTATTTCATCACAGTTAATTCTGTTATTTTACTATTGAGCTCAGAAATAATGACGTACCAACAGAGAAGTGGCTGTTTATACAACATTCCCATTACAAAAACATTCTGAGCGGATTTAACCTTTCAATTCTTGGCACAATTTGTGAGGTTTTGGTAGTCTCAAAACAAAACAAAACAAAAAAAAAAAAACATGCCAGAATTTTTCATACCGATAAGATAATCTCCTTCTTTATAATCAATTTATACAGCTGGATGTTTAATTGAAACAATTTAGGTCAAACCACAATGCCCCACCTGAGAATCAAATTCACAACCTAGGAGCTCTAGTTCCCCAACCATTAGGCTATATTAGACAGCATCATTAGCGATGTATTTTTAGAAAATCCATATCTTGCCAAATAAAGCATCACACTGTATTTTATATTAAAGTAAAGCATGGATTTGTATTATATAAATGACTTCAGTAGCACCTGTATATATGTGTACATAATGTGCAGATTAATCCTACTTGTATCATGCTTAAGATGGATTCTGCAATATGCCTAATTCACAGCATGTTTTTAGTTTTACTATACTACACAAAAAGTATACTTCATGGTTTATTTTTATACAATTACGTGTATTGAATGATTGGAAATATTATATTAGAATATTCAATAATTTCACACTCGATAACTGCTTTTAATTATTAACTTTAGGATGTCGTTCATAGTTTCCTTACCATTGAAACATGTCATATTATTTTCAGTGAAGCTCCCAAAAATATGTAGGGGTGTGATTGGTCTCAACCAACCAACCTACCAACAGGTGAATAGCATCCTGTAATCTCCTGTGTTCGAATCAGACAAGTTTTCCAACAAACTTTCCATCAGAGGAGTTTGCCATATTCTCTCTTAAATAAAAAAAAAAAGAAAAACATTGTATCAGTAGTCATAGCCAACTGCTCCATCACTGTCATTATTTGTCCCAAGACTCCCCTTGTCTTTCTCTGTGACCAAACTGGGTGGGGTGGGGGTGTGTGTGTGTGTGTGGGGGAGGGACATCGGCGGTGGCAGTAGCCGCTCACACACACAAACACACAAATGAGCTTTCTCCCGCCCAGGCCAGAGGGGCATTGGGGCTAATGACGGCATTAAAAAAGGCCCTCTGCAAATAGGTGCAAATAGACAATCTAAACAAGCCGGCGGTATCTGAAGGCGGGCCGTGTCATTACCGGGTGAGAAGGCTGCCCCTCAACGGCGCTGTAATCTGCGAGGAGCCCGCCGCGGCGGGGACCGCGGCTGTGGCAGGGCTCCTTGTTGCGCCTCGCCTTGCAGGCAGCCGGGAGCCTCGCCAAGTGACAGGAAGGACGGCGCGGCGCGCGAGGTGTGAGCGCCTAAGTTGCACGCCGCCGCCTAATTAGCTCGCCCCGGCTGGCTGGCAGCGCCGCCGTCCTGGGGCACGCCGGCTCCGCGGGCTACGAGCGAGGAGGCACCGTTGCGCCCCTGTCACCGCTGTTTGTTCCTTTAACCCCCTGTGCCGGTACACCTGTCCCCTGAGTCATGTTTGAGATGTGGGCTGAAGCCACCTGGTGGAGCGTAATTGCCCTCTCCTGGGCAGCCATCACCGGTGAGGGGCCCTCTCGGAGAGACGGAGTAAACAATCGCCGAGGTCCGCGGACCAGTCACCATCCCACTTGTTAGCCATGCGGTTGTGTTTGTGCCTTTGCCGCGCGCGCCAATTGCCTGACAGAGATTTTTAATGACACCTTCGCACGCGCTCAGTGGCAGCATTGTGATCTCATTTCCTATTCGTGCCTCCTGTGTCAGGACCAGTGGGCTCCACAGGCTTGTTTTCCTCTGTGATGGCAGTCCCAACGACAACCCTGCTATTAAAGTCTGTGAGGTGTCCAAACAGCAAACCCCGTGGTCATGGCTCATAACCCCGCAAGAGCGCTTCTCAGGTCTCAAGAAGCTGCCCACCGCCTCGGGGTCCTGTCCTGTCTGAAGCTGGGTGCAAGCCTGATGAGATTGCAAATGCCTGCATAACGAAAACAGCGCTGTCCTAATGAAGATCCGCCATTTCGGTTCAAGGCTGGGAAGGAAGGACGCTGAAGACAAATGCAAATACGGGGGGAAAGATGAAATGCATGCAACGATGGGACAGACAGCCCAATGAACGCAATGGCTCAGAAAATGGCCTTAACCTCGCGTTCCCCCTTCCCACCCGTTAGACAATCAGTTCTGTAAATTATTCAAATATCATGAAAAATAAATAGCTCAATAAATTATGGTTTTCCTGCCCAATCATACCTTTAATCAGCATTGTTGCAATGCAACATTCTTTTCAAAAATAGTAAAAAAAGAAATATTCTCTAGTGCGACCCAAAGACTTGCCCAAGACATATCTCAAAAGGAAAATTTTTTACAGAGCACTATGCAAGCTTTAAAACATACATGAGTTCAACACACGTTACATGCATGTTGTCCAGGAATTCAGAATAGCTAAGATTATAAACTAGGTGAACGTGGCATTATACATTTTCTAAGAATTAAAAACCCATTAACACCATGTGCTGACACTGAAGTAGCACAGTCGCAGTAGCGGAGAAAGAACAAGAAGAAAAAGTCTGTTAAATGTTCATTGTTTTGACTGGCTCCCTACGTCCTCAAGTAGCAACACTCAAAAGAGCAGCTTCTCAGAGGCCTGTCAAGTCCAAAGAGTGAGCAGCGACGTGCCTCCTCCTCTGGTTTTACATGCGATCTCCTTGATTTTAATGAGGCCGTGCGGACCCCCTGTCATGCGCGCGGAAAGTCCGAAGGGAACCTAGGGGGTCCCGGGGCGGGAATCGCGGCAGCGCGTCGGCGGTTGCTACGCGCGCCCGAGCTCGGCCCGCGCTCACCGCGGCACTAATGTTTTATTAACGGAGTTCACGGGATCGCCTCCTGAAGAAAGAACAGAGATCTGTCAATCATCCGCTAAGCGATCTTTGTCCCTCCCGCTCGCATTAAACGCAACGGACACGTTTAGCGGTTCAACCCAGCCCGCGCCATCCGGATTCAGATTAAGGGTCTGATTTGTGCCGTCGTTGTGCGGCGTGTGTTTTACGCGCTGGAGGAATGACCCGTTTGATTACCGCTGAAGATTTCTGTGGAAAATATTAACATGCGTGTGGGTTGTAAAAAACAGATGGGGAAAAAAAATAAAATCATTTCTGGACTGAATACTGTATATACCTGATAACCACCTTCAATTGCCTTTTGTCAAAGTGAAACTTAAGCATCCAGCAAATGGTAGGTAATCGTCAGCCCTCTGAAACAGACTATTTTTGAAGGGACGTACAAATACAAATAAAGTACATTCTGATGTTGCAGGGAAAAAGCTCAAGGTCCCAAGTTTACTTTGCAAATATTTTTCCATGTCACTTCTGAGCATTTTTAAGTTAAGGTTTTAGAAACACGCAATCTGCGATAACTTCATCTTGAGCATGCAGAGGCTGTGGTTATCCAGGCTGCACTAATTAGCCCTGTCAAATTAGTGTGATGAAACTCTTGTAATTACTGTTTTGAAGGATCATTTAGTGTATTAGCAGCGCTGCTACGCTCTGTTCCTGTATGGAGCCACGAGCTCGCCGATGTGCGGAGGGATGGGAGACGGGGCTATGGCCATGTGCAGGTGATCTGCTGCTTTTCTATTCTAGTAAAGGCTTTTTGTACAAGTGTATGTCCACCTGCGTGTGTGTGCGTGTGTGTGTGTGCATGTGTGCGTGTGTCTGTATGTGTGCAACTGTTCCCTTTGTTGCATTTCTTTCACCATGTAAGTGGAAACCTGGGTATAGTCTTTAGTTGTATGCAGTTGTGTTTATAGTTGTGTTTTTTGTGTGTATTGAGCTTCATAATCTTATATATATTTCCTTGACTAGGCTGAGTACTCCACAATTTTAGATTTGTGATCAAAACAATTCATGTGTGGGTGAATGTGCACTTGTAACTTTAGAACTTTAGAAATGACAGAACTTTTATACATATACCCCCCCCCCTCAATTAATTGAAACTCCTGAAAGCATGCTAAAAACTGCCATGATTGTGAACATAAAAAAGCCAATACTTTTTAAGATAAATGTAAGCTGTCTGCTACTGGTCAGCATCCTACAGTTATTCCCAGTTTAATTTTTTAAAACAGCAAGGGGTCCCACTGCCCCTCCTCTGTCATTTTGGGGAAGCTCACAGTTGCACAGGTTTCAGCTCTAGCTCTGGGGCACGTGCTTCTCCTACCTGGCAGTCCACCAGCTGAGCTGTACAGTCTTTGATTGCACAGACGGACTGTACTTCCGGCAGGCTTGATCGATCAGAGGAGCCGCTGTTGCAGAACCCTGCCAACTGAAATCCTCCCTCCCTGGACTTATCACCACTGTCAGCATAGGCATGTGTGATTTCAGGATTCTATTCCAGACTGGGATATCTGCACTGAGAATGACAGCTTTAGCTCAACCTCTGAATGACAGCTTTAGCTCAACAATTCAACCAACAGTTCCCAAAAAGGCAATCAAACTAATGGACGAAAAGTTGGGAAAGAAAAAAAGTAGATTTACTGGGCTTAAAATGCAAAAAAAGCAAATAACAAACCACGGAGTAAAGAAAGCTAACTGCACTGTGCTGATAACACGGTTTGAGACCAACCTCTCTTCCTCAGGCAGCATTGCAGTTTGTGCATTTAGCTTTCTTAGCTCCATCGCTAGTTGTTTGCTTTCTGCATTTTGAGCCCATCCCAACGAATCTTTTTTTAAGCAATTAACTGTTTTCCAAACTTTTCTGTTATTAGGAACAATTCAGAAAATAAGGTTTTGTGTGCATATTAAGCGACATTTTCTCAAAGTTATGTGCTCGGGTTGTTTGCAAGTTCTGTGCGATGCGGTCACGCCCATGCTGGGTGTGTTTCCCCCCCCCAAGCCGGCTGCGTGTTCCTGCGCACGGGCACACGCGAGGGTGACAGGTGGCACAGAGTCAGAAGTGACAGGAGCCCCCCTCACGGTTGCAGGAAGGAAGGGGGAGAGGCAAGAAGCAGGCAGCAGAGAGGGAGTCGAGACGACGGTGGCACTGCACCAGGGTGGTCGGCACCTCCGCGGCGAGCCCTAGCCTAGCGCCTCCTCCACTTCCTGGGAGAAACAGCCCAGACAGCGCGGGGAGGCTGTTAAATATTCCACATTCTGCGCCGCTCTTGTTATCAACACAGAACCGTTCACTCAAGGACGGATGCTTTTCAATCAGGGCCAGTACGCAAACCAGCCAGGCTGACATTTCACTAAAGTAAACGCTAAAGTGGAGAGTATCATTTACCCTACTGAGATTACCCAAGAGGAATTAGTAAACTGTCCTTGAAAGCTGTGATTTTGAGTCCTGTACATATCCATCACATCGTATGATTCATAAGATCATAGATGCAAAGAGAAAAATATAATAATAAAACAGTACAAAAGTGTACAAATGTACCTTGGACAGATGCTGCAGGAGTTCAGATCTGTTTCATTCACTCGCTATTGTAGTCCCCTTTGTTCTTTCAAAACACTAATTTCAGAGAATCGTGCATGCTGTACAAGTTGTTTAATGTTTTATCTTAGAAAATAAACTTACTTTCTATTGCTAGAATTCTGAGGTCACCTTCAAAAAAAGTAAAAATTGTTCTTTGTTTCATATTATGAACACATGCCCCACATACTTATTACTCATATATTTTACATTTTTATTTTTTACCGAGTACTTAAACAACAGATTATTGTCTTTTGTTTTTAGAAAGTCAGCCCTCAATTGAACACATCTATGATGTTACACATTCAATCCATGAAGGAAAAGTACAGGGAAAGTTCTCTTTGTGGCTTTAATGATTGTTTGTCATCTGAGGTCAATGTCGTCTGGAGGTTCCTCCAGAACATATAATTACAGTTTATCTCTTGTTGACAGTGGGAATCAACTGTGGCTTGGTCTGGGCAGTGGAGGGCGTTAAAATAATTATAGACCTTATTGAATTTTAATCCATTCCAGACAGGCAGATTTATTCTGCGAGGCAGAGCAGAGGATGAGGGCTGAAGTCAACCACAAAGCCTTCGTGGCAATTAGGCGGCAGCCGCGGCGGAGAGGCGGGCTGGGGAAGGTTCCGGAGACGGCAGGCACCGCTCTCCCGGTTGCCCTTCGGAATTCTGTCGCCATTCCCGCTAATGTGTCCTATCGTCATTCACGGGCATGTACAACAAGACCCCCAAGTCATTCTAATGCGGGCTGTTCATGCGCAGTTATGGACAACGTTAACATGGTCTGGTGTATTCAGGGGAGCGCCGAGCTGTCTGCTCCCTCCCCACCGAAGGCACCGCGACAGGCCATTAACAAGAGGAGTCTATATGGAACATCTGTTCCGGTCATGCCGCTGATTTCGGAATTAGGGCCTCTGAAGCCAGACAGGTGATCTTGTGCCTCGGGAGCGGCGTTGCGCCCCTCTCCTCTCCCCGCTCGCCCGGTGTGCGGTTCTCCCGCCGAATCACGCACCTTCGGAGGACGGATTAATAACGCGGGAGGAGGAGGAGGAATTTGACTTTGTAATGCATTCTAAGCATGTGCCGGTGCTTCACTGTGACGGGCCTCGGCACGCGCAACATCGCTGGGCTACCATCTCAATTTTCGGAACACGACCGTTGATCCTGCGTTCTGAGTCTGATGGACAAAGAGTATTGTTCAAGCGGGGTTTTCAAGCCTTTTTCTGTTTCACCTTTAAACACAGCACCCTGTTTACAATGTTATTGCGTGTACATGGCCACAAAAAGACAGAAATTGTGAATTATGATTAAATATTGCGGCTTTTCTTTAAGCTTAAGCGTATCTGAAATTGTACACTAAGCTACTCAAAATAATCATTGTTTCATAGATGACGTGAATTTCAAACCATTTGTGTAAGTCGTATATTCACGTGTGCTGATTGAAAACAAGATACAAATTAAATTGTGTTAAATTCCATGGAATTACAGGTAACTCCATTTTCCAGGGAGTTATATACTGTGACTTTGAGACTGGCAGGTCAGGTAAGATTTCTTCAAACTTCTTATATAACTAGAAAGAATGCACTCAGCCAAGTGCAGACCAATGATCTCTCCTTGCATGAATGTGTACAGCAAATGTCTTGGTATTCCAGTTATTATTTTTTGAGATATGTTTGGCCTTATGGTGCCATTAGAGGAAAGGTTACAGGGTCACCAAAATCAGCAGGTTTATTCCTCTTGGGAACATAAATGTGCACAGCATATTTCATGGCAATCTGGCCATTACTTTTCCAGATATGTCGGTCATGGACGAACAGACAGACGGACAGATGGACGGGCGGACATCATTACAGAACCGTTATGCCAGAGGTAAACATAAAACTATAGTAACATTATATGGAGGCAGAGACTATAGTAAATATAGCTAGCTAGTGTCTTTTAATTGTGGTGTTTATTTGTAGGTTGTTTTTACCAGTGGTATGGCACGAGCGTAATGTAATGATGCACACAATACCATTCTTTAAAATAGTACTGTAAATAATAAAAATGAGTAAAAAAGTAAAATGTACTCTTTCAAAGTTGATTTAACACTGAAAATGTTCTGTGTCCATAGCAATATTAATTATCAAAAATAATTAATATAGAAAAAATTGTAATGTCCCATTTTAAAGTTAGGTAGAGCGCCAGGGCTTCTGCATAGTAAAATGGGATAAATCACAAACTACTAAACTGCTGATAAAAGCAAGGCGACTCCGTTAGTGAAGACAACATAACAAGCCTTTCCAGCTAGAAGCATCTCTGCTCCTTCTGCTACCCAATAAGGGCCCACTTTTGAAAAGTTTCGAAGTCGCATCCCGCCGTGCCCTGTTGCGGTCAAAATCGAGAGGAGAAAGCCACATTTAGGGAACAAGAGACAATAAACCAGCATGTCTTTTAATGCCGTGTCAGACGTCTTCTAAACACGGCTTTTCCATCTGCGAGCATCGGCAGGCTGAGTCAAGTGCAGTAAATGTGCTTGAAAGAACTCATCCCTTCAGGACCTGACTGCCTGATACCCACATGAATAAACTGGCCTTTAACTCAAGATCTGCGCAAAACAGAGGGGAAAAAAACCCACTGGCCACAAAGCCACTAGTACCAGTTTTATACAAGGCAAAGCAGATGAATATCACACTGCATTGTGCTTCTGTGGAGAAGTCCTAACTATAACTCAGTCCCGATGAACTCATTCTGCAAGTACAAAGCAGCAAATATTCTCTAGATAAATCTATTTTCTTTTCTATTCAGGCACAATGGCATGCATGCAGCACTGATCTAATATGTTTAGATTAGTGTTTTAGATTATATAAATTAATATAAATATGCATGACTCCTGCTGACCATATCTACTGAGTGATGCATACAATGTTCATGAGGTTTTTTTTTATTTATTTTTTTTTATTTTTTTTTTTTTTTTACTATGGGTATACAGTAACTATGTGTATAACATATACCCCTCTTTTAATGGGGACTGAACCCATATGGAATTGCTGTAACAGGATTGAAATAGAACGAAAACTGTCAGCAATTACCAGTACAGAATGCAAACTTCCTCCTCATCTCCACACCCCCTACTACTATCTATCTGGTCTTGGCGCCAGAGAAAACAAATAATTTTACCAAGTGGCAGTGGTTGTGAAGTAAATACGTCCCGCTGCTCAGATCTTACATCCTGTCACATTAATGATTCAAGGCACTCAATATAAATATTAAAACTAATAGCTTCACTATTCAGCTATTACTCCATCATTCCCTGAAATCATCATAAAACATTCAGAGCCTTTTAGAAAATTTACACACTTGAATTTGATGGCGGGGAAAGGAGGCTGTCAGAGCAGGGGCCTGGAAGCTTAAATAATAGTGGAAAGCTGTTTATGGAACATGCTTTATTTATTCATTGTCTCAAAGTGAAGGGTTCAATTTAGACAGAGACTGAGAGAGACTGAGAGAGAGAGAGAGTGAGAGAGAGAAAGAAAGAGAGAGAGAAAATCAAAATCAAAGTACAGCTATCAAGGGAGAAAGCTGAAACATAACTCTTCCCACACTGTTCAGTGAAAAAAAAAGAAAAAAAAAAAAGACAGCAGTCTATGAGAATCTCAGTGCAAGGTCAATCAATGGAAGGACTTTGGGTCCAAGAGCAGCTAATGGATTGTGAAGACACATACCGGAGTTATGAATTTTTAAAGAGGCCTCCTTCAGCCAAGACCGCCATAAATCAATGATGACTTATTGGGAGGATCAATTATGCAAACTTTAAAACATTTAATGACAGATAATGAAGAGGTCTCCCGGGGGCCCCCCTCAGCCGCTGTCCCTATTCGCTGGTGCAGCAAACGGCGCGGCGTGCTTCATGGAGAACTTTCAACGCGGGGACTAAAGGACCCCGCCAGCCAAGCGTGCAAGCAGACTAATGCGAGAGGGGAAAAATACATTTGCACAAATCGTTCCGACCCGGGCAATTTAAGATCATCGCTATTTGTGAAAATGCAGTATCCTCCTTAATGAGCCTACTTTAAATATTACAATAATCACACCATCCAGCTAACATGAAAAGCGCTATTATTCAGATGCTTGGCTAAAAAAGAACCAGGCACCACAGCAGCCAAACACACACACACACACACACACACACACAAAAGCACAGACAAAGCACCCTTGCTTTCTCCAGGTGTCGTTGAAACACAGAAAGCCGAGAATCATAAAAATAGATTTTTGTTTTTGGATGTTGTTTTCAAAAGAGTTAAGTACTTGCAACATTTTTAAAGCTCATTATAAAAACACCCTCAGGCTATCCCATGTGGCTTATATAAAATCACTGAGCTCCAAACAATGTTTAAGCAGGGCCACATCGCATTAAGACTCATTGAAAACCTGCCCCACTACCCCGGGTCCCCATAACCCTGTCTTCTCATGTATACATTAAACATTTGAAAGGGGCTTTACTGCTTTAGATGAATCTTTGTTTATCATCAATTAACCCATTTTTTAAAGAGGTTACTCGTGTTGCATTTTTAATCAAACATTTTAGTCATCAGCCTATTGGAAAATGCCACAGTAAATGCAGATGTTCAGCAGTTCAGGATTATTTTGAATAAACCGATACAATTACCATGCTAAAACAAGCATATTGACTAAATTCAAGGTTTGTTTTCTCTACACATACAGTTAACTTAATGAAATTCAGTACAATACAGTTAACTTAATGAAATGCCCATTGCCTCACATTAGCTTGTGAATGACAGTAATGAAAGATATTTCCCATTCTTGGCAGTAAATCAATTTGTTCTACATTTTGAAAGCTATTGTTCTTTTTATAACAGCTGATATGAAGACTAAGTTGAAATAAACAGTCTGCTAAGGGGTACAGCAGTGTGTCTGAAACAAAGGGAACATCAGTTTTTCTCTTAGTGCTTTTCGGTCCATGACAGTGAATCCCATCGCCTTTTTATCCAAAAAAAAAAGGCCCTCATTTTGACACAAGGAACAAAAAGAATCACGCTCACAGACGAGGATTTTCTGGGGCTGGGTCAGCCTGTGCGTTCGTACTGTGTGTTCATAGGGTGGCAGATTCATTTTTTATTAATTGCTCTCGTTTCTGGATCAATCCCATTGACGATTCTTTCCAGATGTTTACGTGCCTCTCAGGAGCGTCTCCAGGGCCACGCGAGGACGCATCGCAGACCTCACATCTGTCCTGCCGGCATCAATCAGATCGCGGCCGCTTTAACAACTTCTTTACCGCGTCGGCTGAAAAAGGGCTCTTTCATACCGAGTGTCATTTGAAGCCTTTTTTTATGCATATGTACTGTACATATAAAATGCACTTTGAAGACTGGCCACGTCATAAGTATTCCAGCAGGGTATTTAAAGGCATTTGTGTTTTTCCAACCATAATGCCAAAAGGCCATTTTCCTCCTCTCATGTGAATAAAGAAGGTAAAAAGCACTTATCCGCTTTTTTTAAACGGCCTTCAGTGATTCTGCAATTTTTCCTCTTTCAAATGTACCTCTGAGATTTCAGCTCATGGATATGATTTAACAACATTTTCCAGCTATTTTCATATTAATGAAAACTGATTGCCTATCCTTATTTATTTTCACAACTCTTGAGTTGAGTTCAACCTTGTGACACAAACACCGTGACAGTTTAGTACTTGCTGTGGACCTACACTTGCTTATTCTTGATCTGTTCCTCTTCTATACTCCATATATGTCTAAATCTACATTGTAAAAAAATACTGTACATTTACAGTAAATTACTGGCTACTAGTTGCAGTACCTCTACAGTATGCTTCACAGTAATTTACTGTTAACATATTCACAGTAATTTACTGTAACATATTCACAGTATATTGCAATGTCAATAATACAATAATGACAATAATATATTCTGATTTATCATGGATTACTGTTATACAGTCGCATGCTACTGTAGAATTAAGGTAATCAGTTTCTAAATTACAGTAATCGCATTTGCACATAGCAACTGTAAAAGTAATGCAATGCAGTAGCCAGTAATCTATCATAAAATGACAGTTAACATACTGTAAATTTGACAATTTAGTGTAATTTATAATGTAATTTATAATAATAATAACAAGGGGGGAAACTCACCTCAACCACCACCAATGTATAGCACCCATTTGGGTTGAGAGCCCAGTTGCAAATTTGGCTAGGACATCAGGGAACCCCTTACTCTTTGCAATGTGTGTCATGAGATCTTTAAGGGCCACAATGAGTCAGGACTTCAGTTTAACATCTCATCCAAAACCCAGCGCCTCTTCCAGCACAGTGTCCTGATCACTACGCTGGGGCATTGGGGATTTGCACCAGAACGCTCACCGCACATCAGCTAAGGTGGAGAGGCAGCGAATAAACAACAATGCAGCTATAAAACCTCCAATGTAAACATAGTATATCGTTCAGTCAGAAAAGTATGTCTACGCTGACATCTGTTCAAAATCGACTCGTTTTCTCAAAAAAGTGCAAACTCTCTGGTTGAAGTCCGCCCTCTTCTTTGATTTTGAGCCCCTCTCTGCTTGATGCCCAAGAAGCACCTGTAAACAAACGGCCAATACAAAAGCTTTCACTTTCATAGACGTTTTTGGCATTGTTTCTCCAAGGTACACGCAACAATGGGCCTTACCTTCAAAAACTGAACATAACAAAGAAAATTACTGAAAGCCAAGTGAGGCTGATGCCACAATTATTTCATCACACAACACAGCCTGAGAAATATGACTTGTCAGAAGCATTGCAGTTGTAAAACACCAAATTAAACTGGCTAATAATTTCAGTGTAAAATAATGTTAAATCACACAATGCCCGCTTCCTAAATTGTTTTATATTTGCATTTGGTTATACAAAGCTAACTCATATTTTACTTAGACCCAAAACATCATTCCTTTGGTTATCCATTCATTGACGTCATGATTTCTGATAGCTGGGCTAATGTGAAGCTAATGTTAACAGTTACCTCCGTAATCAGACACAACATACTCCAGTTACAAAGCCTTATAAATGAAAGCACAACCATTGCAGTTACAAGATTTAAATATAAAAACATCAGCATGAGGAAACAGGACTGCTGTAATTATCTAGTATAATGCTACAGAATGTTTAAAAACCTACAAACAGCAGCCACATTGAAATGCTGCCTTTAATTTCTGTGTTTGGCATTTGTGTGTCTGCATATTTTCCTTCTGTGCATGCTCCTGACGGAGACAACTGAGGCAAGCCAAGACAGTCCAGGACACTCCTGCTTAAGAAAATTACAAAGATAACATATAAAAGGCACTGAAAGATGTTGGGAAAAAAATCTTGACATACAGAGGGAACTCCATTAAATGTTAAGGCCAGAGTTATGGACAGAAAATTGTCCAGCAATTAACTGAGCAGCTAGGGGGAAAAAAAAAGCTTCAGTCTGACTGACAGAGTCCGAGGCCTTGTGCAGGTAGAACCTCATGCCTCACTGAGCCCAGATACGAAAGATGACCCCGAGCAGGGCCAAAATGTTTACTAGCAGATGCGTTTTAAGAAATCTTCCTTAGCTGGTCATGGCAGCGGAAAATTCCCTGCTGTTAGGTGCATCTGCAATTCACCGCTCTCCCAATCCACCTACAAAAATCCTGACCTTTAAAGAAATGATGGAGAAGCTGGTGGTACGTTTTTTCTCTCCCTCCCTCTCCCCCTCTTGCTCTCTTTCTCTCCCTCCCTCCCCCCATATATCTCTCTCTCTCTCACTCTTTCTCTCTCTCTCCCCCGTAGCATTGACGCTTGCTCTATTTTAGGCTGGGAGGCAAATGCTGGCCCCCTTTGCTCCCTATTTCGGATCGCTTTTAAGTCTAGCTCTGGCCACGGCTAGCCCCTTAAGCACTTGGCTACGGTGCCATGGCTCACGTCAGGAGCTACGATTTTGGATTTGCGGATGACATGGACTTCACCTGGCTGATGGCTGCTCAGTGGGTTAGCAAACCAAACTCAATAAAGCGTGAGACAAAATAGACCAAATCTGCCGACATCAGACTTAAATGCCATTTTCCAACATGCTAAATGAATTGGATGTTTTCTCATTACAGTGATTGACAGATATTGCAATGTGGCATTAAACATTGTGTGTCTAAAGTATGAGTGCATGTACATATATTTGTGTGTGTGTGTGTGTGTGTGTGTGTGCGCGTGTGTGTATTGGGGTGTGTGTAAGAGGATGGTTGGATGCATCACATTTGGTTTTAATATAATTAAAACTAATCACAAGCTGCTTTCATGATAACCAACATTTCCATTGCCGTGGTTACTAGACACTTCAGTGAATCTGATTATTTCTGTGGCAAAGAATTTTAAAGCTAGAGATCTTATTCGCATTTCATCAGTGCCGCTGACTAGGATAGGAATCACACAGTAACTCACAATGTGATACTATCACGATATGTTGCCCACGATATGATAGTATCACGACACAGGTGACTCTGCACTATGGTACATATTACATGACAATCATATAGAAAAACTATATCTGTGCTACTGAAGAAATTTATTTTGCAAATTATATTTGCTAAATAATTTTTCAAAAAGCAGGAATAAATGATATACTGTATTCATTCATTGCATTTTTAATTGGTGTTAGTTTTACAGAATTTTAGACAAGCAAGATGTAAAACAAAGTGAGTCTCAGCGATTTAATACACACACCTGTGCCATCGATTAAATGTAAAACAACCGCAAGCATGCCTCGTCGTAACACATCTTCTCAATCTGTGCAAATGAAGTTCAACGGAAAACTCTATAATTACAGCAAAGAAGCTAATTACTGTGCAAAATCAATTTAGAATGTAGACCATCTGAACTTTCAGATGGCGCATGTGTTACAAGTAACAACACTTGTTTTACATTGGATGTCTTACCCTGCGTTCACGCAGCGAGCAACTTGGTTGATGGGTTGCTCAAGTATGCTAGTCTGAGGGAGGGGCAGGAGCTTCTTGCTGTATCCTCTTAGCGGTCTTGTGCAGCTACATATTATTGAAATATATAAATAATGACATCATCAAAGACAGACAATTTTCATATAACCATATATCATCTCCTTTAGTTTCTATATTATGTCAAGACACTGATAAATATTCTCACTAGCTAGTAACCTGTCTATCCTTATCACTAGCTAGCGATCTCTCCATATCTCTCTCACTAGTTAGCTGCCTAGCAAACGATCTCTATCTCTCTCACTAGCTAACTTGCAAGCAAGTTGAAACTGCCCTCCAAGCGTTGTTTTTAGATGCTTGTCCCTGTGTTCTCAAAAAAGTTACACCGGGTGCAATTATACCATAATGATAAGTTGTTCCTCCTAACGTAACCTATGTTGGATTTTTTATTTTGTTCTGGGAGAGTATATATAACAAAATTATGGCAACACTGGAGATGGACATATTTTCACCTCTAAGGATCGAGAACCCATCAAGAGAAAGCAATCCGACAAAGCAAATCAAACAGCCGGAGTGGCCGAAATGAGAGAGGAAGCCTTGCAGATCATTTAAATAGGTCTATGCCTACATAACAATACTTTCATCCACCTGCTTTCTGTTAATTTCACCATACTGAAATATTAAAATATATTACTTTTCAGTGCACATCAGCTACAGAAGGAGCTGGCAGCAGAACAAAGTTACATTTTAAAATATATTGCAAACTTCTTTATTGAAATTCTGTATTTTCTACCAGGTAATGTAGTGGTTAATCTCACAAGACATTTGGAAAAACTATGAAAATATTTATTCATTAGTCATTATGTAGGCTAAATATTACCAATGTGAAACCTTCTTGAAAATGATACCTGCATAGAAACCTTTAATAGCATTATACTATATATATAACATGTTATTTGTGCATTTCAGAATAGGGTATGTGGGGTCAGATACACTCCTTATGTCTATAAAGTCAGAAATAAAGAAACAATGATGGTCCATCTGTAGTCAGTATGGGCTTGAAAATGCTATCCTGGGATTTCCTTGTTTTGTCACACCAACCATACCCAAAGTCATTAGCCCTGTGTATTCCATAAGAAACACACGAAGGCATTGCACCCCAAACCACAGTGGACAAACTGAAGGTGAGGTTTACGAGCGTATCCTGACCTGTTTGGCTGGCTTACGTTGTGCCGCAATCCGTAAGCTCATGTAAACACACATATCATTTTCATAGGTTTTACTCGACTACATTCTGTGGGGTAGTGCAAGGAATAATGAGGTAGCATGCATGGTAGCAGAAGAAATGGCAGCTTTTATTGATCACTTAAGGAACAAACGCATGAAGATACTGGTTTGACATTCTCAATGACGCATCCAAAGGGACACAGATAATCCTCATGTGTATAACAAACTCCTTCAATTTTTCCTCTCCTCACTAGAGCCTTAAGGACTCCTGAGCTCATGCATTGTTAGCTGACAGTTATGAAAGCCTTTTTGGTGGTAGATCAGAATGCCATGGCTATTGGTTAGGGAGTTAATGTCAGAAGAAGCTGATACAAGTCAACCTGATGAATCCTGGTTGGCAGTCGTCAAGAAAAATCTGATGTGGCATTAATTACAATGTTATTTATCTTTGGCAAAATGCAGCAATGGGAGTAAGGAATATTTATCATTGATGAATCATTCAATTGCCTTGTTATATCAATTTACTTGTTTATCAATTAATTTTTATGTCAAATATAAATATCACAACATTAACCAAACCAAACACCACATTATTTACAGTATGGGTTTCTTTTTACTGTTGGCATAGCAATGCCACATATCTTTTTAGCGTATTGTCAGTTTACCATTCAATTCCCTCTGACCTTTGCATCATTCCACTCTTGTTATGTCTCGACGGCAGGCTAAGAGTCACATTTTCAGCAATATGTCGCTGTGCTAGCCGTAGCATGATTACACAACCCGAGAACTTCCACTCAAATGATCAGCATTGCTGGGTCAAACCTGTCATAATGGCTTTATGGGTGGTGTCAGTTCCCAAGTGGATAACCGACTGAGTGGTCAACCGTACGTAAGAGCGAAAGGTCTGTCAGTGGGCAATCGGGCTGATTAATCAGGCAAGCATGCCTCCCAGGCAGGCACACCAATCAATCAATTATTCAATATCCAAACTATTGCAACAAACTCAAGGCAATCTCAAACACAGCAGTTGTTCCACTTACTCAGGTGCCCTGTCACGATATAAAGTAATAGATTATTAATTTCATAATATCCAGATTTTTTTTTTGTTTTAGAGACAAAGCCTCTCCTTTTCTTTTACTCACAGTAACATGTGGTCCTTTTTCAGAAAGTGAAAACCCGCTCTACGGTAATCTGTTAATGTATAAGATAATGTTTACTTGCGACTCATTTCAGCACCACGGCGTTATATTTACTGGACGATCGCATGCTGTGGCCAGCTTTTCTCTTGAGGGATAACAGGCCCGGGGCATTGTTTTCCTTTGAAATTTCCCATATGAGCAGTGGTGGGATGACACAACCCCTTTCACTCTGCCTACCTTAAACATGCTGGTCCACTTGTGTCTACAAGCAGCCCAGCGGCTGCACACACACCGGCCAGTCGTGGTGTGCCAGTCGCCAGTTACAACCGCACACACTGAGAACTTACTTTTCAGAAGCCTGTAATGTGTTTTCTTAGAGAACACAACCGCTGCTCTCAATAATTCATGAGAAACATTCTATGGTCCCAAACAAAGGCTAAAACTGCTGAAGCTGACTTATCTGGTCACATGCGTAAGGAACAAAGCCACTCCAAATCAGTTATGGCATGTTAAAGTGATAAAATATAGAAGCTGGGGAATAAATGTAAGAAGAAAAAGAGCTGAAGGAAGAGTTCAACATCATATACACATAACCTGGACAAAGACCTATTTGTGGGAACAGTTTTCATTCTCACCAATGTTAATGGAGTAATATTTATTTAATAGGATGGCTTTTAGTTCTCAAACACCTTTGGATCCACATTTCTCTTAAATTCCAGGGGGTGAAGTGGTATTTGAAAACATAGCTTTTAAAGCGATGGGTCTTATTACACAACTAATGGCTTTCAGAGGTAGGAATACAACTACAGCAATAGTTTAAGAGGAACTTCATGGCATTCACTGCCTGCTCCAGGACCTTCTTGGCAAATCTAATACAAGGAGAAGCATGACCTTTGAATTTGTTCACCAAATATCTAATCCTGGAATTTAATTGAACTCCTTGACAGTTAATTATTGACCTTTAACTATTATTTAAGGTGTTACTCTTTTTTTGTTTTCCCCTTGTTTCTGATCACAAAATTACCTAAATAAATGTTATACAAAGAAGAGAAATGTAATGCCCCACCCTGGGCTTGTCGAAGTGTCCTTGAGCAAGACACCTAACCCCTAACCGCTCTGGCGAATGAGAGGCATCAATTGTTAAGCGCTTTGGATAAAAGCGCTATATAAATGCAGTCCATTTACCATTTAATGCTTATTTAGATTTGTCATTAAAGTACAAATAGGAGTGCCATTACATTGGATTGGATTAATTGAATTATTTCAGGCCATCATACTGTATATTTCGCTCCTTAGAGGATTTGACCTTTTCAAGATGAAGTAATGGGGAGAATTAAATCATTAAAAGTTGGCCACTGTAACTGTGGAAATAGAATTTAGAATACACAGGCTGGGTGTGTCTGGTAAATATCTCAAAAGAGCATTTAGAATTAGAGGGTCTTCTGTTCATAGGGACGGCTGAAGGCATTGTCAAACTGTTTGTACACTTTGATTCAGAAGATTTTTGTAATGAAACAAATTTTCGAGTAAAATGATTATTGGATTATTTAAATGAGTGACCTCCTGTCTCATTAACTTGCTGAAGCTCAGAGACTCTGTGCAGTATGAATGTGATGACAAGGCACAGTCAATGGCTGTGTTGGTGACACACATGCCCTGGGGCGAGGTCAACGCGTCGGGCCCCTGCAGCCTTGGGCCCGGCCCCTGGGAGCCCTCGGACACACGACTCCGTGCTCCGCCGACGCACCCCCCAAATCCCACGCCGCACTTCAGACGAGATGCTAACACCACCCTCCTCCTCCTCCCCCTCCTCCCCTTCGTCCGACCGTCTCCAGGATCGGGAGGGTTGGGCGAGGGGGGGGGGGGGGGCGGTATTGACTCCATCAGTCTGACCCCACTCATCCCGAGAGTCAACAACCCCCTCCCCCCGACTCGCCCGCCAACCCGAACCCCCCCCCACCCCCCCATCAGCTCTTTCTTGCCCCGCTATCCTGCACTGAGCTGGAAGGCAGCCCAGCACGCCCACAGGGTTGCCCTTCCCCAAATAAATTAAACTGCTGCAATTGAGGAAAATAGCAGAGGAAAGGAGAACCTGTGTGTTGGCAGTTACGCTTTAATTAGCCAACTGGGCTTTTGAGGCCTTGAGAAACAGAGGCCTGCTCCGGCCTCCTTAATCCCAACCTGCCGTAAACAAGTCCCTTCACTCTGCAGCCCCCTGTCCGACCTGAGCAGGGGGAGTCGGGGGGGCTGGGGAGGGGGGCGGGAGGGGGTGGTGGTTGGTCCCAAGCATACCTGTCAAATGAACTAAATCTTGTTTCAATCTCCCCCCAAAGGCTTTGGTGAAACCATTTTTAATCCTGCACACCTTATTAGATGCATGATATTATTGATTTTTCCACCCCTTCCTTTTTTATGGACAGGCAGTTATCTTCCAAAGGAAAATAAAAAGGGCTGTGATTTAAACTGGCTGTGGAGAACATAGACAATAGCCATGGATACAGAGCGGCTCTGCTGCTCTGATGTGCCTTTAGCTGCTCGTGGAACATGCCATAAAAATGATCAAAATCTCTCACCGTTGCATTTCCCATTTCATATTCAATCAAACTGTGTTTCTCTTGGAGGACATGAATAGCAAATATATGTCTGCATGGTCACATAAAACCACGAATAGCTACACATTTTCACTGTGGTTGTGACACATGAATAGACACGGAATCTTGCTTTGAGTTTCAGTGTTTCCTTTACATAAAATCAGAGCGGGAAAAAGAAAAGGAAAAAAAAAAAACAACTGTCAGTTTAAACAGGGTCAGCAAGAGCAAAATTAGTAATATGCATTTCTGACAACAGCTTACACTAGTAAGATCAATTTAAAACTGTGACAGGGACAAGAACACCTCGCACACAAAAAAAAAAAAGAAAAAAAAGTTTCTGAACCCGTGATCACAAAATGGAAGCTCTAATATATCGGGGAAACGTTTTTTGTACTGTCATCCGGCTGTGAAACTGAGGAAGGTTCCACGGACAGAAAACAAAGAGACACCTTGTCTGTTTGGAGCCCAGCAGAAGGTATGCATGTAGTGACAAGCCGGCATCACAAGGTACAGCGATTTTATTGTTCAGGTGTCAAAGCAGGCCGCCTATCAAAAGGGACGGACGCGGGAAAACATAATTTCCGGGTGTGAAAAGCCGTCACCTTCATCGGCGTCCCTCTCTCTCTCCGTCACCCCCAAAGTCCCTCCCCCTTCGGGCCTGTTTCGACTGGGGAAGGTGAAACGCGCGGCATCCATTACGCCTGTCCGTTTAGCCGGAAAGGATTAAGTGTTTTCTCTGATACCTGATTGGGACAGACGTGGCCTCTTCATCTTCCCGCGGAAAGGAAGGCGAGCGCCATTAATCAACATTGCCGCTACGGCGGATTTGCGGAAAGGCGCGGCAGATGCTCTTCCAGGGAAGACTCCCCTTTTGGCATCTCTCGTGACGCCGCGCTTGACAAATACGAAGCCCGCGCGAACCCCGGCTCGCCCTCGTCCGCGAACTGCGTTATAATTATAATCGCAATTAGTTTCGTCGGCTAACTTTTGTTGTCGTGTTCTACTGCGAGGTAAATACTTTAAATAGGGCTGCTTTGCCCAACGTGAACCCTTGTGCATTTTGCGCATCCCAGATACCTTTATTGTGTTCATATTCGGAATGCATACTCCTGCTGAGGCCTTCTAGTAAATACGGCATCCTTCTGAGCGAGGCTGACGTACGATCCGCTCAAAATGCGGTAAATGTGCGTGAGTTCCTGCCAGCCACCAGGTCACCATGTAGACCTCGGTGTTGGGTCTCAGGCTGCCTTGTCGAGGTGTAACCATGGGGGGATGAGCCATCCCTCGCTGCCATTGCCCTGTCACCCTGGGCGGGGATCTCAGTGTTTCGTCCCTTTTGTGGAGCGACAGAGGCTCAACTGTCGAAACCTGCCCAAATTAATGCTACATTGAATAATCTAATAGCGGCTTTATGTATTAGCAGTACACAGGACGTGTCACTGGCCACTCCCTGTTGCTGGGGGTGGTGGGAGGCTGGGCGTGGGGGTTTTCATGGGAGGGCGGATGGGAAATGGGGCCTGATTCTCCCTGTATGCGAGGACTTTGGCCACACATCTGCGGTGCCACCCATGCTATCTCCCCCTTGTTTCACAGAACTTTCAAACTCCACTGGAGTAATCTGCCCAGCCACAAGTTCATCCCTTATTAGTCCTGGCAGGCCTTTTTTTATAGTTCAACCGAAAGACAATATTTTTTCAAATTAAAAGCGCCCTGCTCTTTTGCTGGGGGGGTATGAGGAAAAAGAACCCTGGCGGTAGCGGAATCCAAACCGTCACCGATTCTCCAACCTTCGCTGGCCAAATGAATTCCGCTCCGGCACGCTGATGGCGGGAGAGCTATTTTCATGGTTTATTTAGCAGAGAGTCAGTTTGATTAGCGGGGGCAGGGATACTTCGCAGCTGCACACAGCGTTCGGCTCCGGCCTGTCATCAGAGGGGGGCAGTGTCAGCAAGACGGGACAGGCAAGGGACGGGCCTTTCGGTTTAAGGACGCCGCGCCAAGCTTCGAGAGCGGCCGGGACTCTCGGAATGAATCGCGCGTGCGCCCCGTTTATTAAAACGCACCGGCGGTGACATTTTGGGAGGGCTTGTTTGTTCAGAGGTCCCCCTTAGCATTAGCAGAGCTGAGCGTTTCATCTCAAGGTCACACGAGGCCGAGGGCTAGCCGAAAGGCACGCTAAGTTACTGTCTGTGATCTCTGCGGTTACACACTAGGTCACGCGGGGGAAGTTGCCTCCCTCTGCTAGTGGCCCCCGTCGTTAGGACAAAAAACTCCCGAAACCGGTAAGAGGAACGGTTTGACCTGCGGACGGCGAGTGCGTCTGCACCCCCTTCCTGCCGGCTCCTCACACTGCAACACGTCAGAGGCGGATCGGGGACCCTGACATTAATCTGCACATGAAGCAGGTTTCAGCGGTGGAAGGACACAGCGACCATCTGTCCGGGTAAGAAAAGGAACACACTGTGTTCTAGCAGACCTCCCAATGGCGAAAAGGTATTAAATTTTCATTTTTAGCTAAACCCTTCTTATTGCGCTTATTAGCATCAGGCTGGACTGCTGAACAAATATCGCATCGCGGCAACTTGGAAAAATATGTTTTTATTCCTTAATTCCCCATCACTCTCCTCTGAAAAATAAACAAAAACAGATTGACGCCCTTCTCCAATATTTGTCATTCCTCCAATTGATTAATTTTTTGCCCTTGCCGGCAAAAAGTCGGCGTTCGCGCGCTTCGCACCGACGCGTTCGCCCGCCCGCCCGCCAATCGATTCCGCCCCGGCCCGATTAACAATGCACGCGTATGGATCGCGCGCTGAAAGGAACTTCATTGATCACGTCCCCGTCGCCGCGGAGAGAGCAGGTGGGCTCTCACAACGTGCCACAACAATTTGAAACATCGGTCGGTGCAGGGCCAGAGATGTTAAGACAGGCAATTCATGGGCAGTACATCACCTGTCAGAGGCAGACAACAGCTTCTGGAAACACATCAGTTCTGACCCACTGTCACCCCGATCGCGAGCAAACACCTTCCCCCAAACGACAGACTTAACACATTTTCGGCTTTCCGCTTTCAGGCTTCCACTTGGGAGTTGCTTAGAGGAAAGTAATTTCTCCCTGATATTTAGGGAGGAGAAACTGAGGAGAGCTGGTGCTCAAATGGCTGGGAGAGGTCAATTTGGCAGTTTGAGGTGCGCTGCAGAGACAACCAGCAAAAACCCACGAGTGCCCGGGTCTCCCCATCATGCACCATCACGAGAATTAAGTCACAATTAAGGGGGTGAGGATTCTAACTCAGTTTTTTTACCGTGCGGCCTTCATGCTTTGGAAGGAATTGGAGTGGCTTTTTCTACATTTACAGGGCAATGAAACATTAATGTCACATGAAAACAAGCACAGAACCGTGTCTCGTATATGTTTTTATAGCAATCTACATTTTGAATATTTATAAGGCGATGAAAGCATTGTATTGTAAGCAGGAGCTCTTCCCTAATTTAATAAGCAGTTTACAGGCCTATAACATTAATTTGGGGCACACTCACTGAAGCATTACTGGATTCACTGGACACCTAATTGGTTTGGCATGCTGCAGGGTTTTAGTTGGGAACTTCAAACTGTGATTCTGATGATTCAAATATCATATTCTTACTGCAATTACTTAACCAAAAGCATGTTTGCAAACGCATTTGCCAAGCAAAGTCTCTCAAACATAATTTTATTTTCAGTAATCTTTTACAAAAGTAAAAACCTTGCTTATTTAAAATTTCTAGATTGTAATGTGCATGTAAGATTTTAAAATATAAACATGACACCATATTTGTCCTCACATTTGCATATGGATTTAAGCATCACTTATTATGGTTTTTTGGATGAGTAAATGCCCAGCCATGAAAACCATGCCCATTGTGGACAGTGAGTCATTGCTAGTTGTGACACCCCACATTAAATGCAAAATACTCTCAATTAGTATCCAGTTTGTTTAGGATTTAGGTCAAGTTTTGAAGTTATTCCAGCCTTAATTGCTGTATCTCACCTTAACATTGAGGTTATTTTGAATTCTAGTATGCAGTGTGATTCACCAAACTACAAAGATGCTGTCAACTTGATCTGAGTAACTTCAAACGCTCCCCTTAGTAGGTTATAAAGACAAGCACATCTCATTTTCTATTCCTGGTCAACCATAGGTTATTTCTCCAAAGAAGACCTGGCAACACTGCCCTTGTTAACTCCATAATAATCATTTTTATGATGGAACACTGTAGCCGTACGCCCACTTGCATGCTGGGTACAAAGGGCCAAGTCAGTTCAGGTTTAAAATCAATTGAAGTGCTAATATGCTCCACAGAGAAAGACCAACCTATGTGTTCGACCTCATGCCAGACCTCGTTTGCATTTCCAGGGAGATAATCTCTACTTCGGCTTTCTTCAGGCAAAACAGTGATACAGCGGGCAACGATAAAGAGACACGGGGCCAGGACGAGCTGCCCGTTGTTTCAAATCGACTTCCCTTTCTTGCGTTTAGCCGTCTTTCATCCGTTGAATCCCGGCTTCATCAGCCAATGTGGATAAATTCTGATTCATCTGTCATTCTGATAACTCGTATAGGAGAAAGCTGGATATGACACTTTGGGCTCATTAATGGTTTTTAGCGGGGTCAGAAACACATTTGTGTCACAGGTCTAATTGTGTCACAAACACGGTTTAGACAGAACTGTGCTTATCTCATCTGGGATTCCTACTGTGGTGTCTGCATAGACCACATTAGGGTGTTTACAGATGAACTACTAGGAGACAACTTAAACACCACTATTCTGTGAAGAAAGATTCTGTGCCTGTTCTTCTTCAGTTCTAACTGGGTTCTGTAGTGGATTTCATGCATATGGACAGTCTCAGAACACAGAGGCAATTGAATTGATCATTAAACCGTTAATGATTTATCTTTGAGAATGGTACACTGATAAATATTAGGGACACAAAATATGTAGGCCATGAACTGATAGCCACACCAGGATGGAAATATAGAAATGTAAATTGCTTCTGTCCATAAGACAGTAGCCTCCTGTGCCAAATTGCTAGGCTGGTACAGTGCCAGGTGTCAGATCATTTATGTCAGAGCTGCCAGATTCTACCACCTTGTTCTCACAATAGTGAAAAGAAAGACGAGACCCAGAGGCTCACAGATGCAATAGCAATAAAAACCGTTCTCATTTAAAATGTCATTCATCGGTGGGAGAAGATCCTTTCACCACCAGTTCCGCTATTTGAAGTCTTTGTCTCTGACTGCATGTCTAATTCATATAAAAATCATTCAAATGAACTGTTTACCCTTATATTTTAAAATGTATAATTTACTCTCGCTCAGTGCGACAACGTGCAATTACTGTGGGCTGGCTGGCACTTATTCGTTTAGTGTATTTTCTATAATAAACTCCATTAATCAGCTGACAGTTCAAAGGCTGACACAGCAGAAGAGTTTTAAATATTTAAAACTTTGCTATTCAAATCTTATCACAGATCAAAGCATTTAGCTTTAATTTTGTAAGTCATTTTACTGGTAGAAGCGAAGGCATACACAGAGATGCACACAAACTCCAATTAAATATCCTCGATTTTATAAACCACCTCTATTCCTATTTTCATATTTCATATCTGAGTATGCCTTTCATTTTTTGTCGTTGAACTGCATATGAGAGGTGGATGCAGAAGAAATGGATAATTAATGAAATAAATTGTTTGTTTGAAATGTTTTTCAAATAAAAAAAACTTAACTAATGTGAAAGAGAAAAAGCATGTCTGTATATATTAGAAAATAAAATAGCTTATATCATGTATTGCATTCAGTATTTGAATATTTTTTCTCACAAAACCCTAGAAATATTTGGGTCATTTCATCAATGGCAGTGACTTTTGCATCCATGTGGCAAACTTTCACATAAATCTTATATAAATATTAATCACTATTGTATAAAGTAGATTTCTCACTGTAATTGTAAAGTACAATTACACTCGTCTATCCGAAGAAAAAATGTCTTTTTGACTGAGAATCGTCATCTTGGCATGACCCTGATTATGATCATTTAAGTTCTGCATTAAACGATAAATGATAAACTCCATAAAGCATCTAAAAATGTTACCGTTATTGTTTGCCCCACTTGCAGTGCCGTGAAAAAGTATTTGTACCCTGTCCCCTTGATTTCCTCTATTATTGCATGTCTGTCACACTGAATGGTTCAGACCTATAGACAAAATGGAATATTAGACAAAAGGAACCTGAGTAAAGAAAAAACACATTATTAAAATTATTATTTCATTTATTTAATGAAGAAAGTGAAGTTTAATGAAGAATGTTTCTGTCAGTTAGTAGTGGTTTCTGCCTTGCTACCTTGATTCCATGAATCACATTTTTTCCAAGTTTCTTATTGTGAGCACTGATCTTAGCTGAGGCTAGAGAGGCCTGCAGTTCCTTGGGTGTTCTTCTGGGATCTTTTGGATGAGTTGTTGCTATGCCCTTGGAGAAATTTGGCAGGCCGGCCACTTCAGGGAAGATTCAGCACTGTTCCAAGTGTTTTCCATTTGGAGATAATGGCTGTCTCGGTAGTTCGGTGGAGTCCCAGAGCCTTAGAAATGGCTTTGTAACCCCGACCAAATTGATAAATTTCAACAACTTTTGTTCTCATCTCTTCTGGAATTTTCTTTGACCGTTGCAGAGCATGCTTGTAGAAGGTTAGCTTTGATTGTTGGTTTAATTCACTGTGATGGTAAGGTTTAATATGAGTGAGGTTTAGATTCAACAGGACTGGCTGCAATCAAACCTGACTGTGTTAAATCAGCTGAATACATTTTTAAATTAAATTTGGTTAATTGAGTAATACGGGGTAAATAACTTTCTCATGCCTGATATGCATGTTCGATATACATTGTATTACTTAAGCATAACATAAACATTTTTAGAGTATTTATAAATCACATAAATAACCCCAATGAATTGAGAGACAAATAATTTAACAAAAAAATCTTTCAGTTATTATTAGTACGCAAGTACCTTCCAGAAAGTTATGAGTGTCTAGAACAGGGTTGACATACTGAATGTGAATTTAGTTTACATTTTAATAATTCTACCCTTGTGTGATGACAACTTATATTACGCATTTCCATTAGCATGTACTCCTATCCAGAAGATCCAGAAGTTTTTCTGAAGCATTTCACATGAACTAGCTTGTTCAAGGGTACAACAGCAGTGCTCCAGTGGGGAATCCGCTCTGACCATTACACTCCCCAGCCAACCCCTTATGTTTTTCGCTAGCATCAAAACTTTTCATCCATGGGCTGCTAACAATAGGGAAACAACCCCTAAAAACCACCCTGTTGGTAGAATGAATTATTACCATTAGCACATACAGGCTGACACATCAAGTATCTAAACACCTGGAGTAAAAATGTGCCTCTCCATTAAAGGTTCATCAGCTGAATATCTGGGGTGAAACAGATAGCCTACTTTGAACTCAAGCAGTTCTGTAGTATGAATATGTAACACAATGCTTGTGCCAGCTGCAAGTTCAAATTCACAAAGGCCAGTGCAAGTCCGGCTTGCATTTCATTTTATCCTAGATGTTTGACAGTGAAAACTTGTCTGACCTGGAATCCATGACTTAATCTATCTCTGTTGCTATTCTGGCTTCTTTTCTTTACTTGTTCATACTCCGTTAATGTAAGGCCAAAGGGATGGCAAAATGATTCAACCTGAAAGAAAAAAAAAGACTTAATATACACCTTGGCATGCCTCTCCTTCAGAGTAAATTACTTTTTAAAAGGTGAAGACATGACAGACGATAATTGGTCCCAATCAAATTGGTAATCTCATCCAATTAAACAATGGCACTGCACTGGTGGTGATATAATTGGGGTCTTAAATCTGTCTTAACCTGACAAGTGCCTCATTGCACGCCGGAAGCTAAGTTAACTCATTTTAACTGTACATTGGAATTCAGACAAACAGACCACAGAAATGGCTGGGAATAAGTTGGGTAGGAATAAGATAAAGACCTCCCACAAACAAACAATAAACTAAGAATGACACACCTGCAGGAAATGGTGCAATTTGTGATTTCAGAATATGCTGAAGAGAAAAAACTGAAAAAGGGTAGAGGTTTAGTCCTTAACTATTTTTTCAGGGAACACAGCAGTATTTACAGCAAGAAAACTTGTTGAAGGCAAATTGCTAGCCATACCTCTCCTATGTTACAGTACTTGATATAATTGGTTTAACTGTTTGCACGATTTTCTTGTTTTCTCTAACAGAAAGGGAGAAGCACGTCTTTGGTGGATAAGGAGGTATTCATGTGAAGCCAGATGGAGGAAGATTTATTGACATTAAACTGCTCTATTTTTAAGGAGTTGCTGTGACAAGGTGAAGTACCTATCATTCAAAATAACAGCTGTATACTGTTTACCAAGTTGCCCAAAGCAAAATTTGTTTCCTTCAAAACCATGGAAAATTATTATTTTATATATATGAACAACGTGCTGGTTTTAAACATTCAGGTTGTCTGTGCAGTTGAGGATTATACTGTGCATTATTATATTATTATTACGGTTGTGTCAGTTGCTCTTCTTCTGATTGTCTTCTTACTTCTTATCTTTTTGTGCATTCTATTCGGTTCATTTGAGTATGAACTTTCTCTTTGATTATAACAAATATGGATTCAAGTTCAGCTAAGCAAACTCAAGTTAACTGATCGAACCCCAGGGAGATAAAATAATGATTTGTCAGTGTGAACTCTCCGATGGCTAGTTTAATCAATGAGCTGGTCTAGTCTCATAATTACTGCTCCTTTTGCCAGTCTAAGAAGAAATCAATAAAGTCAAGTATACAAAGTACGAGGCAATGCAACTGCAGTGTAAACAAAGAGAGAGCATTCACCAAACAGACAGATAGATACTTGGCATTTTCACAACAAAACTTACTGTCTATCAAATACAAACAGTGTGCATGCCTCTTATACAACAGTAAGCAGAAAAAACATATCAAGTTAATATATAGCCTGAGACACACTAACCGTAACATTTATACCGTGTGTACAAATGTAAATATTTATATTATATAATATATAATATTCCATACACTTACATTATTTTACATACTGAATTGCATACACAGTAAGATATTACTAATGCACAGTAATTCTCAGTGTCCTTTATGAAAGTTGAATTTCTACTTGTGTGGCACTGCTTTACAAAATACAGACCAGTAAACCCCCAAAGCAAAGAACACAAAGATTGGAAGGTAATTATTATCCCAACTATGGCTTTAGGGTCATACTGTATTCATGCTGCTTTTCCAGACAACCATTGGCCTTGACTTAAAAAATGATTTGAACCACAATGGTTATTTTGTAGGAACATTTATTTTTGGGAAACTAATATTTTAGTTTGATTGATTTCTCTCTATAACTAGAATACCTCAGATTATTTTACATATAGTTGAAAAGCACATTTAACTTAAAAAAATATATTTAGACATGCTACAGTGTCAATAAAAATATAAATAAAACAGTTGTAAAGATCTGCACAAAACCAACATATTATATTAGGAATCACTGTAATCCATCATTTTTTTAGCTACTTTGTCCATAAATGTAAATATTGACCTGGCTTTAGACAAAACCTTAAAACTGAATGGCTAGGTACGTTACTCTATTAGTTGTAACCTTTCTTAATAAAGCGCAAATAATAAACACATTTACATAAAGCAATAAGACACTGCTTGGGAACCCGCATCCCTTCTGACTCCAGAACCACATAAACTCTTGACTGGGCAGGTCTGGCTTTGATCTCTGATCCGGTCATTTGGTTTGCCCCCCTCATAGGCTCGAAGCTCAAAACTTCCTCCACCAAAGTGCAGATCACACCAACAGGAGGGTAGAAAGAGGCATCTTTCATCTGACAAATGGTAACACTTTCCCCCCCTATCGATGAAAGTGTCTCTCCTTTCGCAGGCTTTGCAGTGACAAACCCCCCAACGCCCGCGCTCGCCTGCCTCGAGCTGATTTCTTATATAATGCCACTCGCAACATCCCTTCGCGTGCGCCCCCGTCTCCTGTCTCTGCGCACGTATTCGTTAGTCAAATTGCGGAAGACTTCAGAGGGACGGGGATATTTTATTCATATCCCTTATCAAATTCCACGCCAAAACCTTTCGCGGGATTGTCTCGCGCTAATTATTGGGGCCTGAGGAAAGAAGTGTGGCAAAGATGGAGAAATGTACTTTGTCCTCCAATGGGACATCACAACTAACTGCTGGTAAGAATGGTGCATGGTACATGCTGTGGTAGCGACTGTTAGCGCCATTGTAATGCACATATTTTGCTAAAGAACGACATCGGAACAACATGCAGGATAATGTTATCTCGGCACACATGCTTTACTATCAAATGAGTGAGTATCCACTTCCTACCAGTGGCCTTCATTTAGGAAAAATGAAAATGAATACTCTCCATCAAATACATGTATAAGTAATAGTAAAAGCTGTCTGGACTGTTGACTCTAGTTAATAAATAAAAGTCCTCGGTCACTATATAACTATCCAAAGCAACTGAATAAACTGATTTTATGCCTTTGATGATACTGCGTCCTATTCTGCTAACTAAAAGCATAATTAAAATTTTATGTTCAGGCAGCATTTTATTTAGTTATTTATTTATTTAATTTTATTTTTTTGCTGTTCTCTATTCAATTGTCTGATGGCTATTTTGCGTGGGCTTTTCTGAAGCAGGGATGATTCTCTGAAATTTTTATGACAAATTCATTGTTCTGCTGGTACACCAGGCCCTGCTAGGCGGAAGCAGAAAGCCCATAATGTGCATTGTATCATCCGCTTTCATGAATATATGCATTAACTGATCCCTGTGTGGAGAGTGCTCTTCCTTGGTAAAACACTGCTCCACTACAAAGGAATAAATAATTGTAATGCGATCCCTCGCCTCGACCTTATGTGTTCCGCCAGCTCGGGGTTTCCTTACGGGGGATTCGTGTCCGGACGGAATGTCGGCGTTTTACGGAACGTGAGCGTACGATTCTCCGCCATCATCATCCCTGTCCACCACTGGCTGATCAATCCAGGTGTGGTTCATCAAGAACTGTGAAGCTGCCTCTTACCCTCTTATCTGGCAACGTGTATCCGCTGAGCAAAACAACAGAACTCCAAGCACGTCAAGCTGGAGTCGCCGTCACATCGTATGTGGCAGCGCAAACTATAATTAACGCTCCGCGATGCGCGACGAGCGTCAGCGATGCAATTGGCATTCTGCGCGCCGTGCGCCATTATGAATACGGCTAATCCCTACGTGCGGCTTGAAGGAGACGACGACAAGCAACGAAAATCACTCCACATCTGAGGACTCCGAACGAGAAAAATGAAAGGGTGACCCAAATAGGAGCGGTAAACAACCGAGATGGCGAGTGATTTGAGGCACCGGCACGGCGACGAGCGCGAACGCGCCCGTCTCTCCAGCCCGGGCGTGTCCTCTCCCCGGCGAAAAAACGGCGGACGTCTCCATTACCCGACGAACAGGAATTAGAGGCGCAAATTATTCATTAACACTCATCAGCAAAAATAGTGCTTACTGGGGTCAGTGCACTACTGAGTGCTAAAGTGCACTTACTCTCTTCAAAGGAAATATTTAACGGGCTGGACTGGCGTGGATCTCAAGTGGTCAGCTGCACTAAACTGCTGGCATAATTATCAAAAGAGGAGAAGGAGGAGGGGGGTAGAAAATGTTGCCGCTTGACAAATTTTCATCTTCTTCAACGCCCACCCTCCCTCTCACACCCACCCACGCACACATAAATGACACGGCCACATTATACATACGTATCTCATCCATATCTCATTATGTGTTATTTTTATCCCGGGCTGATGGACTTTCACACCACAGTTTCTAGGATATTTCTCTCGGAAGTCGAGACATAGGGGGAGGGGGGAGGGACAGCGGCCTAGAATCTCGCCGTGACTTTAACCGCAGAGGGAGCAACCGCGGTCAGGCATTGAACCACTGCCTCTCCCCAACAAAGAGGTTAACATTGTACTTTTGAACCACTGCATTTGCCTTGTTAACCCTTTATGTGGGATGCCACGTGTGCACTGGCTTTGGCACTGGAGGGCCAAACTAGAAGGACTCTCGAGGTTCAAGAAATAAAATAAAAAACTAAGGTGCCGCAGCAAATGGCTTTTGTACAGAATTATATTTTTCCAGTTCAACCAAGTGTGAAATGATTTCCCCTTACTTGACCGAACATATATTTATTTCAACCGGTATGTTATTTACACACAAAAAAAAATGTATTCTAACATACATAAAAGAAGAAGATTTGGAGAAAAACAATCTTATTGCTGGTGCGTCCACACAAAGGTTTGAATGCAATCTCACCAAACATTATCTAATTCTTTTTCTTTATTTAAAAAAAAAATCAAAGTCTCAGCAACACTCTGCTTTCGAATGGGACTCGTGTACCTCTGGCCGAGAAACACTCAGAGTGTCTGACACTGTCACGGACTGTCAAGAGCCAGACCTCTCTTCTTCGGCTGCGGTCCGCCCGCCACATCAACGCCGGTCGCCCTTGGCATGCCCCGGCTCGCCTCTCATTGACTTCCACCGACAGGCGAGACCGGGGCCAAAATAATTTGTATCTGCTCAATAAAACATTAAAGACTGTCATACCACGTCCTGCTCCTTTCCCTTTCTCATTCAGCCGGCTCTCAAAGGTCTTGTTAATGTTTCAAAACCGCACATAAGACAGACCAGCCAGACGATTAATTTGAAGGATACCCACAGGGCACCTGCAGGATTTTTTACTCTTCCCGCTTCTGTAGTGTTAACACCTAGCTCTCTTTGGGAAAAAAAAGGAAGGGTGAAGGGAGGGAGGTGGGGGGGCAGGGGTAAAAAACTGTACAAAGCATACCCTGCAGAAATATAGCAGTGAACTCTTTTCAAAAACAGCCTTTTGATGTGTGCAGTATAGTAAAGCAAAATGGGTTAAATGTTTTAATGCAACAGTTTTTACTTGTGAGGATGCAAGGACTCTGAAATCTAGGAAAAGTAGTGAATCGCTTTATCTACTTTTTCTGCAATCTGTTTTAGCCTTTTAGTCTGCTTTAATGATATCATAAGATGCAGGTTATGAAATGATATGCAGATGAAGGTATATAACTGGCTGTCTGCACCTCCTGTAAGCTTTCACTATTTTTACTGTGTATGTTGATATCAGCTACAGTTCTGCTCACTTCCTACATTTAAACTGCCTAATAAGTCATATACTGTTTCATTAAGATGTTATTGCCATTGTGTTTAAAATACTGACAAAATGTTGTGAGCTTGGGATCCTCAGTTTGGTTGGTCCAAAACAATTAGATTCCAAAAGTGCACTGAAACAGCTTTTCAATAAAACCATCATGTCACTATAATGTGCTTGCTGGCTCATGTGAACGTCTTGACAAATCCATTAAAGATGCACAAACTAACGAACTGCAAAAAAGCTCTTGCTGCATTAAATGCCTCTCTGAAATTTGTCAATATTCTTAAAAAAGTGTAATGATTTCTTTTCAGTGCTTGAATGAACCATAAAACTGCCTTTTGAATTATTGACATTTACAGACCTATGAGCACAAGTATGTTTTCTCCAATACAAAAGCTGACAGTTTGCTTTACGTATGATTTCCATGTAGACATTGACATTCACTCAGAAGATATAATTTTATAAAATTTTAAGCCAAAAAATGTGAAAAAAGGTAACAAAATCAAGAAAACTGTGTAACATGTACCAAGCATCCAAGTCAATTGCCCTTACACAGTTATATAGTTATATATAATTGCACTTTCCCTTTTAAATGAAATAAAATATCTTCTAAATGTATCCATTGCAAATAATTGTTCATACCTTGACACTGTAATATTTTATCCAGTAAAAACTTTTTATTTAATGTAACCAAAGACTGAGGTAATATTTCATTAAAGTCTTTGTGATGAACTGTCACTATGTTTTGCTGGGTTTATGCCCATCTCAGTAGATATTGAATATGGTAAGTGCTTAAATCACAATCCGTAGATAGCATACGATACTCTCCAAGATGTATGCTTAACCCAACTTAATGAGATGTTACTTTTTTCAATACCTGAATGACACCATATCATTAGTTTGGCAGTCCTTGAAATCTGTGAAAAATGTTCAGCAGAAATAGGAAACTGACACTGATTTAAATTTCTCGTGTTTCTCGGAGTTAAGGATGAGATCGCACCACATTTAAACTGAAGCACGTTTAAACTTTAACTGCAGACCCTGGCGGAGGCTGCCTGATCTGTTTTGTGTGGCACAAATGGATAACAAGCTGTGTGAAGAGAGCCTCGGGCTCTGCCCATTAAGCCTGCAGTCAAGGTTAAGAGTAGCAAGGCGGCCTGCGTGAGATGCAGTCCATTAGTATGAGTGGAGCCTCCGCTGTCTCGATGCCAGTGTGCCCAGGGCTGGGCGTCGAATCGCGGATGGTCCGGTGGGTCCAGGTGAATTACATCTTCTGACGTGTGCCCAAACGGTGCTTAGCCAATGCTGGGAAGGCTGTTTGCTAAAGTTTACAGTATCTCCATGGAAAGCTCTGTTGTGGCACGTCCCGTGATCTCTGTGGTTTTAAATTGATACGCCATCGCCGGAAATCCCTTCCCAACTTCAAGAGGCTGACCGGGAGAAGGACAGGTGTCGTCATTGAAGGTTTCTGAGAGTGTTGCTTATGCCTGGCTGACTGACGAGAAATCAAATATTTCGACGTTTCCTCCCGCCCCTCGGCCTGGTTCAGAAAGCGATGGATCGGTCAGTTCGCAGCGAGACCCCAGGTGTGTCTCTGATGCACATGCACAACCGAGGCCATTTTAGCAGGGAGGAGAGGATAATGCCTTTGCATCCACAAGGTTTCCCGTGTAGCCTCAAACCACTCACGACGAGGGATGCAGCATTGCGGGGGTTTTGTGAGTCAGATTTGGAGCTTCACTCCAAGGTTAGCCGCTTTGAATGAAGTAGCCAAGGGAAAGATTGACAAATTCAGCACAAAACTGTTTAAATGCACTGCTTATGGGGAGAATCACTTTTGTTACCAGCTGACTTAAAATTAGAACCATTGCTCCTTCCTGTCAGGTCGTTCTTCATTATCCAAATGAATTTATGTAGTGCTTTGAGATTGCCAACAAAATTAAAAGCACAGAATAAATTAAATATATTATTATTATTATTATTATTATTATTATTATTATTATTATTAATACATGTATTTATCAATAATTGTACTTTTTCTTTTTTTCCCTTACCGTACACATCTTAGAAATAAATCAGACATTAAATATCGAGTACAATTTTCACTGAGTTGCATTATTCCGTGTATCGTATTGCTTTTCTTTCATGTCATAGTTGCATGGTTTCCTTGGTCTGCTAAAGTAAATTAACAATTGATGTCTTGCTCTAATCAATGCTGCTCATCATGTTCTCCTTAACCATCTGCATCTTTGGTATTCATATCTTCTTACCACTGAGTCTTTCTTTTTCCGTGACTCTTTTGCTCCTTCATGCTCCATGTAGCCGCTTGAAAATTCTTGAATGCTCACCTCTCATCAGCTGCTGACATTCCTGTATGTCAGGCTGGCTGATGTACAGTATGTAGTACTGAAAAACACTACCAAGAGCCTAAATACACTTAAGAAGCAAGTGGAAAGACTCAATGTTTTCATGTTTTTAAAAGATAAATAACCAGAGCTCATTAATATTTGGCTCACTCCAATATCTATCTTATTAAACCACACACAATATCCACATACCCTTTCCTAATTTAAACACAAACCATAATAAACTCAATGAAAACTGTATTAACTATTGTAGTTAAATTCTGGCTAAATGCAGTGTAGGCTACCCCAGAACATCATAACAACCTATATTACATCACACATGCAGATAAATCAGCATTTCTTTGTTTATGTATTTATATTCTAAACAGTAATGTGAGTTTTAAGATTTAACTGCCGTTGTAGACACAACACATATTTGCTTGGCAGAGAACCCAGAAGCACTTTTTTACGCTTTTAATTTCCCAATTTCCAGCCCAGTCAAAATTATTGTTAGAAGCAGGTCTCCAAACACTACTTGAAGAAGGATATTTCACTATTAATCTTTCACTATTTTAAAAACACTGTGCTGTATAACTACCCGGCTGAAATATGTCTAGTAATATGCAGAAAAATGCTACCATATTAGTGGTATAGAATTACACAACAGGAGCCTGTACTCAAAACTTGTTCTATCCTAATCCTTTTATATAATCTTGATATATATTTTGTTTGTAGTTAAGAGCGGAGGCCCACATACACGCAGGATTCTGCAACGTTCTTTGTAAAAGCTCTCGGAGCATTTGAACTGTACACAAAAGGCTAAATGTCAAGTATTTTAAGCTGCGGGCACTCAGAATGGATGGCAAAAGGAAAGAATTAATTATCCGGCAAAGTAAATTTTTATGGCAGGGAGAAACTGACACGTATTGATTAATGAGTCCGTAGGTGTTTGCTCACAGGAATATTAATTAATTTCTTGTACACGCAAGAGGAGTCATTAAAATGGGTGAGAAGACCTTGACTTAGCAGTCCTGACAAAGACACTGGGAGTTGGAGACCGGTTACAGAGCAACTGGCGCAGCTCCTGGGTCACCGGAATCAGACCCTAATGTCTTGTTTATGAAGCACGCCACATCAAACCCGAGGCCCGTGCCAATTAAATATGGCACTTCTGAGCCGGGGCCACGCACTCCCCACATTTATTTATATTTTTAATGAATAACAATCATCTCCTTAATTTCCTCTAAAGGGACAGAGGCAGAGGGGAAGCAGAGGGATTAATGCAAATGAAAAAGATGGTGAAGAACATGGTTGAAACAATACCCCCCCCCCCCCCTTCCCAACAAAAAAAAATAAAAGACCGGACAATATGCAGCAGCTCTCCCACCAACTCCCAGACCTACTTGATCCCATCCACTTGGCCATCTTGCCAGAGTAACAAGATCCTTCCCATCATGCAGTGCTCTGATTGTTAAAGACTGGGAAGCATCAGTTTAAGGCTGCACTCTGGGAAACATCAAGCTGGAGAAATCTCAAAACCCAGTTCAATTATAACAGAGGATGTGCAAGAGCACTGGCCCGGGGAATCCACAGGGGGTTTGGATGCCCAGCTGATGGCAAACTATGCAGGTAACAGCCTGTCTGTGCTTGCAGGCCTCTGCTTCAAGCCGTTTCACCTGCTGAACTGCCAAGAGAAGCCTCCTGCCATTACACACTTCTATACCATAGAGACAGATGTTATCAACAAGACCTGACCTGATGCTGGTTTCACTCCAAATCTTCTGTAAAATGGCAGGGAAAACATTGTGTGGTCCCACCTTTCCGTGATTCCAGAAGAAAGAATATGAAATCAGCCACCAGCGAATATTGGAAAGTTTACCGATGTTTGAAAATAGTAAAATATAGCTGATATATAGCTACAGTAAATATAGCTATAGTTTTTACTTAGCAACACAGTAAAAAGGTCTGTTAATCATTTCACCTGGAGGATAGCTTTATTTTCTTTTAATTTCTAAGGGGATAGTTTGGAAAACTGGAATCAAGGCCGCCATTTTTAAACAGTTTATTATAATTTGCCTCTTAACAAAAACTTTTTCAAAGTAGAAAGTGTATACAAAGCAAATATGCCCCATACATATGCGTAAAGACACAGTTCCTAGGAACTTTACATGACAATTTATTGCTACCAAAATTATGCGTAACTATGGCTAGCATTGCTAAAAAAGGATACCTTGGTATTTTAAAAGATGAGTAACTGTTGAGATGTGTTTGGCAGGAGCTCCAGTGACCAAGACAACTTGTTGATGTTTCCGGTGCATGATGTCTAAGGCGATGTCAGCATGCACCTCAGAGGGAACGACATCATCAGCAAAGGGCAGCAGTGGAATCACACACTCCTGGATCACGATGTTCCTGTATCGATTCAAAGTGCAGGGAAAAACAGGTGAGCAACCATAGATCAGTCTTGTGTGACTTCACCTTGTGATTCTCCATCTTGTCCTCTTGAAATGCTATGTATCACCAATGACATTAATCACTGAAATGTATTTAAACTGTATGCAAAATCACCTTCATGATTATCACCTCCCTATGATGTTTCATTTCCCTGCTAAGGACACAAAGGTCAACATAAAGGACAATCAACTAACTAATATAGAGGATCTTTTGAAGCAAACTCAGAGCCTCTCACATGTAAAGTAAACCCACAGTGGTGGAGTTTTTATTCCATAAACAGCACAACACACCCTCCCCAAAAACAACAATTTTCATTGATTTATATGCCAGTCCCATTAGCCAATCAGAATGTGATGTTTACCCACAACTGTACAAATGATTCACTTTTTAGAAAATATAAACAATCCTAACATGGTGTTCATTCACTACATCATGTTAAAACAAGAATACCTTTGCCTTCAGGACCACAGTTCTTGTTTAACAGTAAGCAATCTTTAGGTCGTGTGGCAATAGCTAGCTAGCTACCATGCTTCCTCATAGTGGAAGTAAGTAGAAGCTGGATAAATAACTAGGAGACCTATTCTTTTGTTTCATAAATAAACATAACTATTAAAATGCATTTACTGTCATTTCAAAGAACAAAGCACAGGATCATGAGCAGGGTACTAAATGCTAGCATTGCCAACAAGCTGGAAGTGCAAGGTAATCATTACCCTGATGCTTTATCTGTGGAACATTAATTGGGTGCTGTTGTCAAGGCTAGCACTGCCTGAGCAACAATAAATCCATGCCTGTGATAAAAAATTTCATTGTAAGCTTTTTTTGTCCATTTTGCTTACAGGCTTACGTTATTGAGTTCAAAGCAATATTTCAAATTTTTTTGTGCAACAATAAAGGGTCTCACTCAGTATGAAACTAGCCCAACATGTTGATTTGGTTTTCTGAAATATGACTGTGGCTAGTGTAAATTCTTTATCTGCCTGGCACACTGGTTGGATCTCAGAAAACATTCCTCTCAAGCTGTCCACGGTACATTTTTAAATTGATTGTTCTTGTAAAAAAAAGACCGAAGGGGAATTTATAGGACATTCCTCTGAAAACTCACTTTCTCAGAGACCATCTGCTTCCCCAATGGAACACTGTGGACAAGGCCACCGCTATGTGAGTGGTAAGATTAGATAGTTCACATGAATTGTGGTGAAATGATATATTAGGAAAATTAGCTGGAAAACTGCAAGCATATTCTACCACCCCGTCAGCACTGGCGTCCAACTGAAGGCACACCCAGCAGCCTGTGCTGCTGCAGTGGTGCTCTTCCCCAACCCCCTTGCTTAGCTGTCATTTTGTTAGCTAGCTAGCTCCTTCCCCAACCCCCTTGCTTAGCTGTCATTTTGTTAGCTAGCTAGCTAGCTAGCTACAGTGTAAGAATACACATTGATTGTATAGGCTGGGAATCAAACAAATGATTAATTTTTCTGAGACCCTGTGTTTGTACAAAATAAAATTTTAGAAAGTGTGTCTCAAAACTGACCTTACCAAATGTGTAATACTCAGTTCCATGCACACCTCACACCTTTAGTTCACCTCAAGCATAAAAAATCAATAGATAAATAAATAGTGAACAAAATTCATTTTGAGAATATCAGCATAGGGAAAGAGATTATTTGTAAAATAAAAGCCAATAATATGGCTAATTGTTAAATTGATCACTGACTATTATATTTTTTATTTTATTTTTTGTGACAAAGCATTACTAACTACTGCCCTGTTTTGTCAAGACATTTATAGGGCTAATGCGGCAGACTACATCTAAGCAACATTACTTACATGCTACAATAGTGTAAAGCTCCCTTAAATAACCTGCTACTTTAGCTGGCCCTCTGTGCTGCTGCAGATCATTATTTTGTGGAAGAAAAACCCGGTTTGACAGATGAACTGGGGCCACAGAAAAGCACATCACTGACAGGGCACATAACAAGCTCTCCGAAGAGCGTAACATAGACTCATTACTATGGTAACCTATATCAAAACAGACTTCCAGGAAGGATTTCTTTGTTTTGTACAAGAGTGATGATTCTATTTGATGGGAGCCAGAGCCATGCTCAAGACAACAGTGGGTTCATGGGTATTAGTGGTGGCTTCGCTGATGAGTTAAATAGTCCAAGGCAAAGCTATGATTCCCCCAAACTGGGAATACTGTGGGATCAGTGGAGAAGAGGGAGTAATTTAATGGGTGAGTTATATTTAGGTCTGAAATCACTCCAGGACCTCTGGAGGGGGTTGTTAAGCACAACCTTCAAACTTCAAAACACCATCAAGGTTGGAGGTTTTCTATCCGTATGTAGTCTGCGCAAATCTCTCCATACAAAATAATGATTTCTCGGACCTCCTCACCTCTAAGGCAGTAGGTCTGTTTGTGCAGTTTTCTAGGATTTGCCACTTTCTATTGATGTGTTCAGGTGTTCAGAGATAGTATAAAACATTTGGGCACTACCTACATTGAGTTTAAAATGTGTGCATCTAAAATATCAGTTCCACAGGCAATTTGCTGGGCAATTTCAGCTATTATTGATAAGTAGCTGAAAACATCTGTACCCATATCCACAAAGACACCAAGTGGCAAGTAACTGATAAACAGACCAAGGTATCATCAGTGGGGAACTATATTTCACTATATGATAATAGTATAACAACTACTGGGATCGCTACCAAGTTACATAACCAATGTATAGAAATGTGGGTAAAATTCCTGTGGAATAGAATTTCTTTAGTTTCTGTGAAACACGCTGGTCAAGTTCACTTGTAACTTCACTGGATTATAATTAGCTTAATGAGGTCATTTGGCATGGCAGTGTAAGCTTTGTACATGTGAATAAATATTAGTCATTGCTGAGTATAAATGAGAATGTTTTACAAAGCAAGCAACAGTAAATTCAACAGACGAGTGCAGAGAAATGAGCGGGAAAACCTGTGCTGCCTCTTGCTGTATGACCGTGTATGGCTGTTAACGAGTGGCACTGACTCGAAGCACAAGTTCACTCGTTCACTCGTCTAAAGGGTGGGTTAGTCTTAACAGACTTGTTCAGAGTACCACTCATCTGCAGAAGAGACTGTGCCGATGGTTAATTACACACAAGAATGCCTCAACATTGCACCGCTCACTTCTACCACAGTTTTAAACGAAATGCAGCAAATAGAACGTGTTTCACCTAAAACACCTACTAATTGCATACAGTGAGACAATAGTTTGAGCCAGTGGATATACAATATCTTTTGTGCAGCAAGCGCAAATCAAAGTTTTATTCCAGTAAATCGTAGAAACATATTCATGGCTTGAATGTTTTTATTTTGACTAATAACAAAAATAAAAACCTTTAATGTTACATTTTCAGGTATGTCAGTAACTGAGAAAAAGAGCCAACACAATTAAAATGAAATTTTGGTGCAGAAAACTGATATATAGCCTAGTAGAACAACACAAATCTGAGATAATGCAAACAATACATAGAGACCCTTCGCATTCTTATTGTGATATAGTGTAAAAACAATGTGTGCTTGAATCATAGTACAAGTAAACAAAATACAAAACAACCCATGAAAAGTCACTTAGTTGGGTGTTGGACCACCGCATGTTGCCAGTATAGACTAGGAATGAGTACACATAAATCATTGAAAGGAGATTTGCGGCCCCACCCCATTATGGAGCCACCTGAACCCTTCATTGCTGGAACATTGTTGTATTTCCTTTCTTTCTTTCTTGTTCTGTACATTTAGGCATAGCTGCCATCTGAAGGAAAACAAGAAAGCAATACATTTGCAAAATGACAATGTGTTTGTGCCACAAATCAGCAATACAAAATAAAAATATTTTAATGTGAATTAAAATTCAGTTTCTGAATGGGAGAAGCATCAGATGGCTCCAAGCATGTTATCTTATGACAGGGAATCATCTTCTGAGAACTGAAAATATTATTTATTAAAAATGTAAATACTTAACGCTTTGCAAGGACAGCACTAACATATTGACCATGAAATGGCCAGTGAGAGATAGGATGCAATTGGCAAAACAGCAAAGTTATGATGTGTTTTGACATGTCCAAGGCTGCTGCTGTCCAAGGTCCGGTAGTCCTCTCTGGCAGTGGTAGGGAACAGGTACAGCTAACAGCAGCCAAAGAGGAGGAGCAGTTTCCTGGTGCGCAAACACACACACACACACACCATATGCAATATTTTTCTTTATTTGGTTTGATTTAGCTCTCTACTCCATTATTTTTGATTTGTAAACGAACAAATGGAGAAATGTGAAAGACCTGCACACTAGTGTATAAATACGGAAAAAGTCAGAAGAAGAGGCTTCAGCAAGAATATAAATTTATTGTCCACAATGCTCAAAATTCAGAGCAAAACAACAATCGAAAATGTTTTAGTCACAGACCTTCAATTATATGCTGATGCCAAACATCCTGTAAAGAAGTCTTTTTCTGTTTGAACCCAACAGACAAATATTTGAGACCTCAGATTGCAGCTAATACACAGAATTAGGTGCTCTATTGTGTAATTCTTATAAAAATGTTAGTGATTTGAATGGTTACTTTTAATTTTGTGTGGTAAGTCCAGGTTAGTATGATGGATAGAAAACAATCTTAACATCAATGTAAAGAGTTCAGGTTAGAAGCAAGTGAGTTTCCATTGGCACTTTGCTCAACAGATATAGAGAGAAAAAATATTATGAAACTATGTTAACCTGGCAACAATTACCATGCTGCCTTCCACTGTTTACCATGCCAGATCAGATTGAGGAATGTGAGGTTCTATGCAGATTCTAATCAGGTTCAGTGTAGATGCAGATGTAGATAGTAGTTCTGATTGGACTATTAATTAATAGAAAAATAGTTTAGAAAAATAATCATTTGTGTCCTACCTGCTCCTTTTTTTACACAAAATTCTATTTCTGGCTTTTTACTCTCTTCTCTTTTCAATGAAAGTCATGTCAGTGCTTTCATTGAAACACACATGCAGGCTTAAGCCACACAATTTTCAGGCTTTGAAGATATCCAAAACTGTGACCAGCCTAGCTGAACCACTTGTTATAATATGTATATTCTGCATAACCTCCTCCAAAATATGCTGTCTCACACTGGAGCACCCCACTTCCAAAAAAGTTTTAATGTTTTAAGTCTTAAGGCCGACTCCATAAAATTTGGCAGTCCCTGCTTCTGTGAACCAAGATTGATGGGCAGCATCAGTATTTTTTAGACAGTTCTGCAATTATTATTCTGCACAAATGCCTTGTAAAACTGGCCCAACATAGTCTAGCTGTCCATATGCAGCCATATTCCAGGTGACAGCACGAAAGAAATGTTCAGTGAATGTACACTTTATGTGTTTGTATTTGTATTAGTATCATAATAAAATAAAGGTGCTCATTACAGTTCACAATTCAGGGTGCATTTTGTTTTAAATACTTGTCTTTAATTCCTACTCTTCCAATTGGTCATTTTTAGAGTGGCCTCACCAGGTTTGGATTTAGATTTGTTTGGAGTTTTTTTGCACAGGTGTCCTAAATCATAAAAATAAGGGCAAAAAAAGATAAATAAACACGTTTATATGTTTCCCCAGTCATTTAAAAAATGAATGTAATATTTCATAATGTAATGTAGCCTTGGCAATGTCTTGATGTAGTTCTGCATGAATATTCCATCTAAATATTGGCTGCACACTCCCGTTGAAACATACACTTTTAAAAGCCTTTTGTTAGCATGAACAAACCCACAGGGGAAGAACTGATTTTAAAGGAAAAGGTTGGCTGAAGAGTCGAGACTGGACTTAGCACAGATTTGCCACTGCTGTGCTGATATGAAACAATGGCGGTCGTACGCCATGTTAATTATAGGATTAGGCTCGTGGAGCCTAATGTGGGTCATCTCTGATGAATGTCCCGTCGGAGAGCGGCAGCTCTTTCAGTGTTTTCCGCTCACCCTCCTGATTCTCATCAGAAGTGACTGCGCTGGTCTTCCCAGGGTCAGTCCGCAACCGCAGTTTAACCTTGTTTTTACTCTCTCTTCTCTTCTCTCGCCCCGCCGATCGCGCTAAATTTCATCCCACCGCCCGAGAAAAAATGGCTGGGATTTGATTGAAAGAGGAGCCCGCTTGGTGGTTAGGAAGGGACGGGTCTTATTTCAATGCCTTGACTGTATGAAGCTCTTTATCAGCAATGATAGGTGCGATAGCACAGCCATAACATACTTATAGTAAATGTTTGATGATCTTTGTGTCCTTTACTTTTTATTTTTTTTTATCACATACTACACAAAATAATTACAGAAAATGACATTTTCTTACATATCTCACCTTTTCATTGACATATTAAAGTACAGATTATCCTATTTTGCTTCTACAATATAACTATAGTGTTACATTCAAATTGAGCATTCTATGAAAACTCAAATTGGCTTTCATTTTAGTTAACCTCTCCTTAATTCTGAGCGCAAATGCTTTTAAATATGTCCCCTTTCTTTCATTTGTAAAACAACTAATAAATTATTTGCCACTGGATACACAGGAGCTTGGTTGAATCAAAGTGTATAAATAATGAACTCTAATTAGCAGCATGTACAAAAGGTGTTGTGTCTGTCTTGGTAGCAAGGCTCTTTTCTTCCTGAACCACTCTGTTTTGAGATCATCCACTGTGAAAAAAACAGCACACATTTGACAGGGATTTTTACTGCTATGACAGAGAGAAAAAAATGACTCTCCCCCTTACAATTTATAATTAAATCTCAGATACACATACATGCACAAACATCTGCACACACACACACACACATAGTTATACAAACACGCACACAAGCACACGCACGCACACACACACACACGCAGAACTTGAAAAGCTTCTTTCCACACCTGAAATACTTCTCTTTTACTTTATATTAACCCTAGTTGTTTGGCTTTGAAGAGCTGCATAATTTTTATATGCAGGATGTTAACTTTCTGGTAAATGAGGGATGCTGGGCTTGAATGGAGAGTTAATTAGTGAAACACTAGGGGTGTGACAGAAAGGCAAACACACAACTTCCCTGACAGCAGGGCTACTCAACCACTGGAGGGGCGCTCCTGCAGTTGAAGAAACATCCTATTGCATTTCATTGCATCATATTGCATTATATAACGTATATGTGTGTCTTAATATCGCTAAGCTAAAAACATTCCCTGACTTTGAGTAAACTGACCCACCTCGTAACGCCAGTGTGAAATTTAAATTAATGATAACAATTCTCGCTTCCTGGCAAAATCTTTGTATTGTTGTTTGTGCTTTTGAGTTAAAGCTCATACTCACACTTTCTCAGACATGTCTGGCCTTACTGGTTAATTTGTCTCTTGGAAAATAAAAAAAAAGTTATTACGATTTGCGGCTCAACCTGCTTTCTGTGATAAATCATGCAAGTCACTTATGCTGATTTTGATTTATCATTGTGACCTTTTCTATGCAAAGGAGACATATTCTGTGTACCCATAATGTGACACGAAAGAAAAAGAGGTCATCCCTGAGAAAACACAAGCCTCTCCCACTGCCTCTGATGGCTCTATTGTTTGCCTTGCAGTGGCCAACACTGCGTTGAGACGTATCTTTTGTTTGCAGGCATCTTAAATCCATGCCGCTCGTGCTAAATTAAGAAAATTCTACTTCCACGCGCTTCAAATCATGGCAGCACATCATTAGGGTAAATCTAATCATACTGGTAGGCAACATAAATATTTATTTTTCTCCTCTTAGTGACACAATAAAGCACATTTCAGTGTTATTTTTGAAGTCTTTTGATCATTCTTGCCATCAGACTCAGTCTTATAGCTTTCTGGAATAAGAAGTGCTCCAGTTCTGAAGGTAGGCTTACCTAACAGATTTAATTGCTTCTAATTCCTCTACTGTTAATCCAACTTATAATTAGCACTAGAGAAACACTAAGGGTTGCCTGCTGGTTGATTCCTTTGTTTCAAGGAGATAACTGTGTAAATATCGTTATCATTCAGATTTTGCGAGATTACCAGACATTTGCACTCACCACTGTGCATTTCAAGCGACAACACCTGTATTAAAATACATACATAAATTACGTTCTCTTATCCTGAATTCCAAATCAGCCAGAATTGAGCTGGGGTGCTTTAAATATTAATAAATTCGCTATACTTCAAAAGGGCGATAATGCGGGCTACTCGAGAGGTGCCTCATCTCCAAAGCATGATCTACTGAGGAAGGTAGAGAGGGGCCCAGCGTAATTAAACATGCATGTACATTTTCAGATGCGTTGCTTTCCGCTAGTTTGAGTTTTGACAGGACTCCAAACAAGCCCAGGTGGAGCCAAGCATGTAAACAAGCTTGTGAATACAGGCAGAATACACACAAATTAGCACCTCGACCAGATGAATATGCAAGTACTGAGATGCGGGCCAGCATTTTACCCACCTGGCCTGTATCCTATTTCTCTGAAGTATAAGTTCTATGCAAAAAAAAAAAATGCTGTAAAAAATATAGCTACTCAGAAATATTAACGTCTGCCAGAAAGTTCGGACGATACTTCTAGCAATATATTGGCAGTCTCGTTGGGGATTTCTTATGGGGAATAATATACGTTTAAATTAGTCTAGCAATCATTAATGTGTACTTTGAATGATAGAAAATCTAATAATAATAATAATCATAATAATGTTGGTATTATTATTATTCGTTAAAAAAATATGGATTGAAACACTGAAATATTCCATATCTGCTGTATAAATACTATTTCAGTCGACACGATCCTGAGCAATCTCTTGTTCATTCAGGAAAATAGTTAACAATTGCTGAACGTGGTCACAGTAGAAACACAGAAAGCGGTGCACTGTTAACGAGGAGTGATGCCGGGGGACTAAACTAAACTCTCGTTCGGCTCTTGACAACCAGCAACTTTATTTCTGTAATTAATACATAGAAGCTGAAACGTTTGCCAACAGGCCAGTTACTGTGCACGAAAGGCTCACCAAAGACCAACAGAGTGTCAAAATAACCAATGGGAAACCGCAGGAGAGAAACAGAAAATCTGTGCACGAGGAAGGAGGGTGGAGATGTCAAGGAAACACAGATAGGAGAGGAGAGGAAGAGAAATAGATAAAGAGCAGAAAAGAGTGAAAAAGGAGAGAGAGAGAGAGAGACAGAGAGAGAGAGAGAATAGAAGTGGGCACCAAGTCCCAGAAGAGGACTTGTAAAGTAAATCTGAGTGAGTGAACACCTCCAGTTCGGGGACGTCTCTGAGGTTTTCAAACTGGACACTTCGACCACATGTCAGGTCCCCAAACGCCCTGCTCTGGGCTCTTTCTGACATAAGTAGCCTTGGAAAGATGAACAACATCACCTCAAGTGCTGTTAGAAGGTCGGGAAATTGCTCCCATTGCACACAGTGCCTGCTCCCCTCCCTGGTCACATGACCCGGCTTCACCATGGCGATCCTCCTCGATCCTCTAAAGGTAGCTTTTACTTACCTTAACTCTTCCACTTGGCGAGACACAGAGCCCATTTCAATACGGCAGACCTTTTTCCACTTGAGTTTACCCGTTAGAGCTGTTATCATAAAGCTCTGTTATTTACACATGAAGTGACAGTGAATAATGGATGGGCCACTGATGAATTTGCAGGATATTTTAGTGACACCCAACACATCTCCCCATAAGAACCAGCCGTCATGAATTAACTAGCGCTCATAATTAAAGTGAAAGAGAACAACTTTGATAATTAATAAAATATCACAGATAGCACTGATTCATTTACAAGCAACATATAAGCTTGCGCCACGTCTTTGCCGTATTGCTGCCGGTGTTAGATATGATACACCAATAGCAGAGAGACAGAAAAAAAAATCACTGGGTGCTACATGCAGAATTTTACCCTTATTTTATTCAAAGCCTTTTAGCCAGGATTATCCATATTTCTGTTTATTTCGTATCATGGAAGGGGCTTTAATGATTGCAGTTGGTACTTTAAAGCCTTTTTTTCCCTATACTCTGATACCAACTGCTTGGAAAATGTACTCGCATGGCTATTGCTCAACTCAGTACCGCCATTAGGCTTTCTAGGCCTCATCAATTTTTATTCAACAGAGAATACAGCACGAGTTAGGGAAACATTGTGGGAAACTCTAATCTACGTCCATTTATCCGCATTAAACGAGAGCTTTAGGGGTGCGCCGAGAGAGATAAGAGTTTAAATGGGACTGCCCTAAATAAGTTTGTAGTGTACACTTCAGCGCCAACATCTAACATTCATATCCCTTTTTAGGCTTTTATCACTTTCAATGACGGCTGGCCAAGTGAACCATAAACTTCCTCTCCTATCTGCCAGATCGAGGCAGATCTTTGGGCGTATTCAAGTAAATCAGATCCAAGCAGCTAAATACAAACCATGGCCTTTCCGCCATAAACAGAGACACTCCCTATTCCCCCAAGTGCATTTATGGCAAAATGGAAAACAACTACACTGGAAACAAAGGCCCATTTCTGCATTCTTCTTCTGCAAAGAGGGTTCCTTTATTGAAGACAACCAGCCTGCTAATGTTCATGCCCACAACGAAACAAGGACATTGCAGCTTTTCAACATCCTCCATGGTTAAACTGATGAGAACACTAGCCGAAGGAAGTACACTCAATCTGGAATTTGAAGAATGCATATATTTCCAGATTCAACTTGGCTTATCTGCGCTTTTCAAATTTAATTACTGCAACACCCTGTCATAAACTTGTCATCATCTTCTGAAATCATTAACGAGGTTAAGAAGAGAATTAATCACAATCTATAAATGGCATGGGTGACAGTTTTGACCAATTTCTCACTAGACTGTACCTGCCTTGTTTTATCTTTCCTTTAAACACTTTGAACATCTGTATGAGAAGCACTGTGTGAATAAATAGTATTATTATTATTATTATTATTTTTATCATCATCATCATCATTTAGAAACGTCAGATGCTGTCAAGAAAGCTTGTCAAGGAAGATGCAAAAGGAAAGTTAACAGTAGGCTGCACTGCCTTGGGGAGAGAATATATACTTGCTAAACTTAATCAGAAATCATTCCCTGCCAGAAAGAACAACCAAACTGCATGCAGGACACGACGAGCCTACATTAGAGAATAATGTTTTTCTGCACGGGACACTGTTTCTATTAGGCTCAGCATGTGAGAGGAAGAGGAGTCTGTCACTGCGAATTAAACACGAGGACGAAGCCACGCAAACGTATCGTCTGTAATTGGGGGGAAAAGAAAGGACGGGGCTTTTAAAAGTAATCCGCAGGTTCGCCCCGTTCGCATATACACGCGGCCGAGATTTCATGTTACCGACATAATGAAGCTTTTAGCGACTGTCAGTCCGAAGGCAGGAGCTCGCTCTGCCTTAGCCAGTTTTTAACTCCTCTGCGTGATGCTCTAACTAACCTTTAAAAAAAAAATCCTGGGCTGATTAGCCTTTGGCAGACGCTTAGCTGCAGTGTTGAGAAATGACCAGGGCGCTTGATTATATTGACAGCTCTACTGTAAAACCTGCTGAAATCATAAGGTCAAAAAGAACCTTTTTTTTTTTTCCTCGGGTTTACTTCTATCCAGAGGAGAATAAATCTCAGAGCGGAATCACTTTTTCTGACAATAATTTATAAATTATGCACCGCCTGTGTTTGAATTGAGAAAGGCTTTCATATCCCTTCCATTAACTCAGATTAAGTTTTCATACAGATGCTGGGGAGAATGCTAGCAATATCCTTGGCTCATTTCTATGAAAATTTTATCAGTTCTTTTTTTCTGTACAACACTCCTATTGGGATGTCTGTGAATCTGAAGCTTGGCTTTGGACATGAACTTCTCTCAACCTGCCGGGCTGCGGCTCTAAAGGTTTCAATATTTTATGGGCTCCGGCTAACTCAGCCATGAGATTCAAGCTGCAGAGATTTAACTCTAATGTAAAATTGTGAACGGATGAAAACTGGAATGTCATAAGTAATACATCTTCTCCGAGCGGGGGCAGAGTTAGCATTTGAAAAAAGAAAAAGAAGGCATTTCAGAGGGAAAACTGCACTCTCCCCTCTGTCTTTATGTCCCAAAATGAAAAGCCTTAAAGCAATTGGGTTAATACATAACCATTTTTTTTCTCTCCACTCGCTCTTCCTTCAATTGATAGTTAATTGTGGGCGCTTTTTCCCCCTTTCGCCCAACCATCAACATGAAAGGGCCCCTAATGTCATCCTTCTGGTGAAATGGGCATCACATCACTTAATGTTTATAGGCCAAATCCATTTCTTCCAGCACCGTGCCTGCTTCTTTTTTTTTTTTTTTTTTTTTTTTTGTCTCAAAACGGATTTAAAACATTTGGAAAATCTGTCTATTCAGCGCGAGCGTTCTGGTGCATTCTTCCCCCGGAAGCGGCGGAGGTCAGATGAGATAGGTCTGATGGACTTTTCCGCTGCAATCTATAGCCGTCTCCCCTGAGCCGTACGCCGCCCAGCACAGCCAAGTGGGCCAGTAATGGCCCCGATAACAATGCGCTCTTTGTCTTCAAGAAGCCGAGGAGAAGCGCCGGGAGCTGGTCTGGGAGGTGGAAAAAAAACACTTTTAGTGCTTGCGCACAGTTTCATTATATAAGTGGGGCTTTGTTGGAAATATTTGTCCTGACAGTAGTTTAGCATCCCCCCCCCCCTTAACAAAAGATTAACAATCCCAATTGTGATATGTAAAGATGCTTCTCTTTCCTTTTGTACACAGTGGTTTTCACATCCCCCGTCATCCACGTTCTTCACTTTATTGATCTGTTTGCAACAATTTTAAGGATTTAGGATTCGGGCAGAAAGAGAGACGTTTCTAAATCTCAGAGGGGCCTGCATTGAGAGGGCTGCATTCTACAGTGACATCGGAGTTCCTGTTGCTGTATTTGTTGCTTTTTATTAGCAATAATAACATTGCTCCTCTGGGAACTAGGGGGTAAGTATGCCCCCCAGCACTAAAGTCCTTTAAAAGAATATCCGGCAAGCCGAGGCATACGAGCCTTTCAGTTCCTTCGCTCTGTTGCAAGCGCGCGCTGCACAAACGTTAGGTTTCTTTTACAGCTGATAAATAAAAAATCATTATGGCAGCGACTTTTCATTCTGCCATATAACTGCAAGGTTAAAAAGAAGAAGAAAAAACAGCAAAAGCTCCATGCGTGTCTGGAATTTTTCAGCATGGCTATGTTTTGTATTCGGTACAGCTACTGCACTTTCAATAATATCAATCAGCATAAACAACTACTACTACTACTACTACTATCTACTACTCTTTATATTATTTTATTTTTTAGTAGTAGTAGTACAGCTACAGTAACTGTAGTAGCATCAGTATGTGTTTTTAAAAACTTCACTATATCATTTTACATGAACAAAACATTACTGCATTTAGAAAAATCTCTTACAAGGCAAACACAAAAGCAAAAAAGCACATATTTGCTCTGAGACTGTGGCAAGCCCACCACATATCAGTATTTAATTTTTAGAACATTATGGTCTTCTGACCAACTAGTTACAATTTCCAGTTTAGCATGCATTTTCAAATAAGGGGAGAACATACTGTTCACTATGTTTTTTTTAAAGGCTCTATGACCTAAATCATGTTTGCCAGTTGAAATAGGCATTAACAGTCTGCACAAGCAATCACCTGCATCAATGAAAAAACAGCAAATCAGAGAAACCTATGTATATCAACTTATACTTGTTATTTTGTATGGAGAAATGTGCCATGGTCTTCGGCTTGTATTATTATTATTATTATTATTATTGGTGGTAGTAGAAATGGTAGAAGTAATGTTAGTAGTATTTTGTTGTTATTATGTCTAATATAATTATTATTTATTTATTTATAAATTGTGATATGAAATACCAGAAGCCTTTGTGCAGTACAATGACACGATATCATATGATGAGAGACAACGCATCCTAGAAAAAATGTCTAAATACATGAAGAACATATTACATATGTGAACATGAAGATACATCCAGTAAATAGTTATGATTAACTATACCAAATGAACAATACCCTTAGTGAAGAAAAATTTTAATGTTAATTACAAGAGCAAGCGCAAAGAAAATGTAAGACATTAAGTGAAGTCTGCCTGGTCATCCAACAATCCTCTAAAGTCTGGGATAAGAAACATTTTAAAACATGAATTAAGTACACAGTGGCAAAACACCAGTGTGTTCTACATTTCCCTTATGCCATTGACTTGTTAGTCTGCGAACTACTTAATAGAAGAGGGGAGACCGCAAAGGAGATGAGGTATCATTTCAAACAAGACACCCTGCAAAAATGAAATAATACATGCAGTCAGAGTGAGGCTGCCACATTTTCTAAAATTTCTAGCTATCCAGAACCAAACTGGGCTTTCCTGAAGCCATATCCCATACAACACAGGTAGTGTCAAGAAAGAAAAAAAAGTGCACATTTCAAGGGCATTGAGAGTTTTCAAAAAAGAAAAAAAAAACTTAAAGGCAACAATAGCAAACCAACTACTTTAGCAGATCGCCTTATTCAAAGCAATAGATCCTTATGATTCATGGGGACTATATTTGTTCTTTAGCAATCAACATATCTCTATAACTTTGATCACTTTTGTGAAGGTTAATACTCACCACCTCTCTCCATACAAGTTTGTTCCTGAACTCTGTGGTCTTTCTAACTCTACATGCACTTTTTAGTAAGCCCTAACCTGACCATTCTGTTCTTGTGGCTTACCAGTCGTTTTCATCTTGTGGTAAACCATCTGAGCTTATGCTGGTGTGGTCTTTTTATGGTAGTATTTGACACATCTATGCCTATATCCTGGAGTGTTCTTTGTCTGTCTGACAGTTGAAAAGGTGGTTTTCTTTACAACAGAATATTCGTTTGTCATCTGCTACAGTGGTCTGCCAGGCCATTTGCTATTGCTGAGCTCATGGTGCTTACCAGTGTATTCTTACTTCTGATAAATGTATCAAACTTATTTTGGCACACCAAATGTTTTTCCAAAGTCTCTGATCAGTTCATTCAGATTTTTCAGCCTTGTGATGGCCTGCTTTACTGGCATTGACACATTTTTGGTCTTCATGTTGAGAGACAACAGTCTCCAAATGAAAACTCCACACCAACCATCAACTGTCAATCTTTGGCTAGTTTTCTTGAGCATGAACACTGATACAATTACAGACAGCTGGCCAAGAAACAACTGAGCAGTCAATTGTCCAATTTTACTTTTGTTCCTCTAATATAGAGGACTATGTCTAAAAAGGGTGGGATTTTCTAAACAAATCACTCTATGTATATTCATATACCCTCAAATTAAAGCTGACAGTATGCACTTTAACCTCATATTCATGACTGTATTTTAAATCCACTGTACTGGAGTACAAAGCAAAAAACAATACAAGAAAAACTGTCACTATATATATATATAAATATATATATATATATATATATATATATATATATATAGTGCTCTCCGTAATGTTTGGGACAGAGACATTTGTAGATTTGTAATCACACAATGCACATGTGGTTAAAGTGCACATATTTATATATTCATATTGGCTTCACCATGTAGAAATTACAGAACTTTTTATACATAGTCCCTTCATTAATGGGGACCATAATGTTTGGGAGAAATGGCTTTATATGTCTTTTTGATTAGTCAGGAGTGTTCAAATGCTTACTTATTCGGGTATAAGACAGCTTTCAGTATCTAGTCTTGATTGCCTTTGGAGTCTTACCAAAATCAACCTTATCAAATCATCTTACCATTAGGCTTAACAAAATCAACGGTTTGGAACATCATTAAGAGGACAGAGAGCACTGGTGAGCTTAGTATTGACAAAGGGCCTGGAAGATCTCTACAGTCGATGGCCAAATAAACATCCCCAAAACCCCGGAAACACCTGTCCAACAGAAACACTCAGAAACACTCTTCAGGAGGCTGGCATGGATGTGTCCACAGAATACTTCACAAACAGAACTACATAACCACAAAAAAAGGGCAGGCGATGGTTTGCTAAGGAGTACCTAAAGAGCCTGCAGAGTTCAGGAGAAAGGTCTTGTGGACAGATTAAATCAAGTATGCACTTGTATTAGAGGGATAGCAAGAGAAAAGTGTGGAGACCAAAAGGAACTGCCCAAGGTCCAAAGCACCACCCGCCCTCATCTGTGAAACTTGGTGGTGGGGGGTGTTATGGTTTGGGTACAGAAGCTTCAAACAAATTCCTCCAAACTCAATTGGACAATGCTTCATCCTACAGCATGACAATGATCCTAAAGATACTGCTAAACCTATATATATATATATATATATACAGCTTGTACTTCTGCACTTAGTTATTGGGCATTTTTTAAAGATTTTTTCATCAGAGAAAAGTCTTAATGTAGAACCAGTGGAAGTGCACTATACATATTTTAAAAACATCTTCTCATTTTTTTATAGTACAACTAAAACCGTCTTCTTTTTACTCACTACTTGCAAAAACCTGTGGTGCCTTACCTGACCTTCTACCTGCCTAGGAAGCAGTGGATATACCTGGCAGGGATGGGCATGTGGATGATTTTCAGTTCTTAAGTACCTGAGGGAATGTCGATAAAGTTCTCGTTTGCTTTTGCAATGGTGCTCGAGGGGGTGTACAGAGACAGTACTCTATGTGTCTGTTCAACCACCGAAATGATCCAACTCTGTATTAAAAATGGGAGTGGCGTAAGGAACTGTCGACTGGGATTGGTCGGTTGAGTGTTTGAATGTATTGTTCATCCAGCACTGTAATTTAAAAAAATGCATCTTGCATACAATTGTGTCGAAGGATGCATTCAAATGCATGATTTATTGCGCACAACAAATTACTGTTGCTTCATTTCTCATTTGACATCAAAAAATATTATTTTGTTTGCAACGTCATCCCAACCAACTGATGCTCTGGCCATACAGCAATCAACTCCCCTTTTTTATTTTTGACATTGTTTTTAGGTGCTGTAAATGTTGTTAGAGGAGGGAGATCTGTCTTTGATTACTCTATTAGGGAATGTGAGCCCTGTTTTGTTGGTCAGCTATGTGTGATATCTGTTTCACCGAGTATATTGCATTAAGCAAAGGATTTTGTTGATTTTCTGGATAACATTAGCCCTTACAGCTAGCTAGTTAACATATCGACTAGACCCAGTGCGATAAAGCCTGAATCTAGATGTCAAGAGGGGTAGAAATCTAGGTTGAGACGATTTGACTTAAACAGAATAGGTTAGCACCAATATAGCTTAGGGTTTACCCTGTCTATGTCATAGTCGGCCAGAGAACTTTCACTTTTCAGCCAAATGTCTTTATCTGAACGTCTAGACAGCGTTTCATCGACTTCACCACAAAAATATTCTCTGGACAGACTGACTATGCTAGCCCAAGTTAGCTTATCATGAATATGTGGTTTACGTTGTTGTCTTTTACTTGTCCTTATAGCTGGCTAATGTTCACTTTGTAATCACAATACATACAGAGTATGCTGATATGGTAATAGCAACCCAGAGTCTCAAATCACTGTACAGACACAAACCCTGAGTCAAGGTCCAGAAATGAATCTCAAAGAATCATATCCAAGATTCTTTGGCCTGTACATATTGGCCAATTGCAAACTTGAAATACAATACCTACCTTCACCTACCTAGTTGAGCCAGTCGCTATGAAACATTGCCCGAGGAGTGCTTGAAAACATAGCAAACCGTTTATAGTGAACTTTCTATTCAATTGACAAAACATAGCCCATAGCATAGTAGTGTTTTGTGCAACATTTGGTACATATTTTGTTATTGACAGTTGTTTTTTCTTTCTGCTTTGAAACGCATGTTTTATATTATATGTTCACAGTGCGTGTTGACTTATGACTAGGGGCTCTACTGGTTATGTGGCTAATTTTGCCAAGCAACAAGTCTCTCCTCTGTAAGCAATGTATTATACTAGCTAGGTAGCCTACAAGCGTGGCTATCCTGTAGTGTAACTGGCAGGATTTCTGATTTAGAATGTTTTACATTGAATTGCAAGTTATTTTATAAATGAAACAGTTACAATTGGATTACGTTTTCTTATCTTATATTTTAATGATGCTCTTAGAAGGAACAGTCAATACTATGGTTTGGCCAGATATAAAAATATGCATACAGTAATGCAAAACTTTCCACAGTTCTTGTCGATATCAGAGATGCTTTCAGTAATATCTTGTTTAGGTCAAATGTACTCTCAAAGCAGTTGTTATCAATGTATTGCAGGCTTCAATGAATGCGGAACAAGATGTATTGCTTTTGCCTTTCTAGTGCTTTTTTTTTGCCACCTAGTGGTATTACGAAGGTACTGCCATTATGTTGGGGAGCTACTCAAATTCAAACGACTAAGTGAAAGACATTTTATGACTGCATAAATGCAACCAAAAATCTGACCCAAGGAAACTGACCTGAACTGAAGTATTTATTAATCAGCCTTGAAAGGGCCATCTACTCTGTGTGTCCTTGGCACATCCAACCACTTTCCTTGAATTTAATGCTCAAATACTTATTGACTTTTTTTTTTTTTTTTACAGGGAACCATAGAGGAATTGCAAACTCCTATAAGATATAAATGTTGAATAGTATCAGTAAGCAGAAATATTGATCATTTGCAGAGAGCAGTCTTAGATGCCCTTTAGCTAACATATTTTCAGGGTGATGTCCATTGCTCAAACTCTACATCATATAGGTGTTCGATAAGCTCCTTAGATGGTCAGATCTTTTCCAGTGTAAGTCAATTAAGGACCTTAAGGCAGGATGACCAGATTCCCTGGAGGACCATGTACATAATGTAATAAAACCTCTCTCCTAGAATGGCAACTACAGTCAGATAACCCATCAAATTATATATATATATATATATATATATATATATATATATAAATTAATTTTTTCAGAATTTCTCAGTAAAACAGGATGTGATGTAAGTACAGTGGCTGTCCAACATTTATCTACACAGCTTCTTCAGTGCTCTGTCGCAAGCTCAGGCACTGTAGCACTACTGTGTGGTCACCGTGGTGACGGGGCAAACAGATGGACTGCTGAGGGTTCACATTATGTTACATTACATTCATTGATTCACAATGATTTATAATGCAAGAGAACATAAACATATCCACATAAGTTACGCGAGCAACATTGTCAGACCAGTGAGTGTAATTACTTCATCATTAAAGCACTAAATGTAAGTTAATTTATGCCAACATAGAACGATAAAACTATAAAAAAATAATACAAAATGTAATGCAGATCAAATGCATATCGACGTTAACGGTGATCACACACACCAGATGTTACGATGACTGGGTTAACATACCACAGATTAACACTCTTGGAGAAGCTTTGGGAGGAGAGATATATCAAGGTAGGCCTGTTCAGCTTTGTGGTGGCAGTGATACCTCTGGACTAAATTTCAAATAACATCAGGATAATACCTCCATTGTGTGCCTTTTGTAATAGAATGTGCTTTTCATTAATCCCGACTAATTTCATTTAAAGAAACTCTGACATACGTTTCCTCACAAAATGTTAAGAGATTTTTAAAAGGCTATTATGGCTTTCTGTTTTCAGGTTTTCGTTGTTTGAAAGTACTACTCACATTACTCACACATGCAGTAGCAGATGTAAGCTAAGCTAAGATTTAAAAAAAAAAGGTATCAGCAAATACAGAATAATCTTCTGGAATGCAGGTTACGATTTAGATGTAAAAACTAATCTCTAAGAGCAAATCTAAAACGTGGGCACATTGGTGGATCAAAATAATTCATCACCTTTTGTTTATGAAAATTGCAGCTGAATTATATTTGACTTTGCTTTCAAAAAGAATGTGCGCAGCTCGTTTGAAACAACCTCACTTCATTCTAAAGACCCAAGTAGCAAAAACAGATTTGATGCTCTTTTACCAAGGCAGTTCAAAATATCTAATTTTACACATTTAAGTGAACTACCATCAGGCTATTATATCCATTGAGAGCTCTTACTTAAAGACTCCAGAGTACACTTTTTAGAACCATCTACAGCTGTTTAAACACACACACACACACACACACACACACACAGTTGGATAGATAGATAGATAGATAGATAGATAGATAGATAGATAGATAGATAGATAAACTGACATTTAAAGAAATGCACCCAAACGTAAACTTATACAATTCCACACTGTACATTTAAACATAAATGTAACATTAACTTGGAGTTGTATGGACAAGTATTATTGCATTGTGAATCACATACAATAAGTCCAATTTGATCTGGATACAGTGTTCACTTTCTCAAACCCCCTAATTATTTAAAAGTCACACACATCATTAAAAAGGAAGGACATATATTTCCTCTGGGAAGAGACAGCTCCAGGGTTAAATGGCACATTCAGATCTATCAATAACTTCAACTAATTGTATCGTTAGTAATTAGAAGTATAATCAATTAGGAAACACTGTGTTCCAGCCTTGGAATATGGCACAATTTTCAAAAATAATTCAGAGCATATGCAATTAAACCATGAAACTGTATGTGCTCTTGAATAATGAATTTGACACTCATGCTTACCTTTTGTGTGAAATTATACAGTAGCTTAATGTAATTACAATAAAAAGAAACTTGATCATTTGACCTCTACATTGTTGAACTGCAAATGATGTGCTTAATAGTCAGCTGTCACTTCCTATCTTAATTAATCCTAATAGACTATTGATGCAGCACAACTGTTAGGCTTTATAATTAGTATTGCAGTTTAGACCAGATAATCTAACAGGGCAGCCCAATTACTCTAGAGGAAATCAAAAGCTGTGAGAAGGTAATTGTAAAATGATCATTTAAAAAAAAAATAATGCCATGATTTCATATTTTTAAAAATGCATGCATAACATACATGAAGGGGAAGAAAGTAATACAATTTCAAAGCTACGGATGCTTATCGCTGCTGATGATTTGCCACTTTAGCTGATTGCAGCTATCAATGGCAGGCAAATCTGTCGAGTTGTCCATGTTCATATCATCTGACCTGATTCCTTCAGCTGTCACTATCTGTGAGAACGCTGCCATGCTTTGCTCCTAATTCTCCCAGGCTGGGGCATTTACATGTCTTTGTGTTGCACGTTAATAGGGCAATTAATAAAATATATGTTAATAGGATCTTAATCGTTTTACAGCAATGGCATGACAAGGCTGTGGGAGAAAAGCTTGTCACTGATATGAAATCTGTGGCTACTCGCAATAGCGTCGCCCAGAGCTCAGCATATGGTCCCCTTTCCAGGTTCAGTTGAGCTACATAATGGGATCGCGCTGTTTATTTCTAAATTAGTGATGTCACTCCTCCTTTGTTTCCTCAGACCATGAATAGTCTGTCCGACACCACAGCAAGAAAATCATTGCACAGTCAAGGTCCATACACAAAGCATTATTTAGCATACAGTTTTTTTCACCATTAGCCAGTTCAGGCATACATGCTCAAATATTAAACGCAAATGTAGATCACAAATTTAAACATTGCAAAAGTAGAATTTAGAAGATTGTAAAACATCATTCTTAAAGTTTTTTTTTTTTTTTTTTAATACAACAGCCATTTAAATGAATGAAAAAAGTATTTTTGAAAGGCCACATAGCTGTGCAATTATTAGAAAAAATAATACATATCAAAACAAAATATAACATGCAACATATAATAGGCCTACATTTAGGAATACCTATCTGCTAGAAGATAATTGTGAAAGTTTTGCATTTAGTATATTGGGGTTGCCTACAAGATTTGATGAAGTTTGTAGGCAGTCCAAAAATTCTAAATGTAAAACTTTCATGATTAACATATAATGGCTTTCAAATAAATAATTGTTTAAAGTATTCTTTCATATTTTTTTTCTTTTTTAAAAATAATGAAAGAATAACCCATAGCTTGATTTTGATGCAAAAAATTAACTATTAATGATGAATGACGTTCTGTTCAAATTCTTCTCAATAATTATTCATAATGGTTGCCACTCTAATTGATTAAAAATGACTCGTTGAGCAGACAGCATTAGCAAGATGGTGTAGTTGGTGTTGTTTTATTAAAAACCCGGCAACAGTTTCCGTGGCAGTGGCATGCGTTGCCGAGGCACTGGGATGCCAAATGACTCATGCGAAAATGACCTGAGGGAGGCAGCAACGAACAAATATCAGCACAGCGCTCGCTCACAGAGTGCATATTAAAGACCATTTACATAGCAAAATCTAATTACCCCTCTCTCTGAGAAGGCATTTGATCTCAGACTTAAGCAGTACAGAAAATATTATTGAGAAAGTAAGCTACTCTCAGATGAAGGTGGCTTACCGAACAGAGGACTCAGCTTGTACACAATTCAGCCTCCTTTTAATTATGTTCTACTCCCAAATAAAAGAACAGTGATTTGTTTGTGTCGAGAGGACTTGGCAGTAGTCTGTTTAACGAAAAAAAAAGGAAGAAAAAAAAAACCTAGCAGAGGACTTTTTGGACAACTGTGAGGGAACAAAGTCATATTGCTTCCTTTCTTCCGTATTATATATATTTTTAAAAAACACTGATTAAATAACATCCCCCACCAAAGCTTTTTTATTTCCTGCGGAAAATGTGGTTTCTCCGTTTTAGTGCATGGTACCTCATAATCAGTTTCTCAGCAATTACCATGTGTGAACAGTACGTGTGGAGTGCCCCCGACTAGATGTACTCGGATTAGGAAAATATATTTATTAGGACAATAAAAACTCACTTCTTACTATTATTACATTATTACATCTTTTGCATCATATTTTAAAAGACCCTTTAAATTCTTGGCTATCATTATGGCTGTCTTTAATATAAAAAGCAGTAATTGCTTTGCTGTTATATTTTACTCTTTTACAGTAAATGTAGCATATAAGGCATGCATATTCATGCATTAACTTTAAGAAGCAGTGATAATTCCACACATATAATACATTTGTTATCATCATTATAGCTTGAAAACATCCAGAGTTTAATTGAACCGGTATATGCTACCGCAGTGCTAGCATGCAGTACCTGTGATCTCGTGTGATTCTTTATGCGAAGCGTTTCTGTTTTATGTGCATACATTATGTATGGCCGTGTCTGAATTTGTATTACCTGTATGGTCATGCTGACAAATCTGACTCAGAGGGAGGATATATGTGCAATAAGCACTACCATTTCTCGCTGAGTACTGCGCTTAAGGCAAAAGGACACATCTGCATTCCATGTACATTTCATATTTATATACATGTGTGCCTCTCTACGCTTTCGCCTGTACACCTTTTGAACATTCTGCCAATTTTCAATACCACACCAATTTCAGACTCCATAATCTACCGGATGTTTTTTCATTACATGAATGACCATCGAGTCTCTCTAACTTGCCCTTATTTCACATGACACGATTAGATCTTTCTGAAAATTACAGCAGGAAAGGTCTAGGCTCTTTGTGTTCTTTGTTCCCTCACTTTCAGAAATTATATGTAATTGTAGTCATTCCATGAAGATTTTTAGCTCTGACCTTTAGTGTGCAGTAATATAGAAATTGATGGGGAGCAGATAGCCGGCCCAAACCTCCTCACCTGCATCTCAGTCCTATGCAATTGGTGCAACCTTATCAGCCTATTTTGATATTTTTGTGCATTTCCACACATGCAATTAGACCTCCATCAAGAAGCGAATTTTGCTCCTGAGAAATTATGATTCAGTGCACAGGACCCTTGTTCTGGCTTCAAAATTGATGCAAAATTGATGAAACTTCCAAGTGAAATTGCCTTCTTTGATCTTCACAGTCTTGAAATAACATTGCCAAAAGCTGCGATTTCTGTAAACTTCCCTTGCAAAAAGGAGTTGGACAGTGTTGCTGCATTGACACAGTCCGCCAGTGAAAGACAATGGGCTTTCTCTAGAAAAAAAACAGACCAAAGCGAAGAGAAGAATGTAGCAAGCGGCTCTGAAAATTACCTTTTACAAGTAAACTTCAAGTAAAGTCCAGTGAAAAATTACCTTTTTCCAGCCAGTCTCACACGAAAACTATTATCTTCTCCATCTGAGCTTCCTTCTTTCACCTCTTCGATGTTTATTTCTTTATTTCTGTCCAGGGCCTTGATGTTAAGCAATATAGTTTTAAGTTGAAAATGTCAAAAGGCCGCAGAAAGAAATTGATGGAAAAATTTCAGGGCTCTATATTGATATTTGCGGAAGCCTGTGGATTTGCTTTAGTGACACAGACCTTGTGTGCAATGCTGGTGCTTTGAATTCCATATTGCCAAAACAGCATGTTTCTGGGCTTAATGGCTTCCCGAGCAAAGCTATCAAGGTGACATGGTGATAGCTTTTGGGGTGTGCTTCACCAGTGAGAGACTGGTAAAGGGTACCCTCCAGAATTCCTTTAATGCAGTTTGAAGTTTCATCTCCTGTTAAACAACACGGGAGAGTTTTACTGCCGTCTCGAAGCCGCTGCGGGAGCGCGGTCCTCGGTTCGAGCGGCGTGCGGTAGATTGGCGATTTCCATAGCTGAGCCGGCTCCCCCGTAAACTCTGCCGACTTCCCTAATTACCGTGTCGCCAGGACCACGGGCCCCCCGCGCAGCGCATGCGTCCGCAGAGCTGCAAAAAAATGGCGGTAAATAAAGCCACCTGGCGAGGTTACGGGCTCTTTTAATTCAGACAAGGTTCGGGCGAGGAACGCGAGGCTCGGCGTGTCGTCTCTGTATATTCCAAAGAAGAGAAACAAAAAAACAAAAACGAGAAAAGAAAGGTAGCTGAATCATGTGTGTTGACCACGATCAAGCCTAATAGAGATTCATTTACTTCCTCCATTTTGGATTAAGGGTCTATTTACGTAAATATGTGGGGGTGGGGGAAGGCGCAAGATCGAAACACATGCTGAATACATATTCTCACACAGCAATGGATTTTTCTTTTGCCTTCCTCTCAGGAACACTTTATATCCTTAATATATTTGGTGAAGCTCATATTGATGCGGTGGTTTGGTTGGTGCACTGGCTCAGCTGAGATCTAGTAACCGACAGTATCTCCCTTGTATTTCCTGCAGTAGGGTTTCCTAAAAAAAAAAAAAAGAAAAACATCCTCATATTTCATTTTGTTGGCTGTTCCAAAGCATTTGAAATATCTCTTAATTTAATTCCCCTGACCTTTCACCTGCCGGAAACCTGGGCCATAACAGGTCTAATCTGGATAACTAATTCTTTCTCATTCCTAATCTCAGTCCTTTCAGCACTCATAATGAGGAATTAGAACACACTTATAAAATATTATGGAGCCTAATCAGAAAAGCAAAGCAGATTTTAGCACGGGGGGCTCTAAGCAGACCATAAATGTTAATCATTTTATATGTGGAACCTAAGCACTTGGGACCTTGTCCTATGAGGACATTGTTTGTTACCCTTTTTTAACAAGCAGCAGGAAATCCAATTATTAGTAACAACCCAATGATTTCCCCTCTGATTCTGTGGCACAAAGCCAAGGTCAGAGTCATGGATTAGCAAGATCTATGGACAGAAATTTATTTATTTATTTTGCAGCAATGTTGAATTCACTGGCCATCAATCCAGCTGAGGAGGAAAGTTAAAAGAAAAAAAAAAAAAAAACATAATTCCAGATTGGAAGATGGCAGAGTAGGTATGTGAGCAGTCTTTGACTAACAGATCGGCAGAGCCTGAAGGGGGACCAGCACATAACAATCCTCAACAACTGCTCACCAGTAATAAATCCAAACTGTCCCCAATGCTGTTTTCAAATGCTGCAGTTTACTTCGAAGGTAACCTCCATTTTGCGAGGCAATCAAGGAAGTCATCATTTAGACCCGTGAGATAACACCTTGTGATTAAATCAGAAGTGATGCTGACATAAATTAATGAAAAGGGAGTCTTGGCCTTCTTGGTGCACCTTAACTTCGAAAAATGAATCCAAATCCGTGAGTATACCATCGCATAATCACCACGATTCACTTCCTGAAGGGACACATCAAGATATTATGCAAACATTGTTCTAGTTTCGTTCTTTTTTATAAAAGGACCAATTATTCCTCCTGTCTGCAGTATGTTTTGTATTTATGGATACCCGTGGATATAGAATGCAAAAACTGGGAAGTAAAATAGTAAATAGGGATTCCGTCTTGAATGAAAAGTGGCCTTGTCATTTTACTAGAATGATCCAAATATTAAAATGCCTCCACCACTCATTACTCAGATTTCATATATCCTTTACTCTAAAAGCCTTGTAAGCTTCATCAAACTAATCTGAGTGGACAGCCACCAAACATAATCTATTCTGAGTTTTCCATTTGTGAATTTGTAGGAGTAGGTGAAGTCTTTTGGCAATAATTAACTTGAAGGTATGCCAGTCTATATTAACACATGAGGATTAAATTTAACACTCAACTTTATAACGTGCCGCAAGAAAACCTACTGTGCTAAAGCCATGATAACCTGAGGTATCTCTTTCATTATTGCCTAATTAACCTGCTAATAGCCATGTCCTTATACCACCGTCTCTTTAATTATCAGGCACGCTGGCACTGCATTCACATAAAGATTAGTTATATGTCAGTCAGCCCTCCATCTGATCGCATTTTTGATGAAAGATCATCTCTGCGCACTCGGTCTTAATGAAAAAACGGCCTCTCGATTCGCAACACTTTTTTTTGCAGTGGAGGACTCCACCCGTGACTCTTTGTTATTGCCGAGCGAATCAAACGGACCAAAGAGGAGCCCCAGAGACCGACCGAGCGCAGACGCTCGCCGAGACGGTGCAAGGCCTGTGTGGGCCGCTGTGAACGTCTGCTTGACCGTTCGACGTCGTTCGCGGGTGGGGTGAGCGCGCGGAGACACTCGTCGGCTGACCCCCCGACGCTACTCTGCTCCGCGCGCGGGTGGAGCTCGAAGCCCGCTGGCGGGTGTCAAACCACACAAATCGCGATGGCGCACGGAGGCAGAGTCATTAGCGTTAATTGCTATTGAGGGCCACTCTCTGATCCATGGCCTCCAACATGGACTCCAACACTCAGAGGGAGATCCTTTAAGATTTTCAGTGGGTGGCGGGAGGGAGGCCTTAAATGGGTTTGAATTGCGTCCTCTTTTTTTTCCTAGCAAAAGCATTTATAATGCAATTATCAAAGGACTTGGAGTGTAACATTTACTGAGTTTGGACACAGTTGGAATCCACAGTAGAATCAATAAAATTGACCGTAATTATATCACTCCAATGATGTGATGACAGGATCGTCTGAGAGAAGGAAATAATGGCGCCCAGACAGTTTGATCTCAAGACATCTCCAGGAACACTCCCCTCATCTTCGGAGGAAAACACTGGCAGAGATATGCCAGGGACATGACAGCTTATACTTTTGTCAGATTTCTAGAGTGGGTTTGTCGCGTGAACAGACCTCTCACTATACAGCTGTTTCCCTGTGACTCATGGCCTGTTTTAATTGCAGATTTCAAGCATCTCCATCACCCTTGGAACTGTAAATTTTAAAAATCTCAATTATCAATTAAATGAATTATCATTTTTATGGTAATATTTATTTGAAACTTATTTGGACTTCACCATCACTGTATGCCTTTGATGTAGTCATAACACAGGTATGAGAATACATGCAGTGCCCTTCGAAAGTATTCACGCCCTTGATAAATCTGAGAAAAGAAGGCTTTTGTCCATGAGATAATGGTTTAAAACAATAAATAATATTCAGGTAACTCCAAAGTAGATTATATATTTCCATTATGCCTCTAGAGATAGTATATTTGTATATGACCTTATTATATAAAAAAAAAACATTAAATCTTATTTTCATTTGGATCCATGTCCTATGGCACATGCAACCTAGGACTGTGCTCAAGGAGATAATTATTACAGCCTCCGGAAACATAATGTCACTATACAAGTTTGATGTGTGTGTGTATATATACAATAAACCATGGTGGGCTGTCCTGTTTTTGGGTGGTGATGCGGCTGGAGTAAAGCTGAGATTGCTTACCACCCCTGAAATGCATTAATTTCTGAGCCCGGTAAGCCCGGAGTGGTAAATGAAATTTAAATATTCTTAAATATTCAATTGTAGACCTCATCGTGGATTGTCCCTTACTTAATTCACACCCTTGGACCAATCAGAATTGACTATTCAGCTAGGCCAAGTATGTGGACACCTGACATCTCATCCAAAATTATGGGCATTAATATGGAGTTGGTCCACCCTTTGCTACTATAACCTCCACTCTTCTGGGAAGGCTTTATACTAGATGTTGGAGCATTGCTGCATGGATTTGCTTCCATTCAGAAGATCATTAATGAAGTCGGGCACTGATTGAGCATTTAGGTCTGGCTTGCAGTTGGCTTTCCAATTGATCCCAAAGGAGTTGGATGGGGTTGAAGTCAGGGCTCTGTGCAGGCCGGTCAAGTTCTTCCACACCTTCCTTGGCAAAACCATTTCAATAGCGCTGAGTGCCCAGGGTCATTGTCATGCTGAAACAGGAAAAGGCCTTCCCCAAACTGATTCCACAAAGTTGCAAGCACAGAATCGTCTAAAATGTAATTGCATTAAGATTTGTCTTCACTGGAAATAAGAGGCCTAGCCCAAACCATGAAAAACAGCCCCAGACCAAGGGGTATCCAGTTACATTTGGTTATATAGTATATATATAATTTCATTAGACCACAAAACCACATATGCCCCTATACAAAGAATTTTAAAGTCTGCATGTCATCAGAAACCTCTCCAAATATCTAAAATATCCTCTATTGCACACCGGACACGTACAGGCATGTAAAAAACATACACTAAAGCTAAAATAACATTTATAAAAAATCCTGACAGGATTGCTTTACCAAGAGCCATAGGACCAGTACATGCAAAAAAAAGTACATGAAATCAAAGATCCACCACCACATTTCAATGTAGGTATGATGTTCTTTTCCACATAAATGTCCTTCCAACTAAAAAACTCCATATTGATCTCATCTGGCCACAGCACCTAGATCCAACTGAAGTTCAAAACTGTCTCATCCCTGAAAACTGTGGGTGCACAAAGTGCTGAGAACAAGGGTGTTAATAATTGTGAAACCAATCCTTTTTTGATGAAAGGAAATATTACTTGCTAACCAAAATATTCTATTCTGAGCAACTGTATTAAAATAAAAGAATATAACGTTTTTGGAGCATATAGCTTAGCTCATGCCCAGCATTGTTTATTTTATAAAGCCTTCTTTGCTCATCGTTATCAAGGGTGTGAATTAGTTTGGAGGGCATTGCACTTTAGATCATTCACACACCAGGGGTTTATTGGAAACATCTGGTACTCTCGAAAAGTGGACACACTGGAGACACTAAGCCGAGTTATGTGGACAGGACCGCTGTCAGCCGGGGACAGTCAGGTGCAATATTGTCCCAGGCCCTGGAAGGGGGCAGGGGAGGGCGAGGGGGGACAGTGGTCTGTTGACTTGCGGTAAATATTATTGTCCTGGGCCTGGGAATAATATAATAATATAATTTTGTCCTGAGCCTGGGAATTTCACTCGGCAGCCCTGCATGTGGACAAACATGTCGGAGACAGTAAAACAGGCCACGGCCCACAGAGACAACTGCTAACAGAGCCTCCTGGTGTCTTACTAGACATGGCTACTGGAGCATTAAAGTCACCAGACTCATACTGATGACTGAGACAAGTGATTTTATGTGTTAAGCTGGGATGTCGCTGCTCCAAAGGCACATGACCGATAGCAAGTTCCATTAGGAATTTCAAGCTGAATTGAGGTTCCTGGGGAAGACACATTAACAAGTGCATCTGCTGCGGTTAAATGTTGGAATAAATATGAGCCCTGCATTTTTATATTCCATTAGCTATGGCTTCACGTTTTCCACCAAGTATCTAAATAAATAATCAGACAGCCCCTGAAACATGAATCATCTTTTTACAATAATAGAAAATTAATGGCTCGGCTTGGGTAAGTAAATTACACCACATGCATCTTGGCTGCATTATTGTCCAGGAAATAATGACAAAGGATGCATTATAGCCCTGTGAGATGGGAATGCACTCAACTAGAAAATCAGGGAAATCTGACTAAAAGTGGACGTTCACTCCTGTCAGGGCTTTGGTCCTCAGAATCACCGCGTATAAAAATCAAATTCAGTTTGGATATTTACTAATTCATAAGCCATTAGTAACATATTTTATGTACAAAAGCTTCTGACAAAAATAATCTGAGTGCTGCGGAAAGGCATATGGAATTAACATTTTAGCATGATGCACTTAAACAGAGGGAGATGACTAAATGCAGGGCCTTGAATGATGCAAATTGCAAAAATAATTTTATGGAACATTAGCTACCTGTTCAAATAAACTGAAGTATATTTCAGACATCTTATAAATCTATCCAACATTATGCTAAATTATGTTCCATCATTATCAATTACAGCATCTTTCTTCAGCTAGACTTCAAGAGTCACCTAACATTATTAAGCTCTTAGGGCTCTTTGTTTGGTATTTATTTTTTATGATGGGGCCTTCGTCTAAAGAGAACTTTCGCCACATGAGTCATGCTTGTTTTATGTGCCAAATAATATATTCCTCAATAACATTATTGTTAATTTAATTTGATTGTCTTAAAGTGACAATCTCGAAGGTTTCAGTTTCGTTCTCTATGGCGGTACCAATGGCGAGAAGCGGTAATTGCAGGTGTGTTTTTGGACCTCACTTCCCATAGATCCAACCGGATCCAATCAGTGTCGCCTGTGTGACGTCAGTCAGTTGGCACGCCAACTATAACACTTACTATTTACTGAATAAAAAACGGTTGTTATAAAAGTAACGTTGTGTACATACTCATTCGTTGTCTAATATTAGGCTAACTCAAGATGTCTTTACACTGCCGAGCCGGGTTAAAATGCCGTAGCAAACCTGGGGTAGAATTAGTGATGATCAATTTCTGCAAACGTTCTTTATCCACCTCTTTCCCGGTATGAACATCCATACACAGAGAAGAATTTGCGGGATTCGCTGTGGCTCATGCAATTATGTATCTCGTGCACAATAAGCAGTCTTTCGTGAATGATTGTTGTGTGGTATTTTTGAAACAACTGCCTTGCAAAATGTTACCCCTGGTGTTTCTGGTTTTGCTAGCTAAACTGTTCGAGAATAAAGCTGAGCTGGGTGTTAAATTAGTAATCAGAAGAAGAAGAATAAAACAAAAACAAAGGAGATTTCATCAAAAAGGGCATAAAGGCTGAAGGAACATATGAGGAAGCTTAATAAAATAATAACAATGCTAATCCATACTGCCGTATTCTTTTATTTAGTTTTCTCCTGCATGACGTCTTCAGAAATCAGACCCGGCTCTGCTCCACATACCCCGGCTTTATTCCGATCATTATAATATATTGATGAACTCGATGGCAATGTAAATAACGGTAACGTTAAGGCCAGTTCAGATCAATTATTCGCAACGAGGCAAAACTGCAACATTGCAACAAGGTAGCATTGCATTCAAGAGACGGTTTACAAGGTCGGTACCAATCGGTAGCATTAGCTAGCGTTTTTTTCTAATTGTTGGCCGACATTAGATTGTGTTAATTACATTAGCTAGCTAGCTAACGCAACGTTACCTGATATGAGAGATGGATACTGTGCGCAACGTTATCTAAACTAATGTTGTCTTTCTTGACATGGTCCGGTAGCTAGCGTTAGCTGTGCAAATAGCTATGTAATTTAGTAAAGTTACATTGTCATTAAATGTAATACGAAATCTACATCAACAAATAATATGATCTCTCATGTTACACAAAAACTTTTTAGGGTTCCATAACTCCCCCAACCCCCCTTTCTCTGTTATTGTAACGCATGCAGACACCGGAAAAAACAGTACACCGCTCACACACAAGTGAGTTGAAGAGTGAGCCTGTTGCATTAGTTCCGCCTACCCTCTCTGGCAGACCAACCACTGATGGGTTATGAAAAACGCATCACTAACTGTGCGCCGCTTGTGATTTTTTCCCGGGAATGTCGCAACAGACACCAATTTTTTAATTATGAATTATGATAATAATAATAGTATAAATTAATATAAAAATAGGCTCAATCACCATTGTGTTACCCAATGCAGCGATAGATAGTGACTTAAAAGACATTTATTTTAATGAAAATCGAGATTATTACTTTAATCTTTTAAAGGATCTACAAAACTCATATTAAATTACAAAGAAAACAAAGCAATTATAGTAATAAATACTGGATGCATACCCTGTAAAGCATGAACATATGCCTATTTAAGCTGCACTGCGAAATCCCATGTTTCATAAAGTCATACATTTACAAAGAATTTGTCAGTGACAAAACTGGGATTGCTATTTAAAAGGCTCTTATTTGTAAATAAGAAATGTTTATTTGAGGCATGACTCTCATAAAAGTTTTAACTTCATCAATAATTGTACATGGAAAAAAACTAATGAAATCATTTAATTAATAAATGAAATGGAATGAAATTCATTCATTCAGTCAATCAGTATACAGTAAAAAATAAGTTTTTCATGTCTTGTCACATCTGACTTGATGTCTGTAGTTTAGGGAGGTGTCCAGAGGGGGTGTTGTTTGTCTTTTTCAGCCTGTGAGAGCAAAATCCAATTTCTGCACATAAACCTATTTCCAGCAGGGCCCCATGAATTATCAGCCCCTGCACAAATCTATTGTCTATCTATTAATTTATTAGGACCCGCTTCACTGCCCTGCAGAGGAATTTCTGGCTGGAGCAGGAGAGGATCTGAGCAAGTCATAAATAAATTGTGTGCTCCTGGACTTTGTCTGAGAGGGCTAGAGTATGGAATCTGTTTTTCATTTCTTAGCCCTGCAGTCTTCTGAATAGACCGGGAGAAGGTAGGCATCCCTACATATGTGCAGGCATCTCAAGAGCATGGCATCTACCTGATGTAAACACAAAAAATCATGAGGTAAATATCAGAAAACGATACCATTACCAGCCAGCTTGTTCACTCTCCAGCACTAGATCAATGACTATAGAGTTGGTTGAGCACTATGCTTTGTTTGCAGGTGGACTGCTGCAAGATAACTGTGTGCTTTCCAGCAGGTGCAATTTAAACTGGGTACACACATATTGACATTATAGTGATAGATTCCAACTTGGCTACTGTCCAGCCAGGAATTAATTCCAAAGCCAGATGAATGGTCCTTGATTCCTTGATAGTTTGATTCTTGATTAGTCTAGACTGGAGCAGTCAAGCACTGGGCAGTGAGGATGAAATACAGTTCTGCAAAAAAGTATTTGCCCTCTTCCTGATTTCCTCTATTATTGCATATTATCTTTAGACAAAATGTAATATTAGACAAAGGGAATGAGAGTAAACACAAAACAAACAATTATTTTATTTATTTAACAAATAATAGTTATCAAACACCCATATCACCCATGTGCAAAGGTAATTTAAGCTTAACAACTGGTTGGACCACCTTTATCAGCAATAACTGCAACCAAATGCTTCCTAAAATTTTATACCAGTCTTTCACATCACTGTGGATGAATTTTAGCCCACTCTTCTTTACAGAAGAACTGCTTCAATTCAAACAAATTGGTAGGTTTTTGAGCATGAACCGCTGATTTCAGGTCCTGCCCCATCTCTATTGCATTCAGGTCAGGACTTTGACTAGGCCACTCCAAAACTTTTTCTTTCCTTTTCAGCCGTTCAGATGTAGACTTGCTTTTGTGCTGGAGCATTATCTTGCTGTATAACTCAATTACACTTTGGTTTCAGCTTACAGACAGATGCCTGGACATTCTCCTTAAGAATTTTCTGGTATATAGCAGAATTCATGCTTCCTTCAATAATGGCAAGTCGTCCAGCTTGCTCACACCACAACACGACCACCACCACGTCTGACTGTTGGTATGATGTTCGTACTGTGAAATGCTTGTTTTGTTTTATGCCAAATTTGTTTTATGCCAGACATGATGGGACCCACATCATCCATGAACCTCCACTTTTGACTCATCTACCCATGGAACATTACCCCAAAAGGCTTGGGAAACATCCTGGTGCTTTTTTTTTGCAAATTTGAGAGGCCTGCAGTTCTTTGGATGTTCTTCTGGGATCTTTTGTGACTTCCTGGATGAGTTGTTGCTACGCCCTTGAAATTTTGCCAGGCCAGCCAATCCTGGGAAGATTCACCACAGTTCCAAGTGTTCTCCATTTGGAGATAATTGCTTTCATTGTGGTTCAGTGGAGTCCTAGAGCCTTAGAAATTGCTTTTCAGGCTGATATATTTCAGCAACCTCAACAATCACTTCTGGAATTTCCTTAAATCGTGGTATAGTGTGCTTGTAGAAACTTTTTGGTGACTAGTTTGCTGATGGTAAGGTTCAATAAGAGTGCGGTTCATATTCAACAGGGCTGGCTGAAATCATGTCTGGCTGTGTTCAATCAGCTGAATATGATTATAGATTAAATGTGGTTAATTGGTTGATTGAGTAACTAAGCTTTCTAAAGATTAGACAGTTTAGTGTGATGAATATGCAGTAATAGAGGAAATTAGGAAGGGGACAAATACTTTTTCATGGTACTGTACAGTATTTGCCATTTGTCAGATGAGGAGGGAAAAAACCCCAAACTCCAAGCTAGCCTCACATTCAGACATAACACAGGTTTTTAAACTATTGACTGCACTGAAGCAGCAGACTTCAAAGGTCCCTCTGACCTGTTTGCCGAGAAGCCTCAAACCAACTTCTTTTTCCTCCCTACCCAGTACTATATGTTTCATTATTAATATGTTTTTTTCTCAAGTTTTGCTCTGACGCAGTACATTAAATAAAACATTGTATGGTTCATGAAAGATTATGAAAGAGCAGCTCGTAAGCAGCAGGAGGTGTAAACTCAGCACTATCCATTCTAGTATATAATGTCAATGCCAGCACCCTCCCCCTGTGCCCTGCAGGCATATTGGCGGAACTACCAATGGATGCTAAGCTTTTTCCGACAAAGCTTCGAAGATAACGCTTCTTCCTTTTATCCCACCGCAAATCAATTCTGGGCCTTACAGCAAAATCCCATAAAGTAACTTCAAACACTAGTACTTACTCCAAAAATTTGTATTATGGCTATATCCCTTTGAACTTTTATGACTGAAGTTTGGAGAAAAAAATGATTTAACTGTTATCTGCTAAGACGGCTGAGTGTCAGCACTTCACCTCAGTTTTTGTTGACATATCAACCTGCACCTTTCCTGTGTTTGGCTTTTGATTGCTCCAAACCACCCAGGCTTGGTGGTAAATACAAATGCTGCTTGTTAAGTTAATGGCTGCAGTAAATGGGAGTTGCCTGGTAAGAAGCTTGACGTGTTGCTGCTGAAATATTCATCGCCCGTCCACGAACCTAGCAGAAGGCTCTCTGCTGTAAAGCAAAGAGGGGAATGCTCAGTAATAACAATGCTGGTGTTATTTTGGCTGTGCCTAGTCCAGGAAGGCAAACAAGCCCACATCAGAGAGGACTTCTGGTTTACCACCAAGGCAATTCCTCTCCTGGGTCTGGGAATGAAATTGCCCCAAGTATTATTTTTGCAAATCAAGGGATGGCTTTTCCTCAGCTTGGGCTGAGACACGGGGGAACCTTCTGTGGTAAGCTTTCAAACAGGCACTTGAAACATCAGTGTCCAAAAATGATACAGAACGTGACCATCTTGGTCATTCTGAGAATTTACCGAATGTGTCTTGGAGCAGGGGGGAAGGTCATCCAACCGAAATGCTAGCATCATCGAAACCCCTGTATGTCGTGAGGGTATCGACGGCCAGCAGGATCAAACGCGCCAGCCGTGCTTGCTTCCAGAGACTGTGATATTACGCCGTAGCCTTTAATTAAGCTGCATAAAGCGTGTTGTAAGAACACAGCATTAGTGCATTAGTGTATAATTACCAGAGAATAGCCCTCGTTCCCGCTGTAATCTCGTCGTCGGGATCCCTAATCTCCCACAACTATCAGCTAATGATGAAGGTCGCTTAAGCTTCTCTTCTAATCTGGGCTCTTGCTTTGTAGTGAGTTGAGTGTTCTCCTCCTGGCTGGGGCCCCCTACCGCTCCTCATCCCAGAGACAAAAGCCTGCTGAAATTATCCAGGGTCCACCTCTCAATAAAATAACTCCACTTGTGTTTGTCTCGCTTCAACAAAAACACACCCTACTGGCATGCCGCTGCCTAGAGGTCACGCTGCCTCCACGCCTAAAGCCCCCTTGCTTGAGTCAACCCCCCCCCCCCCCCCCCGTCTTGACCCACTCACTGTGAGACAAACATGGCAAACTACGCAACAGATCTCAGGGCCTTGTTTTGATTAGTTAGCCATTGCTGCTTAGAATATACAAGTCATCACACACACACACACACACACACACACACACACAGTTCCTATCCATAAATCTCCTTGCTTCAACTATGTTTCTCTTTCATAATGATTTGTCATACTAGATGCTTATGATTAGCACTAGGTCTTATATTTTGTCAACTTGTAAACACATGTCTTAAGAATTATACATTGATCTGTTGCAACCATACTTGAATATTTTTATTTTTTGCTGAAATTTAACTGGAAATATTGAAATGACTGGAACACAAAATAAAATGTACATGTAATCCCAAGATGTATAATCTTGTCAGTCTTTGTAGAGTAGCAAGCCTTTGTCCAAACTAATATTAATATTAATCAAAACCTATATTAATTTCAATTGAGAATCAAGGGATTTATGCAGTATTTGGTGTTGCATGCAATAATGTATGCAACACCAAACATCAAACCTTAGGGTTGAAGAACAACATTTTGGCCATCTCTGTAATTGCAAGCCCTGTCTCACGAATCAAGCAGAAAATTAGCCTGATTTCACTAAAAAAAGATAATGGGGTTACTGGCTTGAAAATTCCACCAGCTGTTGCAATCATCAAACCAATCTGTTTCAAAAAGGCACTGTATAACTGTAAAGCACTACTACTGAGATACAGCAGAATTATATATTATATTGGAAAAATAAAAAATAGTGTAAGTACCACAGGTTAATCTATTCTGTTTACGCAATTCAGATTAGCCATATATAAACAATCAATCTGAGGTAATATTTTACTTACTACAGGCCCAAATACAAAACACAAAAGAATACACGATGGCAACTGTCACCTTCAAATGCATTTTTGAACAGTGGAATTTGTCCTCATACCTCCACATCAGCAGATGCAATTGAACTTGTGTCAAATAGTGAAACAGAGACAATGGAATGCTGTTGACTAAGGGGAGGGACAGCTAATGGAATATGGCCCTGTTTTGCATTTGGCATGCCATCACAGAGCAATAGTATTCGCCTGTCAGTGGAGCAAGGTCAGGCAGCCTGCCCATCGTTGGGCTTGGCTGCCACTGGATGGCTTGGCCACTCGCCAAACGAAACGCTGCGCTTAATTGGATGGAAGGACAGCTCCTGATAAAGCAGCCTGCTTTTAAACTTCCAATAACCAAATATGTCTCTGATCACCGCAACCTCCTGCGATATTAAGACAGCAGAAAACATGGTAACACCAGCTGGAACAGAGGTATCATCACTAGCTGTTACAGTATTGGAGGTGACTGACACTGTAAACACAGCCACGGGTCAAACAGGAAGGCCAAATGCTCTTTCTTTATGTAATTACCATAATTGCTGAAGAGAGGTCACTGCAAGAGGGAGCACTTTGGCACTGAGACAATATGGAACTAGAGGAAAGGCACTAGTTCCATATCCTCTCAGCACCACATTAATTAGATGCAGTGATTCATTAATTAGAAGGGCCAGCAAAGGAAATTACATACCTTGAACAGGAGACATGAAGTTGTTGTCCAGCTCTATGCCAAATTCGCATAACATATGATACACAGTGAACTTAAAGATGTAGTTATGTTCGGTATATTTTATCGCCGCTTCATCCATCTGAGTTACCTACCTCAGAGGTGAATGAAAGTTTTTGTCCTTTCATGAGACACCAGTTAATACATTTCATAAATAAATATCTAGTAACATATAGGAATCTAGTAATCTAGCGACACCTTTAATTTGAGTTAGTTTAATTGGCAGAGCCCACTTATTAGAATAAAGAGTCAAGACAATTTGTAAAACAAACAATTAATTAACAAATTATTAACAAAAGACATAGATGCAATATCTATCTCGGGTTGTAGCCAAGGCCATTGGTGTCTAACTCCGAGTAAATGTGTTCTCCTGGCCAGGTAGCTAATGAAACTTCATCCACTACGGGATCAGTTTATTTACTAATTTTACACATCGTTCTGCAACATAGCAACAAGTGAACACACATAGCCTGTTTACCTTCCTGTGATGGTGAACTCGCACAGCTTCCAGGAATAACTGCCTGACAGGATTTAAGGACCCTTTTCTCGAATAAGCAAGGAAAACCACAATGGAGACCGGCTTCTACAGACAGCCCAAACCAGGGATGTTGTCCAAGCCACTTTCCTAAGACATTTGACAGACTATTATTTGGCAATATCTCCCAAAAAATGGATCAAAATCTGAAGTCATTTGTTGTAGACAAAGAGATGGTAACTCTGAGTGTTCAATCCAAAATATGTTGCTCAAGCTCCCGTAGATGAATACTGTCTGTAATTGAAACCCAGGCCATGTCATAGTACTGTAGCTTCCTTTGTAATGCAGTTGACATTTTCCCTTGGTGAGTACATGAATACAAAATTGTGAATGATCCACTCTAAAGATTCACTACATTTGTTACTTCAGCCTTCTGTGTTAACTGGGTTCAACACCAAACATGCAATTAAAAATGCAATTACTCTTTAGCACCGCTAGAGCTGGGCTGATTTCCACAAATACATCCTCTCTTTAGATAAGTGAATTAATGGTTCAATATATTCTTTATTCTAGTAAGCACGATGAACCACGTTAGCATGGAGAAATTTGGTCATGGCTGGATGCCGTTTGCCATAGATAAGCACAGCTAAGTGATTGTTTCCATTAAATCTCCAATCTAATTAATGAAGAATGTGATCCTCAACTTTGGTTCTTGGTCCTTGGTCCTACCTAACGTTGAACCTCCTTACACAAGTTAGCACTGCTGATCATAAAAGCAATGAGCAAGCAGTTGAGTTATAAAAAGCAGAAGTCTCCAACGGGAGCCTAGTTTATTAGAACCAGGTTCTTCAAAAGGAGCTCATAGCCACCACCAAGGAAGCTATGACCTATCAACATGCAACTATACACCACCTAGAGGACTTACTGTCCAGCAGGTTAAATTTGTCAACAGGAGCTAGCTGCACATAGCCAGAAATAATATGTGGTAGCTCAAGGCAAGGAAAGGGCAGCACCCAACCTCAGCTGCACCAAGAGGCAGCTGCACAAAGTCAAGCAAGAGATTTAGATTCCAGACTCTAGCTGTCATTATGAGAGCTATCCAATAGCTTTACCTGTTTGCTACAAAAAGCAACTTGAGGAGTCCCACAGTGATTCTCAATATTTCTCCCCTCCTCTCCACCAGCAGGTAGAGGAAAACCCTTTTTCAGTCTCCTGCTCTCTCTTTAGGAGAAAGACAGAAAGTGTTAGCAGTGATTCTTTGCCTCCAGCATTTCTAGATTTGGCTTCTGCCCAACACCGGGTAGAGAAAAGCCATTCGTCCTCTTTCTCTCTTCACCACAGAGAGGAGAGAAAGGAATCCAATTCTCCGCATTGTAGAAAAGGCGTGTCCTGCTTTTCAGTCTCATCCACTCGTCTCCAGGTGAGAGGCTCCTGAATGCCATTTACCTCGCCTGTCTTATAGCCATATGGTTAGATGTTAATCTGCAGTTGGCTGCTGACCTGATTCACTCACCCATTACCAGGAGAAATGAGGTCTACAGACTATGGTTATCCTTTGTCACCATATAAAAAAGTGAGACAACAGTCTAAAGACTGTCAGTCAGTTTAATTGTCCTAAATGAAAGGGAGGACATTAGGGCTGCAACAACTAATCGATGATGTCGACAAAACTGACAATAATAATTTGTTGTCAACTAATTTTTTTATCGATTAGTTGAGTCTTGAAAAATTTTGTAGGCCTCTGTTCCAAATTGTATAGCTGTGTCCTATTTAGAGCGTAATAGACCGAATCGCGCCATTCTGGATAGAACACCGGTCTTGCACATTGACCACGTAGTCGCTGCGTTACTTCCTTGAGTGAATGAAAATACATTTGAAAGATTTCGGTGACAGAAGTGGCAGCTCTACTGGTGAAAACTTGTGTGCAACCCAAAGTAAGGGAGCACTAGCAGCCATACCACCACACACTCTGCTCCTGCCGACTGGCTGAAGCTAAGCAGGTTTGAGCTTGGTTAGTACTTGGATGGGAGACCACCAAGGAATACTGAGTTGCTGCTGGAAGTGGTGTTGGTGGGCCAGCAGGGGGCAATCTTCCCTCTGGTCAAATAAACCCCGATACCCCAGTGCAGTGACGGGGACACTGTACTGTAGGAGATGCCGTCTTTCGGATGAGACGTTAAACCGAGGTCCTGACTCACTGTGGTCATTAAAGGTCCCATGACACTATTGGCAAAGAGTAGGGGGTTCCCTGGTGTCCTGGCTAAAATCCCAGATCTGGCTCTCGCAAAAACTTGCCACCTAATCATCCCCTGATTTAATTGGCTAAAAAAAAAATGTTCTCTCCCTCTGCTCAGTGGCCAGCTATAGAGGATAGTGGTTGTACTGGGCAGCTCCCAGGTGTGACTGTGTATGAGTGTGAAGCAGGGCGTTCCTGCAAAAGAGCATCCGTGCTCAGTGAACCTACCCTGGGTAAATAAAGGTTAAATAAAAAATAAAACATTAAAGAATGTAAAAAGCTGAACTTGTGTGGCACAGGAGCACAACAGTGATGCACGAGCACCTGAAGAGAAAGCACGTTGGAACTATAATTGAGGAAGAAGAGGGCTAAGCACAATTAGTTAATACAAAATCCTCGTCAAAAGAAACAAGCGAGTCATTGACTGCTTTTCAACAAGCTCCATTTATCACAAATTAAACGAGTTTAGCTTCAGTGCTTGAGTTTCATTTAGAAAACCTTCGTAGTCCAACTGCATGACGGCACCACGATTTCTGGCGGGCGGTTCTTGTGCACATTTAGTTTGTTGCACCTACCACCAATTCAGCCTCATTAATTTGCTTACAAAACTGACAGCTCTGTTTGGAATTTTGAAAAAGTGTGGTTTGGCTGTGCATTGATGTGCTGGCTCATAGTTTGAATTTATGAATATGACTTGGACTGCACTTGAAAAACACCCTGTCTGGTAGAGGAGGACGAACATATGTAGAAGTTAAGACAGAACACAATATCGGCAGGCTCTGAAATGAACTCGAGTTTCATGTCTCCACTTGACATGCATGACCTTTATTAGCATGGCTCCATACCTTCTAGCTAATCTTAAAAAAATTGCCCATCATAATCAGACTGCCTGGAAAATTGGATTTTGGTCGAAGCTTGTCATTCCTTGACACAGGACAAGGGACCCAACCACCCCCTATCTATCTACCCCCTTTGGCTTCAGCAAGGACTGACAAAATTCTGCCAAAAACCAACTAGGACACTCTTAACCTATAAATGTATAACCATCGGGCACATTCAAGTCTGTCAGGCAATTTTTGCATCTCTATTCTGTATTTAATCCTGGAACATGTTTAGTAAACAGCGTAAGAATCTCCTCAGGCACACTGAACAGCGGACGTATTTGAATGGTGAAAGAACGTGTGTAGCCTTACCTGGTGCTACTGGAATGGGATTCATTTAATGTTATCTCAGTTATCTGTCTCCAGAATAGTGTTTTAACCTTTATTCTGTGCTAACAGTTATACACAGAAGGAGACGAGGGCTTCTTTCCGACAGTAGTGTGGCTATACTGTATATGGATCGCTATCTACCTTTCTAGGCACGGACGTGCTGCTAGCTTGTGTAACCTACTAAGATAAAATGATCTTGTGATGGCACTAGTGTATAGGCGAGTGACTACAGGGTGCAGATATCCTGAGTTCTATGTGTATGTTAGGACCGTAAAACTGCTAGCTGTGTGGTGGGTTGGAGTCAAAGAGGAATGACAGGTTAAAGTGAATGCAATTTATTATGCAGTATGTTCAATAATAGCAATATACACTGGTGCACTGTAAAATGTGAGTAGTGAAAGACACAATCACAACAAAATGGCAGTAACATCAATGACCCTGTTTGCATTATCTCTGCAAGCCTGTCAAACCAGGTTAACCTTTGTAGCACAGCTGGCTGCTGACTCATAGGTAACGTGCATTAACTACTGTTCACGTTTGAATGGTGTTCCAAGATCTTTATTCAGCATACCCACTGTACCACACCATCAATGACACCAACTCCATCCCTATAATATTGGCTTTCCAACCACAACAAACATGATTGCACAATATATGAAAAACCTAAGGTTTATATAATTCTATGTAAACTCAGTAGATGTGGAAGAAGTTTGCAGACCCAGCAGAATGATTGCAACAGGGCAGTATTGGGCCAATAGCGTTGTCTCTTTATCAAACCTTGCTGACTCTTTGTCAGCACTGTAAACTCAGTCTGTTCTCCTTTGGGGGTCTGATATGGGCCACACTTCTGTAAGAAATCCTACAATAGTTTCTAATACCCTGCTGAATGACTTCTATGCTGAACCTCATTTCAAGGCTCTAAATATGTTAATCACCCATTGCTGATCATGTGGTCAACCCATCTCATCGATGCAAATGAGTATGTAATTATGTTTTTAAGTAACAAATACTATTTTAAATACTACTGATCTCCACCCATCACTAACCTCATGGAGCATTATGGTAGTTTGTAATGCTTTTGTTTCTGAGAGCACAATCTGGATTATGAAAAGGAAATGTAAGCAATTATTTTGGAAGGCCTACATAGAAAAAATTGTGTTGTAATGAGATCCTGCATTAAGCTTGTTTGATTACTGGCTATTAACTTAAACTAAGATTTGCAGTAACAAAATGAGAGCAGCTTGTTAAGGCTAGATATGACTAATATGAGTAGCCTTCTTTAGATTAATTCTTGAAGGGGATTCATGTTCACCTAATTTTCAAAGTTATGAACATTTCAGAGAGCCAAACAACTTCCATGACAGCACGTTTAAAATACTTAAAAATATGGTTATAATACACTTTTGCTTACATAAAATGTACTCCACCACTTCTTTCACCTTTTTTCTACAATACAAAAATTCTATTGAAATTGTAGGGACATAAATGGAAAAATTGATGAGCCCTATAACGGTGAGTGTTTGGTCATCAAACAGCTGAGTCTTATTATGTGAAGGATTTATTTGATGTTTGTAAAACAAACTGCAGTTGCTAGCATCTAGCAGTGACGATGGCAAAACTTCAACAAAAAGTCTACTAACATTACTCATTATCTGTATGCTGCATCAGGTAGTCCCTTTCCAGCTTGGCCAGATACGTTCATCATATCATGCCGGATTTCAAAGGGACATCTTATGCAGAAACGGTGATGAAAGCCATTCCAGTTTTTAATATTTTTTTTGTGTCTGTCACTCACAGAACCATAATGTTAAATAATGTACGCTACATCTCATCATTAAGCATAACATATTTAATAATGACTTATGTTCTCAAACAAAGAAAATAATCTTGATTCAGTGTTCAATTTCACCATATCAATGTTCGTTTTTACATACAAACTACCAAATATATTTACTTGTTTAGTAAGGTTAAGACTCGCTGTCAGAAGCTACATGTTTCAGAGCTCTACTGAGAGCCTCTTTAATAATGTAGACTCCCTCCTTTGACTGCCAGAAAACTTGGGTGACAGTCTGCACATTATACTTTGATTTAGGGCCATATGTTTTAAGACCGAACCAAAAAAAAAAAGTCTGTGCATGGGCTGACATAAACATTCATAAGCAAGATGACACCGCTATAGATGCAATAAATGCCATCCCAATCTTCTTAACCACAAACAATGATGGACCAACTTGTCATTGTCTGTAACAAAGCGAGAATGCCCGTCAAACAAAACACCCCATCTGTTGAAGAAGGATTTAATAGGCAAGAAATGCATCCCTTGTTATCTTTTGTTGGAATGAAATCACCTCTTTTTTGTACATTTGTATAAGCAAGTCCATAGTGCATGCAAATGAATCTGTTTTGTAATAAAATCTTAGTCAATTTATTTGGAACGGTTTTGCAGTAATATTTTCATCATTGAATATAACTATCCACAAAAGGGAGCTATTTTGAGAGAGATTTCCATGTACAATTTATCAAATATAAAAAAGAATTAATTTTTTTTTTTTTTAATGTTTCTGGGTTATTTCAAAGTAGCATGTTTATGCAGATTTTAGCACATATTTGTATCCACCATATGAAAACTCACCATTTTGTTTAAAAGTGTCATCTATTCACTCAAGATTTGCTAAGCAATTCTATCCTGAAAGTAGTGTCTCTCCTGCAGTCTAAGCTCACTTTGGGGGGGGGGCGGGGGGGCAATCAAAATTTATTCTCAATTATTTCTTGTCGATAAATGTGTTTGAATCTCCTTCATAATATGTGGGTGAGATTTTACATCACTGTGCTTTCCATACAGCATCTCAAATTGCAATCCAAAAATCAGTTGTACAAATATTCCCTGGGTCGTAAATGGTAGGGTCATAATAAAAACTAAATTAATTCAATGAATTCTGCCGTTAAATTATCTGAAATAAAAGATCACCATTACCGAATATAGCACAAGGAGCACATCATTCTGTAATGCTTTGTCACTAAAATGAAATATGCTGTACAACCATTTTCCATGCGTCTTGTTTTCAATTATAGATGGTGAGTGTAATTTATTCAGATTGCTAACAAACACTGAAATTCTGTTCTCTCCCATTATTGTTTGAGAAGTATGAAAAATACATGCAGTGTTTAAACATTTTACAAAATAACTTTCACCATGGTAGTGCACTTCCATTATAAACTTCCAGACTACTGCAGAGTTTCCTGCACATATATGTTTAATCATGGTTTGTCTGATCGGAGAACAATCAAAGAGTGAGAAAGAACTAATTAAGTTCTCGGTGTCAGTGGCAAAGCAGGAGATAGCAATGAGAATCCAGAAAAGGCCAGCTTTGTTACCCCAGCAACAGAATGAGCTTTAAATATTTTACAAGCTTTTATGCTCCCCACTCTTTTTCCTCAACATGTCTGTTATTTCATGCTAAGGTTGCATTTCTTAAATATTGAAGCAAAAATGGCATCATTCTCTGTGGAGGGAAACACCCTTCATAGATTTTAATTTGGAGAAAACTGAGGATTGGTGTCATGATTTATAATAGCTCTATAATAATCTCTAAGCTTCCTTATGTGAGCATGCCTCTGGAGTTGAGCCTCTTCATATATGTTAATGGTATGAAGCACTGTTTGGTCAAATAAAAGTCCAAATATTTCTCAGTTAAATAAGGGCTTGAATTAGATATCCATGTAAATGCTGCGGCCAATCAGCATTGTCAGGCCAGTCATATTTACTCTCCTCACTTACTTTTAATTTCTCCGCAAATAACAATGATTTAAAACCGGAAAGCTAGGGAACATGACTGCACTTGAACTGGACAAGACCGTGGTGGCCATTCACAGTAAATGTTCCAGTACATCACAGGCAGCGTGAGACTGTGTCTCAAGAAAGTGACCCTCTCTCGTAGCTGATTTGGGAGCAGCAGGACTAGGCTCCATGCTGGCCGGTGGTCGAGAGAACAGAAGCTGCCTCAGGGTTTTCTGTTTGAGAAATACGGCCCCACCCGTGCCAAGCTCTCCTGATTAATATTTAGTGATCTTCGCCAATGTTACAAAAAATCCCAACTGCTCCTGTGTTCCTCAGAAAATCCCTCTTTGCACCCTGAGGATAAAGGCCGACACAAACTGGTGCGGGTCCAACCGTGCATTTGCTTAGAATCCTTTCAGACGAAGTGTAAATCACTGTGTAATTCCCTTTTCTACACGCATAAGCACATGCGTGGATGTGAGCTCACATGTACACGCATGCACGCAATAACACAAATGTGTGTTGACCGCATGTATCGCTAAGCCATCCAATTGCAAATATTCCTTAATTTTACATCTTACATTTTACATTTCATCAGTTTTTGGATTTCTTGCAATATATACTGCCTCCATATTGACATACTTGTGTTGCACATCAATATTAGATTTTGAAGAGTGCATCATGCAAATGGCACTGCATAATGTATGCTTAGGCACTGTCGGAACACTCACAATAATACAATATCGCCATTTGTCTTTGCATTCTCTAAGCACTCAATTGCACTGGACTCTGAAAACAGCACAACTAGCTACTAGTCTGATTGGATAATAATATTATAGGTATAGCTGTGCAACAGTATTTACTTTATTTAACAATACTGGTTATAATTGGGACTTATCCACCTTTTGGTGATGTGATGTCACACTTTTGTATTTCTGAGACTAACCCAAATGTTTCCAACATTTGTAAGTTGATCTGGATAAGTGTCTGCTAAGTGAATGTAATTTAAACCGCAGTAGTGAAACTCTGCCACCAAAGCTGCAATGGCACAGCCTCAGACCAGGGTTACAAGGTGGCGGTTCACAGCATGGCGTCATATAAAACTGCATTCACCTTGGATCCACATTCAGGCTGAGAAAAATTGCAGGCCTTTCATTTATCCTGGTTCTCTCGATTGTTCGCACTCTTGCATTATGGGATATGCCGTGTCTTTGGGGGAGGGAGGGAGAGAGAGAGAGAAAGAGAGAGTGAGAGAGAGAGACTAGGCTGCGTTGTGCGCTGGGGATGTTCAGAGCTGAGGATTGACAGAGAGGCTCTGTAAACACAGTATACACCAAGAGCATTGCGTCTACCTTCTGATACATCAGACTCACGCTGAGACTGTCAAAATAACGTAAGTGCAACGTCTTAGCTCACACACAATGGAATTGGACCCATGGCATCACTTCAAAACATGCGAGGCGCACAGCAAGGAATAAAAAATGAAAAGGCTAATTTTGCTCCATTCAAATCCATTGCGCGCGTAAAGGCAAAATGAGGCACCAGGGTTTGCTGAGTAAAGCGTTCCTCAAATGTACCACAGGATTCAGCAAATAAACATATACAACAATTTCTGGTGTGTGTGTGTGTGTGTGTGTGTGTGTGTGTAGTAGTAGTAGTAGTAATATTTTGCATACACAGTGTTTTACAGTGTTCCTAAAATTGTTTTCACAGGAAAAATGAATTACTGAAAATCTCTTAATGGTGATTAAACAAATTTTCACAATTCAAAATAATTTGTTTTGATACAAAAAAAGTAAATGACTGACTTAGCTGCGCTAAAACATTGCCAGCGTTATCCTGAGCCACGAAGTGTGTGTGCAAACGAAAGAGCCACACTTTCAGTCGTCAAACAGAATTCATCCTGACAACAGGGGAATGAATCAATCTTAAAAAGCTCTCCAATGCAAATGCTCCCGCAGAAAAAGAAAGGCATCCAAAACTCTGTAAAATGTCGGATTCTACTAAAACCAGCAAGTTTTATGCGCGTACGCCTTTTGAGAGTGTCACTTTTTGTGATGCATCCTCCTCAGAGCTGGGAGAGAGCGAGAGAGAGAGAGAGAGAGAGAGAGAGAGGCCTGTGAAAAGTGAAGGCATTTATATTTTACTTCAGACTCGGAGCATGCTCCTCCGTCTTTTTTGTTTGGGATTTAAAAGGCGGGATAATGAACGACGGAGACTCCATTGTTCTTGATGAGAACTGGCATTCGGAGCGGCGCCCATCGCTCCCCCCCCCTACCCCCACCCCCACCCCCTAATTGAAACGATTTCCACCGCCGCCCCGCCTCGCCGCCGTTCGCGGAGCCGCTCGGAGGCAAGCGCGGCGGTGAGAAGGATCAAACCTCCGGTAGCGATCTCGGCGAAGGAGAAAAGCAGCCGTTTTACGGAGAGCGAGCGAAGGCGCCGGTTCGTTCCCGCCGCCGCTTCATCCGGCTTTGGTCTGGCTTCCTGTTTCTGGGAGAGGGAGCCGGCGCTGCAGTTCCTGTGATGTCCTCATTTAAAGTTCTTGCTCCGAGTTGTATACAATCCCCTCCGTTTAAGGAGAAAACAGCCGCTCGACGCGGCTTTGATATGTAGAAATATGAAGGCGGAGTATTTATTCCCCCCTTCAACTGGGGCTTGCCAGATGAAAGTGGCGGAGGGAGCGGGCTGAGGGTTCGAGATTAACAATAACGCGACATGAAGAGGGGTCTGTCAGCGGAGTGACACGTTATTTCTGCCGCCGTTGTCTGATTGCCCCAACAGCAGCCCACCATCAACAGGGACGATCACACGGAGGAGGGAAAAAAACACAACTGTCAGGCTCGGGCGACAAAGCCTATTCTCGCCGTGCCATTCCTTAAAAACCAGACATTAGAGGGGAAGAAATGAGAGCACGAGAAAGAGGGGTAAGACAGAGAGGAGAGAGAGAGAGAGAGAGAGAGAGAGAGAGAGAGAGAGAGGCTCACACATGGACAGCTTACAGGGGATACAAACCCAAGATTATGTTAATCTTCTCTCTTTTGTCCCCCGCAAAATGTTTTCATACCACGCCTTTTATCTGTGGAGGAAGGGATGCAAACCTCTTCACTGGGTGACAGTGGGTACTTTCTGTGTGGTTTCTGGGTAATTAACACCAGTATCAGTCCCTTTCTTTTTCTCTGCTCAAGCTTATGGTCTTCTTAGGGCCGGCAACAGGGGATTTTCCCTCACCCTCTGTCTGGAGACGAGGAGCGATTCCCAGTCCGGCCCGAGCAGGAGCAACCATCTGTTAGTGCTAGGAGGATCAAAACCTCCCTGGCTCTCTGTGGCGCTGACAATCAAATGGACAGCTTAAGTTCAGACAGGTGACTGAATTCATTAATGCATTCACGGCTCGGGAAAAAAAGGCGAGCGGTCTTAATTCGGCGTTAACGAGAGGAACCGCCGTCATTCGTATTCAAACCCACCTCTCCGCAGGCGGCTCATGCGCGGTCTACGCCGCTCCTGCCCCAAACATCTCGCGCGGACGCTGGCCAGCGCTAAGAGCCAGCCAGTTTACAAGACATGGGTTTTGTTACCAGGAACCGCTGAGTCGCGGGTCGCGGACTTGCATCGGTCTGCCTGCTGAGACGATATAAGTGTATCTCCAAAACAGTTTAACTCCATTACATGAGCTAAATCGTTTTTATTTTCTCCACATAAACAAAGCGAAAAGCCGTCAAATCGCGAAGGCACGTAAACCTAAATTTGCTTTTCGGGATGAATGGTCAGTTAGTCAGATCAGAGAGGTTTTAGTTTTTGGAAGAGAAAAAGGGGGGAATGAGGTGGAAACTTTATAACTCCATCTTTTTTTTCCATCGGCCCCCCGTAACTTATCTCTCTGAGCTTCTCAGAGCACACAAAACATCCAGTAATGCCACATCAGATCTTTACAAATTTCACAAAATCTTTTTCGGATGTTGAAAAAAACCCCGCGACGCTTGAATCCCTTTGTGGCCGTCTACTGGGGACTGACCCCTAATCTTTTTCCCAGGGAGGGTGCAGAAGCTGAGGACAACCTTGCCACCGATGCTAACAGCCGCTTAAACCCAGCGCGGGGGGACCGTGGAAATCCCACTTCTGAAAGAACACCACTGGCTTACGCCCACCGTATCTTCTTGAGCCATTCAGCGGGAGGTCAAAGGTGCTTCTCAGATAAAGTGCCGTACAAGGAGATCAGTAGGGGCCGGGCCTTTCTTGGATAAAATATATTTTTTTAAAAAGAACATATTTCTTTGCCGTGCCGTGATTTGCAACCAACGTCTTCGTTTGTTTTGTTTACTGTTTGACGCCAAGTGCCACCCCCCACCCCTTTTTTTTTTCTTTTTTTTTTTAAAGATGCCTTCTGAATTCTGCCACCCCTCTCCACTCAACAGATGAAACCTTTGTAGCTGAGCTGCCTGTGATTGTTCCTCTCACGGGCGCTTTGTCTTACACAAGACGCACTGCTCCCACAAACAGGGGGCGGCATCAAAGACACGGCAGATAGACTCACATCAGTGGATTAAGGTCTTCTGCATGATAAAGTAGCTACCTAGGGTGGAATTAACTTAATAAGTGAAAGAATGTTATTGAGAGGGAATAAAGTACCAAAACTCTGTCATTCTCTTCGTAATGTCCTAATCCAACGCCTGACACAGAGGCCTTAGGCCGAAGTTGATGTTAATCAGAGAAATGCCCATCTGTAGTCCTTGTCCTTAAAGCTATTTAAACTTCGCCTAAACTCAATTATTGTCCCTGAGAGACCAAGATGGCATATTAAGTTACGTGAAAGGGGATTCCGTCCCCAAGAAAGAAATCCCAGTGTTGAAGCACAGAGGTGTCAACACCGCTAACTAAATTTCAGTTAAACAGATTAGGAGCCAGATCTATGGACTTGAAAACAATGCTACAATGAGCCAAGAAAGGAGGAATCTCACTTTCAAAGCATCCTCTAAACTGTTAAGCAGTGTAATCATGGCAGATCTGAGAAACTGTGCTCGGGCATATATCTCTCTTTACACACCAAACACTATTTAAGACCACCAAGGCCTGAAATGCATTAACCCTAAACCCGTTATTTACGAAAAAATGCTGATACTTTAAGCAGTTCAGCTTCTGATTAAATGTTCATATTTTGGGATATAGCAAGGCTCTGTATTTGCTGTTTTACAGATTTATTCAGGTTTTGTCCCTGGACACTGCATTTGACCGCGCTTGCTTTTTGTCCTGTGTTTACCAGTTTTCCATAAACAAACATATCATCACCGAAACATAGCCTGACTGCTCTTCTCTCCTGCTGAGGGCTTACAAGACACATTCATTTCAGAGTGAAGGATGAAATATCATTCCTGGCAGACGTCTTATGGTGTGAGGAGATTTGGTGAATTGAACATAGAACACAGAAAATTGTAAAAAAATAAAATCTTAAACATGAATCAGTCAAGTTCTTAAGCCGGCATACAAACAATTCCCAAAAAGCTTCATATACAGCTAAAACACTGCTTACAAACAAGTCTATGAAATTAAGGCTACTATGTGCTTATACCTATACATTCACTGGGACTAGAAATGTTCAATTTCTGATTATTAAAGAAAGGCTATGGTTTTCTTGAAATGGTATACATTTGAAAGGGCCATATCTTAAAACAGGAGGTGAGGGGGTTAACTCTCCAGTTGTACTTCCTGTTTTTTAAAATCAAAAACAAGCTGATGGGTTTAAGCAGGCGGCAGAAACGTATCCGGGCGCGGTGACATAATTGACACATCGGGCGTCGTTTCTCGCTCGGCGGACGCGTCTCGCCCCGGCGTCTCACACCACCTCCCGGAGCGGAGCGCGCCGCGGTTCACGCCCACTCATGTGTCTCAATGCCCAATGGGGAGCTCTCGCTCGGACAGCGAAGACATTGTTCCGATCGACGGCCCGACCATTCTTTTTTTTTTTTTTTTTAATTAGCCTTCTCTTTCGTAGCAATTAAAAAGAGAAAGGAAAAAGCGAATGATCGTGAGATTAAGATGGGGTGTAAGGGAAAATTCTCGCGTCTCCAGGTTTCTTTTCTCCTCAAAGCTCTGTGAATTTGCCGTTCTTTAAGATGCCGATAAGCAGAGTGGCCCATGCAAAGGACGATTCTAGGACGATTTCACATTCAGTAAAGCACGTAAATCTCCCCCTGCACAATTCCTTTCCATATGTGGAATAAATGACCAATCAGCGCCAGTGCATGGTCAGTGGACTCGTAGGCCGTTTAGCCAGACGGATCCGCCGCCGTGGCGTGAAACCAAGCCGAATCTGCTCACGAGAAAATGACCGCTTACCCTTAAAGGTTACACAGTCCACGGGACATGTAAACGGGTGCATTTGCCCGGCGACGCTCTGAATTTCTGAGCCCCCCCCCCCCCCCCCCCGTCAAAAATTGCGGAGATTTGCCGCGTGAAAGGATTACCGCTTCCAGTGCGCTGTCAGTCTGCACTCGTCACGAACAGCGTGGGAAATGGAGCTGGAGGACCCTGGAGAACATTCTCCAACGACTCACTTTAATTTTCGTCCCGCGCGGCTCGGTGTGACACTGTTTAACAAACTGTAAATACTCTGTTGAGCAAGTGCCGCCCCTGTAATTCCTGTCTCCCTGGAAGCCTCCGCGTTCACCAGAGAGGCTAATGGGCCCTCCGGGGTTTCATTACCCCCCCCCCCCCCCCCGCCACAAGGGGGAAGATGTTTGGGGTTCCCGTGATGTCATCTGCCGGGGTTAAAGCCAACAATTATGTCCCTGAACTAGGAGGGAATGTGTGCCAGGTCAAGGTAGATGAGTTCAGGTAATTAAGCGCATTCCAGCTCTGTAGAAATTAAAGTGAGCCAGTAAACAAAAATAGCCCTGGTCTAACACACACACAGATGGCAAGGAGTCAAAGGCAGACAGGATTGTCTCTTTATAGTTTGTCTCCATTACCGCGCTCATTGGAGAGAGACAGCATCTTTCTTCATGAAAAGAGAAGCGCCCCAGCTTTAATTTCACATTTAGGTCTTTTTTTTATTGCTTGCTTGTCTTGCGAGGTTAAGGAGCTTGGAGAAATGTTTTCGCTCCGAAGAATCCAAGGCTAAAATACACACAACGGTCCCCGGGAGACCGCCATTTTCAGCAGCACTGATCAAGCGGGCTGTTTTGTGCACCAAGTAGCCAGTGGCGCAGTGCTGAAACTCGTGTCCGCAGGAGAAGATGCTTTTGGCTGACGTCCTGTACGGAGGCATTAACCTGTTGTGGGGTTCTGGCGGTGAAAGCTCAACAAAAACTGGGGCACTGTGTGTTTTGCTAGCGGCTATGCTGCTACCTCCTCCCAGGATAGGAAGGTTTAGCCTGTTTACTGTCTACGAAGCACCAGGGTCTCAGGTAGCCAGGCAGGGAGAACACAGGTGGCCTCAACACAGACGGGAATACAAACCCTACCTTTTTGGAAATGTGACACCATACTGTACCACTGCTCTTTATGGGAAATCTCTGCCATTTGAAAATGTGTTGTCCAAGTTCTCAAAAAATTCCACATGATGAAGGTTTCAAATAAGATCCTTTGCATTTTACTTTGTATTTTTATTCCACATACAGTACATAAACAGCACCTCAAATAATGCATGGGAGCAGCCATGTATGGATTTGTGATTTAAATAAAATGGCAAATTATATGTTCTGTGGACCATATCTAGGCCCCAAGGTGAAGGGGGGGCGGGGGGCATTTGATGGGTGGTGTCTATCTGGGATATTTTGTACAAATGATATGCCATAATGCTCTCATTGTATTTCCCGAAGACTTATTTGCATTATTAATGCCGACATTTTAGTTTCACAACATGATTGAGTGTCAATAATGCAGTCACATCAAAGGCTGAAAAACATGGTGTATTATTAACAAGCAAGTTATTAGCAATGAGAACCCCAGTAGGTATAGTTAGTGCCTAAATTATGACCACACAGCGCATGAGGGCCGTGGATAAGATGTGCAATCGATGTAATAACGCATTAATCTGGCCCCGCCTACGCCCGACACAGACAATCAACAAGGCGCAGTCGTGCAGCCGATGCATGAGGTGATCAGATCTTATTTACTTCTCAGCTCAGTAATGATTGTGAGGGAGCGCTGCGGCTCCACATTCAGCCCTAATGTGCATCTTCCCGCCAAGACACGCCATTGTCATGGATTACGGTCGCCCACCGCGGGCAAGTCGTTTCGCCTAACGTTTCAACGTGCGGATTCCTATATCGCCTTTTAATCTCCACCAAGGCATGAAGAGAGCCCTTCGTTTCTCGAACAGCGAGGAAACCAACATTCTGTTTATTATTTTCACCATGTATACCTATGTCCACATTTTTTATTTAAAAAAGAGCCTAACTCAAGAAGAAATAATGGGGAGAGAAAGAAACGGGAGTTAAAGGAATCAAATATATGACCTCAGGATAATCTAAATATGGGGGGGAGAAAAAATCCAAATCTCAAACTGACCACTCACGCTCCATCAGAATCATATTTTTTCCACTTCATGCTTGAATTCCCAATAAACTGCCTTTGCCTCTGTAAACAAAACACGTATTTGCACAGAAATTACAAATACAAGGAGAAGTGAGCTTTACATTTAATGCTTTGGACATTGCTGTTACTTCAAACTGGGGAAAACAAGGGCCTTTATGCGCAGTTATGGACAAAGCCTAGCTTACCATAGCTAAGTGGTTTGAGGTCATGAGATATTTTTTGACATTCCTAATGCTGCGACTTCACCAGCACAGTTAGCTTCAGGACAGATGGACGTATCTCAACAGACAAGCTTTAAAGAATATTAAGCAAATACATTTCGCTCGCATAACTCATTCTGGGGCTTCCGCAAATATGTCTTCAGTAACAACTCAGCTCTCTCTTCAAAGGTGACGTTTACAGGCCATAATGCGAGATTTCCTTTGGCGTGATAAGAAACAGACCAATAAAGTGGGAAGCTGTAATGAGAGCGGGAGTCTGTGCCACACTCGTATTTGTTATCTCGATTTATAAATCTCCTTTATATGTGACTTTTCTCTTTCGCTCCACAATGCTGTTGCCCAGCAGCAATATCAGAACAGACATATGTCACGAAGGCCACCTAGGGCTGTTCTCTGAAACATTACCATTCCATCACCTTACAATGATGATTTTATATCTGTGTATTCTTGATTTGAACCTGAAAAATGTGCTGTGTTTTCTGGAAGAAAAAAAGTCAATAAGTATTTAAAATTGAACCCCAGGGAATGTGTTCGGTTGAACCAGCAAACGCACACCCTAGTCAAGTCAATGAACCTTGCGAGCTCAAACTTTATAAGTTCTTAGTGCTGTACATCTAATAAAATACTTACTGTTGGGTTTACTGTCTCAGAGAACCAACAAAATTGAAGAAACAATGTGTTTCTTGGCAGCGGTGTGCTTTTGGCAGCTATTACTGAAGGCTTTTGGAAGTCAAAGTGCAGCCTAGTAAGACAGAACTCTCTATATAGCATTTCATTCTTTCCTACACACAAATCCTTTGCAAAATTGCTTCAGATACCCTGCCTTTAAGTATATGTGCAAGTGTTTACATTTATAAGTACAGTAAAACATAATTAAAAAGAAACAGAGATGTCCACGTGCCAGACTCTTCTTTAACAATACCGTCGAACATCAGGGATGAGTCAGTAAGCTAACAACACAGGCTATTCAGGTTTTATCATCTCTTCGTAAGTCATTTTTCCCTTTAGCAAATTAAAAATAAATATTCACAATCTTTCCATGCACAAGTTGTGCTTCACGCCAGAACTGCTTTTAAATATAATTTTGCGCTGAAGACTGAAATAAGATTAATAATAAAGTGCTGCGCAGACGAACGTATAAACAAACACGCATGCAAATGAGCGTGAATGCGGGGCAGCAAACATAAAGAAAGTACAAGTTAGGCAACGCAAACAAGTCTCGGCATCAGCCGAAAAAAAGAGCCCATAAAAAATTCTCCATTAGAGATTGTTTTGTTGTTGCTGTCAGAGGGCACCGCGTATCTGAATAAAGAAAGAGAGAAACCTGGCAATTGCAAGAAAATAATAAGCAAATGATTGCCCAGGAGAAAAAGAGGGGAAGGTAGGGGGAGAAAAAAGGAGAAGTAAACTTAAAGGAGGGAGCAGCAGCAGGCAAAGGAGTCTAATTTGAAGACATGAAGACAGTGCAGCTCCTCGGGCAGGGCTGCCCCATCCAATAAAGTCAAGTCCCGCAGCCCCGGCTGATGAAAGGGTCTGCTGGAGAGAGAGCTTAGCCTCGGCCACTGGGGGAGCGCGCGGGCACCCCTGGTATTCCAGCACGCCACACTTTCAAAACAAGCTTTAATGTGTTTTATTAAGACGGCCTCGTCTGTCGAAGAAAACAAAAAAGTTGATTCTTTTTTTTTTTTTTCCAGATTGGCGCATTCCCCAGCACGTGATTTTTTTATTATTTTTTATTTTTTTGGCATCTGTGGAATCAATACTCCTCCGCTGCTTCCCAACTGCCGATGAATTGACATTTCCCACCTATTTTGAAATTAGGTTCAGCGTGAGACTAGATTTCTTAAGTGTCTTATGAAGAAAAAAAAGAAATAAAATCATGTATTGCCCCTTTCTCTCCAAAATATTATTTATAGGGGGAATCTAATACAAAAATAAAGATAAAATAAAAATATTGAAATCCAGTATAGGGCAAAGCTGTGAGGTAAAATAAGAGTTCTATATCCACAAGCCACAAATGAATATTAACATTTTCATTGCAAATAGGAAGTTTTTAAATTATTACTTTTTTTTTTTTTTGGTGCATGCCAGGCTTGATGTGAGGAACTGTGAGTCACCTTAGGATATAAGTAAACAGACTCACTGACATTTCTAGATGTCCTACTCTTTAGCATCATCCACTGGAGAAAACCCACAGGATTCAATAATGAATTTGTTGCTTGAAATCCAAAACTGTACCAGGTATTTGACGTAAAACATTTGAGGGACCAGCCATTGGATGAAAAATGCCCTTCCAGCACATTCCCCTCCATCTGCATTTCCTTTGTGATGAGTGCTGAGATGCTAGGCAAAAGAGGGGTTGGGTAGGGTGGCGCAGTGGAACTGTCCGGAACGCTAATGATCATCTTAACTGAAATCTGCTGATTAGCCATGTGTGCGTCTGGCGGATCCACCGCGATTTATAGGCGACGGGAAGCACTGAGCTGGTGCTTTCAAACCGGAGACATCCTGAAGTGCAAAACATGCCCCTTCGGGTGTTCAGCCTATATTTGTGGTGGCCAATATAGGTTAAGGGAGACTCTTACACTTATGAGAGAAAGAAGCCAGTGTAATTTAAATTCTGATGACATTTACTGTCAGGAAGTATTAGCGCCCAAGCATCTTATGCACAGGCTTAGTCAGCACCAGTGGGCCCCGGGGTCTGAAGAAAGACGTTCCGCTTTACAGCAATCTTCTGAAGACCACATCTCAGTGTGCTCAGAAGCTCCCCCCCCCAACAACCCCCCACACTCCCTTTGCCGCTGGAATTGCCATCCACGGATAGCCTGGTGGAATGTCATGTATAGGGCTGTGTCCTCAAAATAAGAGACACCTTCAAACTGCATCAAAAAGATTTCTCCCCTCCTCGCTACAGCAGAAACAGACCCTGGTCTTGCTTGGCAAGCCGATTAAAAATAGCCCCGTCTCCTTATGGCTGTGAAATCCAGGCTAAAGCTATCGGTGAGCCGCTTTAAATAAAATGTTTTTCTTTACCGAATTACAAAAAAGGGCATTGTTAATCATATCTGTGTGCGTGTGCGTGTACTAGTGTATTTTTATTCCTAAAACAAAGCATGTTGAACAAGGGCTGGGCTGAGACTGGCTTGTAGAAATCACATGACTGAGTAATTTAACCCCAACAATCAGGCATGGCTCTGAGCTGTCCACCAGCTGTCAATCAAGCCTCTTTTAATATGTAATGGAGAACAATCACTAACGTACACATGGTAAATCCAATGTAGAATGAAGAATAGGCACCATTCTTTGCAACAGATCATATGCTATTTCTTTCTTGAAAACATCCACATGTTTGTATAAAATGTGTGTATTAACTGTTTGAACAATATTATCTCATTTTCATGTAGACGCACATCACTTTCCAAAATTACTGCATTACACAATTCAAGAGACATTCATATCATAGACAACAATTTACAGTATTGAATTATTTTGAGAACATAAAGCATTAAAAGGTATCCATTAATATATTGACAAGGAAAAGCATCTTTGCATTGAATGTTTGCCAATGGAATTCAAATCCTAAATGGAGGATTAAAGTGAGTATTACTGAGCCTTTAAACTGAGTGTGTTGGAATTATGACAGGTCCTTGGGAAATTTACAACGACTTCTTGTAACACATGTCATATATCATAGCTTCAATCTGTACCCTCACAACTACCTGAAGGCCACAAATGTGCATTTGCCTTTCCGTTAAAATAGAAAAAGACAAAAGGGGGGGTGGGGGTGCTAAAATCTCAACAGTGCTGAATTTAGTCTATTTTCGCTACTTTTCAGGCGAAAAAGGTATACTCAACGTTATGGCATTCAAGCACGGTATTCTCCCACCTGACACCCAAGAGCAGTATGAGCAGCAGGCTTTACCCCTAAACCGCAGGGGTCTTCTGTTTCTGAAAACATAGCTCCTCACACAACCATCTGTTACGCTGATTCTGCTGCCAAAACTTTCACGATTACAAAATAACAACAACAGCATCAACAGCAACAACAACAAAATTTCAATAACCATAATTCTTCTTTTTTTTTTTTTTTTTTTTTTTTTTAAAGAAGTGCAGCCATTTACAAGCAAGCCTGATGACGGCGTAACGACTTGATCCTCTCAAAATCCAGTCGGACTGACTGTGGATTAGCGAGAGGTTGGTTTTTGCCAGAGAGGGAACGAGCATGGATCCTTGCAGTACCCCTTTCTCCCAGTCATCGCATTATGCTGCTTCAGTAGAAGGCCCAGCCTGTGCGGGAGAATTAAAGATCTCTTTATATTGTTCCGCAGAAGAGCCTAGGGTGGAACAGCAGCTGTCATGGCTGAATACCAACGCAGGCTTAAAAACGCAAATCTGGCGAGGCTAAATCCCCAATGCACCGGCTAATTTATTTTAATACTGGCAACATTTTCATACTGCACTGACAAAAAAGAAGACTGGAAATAGATCAATTGAAGAAGATTGCATTTGTGGCAATAAATAAATAAATAAATAAATGATTCATTTTTGTGTGCACAGAATGTGCCAAAACAGTTTTTTTCACTTTTGTATAAAAAAGCAATAATAATACATTACAGTTGTAACATTTCAGAGAAAGGTACACTATTAATTACAGCATATTTTAACTCCAAACTGTTCAGGTTCTGAATGTGTAATAAATTCCAGACTCACAAGTATGATTTGGCTTCAAGTTTTGTTACATAAAAATAGTGTCACAGAATTAGCATCATTAGAATAATCCTAGAATAGCAACAGAAAAATATGCATTTCATTGTTGTAGAAGCACTCTGAAATCCTGCCTTCCAAAATAACATATTGTTTCATATCTGCACTAAATCTATTGCTCTATATGTCAGCCGGATAAGATAATTACCACTACCATCATCGTTTTTTTTTTAAACTTGATATATAACAAGTATATGTATATATCCTATAGCATGTACATTGTTTCCTCTTAATGCTGACCTAGGCACAGTATGGAAAAGTCTGTAAACAGGTGCTCAATGGCTGCAGTTACCCCATTTATTCCACCACCACCCCTGCTGTCACTATCTCAAGATTCAAGTCATTTATTTCTCTCATCATTTATTTAGCCTCCCCAACTCTAATGTATAATTCTAGGTAACAGGACTATGCTGTGCATGATTTTTATCACATACTTATGCCTGGCTATTATACCTTATATTAATCCCACAATTGCACATGTATGTGGTGCAGTTTCAAGAACAAAATATTAAATTTTTACAGTATCATTAAAAAAAACATTAATCTACTTTCATGTGAGGTTCTATTTTGTATTTAGCTTTTCCTAAATGGTGGCAGATGTTTTGTTTAGGTTTGGGCCAATTTGGAATGCGTATTTATTGGCCCTCATTGCCAAAACCGCCACTCAGTTTCAGTTCAGGAGAATGCAGACAAGGGCGTGCTCTCCCCTAAATCATTTGATGCCAGCCACTGCTTCCTATCACTCCGTGCTTTGCGAGCTGGGCTGGCACAGACATGAGTCGGAGGAAGACACTTCATTTGCAGCTCGACGGGCGGGGTCCCTGGTGTGTGAGGACGTGCGATCATCCCAGCCGACTGACCTCATCCAAACACCACGTCCGACCAGGGTGCTGCGAGGGCCAATTGCATCGCCCTACGGGGCTGCCAGCCACAGTAGGCACCGACACGGTCCAAATTTCGTATCAGACTGCGGTGCCCATCCATGCACTAGAATAGTGCTTTAACAGGATGAGTCCCCCCCACCCCCCCACCCGTAGCCAAATTTAACTTCATTCTAGAGACAAATATCACAGCAAAATAGGAATGCCTGTGTTATTTTTGTAGTTTTATCTAATTATATATTGTTTACAATTTTATTAACAAAGATGAACAACATGTGTTTTATGTTGACACAGATAAAATAACATATATAATAATGTGAACACATTTTGACTGCATTAAGTATGTTCAAATCACAAGCCAAAATTACTTAATGACAAATCATAGCCATATAACAGTATCTGTCAGAAATGTCTACTATTAAATGAAAATATTAAAGATTTACTCATTGATTTTTTGTAGCCAACAAGATTTGTTAATTTCTCTACATTTAAGTATAACTAAATAAATGGTAGTAACTTGCTAACTAAATGACCACTATTTCAGTCTACTTGATCATCACACAAGTGCACAGTGCAGCTTAAACTTCTGGCAGGCATTTGTATGTAGAAGCTAGAAAGTAGAAAAGATAAAAATATACAAATTATGTACAATTTTAGGAATACACAAGTATGCAAATGGTGATACTATTTTAATTGTAATAATGATATTAACAATGATTTTGTGCATCAGGGTATTAAGACCCATACTATCAGAAAAGAGTCTGTGACATATAGCCCAGTTATGTTCTCATTGACAACAACTGCATTAAAATGGCATACATTTTGTTTAAGACTAATTTGTCCCCATCAAGTGGAGAAACAGGTTTATGAAAGTCTTTGATATCTAAAGGCTCTTGCTTCAAAAACAGGGTTGCATAGTAAGGCATGCTGTTAAAAAAAGGATCAGGATCCATTTTGAACCTCATTCCAGTTCAGATTCTCTCTAAGCTCAGACAGAAAATGTGTCTAATAGAAATTAAAGAGTGAAATATGATGTCTTCAAAAGAAAATGCATTGTGCTTCTTATTAGCACAACCGTCCAAACCCACCAATCTTAAGCAAATGCTGTCATAATACGGTTTCAGCTGATTTGAGAGCTGCATTTTATGGAAACCATTTCAGCACAGGAAAGCTAGCAGCACAATCAGGTTAATATCTTTTCTGTATTAACTGCGTTTCGAATAAAATCGAGCAGTGGGTGGTAGAAGGTGGAAGTGTTCAGTCTGAATAATCCTCCTCCTTTTTATAGATAATTTTTAAAATTCTAAATATGCCGATAAGTTCATCTCGCCTCTCCCGACTCAAATAATTTAAAATAGCACAAAGAGCACACGCCTCAGGACTTAGAAGCATCAGAGGCGAAAAGGTGAATAATATTGCGATAGAAAAAAGGGAAAAGCAGAGACAAGTTGTTTGGAAGAGCAAATGGTGACATTTGTTAAGTACAATTAAGACCGCAAAACCTGTCATCTCCTTCCCCCTGTCTGCAGAGAGAGAAAACAGTCTGAAAGTTACAATTTTCTGTTTTAATTAAAAGTTGGAAAGATGTCGTGATGAGCACATGACAGAAAGCCATTATTTCCTGAATTTTAATCTCGGCTTCGCTGTTCGAAGGGGAGAGACCCATGCTGGCTTCCTCTTTAGCTGCAGCCGCTGCCGACCAACGTGATGATTTTTTTCTCCCAGGGTGGTTCTCAAGTTGAAGTGGAGAAAATTGGCAGAACTTAAATTGGTGGCATTTTGTGGTCTTTAAAAAAGGAGTCCTCATTAAAACTACCAGAGAGGCCTTCAAGTTTTCTCCATCATTAACTACCATAACTGTGGATAAGAGAACTACAATTATGGATTCGGATAAATCTTGTTGTCAATTTACTGCTGATGAAGCAGCGAGGCGGCTAACCCTGGTTCGCATTTCCCACCCCCCCATGTAGGCCTTCAGTGTTTTAATGAGTGCTGGCACTGCAGAGGGCTTGACATATGCTGGTTGGACAGCGCTGAGATTCTGCAGAGACACTCCATCTTCCATCCGCTCCCCCACCAGGACCTCTCTGTCTCCTCCACCTCGTGTGTCCCTTGCATGTTCCCTGGGTTTCATCTCCGTTCAACGTCTCCTTTTTCTTCCACTAAATAGGGCCGCTACGCCATATACCGTACTCTCGTGTGCGCTGTCCGATGAGGCCCGTGGTCGTAAAGATTTTCAGCTTCTTCGGTTGCACGTGGTTCGATTTTAAACGCAGCCAGGTAGCTCACCTGAAGCAGCACTCTCGATGGTATTGTTAGTTGCTGCATGTTAATTTCAGTTTAAGTGGTAGGCAGGATAATTCAATAATAAATTAACATCCGATGCACTAGTAATTGTGACAGATATACGTTTTATTTCAGCCTATGAATAACTCTCAACTCTCAAGAAAATATCACATATTGGGATACATTACTTTGCCTGAATAATGTGTTTGTGAATATCTGAAGATATTTGTGAATATAATGTAGATGAATATCTACAGTATATATCAATATATTTTTTCTCTACCAATCTATTTATCCATATATGTATTTAAATACATATGTATGTATGTACACTAAATGTGTCCCCTTATAATACATTCAGCATTTTAGCATTTTTTAATTAAATACAAAATAAACATAAAATACACATCTGCCAATAAAGATTGTTCTAATTACTTATTAGGTAGCTTGTGGATTCTGTCCAACTATTCTAGCCTAGAAGCATATGTGTTTTTTATTGAATGGACAACAACCTATTCAAGCTAGCTAAACCTGTTTACAAAATGAAAATCCATCTCTCCCACCAACAAAGCCATTTGTCAAAACAAATCCTGTAACATTAAGCATCTGCATTGAGGAAGTGTGCTTTCTGAGCAATTCACCACCACAGAAATATCTAATATTGAGAACCTAGCTTCAGAGAGCAGATGAACTACCATTTTGTCCTGCCCATTTTTTCTCTCCAATCTGTGATGTGATTCCAGCTAGATAGTCACTGAAAGTATTAACCTTGCCTCCTTGATTCATTTGCACGGCTGTTGAGAAAGAAAAAAAAAAAAGCTATCAAGTGCTAGTGGTGTTGACAGGTTGATATCATTTTAATGCAACGAGTTGTGTGAACAGTTTCAGAAGAATTTTGATATCAATCCAGCTGTCTGTCTTGAACCACTGAATAAATAAAAGAAAAACTATTTTATCACTAATGCTAGCTGTGTAATTTGCAAAAACATTGTGTATTAATTGTGTATGACAGAAACTCTGAAAAGTGTGAAGGTGATTTAAGAAAGCAGATATGTATCTTGTTTGATTGGCATATTTGCATCACCATCTTTGATAGCTAACAGTATACCTTTTTGGCTGGGTATCAAAAAAGTATTTCTAAATTGATATCGGTTTAGAATGATGTGATGTAAAGTGGCGTAAGTGATCTGTCTTCAGATCTCCAAATATTCACATGGGATATACAGTATACCTCTCGCCCAGGTTGAGAAATTCAATACATTTTCAGTTTTTAAAACCAGGAATTCAAATAGTCATATAAAATAACCCTGGGATATATAGAGAGATAAATCAACAAACTTTGAATTTGGAATGCAATTACAGGAAAACACTGACCAATGGAAGACTAAAAGGAGGGTGTAATTTTCACATATGGAAAGGTCACACTGGAAAAACAGACAGATCCAGCAGTCGCTATTAATAAATGGAAGACATATGACTTCTCATTTGACCTATAGGGCACATAAAGTACACCTAATTTTATACAAGGTCTGATTAGAGGGCTGATTAGTTTGAACATATGAAAAGTGAAAAGAAACGGAAGGTCAAATGTGTAAGAAAGGATTGTGTTTGACAGGGAAATGCAGTTGGTTCTGCATAGGTTCAAGAGAACTATCTGTTGAGAGACAGCCCTGATTGGTTGAAAAAGGAAGGCAGAATGGCACGTTAAATGGGCTAATGGCAACATACACTACAGAGAGGAATTGTAGAAATAGGTTGCTGTGGGTAAAACTGACCAGGACAGATTCGGCCACACAAAGTCAATTTTGGTCCCATAAATATGACGTGCAGCTTCTCTTCAAAAATGAGGCAGAGCTTCGCTGACGTTTTCCTTCAACAGCAACAATGAAGACACGATCAAGGGTGGGACATCTTACGAGTCTTATACAGTACGGTTGGAAAATAGTATGTAAGATATTGTTGCATACTGCCTGTCACATACTCCACAGTATGGAGTAACTAGTACAGTATGCTTGGACGCAATACACAGGACACAGGATGCAGTAGATAGGGCTCTGATTCAGACACAGCATTGCATAAAAACCATTAAACCTCACCCCACAGAAAATAAGCAGAATTACTCCTTTTCTTTACTTCACTGGACACCAGTCATGGCAGGTTCAGAAATGCTTTTAAATAATTTAAGTGACAAAAAAAAGATCAGTTTTCCAGATGTTTCACACAAAAACTCAATAGAAACACAAGAATATGAGAAGTAATGACAAACGCATATTGTTTGTGGTAGCAATATAGTTTTTTCCCCAGAAATGATAAATAAGATTGAACAAATTTTGTCATGTAAACTTGCTTTTTTTTTTTTTTAACATATTAGGGAAAAAAAGAAAAGAGTTATTTTTGAAAGGCCTGAAACACCCTTGTGACTGTATGACACACAACACTAACTTCAGATTTTTGATGCCGCCTGTCCATGCAGACTGAAACGACAGCACACTGTCGGGGAAGATTCCTGAACTGAATTGTTCGCGTAAACAGCCACGAGGCTTCCCAGCATTCTGGAGACAAAGAATACTTAATCGACGGACTAAGTGGCTTATTTCACATCATGAACACACAACACACACAAACACACACACACACACACACCACATACACCCATCCGCACACAAACCCACACATGCGTACACACACACACACACATGCACACCCACACACATGCACACACACACAAAAGTGACAGATGTGAAGGGAAGGCACTATTGTAAGATATCCTCAGATAAAAATGCTAATATCATTGTCCATCCCTTAATAAAAGCCTGAAGAAGGCATATGAGGCCTGTCACCATGGAGAAAGATACACAATTTATTTTCTGAAATAAAACTACTTGAATAACAAAAAAACATTTTATCTCACAGTATACTCAAACATATTGAAATTCCTTAATTTTTCTTGGGGCCCATACTACAGGAAAAAAAACACATTTTATAACTTCAGAAGAAAAACATCTCACTTTTACTGTGGATAATTGAAGGATATTCTTTGAGTCTGAAAAGGAGAGCTCAGCAGATTTTGTGAATCACACTTAAACACAAGTACTCGTGACAAATTAGAATTTCATTAAACATTTGTATTTGCTAAGCAGGATTAAACATTAGGGGAAATCATTTCTGATGCAGGTAGGTGCTTAGCATTGAATCATCGCTCTCAAGAAAAAAAAGGTTCTCAAAAAAAAAGGCCGGCCAAGCATGCCAGTGGCTGGCTGTGGTCAGGGGTTTAAGAAATTAGCAATGCTCAACTGGAACGGAAGCACCACTCCGGGGTCTCCACAGTGGAGGCCGTCTAATCATATGTAACATCTACCTTTGGAACGTAGCAGAGGGAGTTTACAATAAGCTTAACCCCAGCTCTTATATTGCCCACAGCAGGCTTCGCTTGCATGTTGTGCACTTTGAACACTATTTTGTTGTTCTGACTTTACTCGGTCCCTTAATCCTTCGTCCGCCTCTCCTGAAAAGAATACAGAAATATTTTAATGAATATGTTTAGCCACAACACTAAACACAAACCGCACACAGCACAAACGTGCAAAGTGTAAGAAGTGTTCTTTAAGGGTCATTCTCTTCTTGATGTTTACCGTAAACAAAAGTGGAATTCTTTTCATTTCGCTCTTGGCATTTTAGGACCGTCACTTACGATGACTCCACTCCGATGGCATGCGTTAATTTCCGCAGGAATCATCGCCGAAGCCCTTCGAGGCCGGAACAAAGTTCGTTTTTTGCACTGTACCTCGCAAATCAAGCCAGAAAGCAAAGCCTTTGGCAGGGATTTGAATGAAGTAAGCTTCCTCCCTTTTAATATCTCACAAGAGATTTTTTTTTTTTTTTTTCCTGCACTGATTCGCTTAATTTAGTGGACACCATGGCGTGGTCCATTTATTGGGGGCTAAACTTCTGAAGTGCCTGGTGCGCTACCCTGTTAAAACGTGGGAAGTGCCCGGGCCTGGACGTGGATCCATTTGATTCTGTACATAATTCTCCATCAATGGACCCCTCTGTCCCTGCACACAGGCATGAAAAGGAGACAGCGAGTTTGATTGCTCAATATTCATCTACATTTTCCCCTGGATGGGTGCAATATGGTGGGCTTAATTAACTTTTCTCAAAGGTGAAGCAGTGCGCACCATCTGCTGTGAGACAATCACATTTGTATGCCTCTCGGAATAATCCCGTTACTTCCATAAGAATGGGGAAAAAAGCAATCAAAACAAAAAAGGGAGAAGTTCCAAATGCAATTGCACTTTAAGAAATTTAACCTCTGCTTGCGACAATGTCACCAAACTTCTTTCTCCCCCCCTCCTATATTTTGAGAAATCCATACATCACATCACGACGTCTCCCCGGAGTCCTAAACTTGTTTCACAGTAATCACTCTAAGCCCATATTCCTCATCCTTTAAAAATCCTACATGCTTCATTTAAAGCATCTCAAGAGCAATTATGTACTGAAAACATGTACCACTATTTGTCATTCTTAAAAATAATGCCACGCAAAGCTAAAAAAGGACAATCCGTTAAAGGTGTTGCATTCACACTAACAAGAACATTTCAGACATTTTTGGACACTTCAGTCCTCTTTTTTTTTCTCCTTGAGGTTTTTTTTTTTTTTTTTAATAAACCTCAAGGACCACACATTGCAATCAAGGACCTGGTGAACTTGCCCCAAGCCTAGGTCATTATTTGATCTTTGTGGCTACTAATCTGATTATCTCATTGTGGAGGTAAACTTCAGACCCAATCTTGTTAGCAGCTGGCAGAGATGGATTACTTCAGTCAGCGAGCTGGAAAATGAACTGAGCAGTTCAGCTTTGGCCTTGCTCTCTTTCACAACTCCGATGGCTACTTCAGCCAGTCTGCTTTCATTCTGCTGGCCCTTCAAACGAGATATTATCCTTGGATCTCACACTACCCACTAAGTGTTTTATTTCTTCCTTTATTTCATCTGGGACACTTTAAACTAAGCAGGGACAATAAAATACAACTTAAAAAGTTTGATTCCAGACATTCTGTTTTGGCTGTTGGCTCGTTGGACCGAAACTGTGGTAGTTAAGAAAATGGCTGGGAGAGGTACGTAGTACTCTCTTCACTTTCATTTTAAATGAGCATTTTTTTTCCTTCCCTCCCCCTCCAAAAAAATATGCAAATGCCTCACGAGAGATGTGTGGTCCTGCTTAAGACACTCGCAGTTTTGCTTGTGGTCTTATTGCCTCATTGAGTGCTTTTACAGTGAATGCAC